>NC_087068.1:51685484-52285484 GCF_963678635.1 Symsagittifera roscoffensis | reverse complement strand
TGAGACTACCGACTGCCAATTATAGGCTCAACGAAAGAACGAAACAAATTATTTTTGACAAACATTGTTCGACTGCTTCTCTACAAAAATCATTTTTTCATTTGACTTCTAAAAAATGGAATTCACTGCCCATAATTTTGCGCAATTTAGAAAAATCGAAAACAGAATTCAAGAAAAAAATGAAAGAATTTTACGTGAGTGAATTGAGAAACAATCCTATATGTACTAATACAAATACGTGGCGTGATTACCGTTTTTGCTAGTTCTATATTTTTTAATTCAGTTTAATTTTTCACACATTGCTTGAAAGAGAAACTGTATATACTCTGTATATACGTTGTATAATTGGACTATCTGTAAAATTGTTTGTAAAGTTTTATTACCAGCTTGTTCCTAATTCTTAAATCTTTAATTTTCTATAGTATCCGAAACTTCATATACTTTAATCAACCAATTTCCGAACTGTAACCGATTTTGTTTTTTTTTTGTTTTGTTTATTGCTTGTTTTCTGATGTTTTGTTTTTGTTTGATGTAACCAATGAATTTATAACCAATTTTATTATTTACACTTTGCTACACTGATGCCTCGGCTTTTTATTGTATAGTAATTCAAGTGTTCTTTCTTCTTCTTATGCAGAATTTATTCATTTTCCAGGTAGTTTTTGACGATTCTATAATTGTTTTACCGCCCGTATAAACCAATATAAGTCAATATTTCTAAGTTTTTCTGCTCTTGCACCCATTCTTCTTATTGCTCCGCCTACACTTCAAGCTTTTAAGCAATGGGCCCTTCCGTCATGCGACGGTACGTGCACAGGTTGGATAGGGCCGTACCAACGCTATTTAAATACATAGGCAAAATTTTATGAATAAATCGAGTCAATTTTAATGCATTAAGAGAATTGTCAATTAAAATCTACCCTCCTCGATTACAGCACAGATGGAATTGTCTATGTTGGATGTATTTTTAAGATTTTTGCAACCCCTAAGGCAGAGGATTGCACTCCTCAGAAGTGCAAAACTTGATTTTGTTCTTAAAGTGTATAGTGTCCGAGTATGATTCGTTCCGTTTTACGCTTAGTTTCTGGACGGTTTTTGTAGAGCCTGGTGCTGCTCCTCCGGTACACGCAAAAATTAATGGAACAAAGCTGCTGTGTTCCACATCCAGAATTCTTTGTTGATATTTTAATATTTTGACACTCTTACGATATTTGTAGGGGGGGGGTTTGAAAATTTTAAATCGAAAAAGGCTCGGCTGAATAGGCCTCCCCAGAGCCCATTTGACTTGATGTCAAGTCGAACGTCATCTTCAGTAGTTGTTGTTTTGTTGTTAAAGCTTTCGCCTTCCAACGATTGAAATTTCAGCTCTATTTGTTCCAGGAGTGTCGCGATTTGTTCCAGGAGTCGCAATAGTAATATAGTAAATAAGTAGTAGCTTTGTTTTAATTCCGACCATAGTCTGTATATGGCAATATGCATATTGGGCCGTATGCAGACTCCTGGAACAAATCGCGAATTGTCCGACGATTTTTTTTGAACTTCCTTTGTATGATCATACTATCATCTTTTCATTGGCGTGGTCTGGGGATACTGAGACACAGCCATGAGCACGGAGAGGGTTTGTACCTTCGAGAGATGTCAACACCGTGTCATTGAGATATAAATTTGAGGGATGTTCATTTGAGTTGGCCAGCGCATGATGTAGTGCCGGACAAAGGATTTCTACTTTTTTAGAGCAAGTTCTCTATTGAGCAAATTGAAGGCACTTTCTGCATCAATAAGTAGTATAGCGTCCGTTTCGGGTTTCACAAACGCGTTCAAGCTTTGGATAGCATAATCATTTCCACACTTCTGGCCTAAGCAGATTTTCAGCTCGCTATTAGTTCCAGGAGTTCCAGGAGTTTTGCAAAGGTATCGCGAATTTCATTATGTCTTAGGTGAGTATATCCGCATTTGGGACAGTGTAGAAACTGGGTAAGTGTGAGCGAATGTCCAAATGAGCATGAATGTGGGGTGTTTGTGGTTCCCATCCATATCTCAGATGTATGCCATCTTTAAACTCTGATTTGTTGAGGGAAAAATTGTTTTTTAGTGGTAGCACGCTTAGCCAATTTGATGCTCTTTTCTGTGTCACTAGATTTATTGTCATTTTTTTTTGTTGAGCAATTTTTCATAATTTTAGCCTTTTTGGAGAGTGTGATGTTCTGATTCTCAGTTTTGTCGTTTCTTTTTATCAGAGTTTGTTCCGTTTCAGCTATTTCTGGAACACTGTTTTCTAATCGTGACCACTCATTATTTCTAGAAAACTCCGTGTTACTGAGGAGGTCTAAGCCTCCTATTTTTTCTGTAGTGCAAAAAAATTGCAATCTTCATCAGTAATACTATGAAGTAGCTGCTGTCTTACGTTTTTCTCAATTTCATCCATTTTCTTAAATGCTTCCAGAGTTGTTCTGGTTACTTAAAGCTCAATTTATTTTGAACTTCCTTTGTATAGCAGTAGTACCCATTTTGTGGTTATGCTTTAGCTCTTTGAAAACTTTTCAGTTAGGCAGCTGTCTTTTCAATTTCGCTTTTCATGTATTTATCGCATGCTGATGGTGTTCCTATAACCGATCCAAGGACTCTAAAACTCGGTTTTCCTTTACTACGAGTTGACACTTGGAAGGCTTCACATTATATCCGAAAGCCTTTCCGTGCACATCCAGTTTGTCCAGTATTGCGCGGACACTCTTAGGATCACCTGCAGCGCTTCCGTCATCTGCGTAACATTGTTGCATAACATTTGGTTTTTGCAGGAGCTCAATCAGGGGAATTATCCCAATTCCGTACATAGCCATTGCGAGTAAATCCCCTTGCGTTGTGCCTTCGGTAGATGTCAAAACCGTGTTATTGACATATAATTTTGAGGGATGTTCATATCAGTTGGCCAGCGCATGATGTAGTGCCGGACGAAGTATTTCTACATTTTTGGAGCAAGTTCTCTATTGAGCAATTTGTAGGCACTTTCTGCATCAATAAGTAGTATGGCGTCCGTTTCGGGTTTCGCAAACGCGTTCAAGCCTTGGATAGCATATTCGATTCCACACTTCTGGCCTAAGCAGAATTGAATTTTCTGAGATTTTTAAGGTCTGATTTTATACATTGGGTGTTTGTTTTGCAATTTATGGCTATACCAACAGGCCGTACCCCTGGATTTTTGTCCAGAGGTATCAGACGACACGAGTTGTACGCCATTAGGTTTTCATGGGGGATAATTTTACTTGCTGGCGGAAAACTTTTCATTGGCGAGAAACTTCCAATTAAAACAAGAGTGCCCTCTCCTTTTATTCAATCGAAATATGACGAAGAATCAAAAGTTTCAAACCAATTTTTCTCCACATTCGGATTTTGTGAAATTTTTGTGGTTTGAATCACAATTAGTTCCAATCACGATTGTAAGGGCTTTCAAATGATATATCTCGAAATCCAGTCCGATGATTTTTTGTGGCACTTGATTTTGCGTGGAAAACAAAAAAAAGAGAACTAAAACACACCCCAATACATGTAACATTCGCCCGGAAGTACATATCGATGTGAAAAAAGCAAGGCTCTAAAACGACTGGCTAGCGTCTAAACACAGCTCTGCATGCTTTTCACCGTCTCTGCCAATGCCAGTTTTTTTGGTGGTCTATCTAACATCGGGTCGACAAGAAAAACGTTACTGTTTCCCGCTTCGATCAGAACGCACTAATTAACATAATTACATGCAAATTAGTGAGCTCATGGCTGTGTCTCAGTATCCCCACACCACGAGGTCACTCCTAAAAATAGGGCTACTACCTATTTACTATATTACTATTGTTTTTGTTCAGTAGATAAAAATCATCATCTCCATCGAGGATGGGTCAACCCTTTCCCTCAACTCCTAGCTTCTCATTATCTGAAAATGAATTTGTATATTATTACTTCAATTCAGGACATGACCAGGAAGCAAAAATTTTATATAAAACAGTCCGAGTTCTAATCTCGAGACCCCTCCGGATTCTGGAATCAGGGGAAATAACCTCCTTAATTCTTTTAGGAAGGCTGGACACGCAGTTTCAACACCCTTCTTGTTCATGGGTTCTACGTTGCAACGATTGTAGCAGCACAATCGCTACAACTCGGAATGATTGTAAAGGCTCGGCTGAATCGGCCTCCCCAGAGCCCATTTGCCTTGATGTCAAGTCGAGCGTCATCTTCAGTAGTGGTTGTTTTGTTGTTAAAGCTTTCGCCTTCAAACGATTGAAATTTCAGCTCTATTTGTTCAATGAGTGTCGCGATTTAATCCAGGAGTCGCAATAGTAATATAGTAAATAAGTAGTAGCCCTAATTTTAGGAGTGACCTGGTGGTCTGGGGATACTGAGACACAGCCATGAGACGGAAAGGCGTTGTACCTTCGATAGATGTCAACACCGTGTTATTGAGATATAAAATTGAGGGATGTTCATATGAGTTGGCCAGCGCATGATTTAGTGCCGGACAAAGGATTTCTACTTTTTTAGAGCAAGTTCTCTATTGAGCAAATTGAAGGCACTTTCTGCATCAATAAGTAGTATGGCGTCCGTTTCGGGTTTCGCAAACGCGTTCAAGCTTTGGATAGCATATCCAATACACACTTCTGGCCTAAGCAGAATTGAATTTTATTTTCTGAGATTTTTAAGGTCTGAATTTATACATTGGGTGTTTGTTTTGCCATTTATTCTTCTCAGAACCTCGCCGATAGGCCGTACCCCTGGATTTTTGTCCAGAGGTATCAGACGACACGAGTTGTACGCCATTAGGTTTTCATGGGGGACAACTTTACTTGCTGTGGTTCGAATCACGATTGGTTCCAATCACGATTTTAAGGGCTTTCATATGATATATCTCGAAATCCAGTCGGATGATTTTTTGTGGCACTTGATTTTGCGTGGAAGTCAAAAAAAAGAGAACTAAAACACACCCCAAAACATGTAACGTTCGCCCGGAAGTACATATCGACAGGGAAAAAAGCAAGGTTCTAAAACGACTGGCTAGCGTCTAAACACAGCTCTGCATGCTTTTCACCGTCTCTGCCAATGCCAGTTCTTTTGGTGGTCTTTCTAACATCGGGTCGACAAAAAAAAAACGTTACTGTTTCACGCTTCGATCAGAGTTCTCTAATTAACATAGTTATATGCAATTTAGTGAGCTCATGGCTCTGTCTCAGTATCCCCACACCACGAGGTCACTCCTAAAAATAGGGCTACTACCTATTTACTATATTACTATTGTTTTTGTTCAGTAGATAAAAATCATCATCTCCATCGAGGATGGGTCAACCCTTTCCCTCAACTCCTAGCTTCTCATTATCCAAAAATGAATTTGGATATTTTTATTTCAATTCAGGACATGACCAGGAATCAAAATTTTTATATAAAACAGTCCGAAATCTAATCTCGAGACCCCTCCGGATTCTGAAATCAGGGGAAAGAATGTCCTTAATTCTTTTAGGAAGGCATTCATCTTGGGTTCTGCGTTGCAACAATTGTAGCAGCACAATCGTTACAACTCGGAATGGTTTCTGAAAATTTTTGATCTTAATCTCAATCTGCTGTCGTTTTTTCGTTGTTGTTTTCCACTGAGAATATTGTTGTTCTGTTTTCGCAGTTTCAGTTGGTGCGAAATGAAAAAGGTTACGTGTCGTTCACGCCCAAATTAATGTTTTAAAAATTAGCATGTTAGTCAAAAGTTATCCCTCCCGATTCGTCTAATCGTTCAATTAACGTCACTAATCCATAAAAACATCAATTTTCTCGGTCAGATGTTTCGATAAAAATTCGAATACAAAATTGCGTTTTGTCCATTCTAGTCGAACTTCACATACTCCCCGGACAGCCCGGTCAATGTCCTCAATGAGTCTCGAAGTCTTCATCAAAATCGAACAGAAGTTACAAAATGCATGAAATCACTCATATCCATGTCATATCGACTCACTGCAAAATACAAATGGCATCAAACTACACTTTTATAGCCTTCCAAATTTTTTCACTTAACCTGCGCTTTCGAGAATATAACTTAAGATAAATTATTGTTCCGACTTCTATAACGTCTATGTTCCGATTTCAAGCTTTTTCTCCTAAGTTTAAAAAGTGTTGGGACGCAGGACAGTCCTGCCAACCAACAACCTAATATTATCCTATTATTCGGAATTTAGTTGTTATTGGTCCTGAATATTGAAATTAAAGAACTCGATGGTTAGAAGGAACAATGAAATAATCTCCTTTTTCAAGAGATTACCCAAGCCTTTCATGTCACCACAAAGTGATCAGTCAAAATCATGCAGGCTGGAATATTTTATTATACTCCCCACTCAAGCTTTTCTGAATAAGTATTAAGTGTCTCTAAAGCCGCTAACTAAAATCTTAATGCAAATTTATAAATGCAACAAATTCTGTAAATTTCAAAATTCAACTAAATATTTTCTCTTCGTTTTCAGTTGCAAACTTAGTTGCTATGTTTCTCATTCGAGTTTTTCTCACACAAAACAATTCTGAGTTTTAACATCTTCTCCTACGTTGCTTCTTTGTTTCCTTTTTTGTTCAATCTTTGTTTTCGTCGTTTAGAAGTTCTAAAACTTCTAAATTTTTCTAAATTTTCTTCTTTTTGCATCTTGTTTTCCGGCCATTTGTCAATGCTCCATCTCCTGCTCCTGCGACCTTGACTCCGCACTTTCAGTCCGCAGTTTTTCTGACGCTGTTCGAAGCAGTCCTCCAACACTTCTGTTCTTCTACTCTTTGTTCAACACAAGGTAGAGGATCAACGTTAGTTTCTCTGTTTCGGCAGAAGCTTTTGTGGAGGCACAACGTCACGCTTCTCTCCAAGTCTTCCTTCTACATTTCTTCTCTAACTCCCATCACATTCACTTGTCATAGCCGTCCTCTTCACTGCGGTGGTTACTGCATTCCGATGAATTACAAAAGCTCGCTTGAAAGCTCCTGCTCAAATATCCAGCTGATACGCACTGTACACTTTGCTGTGCTTCGACATATGCTTCTTGGCATATTCATACAACCATGCAGTCATGTTGGTTACTGTACGATTTCTTTCTGATCGGTCCACAGTATTCTGATCGGTCCACAGTATCCAAGTCTTCCTTCAACGTCTCTTCTCGTTCTCTCCCGTCACATCACTTGTCCTAGAAGTCCTCTTCACTGCGGTGGTTACTGCAATCCGATGAATTACAAAAGCTTGCTTGAAAGCTCCTACTCCAATGTCCAGCTGATAAGCACTGTACACTCTGCTGTGCTTCGACATTTGCTTCTTGGCATATTCGCACGACCATGCAGTCATGTTGGCTCTGAACCATGGCATCAGTCGTTTTCTGGCCTATTTTTTTTTCACTTCCATCGGAATGTTCAAGATTTTGTACGTTGTCTCAAAAAGATCTATATCCTTTAGACAATCCAATTCCTGCAATTGCCTTTTCGTAGGCGTTTCTTGTCTATTATTCTCTTTTACATGAGCTTCCAGTCATTGTATCGTCATCATAACTCCCATTATCACTATCGTTATGGGCTGTGATGAATCTTGTAAACACATGGAGAGCAGCTCTCAACAGTCCCAGATCAACACCAGGTTACTACGCCTGGGGTACCAACATGTTTGTAGCAAGCAATGGCAGAGGAACTCATCATGTGTCGACATGATGCTCCTCCAATTACGCTTTCCCGAAGCTTCCAGTAGTGGTACCAACATGTTTGTAGCAAGCAATGGCAGGGGAACTCATCATGTGTCGACATGATGCTCCTCCAATTACGCTTTCCCGAAGCTTCCAGTAGTGGTTCCACTTCCATCATCACTCGGTGGACCTCATCATTCTCATCTACTGCATTGTAATCGGTGACTGTTGAAGTTCCCACTGGCTTATCCCATGAACTTTTTTCCCAGTATCGATTTTAATTCTTCTTTGGTCCTCTCTGGAACTGCTGAGAACATTTTGCACAGTAACTTGTAAGATTTTTCTGACATTCTAGCTAGTCTCACGCATTTAAGCACTGAGAAGACTTGATCCACGATCCTTCTCGTACTTTCCCCATCCACGAAATGCACTGGGTATCTGCTCTTGCACATTGGAGCTAAAGTTAATCCCACTAAAAACCACGCTCCCGTCGGTCTTGTATCGTTTCGTTCGTCTGAACTTACTCTTCTACTCTCGCCCTCTTTGGTGGCACAGGTGCTCAGTTGTGAACAAGACGAGGCAGCCTCGCTGTTCATCTCCTGATGCATTCTTCTCAGACCAGGCCTAGGCTTGGTTGGCAGAGGCATCTCCCCTGGTTGGTAGGACCTGGAACTTACCAATCCAGGCTCGTTCGCCAAGTCACTTCCTGAGAGAGCCCCGTTTCTCCACCTCACTACCCTCCCTCATGTTTTGGCGGTCTAGTACTCCTCTTTCTCCATACGTACGCGGCCATCAATAAGACTACTCTGGGGCGGTCCCCACGGTTATCATGCCTAAGATGTTGATTAAGGCGACCAGCAACATGACTCCAGAGCGAAGTCTTGATTCATCAGCCGACGATAGATCGCATCTATCACCGTCATACGTATGCCTCCGCAAGGTCTATTAATTCGTTCAAATCGAAGTTGTCCATCTCGTGAAATTCGGTTTGATTATCAGTTTGTATGAATTGAAATCTGATGAATGATTAAATGATCAATCAGCATCTAGAAAAAAGGTCACGAATCTCACATGTGTCAGCGTCACTCTAATTGTGTATTAAAATTTATTTAAAACAATCAGATAAAAAGATTTCGATCTTAAGATATATTAAAATCAGTTTGTTGCTAAAAGTTTTGATTTCGACCTAAGAATGGACAGTCCAAACTTTGGATCTATTCCTAATATCGTCATTCAATTATTCATGATCACTAATCCCTTTTTACCCAGGGTCTTAATAACAAAACACATAACACACAACATATCACACACAACACATACAACACACTTAGTATGTAACCTTCCTGCATGCAACCTAAACTCAGCCTATACTCAAACAATATTTCTTATGTAAGTATACTTGTATGTTAGTATCAGAAAAGATTACGTGTATCAGTGCATACAGCTCCCGTGGATGCAGTCGTCCTCGGTTTGGGTCGTATACTGAAAGCGAGAGTTCCTTCACCTCCCTCGCCACAAGGAAGTCTCTCAACCTCGTCAAGGACAAGACTAGGTTCTCTGGGTCCACGTGCTGCTTCTCCGTCGCCCTCGTCACCATGAAGTATAAATAATTTCCCGGTATCTGTGACGTGACGCCGCTGGAGACAAGGCTGCTACGCCTCCTATTCCTGGTTTTTGCTTCCAAAGGTCTTCTATGTGTTTGTATTTTCTTTTAAAATCTGCTGCTAATGCTGTCCTAAAACTCATGTCCGCTGTGATCGCTATCGCACATGTTCTATTTGTAAGTATAAAATCGCTATCTGTCAATATTTTGCTACTTGAGTGTTCATTTGGCAAGTTGAAATATGACTCGACTACTCTCCCTATGTCCGGTTTCTTAGGGTCCTCGCCTGTTTCTGCTTCTAGATCACCTGTCTCTCTTGCTATTCTTAATTTTTTTATTAATAATTTTTCAGTGTGGGAAAAGTTTACCCCCTCTCCCGGGACAAAAATATCAATCGACGTCCCCGTCGATCGCTGCATACCGGATAATAAATCGAGGTTGGATGCAGGAATGAGTAATCGCACCCAGGAAGGATCATCCCTTTCGGTTCTTATGTATTTCATGCTCTGTCGGTCTACATCTCGAATTGTGACACTGGTCGGACGTCATTTTGTTCAGCCTTTCCCAGACACGCAGATTCGTCAAGTCTTAATCGTAAGATGGCTGTTGCTCGTCGTCGAATTCTACCTCGGGTTTAGACCGGTCATCGATCCACTCCTCGTCGCGGTCGTCAACTATGTCGATGTCTTGCGACAGGGTTGTTTCTTCTAGACCCACCAATTCTTCCACTATCTTCTTCAGATCTGTTCTGTTCAATACGAAGTCATCTCCGTAAGGATTGTATTTCTTCGTGAGTCTTGTCCTGTCACTCTGTCGAGTCTGTATCGTAAATGGAAGATCTGGTTCCAAATTCTTGGGGACCTCCATCTGTTCGGGGTCTTGCCATTCCTCTTCTGCGTAGGGTAAGGTTTCTCCGTCCGCTTCAATCATCTCGTTAGAATTCAGGTCCAGTGGTGGACTTGATCCTTCCTCTACGACCTCATTCCCATCATTCTTTCCCCTGGTGCCCTTCTCATTGACCTCGCAGGCAGGGTCCATCATCAAATAATCCCCCTCATCCATATCTGCAGGTATACACCAGTCTTCCGTAGATTGATTGTGTGGCTTAATGTTTTCGTAGTGAGTGAGCGGCTGGGCCGGTACTCAGTCTATAAAAACGTCCCTCATGGTGCACTTCTGTAATCATGAAGGGTCCCCTCCACTTCTTTAGGAGCTTTTTCGTTCCTTTCGGAGGTATAAGGTATAGAAACACCAATTACGTAGTCTCCTACCGAGTAAGCTTTTGCACCAGCTGCTTTTTTATCGAACCTTTTTCTCTGCCTCACCTGTGTCTGCTGAGTGTTCCGTCTACACAAGTCGTTTAGTTCTTGTTGACGTCTAAACACATCGCTTACGTTGACCTGTGGTGATGTTTTCTTTCCCTCATACTCTGGGTAAAAAAAAGCAAAGTGCAAAGACTTCTCGTATCCACTTAACATCATGTGTGGACTAATTCCGGTGGTGGAGTGTTGCGTGCTGTTGTACGCTCCCATTACCTGTGGAAGGTTTCTGTCCCAATCGGTCATGTACCTGGAACAAAACGCCCTCAGCATCGACACCAACATCCGATTTTGCCTCTCTACTACGCCATTCGTCTGGGGATGGTATGCCGTAGAATGAGCTTGAGCCACCTGAGAGCGTCTCATGAGCTCTTTAGTAAGTTCCGCTACAAAAGCTATTCCATTGTCCGATTGAAACGTCATCGGACAATCGCTATCCCCGTATTGATCAGGTGATCGCACGTGTCTTCTGCTGAGTCAGTTATGCAAGGCACGGCCTCTGCATACTTCGTGAAGTGGTCTATCATGACCAAGACTTGATTATAGCCACTATCTGTCATACATATTTTCTGGTGGTCAAGCTGCACCACCTCGTTGAATTCAGATGACTCGATCGACTGCAAAGGAAATCGCAATATTTTTGGATCCTTGACCTGTTGGCATGGGAGTCGTGCTGTTACCCACTTCTTGCATGCCTTCTTCATCTCAGGCAACTCAAAGCGCTTCAAGATCCTCTGGTACACTTTATGGATTCCCTGATGGCCCATCTGATGGTGCGACCTGAACAAAAGTTCTGTCTGATAGAGTTGCGGCAACACTATCGCTTTGTATTTGTACAAGACTTTGTCTTCTTCTCTTCTCTTAGATGCCACGATCCCGTCCTTGTTCAAATATAACCTTCTCCTTTTTGCATAAAGTACTGTCTCAGAACACGGTAATTGTCTTCCTCTAGGTCACCTTTGTCCGGAGCTCCATTCCGGAGTTTCGATCCGCCTTTTCAAGTTGCTAGTCATGCGGTCATTTCTCTGCGCTCTTAGTAGGTCCGAGAGTCTGTATCTCGCCTTCAAGTACGTCTTCATGACCCTCATTTGACTATTCAGCTCATTGGGCTGATGCGTGTCATCTTCCGACCTAACGCACCAAATCTTCGTCAATGGCTGTGTTTCTTGTCTGAACGGTTGAAGATCAGGTCTGACCACCTCTTTTTGTGGCAACAAACTTATCAAACGTTTCGATGCCGCTATCTTTTCCAATCATCCGCTGCGTTGTCAAAGACTCTTTTGCTTGGTATGAGGTAGCGATCACTGTCAGGGTCTTGATATACCTCCCTGTCTAGATCTCTTGCTCGAGTCTCCACTAGTAGTGTGTGGATCGCTAGCTCTGACAATTCTGATCCTGAGCTCGAGTTCCTGTCTGAGTAGGTGTTGATTGCTGAATTCCGGGAGTTGTCATCAATCGAAAAATCTGCGATGGAGCACGTTCCTTTTCTGGATCAGTTTTGTGCGTTCTGTTCATCCATCTGAACTCCCCGGACAAAATTTTATCCTCCAGGTCCTGTTCTTCATCATGAACATTCTCTTCCACATCATACTCCCCGGATAAACTTTCTAGTCCCGGTTTTTGTTCCTGAACTTGCCTGCTCTCATCACCGTAGAGCAGGCGAGTTGTCATCAATTTAAAAATCTGCGATGGAGCACGTTCCTTTTCTGGATCAGTTTTGTGCGTTCTGTTCATCCATCTGAACTCCCCGGACGAAATTTTATCCTCCAGGTCCTGTTCTTCATCATGAACATTCTCTTCCACATCATACTCCCCGGATAAACTTTCTAGTCCCGGGTTTTGTTCCTGAACTCGCCTGCTCTCATCACCGTACATCTCCCCGGACAAATTATCTTGCACCAGATTTCGTTCAACCTCTTCGCCTTCCTTGTCCTGATCTTCAAAGGTAACAGTTTTCTTTTGTCTACCGTTTTCCTGTTCTTTCCGTTTGTATGAAGTACTTATTAAAATTTCTTGGGGTATAGAGGACACTAGTTGCTTAACTATTGACCTACATTCCCTTTCATTTTCCTTGTGTTGTCGTCTTGACGGCATGATCTTCACATTGTCACCGACTCTAAGTGATGCCATGGCTGCTGCCCACTAGGGGGTCATCTCTAGTTACTTCCCTCTACAACAGTCCACCCAGCATTAGCATCACTTTTCTCCAAAAATGAGAGGCTGTTTATGTTCATGCGAGAGAGTTCCTGTTGGACCAGGTTTGAGCGCAGCAACAGATCCAAGGGCACCGGGGCCTTCTTGGATAGAATCTTTATTTCAATTGCTTTCTCTATTCTCTACAGGTAACTCAGGATGTCCTGGAATTGGATCCAGACTTGTCTAACCACCTCGTCAAGGGAAGCAGTTCATAAAATTTTTTGCCCAGAATCAAGAACCTTTCCCTGATTTCCGCCTGATTGGCTTGCTTTTGTTCCAGTCTTTCATAGAACTCAGTCTTCTTGCTGAGGCTGTCAGCATTCTGGTGTTTATCACGCATCCTGTGCTCGATTATCATATGGTAGCCGTCTAATCTTACTATCCATCTACCAATATAACTCTGGTCCATCGAGTACGTCTTCAATCAGGATAACGCTCTGTTATCCACGTCCACGTGTAACTTAAAGGGAGAGCTCCCCAAGTATGCACGGTACTTTTCCACGAATGTGATTACTGCAAACACTTCTGCGTTCGGTGCAACATACTTCATCTCAGTGTCCCTTAACACTTTGCTGCTTAGGCAATGGGACGAGAACGGTTCTCCCATTCCATTCTTGCTCTTGATGCAATATTCCTGAGATGGCTACTACCGACCCGTCAGTGTCAAGAACGTACATGCCCTTTTCCGTGGGCATGCCTAGCACTGGCGCTTCGTACAGTTCCCGCTTTATGTTCTCAATGGCTGCTTGAGCTTTCTCATTCCACTCAAACTTCTTTGCTTCGTTGCGCATCAGGGGGTACACCTTGTCTCCATATCCTTTTATGAACTCTCGGTAGTAGTTGGCAAATACAAGGAAGCTCATGAGCTGTGTGTCCGTTCTGGGTGCCTTCCATGTTTCACTACTTCCACTGCTTCCGGGTCCGGCCGCAAGCCATGCCTGTCTACCTTTTTACCCAGGTATTTAATTGAGTCCCTAGGGATCTCGCATTTCGATGGCTTGCATTTCAAGCCCACTCCTTTTATACAATTGAAAACCTCATCTAGTCTATCAATGTGGTCTGCTTATGTTGGTGTTGCAATGAACACGTCGTCTACGAAGCACATCACAACATTTCCGTACTTCTTCGTGACTTTCGTCAAAGCCTGAGCCATCAACCTTTGAAAGGTCGCTGTTGTGTTGCACGAGCCGAAGGGCATCCGCTTCCACTGGTACAACCCCAATTCACATGCGAATCACGTTTTTTCTCTATCCTTCCTCCTTAGAGGGACCTGCCAGAAGGCCAAGCCCAAGTTCAATGTGGTGAAGAACATGGCGTCGCCAAGTTTCGAGAGGCTCTTGTCTATCCGCGGTATCGGATGGGCATCTTTTATTGTTACTGCGTTCAGTTAACGAAAGTCGCAACAAAACGTAAGCTGCCCCCTTTCTTTTTTTGCCATGACTATCCCGCAAGCCCAAGGCAATTTCGAGGGCTCTATCATGTCGTATTCGAGCAACATTTCTATTTCCGCTCGGCACGCTTCCGATTAGTGTGGCGTCATTCGTCTTGCGCCTTCCCGATGGGGAACGGCGCTTTCCTCTAGTTCGATTTAAAACCGCCCGCAACGTTTCAAAATCTCCCTCGCCCATTTTACCTTTCAAGTGTTCTATCTCCAGCAAAACCGGTTTGTCGGATTCCAGTTCATATGACGATGGGCGTTCCGGAAAATTCGAGCATCTCAACAAGCCGTCGTCTGTTTAAGATTTCATTGAAAACTGTTTATTAATATATTTAAATTCATTAATTCCTTTAAAAGTTATATCTCTGTTGGCATGATAAGGGCAGTCCTTTACGTCATAACTCTTCAAGTTTTGTGTCTCTTCATAGTCGGTCCTCATCGGTAAAGCGTAACCAAATTATTTTCCACGCTGGATTGAAACTGTGGTGTCCAGTATGTTCAATAACACACTGACACACAGTCCGTTTCGAGTTACCGAGAAGCTCCGGCCTAAAATCACTGAACTTTGACTATTCGGGTTCGGTACTAAACAAACCTGTTTGCTATCACTTAAAGAGTTCAAATTTCTCATCCTAAAAATAGCTACCACAGTTTGACCCGGCTGTAGTTTAACTTTTCCATTCAAAAAAAATTGGCCCCTAATTTTTATCCGTTTTATCCTATTAATTGGTCGCTTAACATACTTCCGGTCCAGGTTTCTGATCCTTATTAGGCCGTTATTCAAGTCAATCATAACGTCAAAATTTCAGACTAAATAATGTCCCAGGATGAATTGGTCTGAGTCGTCTAAATTCTCAACCACCAGGAAGCTCATCCAAAGATTGCGTCCTCCCATGTGAAGGACCGTTATTCGTGTCCTTCCGGCACGTAGGTTGCTCTGCGGTTGGCGGCCACCAATCTGAGGTTCGTTGAATTTAGATCTTTCCTCGTGAAGCCCATTCTCTCCCAAGTCTTTATTGGCATCACGCTTACCACTGCTCCTGTATCCAGTAGCCCTGTTACTCCAATTTTCTTCCCATTGGTGTCTAGCAGATGTGCAGTCACATCTGCCTCGTACCCTATTTGTACTGCATCTTACTCCATCATGGTATTATGGCAAATTCTTCGGACCTTAAGTTCTTCTTGTCCCAAATAGATCTGCCCCATTTGGTCACTATCTGTTGTGATGTAGGTCCTAGTGTAGATACTTATCCCGTCAACGTTCAACATCACTTGATAAGGTCCATAGACTTCCACGTAGCGCCCGTAGAGTTTCTTTGTTAGAGGGCCGCCTGATGTCAACAATGCTCATACAGCCCTCGACTCTGTGCGTGGCTCTACCTGTCTCAGATAATCTGCATATGTGTCTAAATGCATCATAGTGAGCTCTGAGGGTTCACTTAGGTTCCTGATCACCTGATGTCCCGCAACTAAAATTACTCACTGTATTCTGCTTCCTTGTGGTACCATTCCGAACGTCTGCCCAGCGATCACCTTTAGTTTCATGCTCAAACTGCTGGGTGCTTTCGTTTCTTCAACTTCTGACGCCTCGAAAGCGTTTAGCTTTTCCTGAATTTTCTCATTTTCTAGTTCGATCTTCATCTTTTGTTCGATATCCTTTCGTCACCAACTCCTGCTGGACTCTGTTTAGAGCATCCCTCGCGGCTGCCCTATAGTCGATCTTGAAGTCGTCCTTCGCAGTCACCTGTTCCGGTTCACGTATCTCTTCCGTTACTGCCTGAATCTTCTTCGTTGCCATCTCTTGTGATTTTTCCTTTCTGCGTGCCTCCGCTTCACTCAACAGGCGAGCCTTGCTGGCTTTCAGACCCGATAAAGCTTCCAAATGCCTCGGATGCTTTATGTCTGCTACAGCATCCCAAAAGTATGGGCAATCCGATTTAAAATGACCTTCCAAGTTACAGTGGAAACTTGGGCCGAATTTCGCAATTACTCCTCTCATGAAACCTTCATGATCGACCTTTAACGCATCTTCATCCACGTGGCTAAAGCCTTTTGCTTTCATGGCCTGTTTGTAGGATGAGCATGCTGATACATGATGGTCCGTCGAACTGCAATTTGCACAAGAGCGTCTCTGATCCATATCGTCCCTTGGTTTGTACCAGTTGTTACCTTGGCTTGCTGGTCCGTTGTTAAAATTGCCATAATTGTTTTTGTAATATCCAGATCTCGATGGAGTTTTCAGAAAAAGATATTCCTTTGAATTGAGTCTCAACTCCTCTGGTGTTGGCGCATTGGTTGAAAGCGGGGGTGTAATGTGTCGCTAACATCGTTAGAAGCTCATCATTCTCACACCATCGATGAATTTTGAGGCTACTGCCAGGTTTATCCTTCTGTTCGATTCATCTGGTTGACTACGCCTTCCCAGCATCTCCAAATCGTCTAGAAATTTGTCTATTGTCTCGTCTTCACGTTGCCTCTGTTTCTCGAATCGCATCATTGCTTGGTGTCCTTGCACCCCTGAGCCAAAACGATTTAACAAGATTTCGAAGATTTTCTCAGGAGTGTCCCGCTGGTATTGCTTTTTGGCCATCATGCAGTTTAGGGCTGTCCCTTCCGGGTTACTGGTGAGAGAACTGCATTCTTGTCTATCTGACAAGTCCTCCTCTTCAAAATGCAGTTTCATTACTTTTATCCAGGTATCAATGCAGCCATCAGATTCATCTTTATAGCATCTTGGTTTCTTAAAAACGCTACTGAACTTTTCACTGCGTTCATGTGTTGTAGAAAACCTCGTTAGGAATGTCTCCAAGGACCTGTTCAGAGGTTCAAAGGCTGTGGCCATTGATGAAGTGTCTCTTGAGTGCCCCATTGAGCATCATTGCCCACTGATAAGGGCTCTGGATTTTCCCTTCTGTCTGAATCACTGGGATGACTTCTTCCTTGATGAGGTATGAAAGCACAAGAGATAATGTCCCTGACCCTTGAGCCAACGGTTATAAGGCCTATTTTTCTCAACCTCATATATAACATAAGCAGACGTCTTTCACACCGGATAAAGCTTCCTAATGCCTTCTTGGATGCTTTATGTCTGCTATAGCACCCCAAAAATATGGGCAATCCGATTTAAAATGACCTTCCAAGTTACAGAAGAAACTTGGGCCGAACTTCGCAATTACTCCTCTCATGAAATCTTCATGATCGACCTCTGACGCATCTTTATCCTCGAGGCTACAGCCGATTGCTTTCATGCCCTGTTTGCAGGTTGTGCATGCTGATACATGATGATCCCTCGAACTGCAATTGCACAAGAGAGTCTCTTGTCCATATCGTCGCTTGGTTTGTACCAGTTGTTACCTTGGTTTGCTGGTCCGTTGTTAAAATTGCCATAATTGTTTTTGTAATATCCAGATCTCGATGGAGTTTTCAGAAAAAGATATTCCTTTGAATTGAGTCTCAACTCCTCTGGTGTTGGCGCATTGGTTGAAAGCGGGGGTGTAATGTGTCGCTAACATCGTTAGAAGCTCATCATTCTCACACCATCGATGAATTTTGAGGCTACTGCCAGGTTTATCCTTCTGTTCGATTCATCTGGTTGACTACGCCTTCCCAGCATCTCCAAATCGTCTAGAAATTTGTCTATTGTCTCGTCTTCACGTTGCCTCTGTTTCTCGAATCGCATCAATCGTAAGCCAAAACGATTTAACAAGATTTCGAAGATTTTCTCAGGAGTGTCCCGCTGGTATTGCTTTTTGGCCATCATGCAGTTTAGGGATGTCCCTTCCGGGTTACTGGTGAGAGAACTGCATTCTTGTCTATCTGACAAGTCCTCCTCTTCAAAGTTTCATTACTTTTATCCAGGTATCAATGAAGCCATTATATTCATCTTTATAGCATCTTGGTTTCTTAAAAACCCTTCTGGAATTTTCACTGCGTTCATTGGTTCTAGACAACCTCGTTAGGAATGTCTCCAAGGACCTGTTCAGAGGTTCAAAGGCTGTGGCCATTGATGTAGTGTCTCTTGAGTGCCCCACTTGAGCATCATTGCCCCCTGATAAGGGCTCTGGATTTTCCCTTCTGTCCGAATCACTGGGATGACTTCTTCCTTGATGAGGTATGAAAGCACAAGAAATAGTGTCCCTGACCCTTGAGCCAACGGTTATTAGGCCTATTTTTCTCAACCTCATATATAACATAAGCAGACGTCTTTCACACCGGTTAATGCTTCCTAATGCCTTGGATGCTTTATGTCTGCTACAGCATCCCAAAAGTATGAGCAATCCGATTTAAAATGACCTTCCAAGTTATAGACAAAACTTGGGCCGAATTTCGCAATTACTCCTCTCATGAAATCTTCATGATCGACCTCTGACGCATCTTCATCCTCGAGGCTAAAGCCTATTGCTTTCATGCCCTGTTTGTAGGATGGGCATGCTGATACATGATGGTCCGTCGAACTGCAATTTCCACAAGAGCGTCTCTTATCCATATCGTCCCTTGGTTTGTACCAGTTGTTACCTTGGTTTGCTGGTCTGTTGTTGAAATTGCCATAAATGTTTTTGTAATATCCAGATCTCGATGGAGGCTTCCGTAAAAGGTATTCCTTTGACTTGAGTCTCAACTCCTCTGGTGTTGGCGCATTGGTTGAAAGCGGGGGTGTAATGTGTCGCTAACATCGTTCGAAGCTCATCATTTTTCACACCATCGATGAAGTTTGAGGCTACTGCCAGGTTTATCCTTCTGTTCGACTCATCTGGTTGACTATGCTTTCTCAGCATCTCCAAATCGGATTTTGGTGAGTATTTTGGGGAGTGGGGGAAATTTACACGAACTTTTGAGGCACTCCTGGGAAGAAGAATCAACTGCGCAACTACATCGACTTGAGTCCCGAGATAGTGATTTATGTATCTGAAGACTTGGTCATGGGATTTCAAATTAAGGGTCCCAATACTTGGACATTGGATAGTAAATTAAGTGTCCCAACACTTGAGTCCTGAGACAGTAATTTAAGGGTCTTCACACTTGATTCTTGGTATAGTAAATTAAGGGTCCTCTAACACTTGAGTCCTGGGATGGTAAAATAAGTAAAATAATTGTCCCAACGCTTAATCCTGGGAGGGTAAATTAAGGGTCCCAACACTTGAGTCCTGGGATAGTAAATTAAGTGTCCCAACGCTTAATCCTGGGAGGGTAAATTAAGGGTCCCAACACTTGAGTTATGGGAGAATAAAAAAAGGGGCAATACTTAGTGGGACAAGAATCGCATTCAATGATAGCTCCTGGGGTCTTCTTAAATTTTTGGGTTTTTTAAATTGAATTAGTAGTTTAGAGTTGGATACTTTGAATGGGAACAACCACAGAAAACACTAGGAGAACTAAGTTTTGAATCGGACTGTTAAACCCTCATTCGACAGGAATCGTTTTTAAAGGTTTAGAATACTAAGAAAGTTGTTGGTTTTCGTTTATTTTTACAGACACATTTTTAAACACCTGTATATAGACGAAATTGTTCATAGACAGCAATTGTAAATAAAGAACATGAAAAGGACAAGAGTGTCGTTAGCAGAGAAAGGCGGAGTCGAGCAGAAGCAAAATTGCCCAGTATGGCAACCGAGGCAGACCATGGTAACAACGAAACCAAGATTAGCGAAGAAACACGTTTCAGGTAGCATGGTGAACACCCAAGGCAAAAAGAGGAGACAACTGAAGAAAAGCTCACAAGACAAAAGAGTACACCTATCACGCAAGTTGAAATTGAGACACCTGATTAAAGCATAGATGAAGTCGAAAGGAAAACTACAGAATCGACGCCTATGCCGAATTCAGAAAAAGAAGGAGCAAAAACAGTTGGTTTCTCACGAATAGGCAATGAAAACGAGGTCACTGGCAGCACACCAAAAACAATAAAGGATGATTCACAGACAATGAAGACATCCTTCACGGAGAGATTTGCAGCTATCGTGGAGTTGAGATCGAAGGATAAGGAAGAGGCGATAACAGGGACCGATAAAAGCAAGATCTTTGGAACGCTTTCCGCTATAACAACGGAGGCTGGGAAACAGATCGCAGAGAGAACGGCGGCTCACTCAGCAAGGCCTGTTATAGAGTCGAAAGTACCGCCAGTGGAATTGGGAGATTTGATGCTTAAGTTAGAACAGATGGTCAAAGAACTCAAGAGTAGTGAGGAAGAACGCCAGGAAATGAGAAGAGAGGTCCGACAGATAAAAAATGAAAATCTTGATAACTACTTTACCTCAGCAAGAGCAACTGAAGAGAAGCTGCTACAGGTGGCTGAAAGAGTGGAGACGACTGACAAGGAACGAGAGAAGTTCATAAAGAGGGATATGGAAGAAAAGGAGAAGCGGTATGAGATCGTAAACGAAAAACTCTGGAGTCTGGAGAAGGGAATGGACACGATGAGCACAGACCAAGCAGAGAGTTCCCGTGCTATTCAGTCTAAACTGGATGCGCTCTCGAGAAACTCCATCACTCAGAACAGTACCAGAGAAAACGGTGAATCAACATGGACCAAGGGTGGACATGGCGGAACCAAACCGCAAGAAGCAAGAATCTACTTCATTGCCCCAGATGCACAACAACATAAGATCTGAAACGGTAAAGTCATCAACTTCAACAAGAGCACGGAGGGAATCAAACGCACACGCGAGTGTAGCATCAGATGCCATGACGTGGGCAAGCACTTGGGAAATGATGATAGGACACTTGAAGGAATCGCCACAAGAAGCACGGATTCAAGCGAGGGAGGAGGAGGCAAGACTAGAAAGACCTTCAAGAAACCAAAAGAAATTAAAGATGATTCGCATGGTTGCAAGACACCTGGGTTGAGGTAATGAGGCTACATCTTGTTAAAGACAACTTGAATGATGAAAGAGCCTGCACATCGATATTAGGCAATCTGGAGGCCACGTCACTGAAGTGTGTGGTAGCCAAAAAAGAAGAAGAACGTGATGCTCCAGACAAGATTTTTGAAAATCTGTAAAACCGTATCGGATCAGGAATGAAGGGGCATCAAGCTATGATGAGGTTTGAAAAAAAGAGACAGAGGGATGACGAATCGATTGATCGACTTCTGGATGACCTAGTGAGTCTGAGATGAAAAAGTGATCCGAGGGAATCGACTAACAGGAGGAACTTTAGCATTGCTTCAATATTCATCGACGGGGTGAAAAGTGACGACTTAAGAACGATGTTGGCAACCACTTCTACGCTATCAAAAGATAACGCATCGACCCCAGTAGAGATGAGACAGAAATCTAGAGAGTACATATAAATGAAACCGAAAACAAAGATCGACGTGGCACAAGCCGATAGACGATATGGACAAGCGAAGGTCATGTGCAAATTGTGGATCAGCAGATCATCACTTAGCGGATTGCACCTCTTATAAACAAGTGATGAAAAGCCTGGGATATACACCAGATGAGGACGACATTAATCAGATGGAAGAAAATGAGTTCTATATTGGCTTGATCATCAATGTTGGTGCGAAACGCTTCTTCTGTAATCAGAAATGTCATTTTAGTTTGGACTGTCCTCTGTTTTGGGAAGCAGTGAAGAATCAGAATCACCCGGAACACAAGTTAGAAGAGGTCATGCTAGATATAGATGGAATCACTATCTATACAAAGATGATGATAACGTCCGACGAGAACCTGATGGGCCAGTTTTATGTGGGTCGAGAGGAAATCAAAGTGAGATCAAAGTGTTGCCAAGCTCTTGGGAACAGAAGCAGATGTAAAGCAGACACATGTACCCGATATAAATGAAAAAAAGACGCCATTGATGGGACAACTGGATAAGGTAACTGTATTGAGCGTGATACCAATAGGAACCTGGAAACGGATGGGATTTGACAAAAAAGACCTTATAGGCTCCAGAATCTGGCTTTCAGCGGCAAACAAATGGATGCTGAGGGTCCGTGGCAGAACAACGATAATAGCAATAAAATTGGGGGAACGCAATCTGTGGATAAGCTTCCTTGTAGTGGAAAATCTAGACGAATCGGATCATTTCAATTTGGGCAGGGATTTTATCAAGAACTTTGATGTAATGATTGATCTTAACAATGTGATGTTTAGGATTCGAAGTTCCGGAAAGGAAAAAAGTAATCAAGCCAATAAATTTGATAATGACAAAGGAGAGCAAAACTTCAGTTTTCTCGAGTAGTAGGGTGAGCTTGGAAGCTAATGACGCAGCAATAGTAAGTTTGAGAATGAAGAACTACAATTAACTCAGTGATAAAAAGCAGGTTTGAATATTACCAAAGACAAAAAGCCAAAGCGCTGCTATTTTAGGAAGATCATTCTCGATCACCAAGAGTGGCCTCTGGGTCAGTAATCTGTTGAATACTCATGATATACCAATCAAAATCCAGAGAGGGAAGAAACTGGGAAACGCATTACCGGTGAAAACTAGATATGAAATAACTGAAAGTATTAGAAAGTATGAAGTTCTTGATTGTCCAATTCATAAGAACAAGATTTGTATCTTGAATAGATTCAAGCGAATAAAAATTTCATCGAGTCTTATCAATTCACATAAATCAGAAACAGACGATGGACTGTCCAGCTGTTCGAATTTTCCAGAAAGACCCAAACCAAAGAAATTGGAAATGGATAAACCGGTATTACCAGAAATTGAAAACTTCAATGGGAAAGTAACGGAAGAACAGCTCGAAGCCTTCAAGGATGTTTTAGATTGGAATCAGGACGTCTTTTCGTGACACTGAGCGGATATCGGGTGCTGTATTTTTGTTGAGCATGAAAAAGAACTAGAGGAGTCGGCGGTACCGCACAGGGAGGGGGCGAGGAGCTTGACCCCACACAAATCGGATGCATGTACTAAAATATATAGAAACGTTGCTAGACTATGACATGATAAAATGATCCAAATCACCGCGGGCGTGTAGAGTAGTGATTGCGAAAAAGAAAGGAGATCAACTGATATTTTCTTGCGACTTTCGATATCTGAACTCCGTCACGGTGAAAGATGCTTATCCCATACCGAGGATAGACGAGAGCCTTTCAAATTTTGGGGATGCCAAGTTTTTTACAACTCATGATCTGGGGTCGGTCTTCTGGCAGGTACCTCTAAGAAAACAATATAGAGACAAAATGGGGTTTACTTGCGAGCTGTGATTGATTAAATAGAAGAGGATGCCATTCGGGCTATGCAATGCGACAGCTATATTACAGCAACTGATGTCACAGGCACTAACAAGAAGAACAAGAAATATAGTAACTTTGTAATGTGCACGACGTGGTAATTGCGACGCTAACCCTCGAGGATGATATCTAGCGATTGGACGAAGTGCTTGCATGCATGAAAAGGGTTGAAAGGCAAGCCCTCAAAATGTGAGGTATTGAAGGACTCGATAAATTACCTCGGGAGGATGGTAGACAAGCATGGCATCCGACCAGATCCAGATGCTGTAGAGGCAGTCCTGACTTGGAAGTCGCCAAAGACTGAACATCAGTTGATGAGCTTTGTTGGTTTCTCGAATTACTATAGAGAGTTCATCAAACGTTACACGGATGAAGTATACCCGATGCAACAAATCATGAGACACAAGGGTAAGAAATTCACGTGGAATAACGCTGCGGAGGAGTCCTTTTAAAGAAAAAAACGAGAGTTGTATGAGGCTCCGGTATTGGGCATGCCTACAGAGAATGGCATGCATGTATTCATCAAGAGCATGAATGGAATGGCAAGACCGTATTGAGATCAATAGCAAACGGGAGCAAAGTCCTGAGCGACACGGTAATGAAGTACGGGGCGCCCAAGGCGGAGATTTTTGCGGTGGTGGCATTCGTGGAGAAATACAGAGCATACCTGGGCAGTGAGCCATTAAAGCTACCGGTTGAAAACAGAGCACTCTCTTGGTTGAAAACATACTCAATGGATCAAAGCTACATCGGTAGATGGATAGTAGGACTGGATGGTTACAACATAATGATTGAGCACAGGACCAGAGATAAGCAACAGTATACAAGCAGCTTGATTGAAAAAACGGAATTTTACGAGAGGCAAGAGCAAAGGGAGGCTGACAGGGCTGAAATAAAAGATGGATTTTCATTCATGGACAGGGGAACCTATGACAGCTTACCACTCACGACATGGCTCGGCGAGTCGGGGAAACTGATCGAGGATCACCCTGAATTACCCACCGAACACCGGGAGACAAAGATTCTAAGGTTACAATCAGGAATGCTGGTGGAAATGTTGCTCAAACCGAAACTAGTCATGGAAACATTGAAGGCGAAAGGTTACGATCTAAAGGAGGTCGAGAAGGGGAGAGCAGTAGTGGGACAGGATCTAATGAGTTTGCTTCAAAATATGGACGACAAAAAGCTGAAAATGAGAAGAATGAACTAGAAATTACTATAATGAGTAGAACCAAAATGGGCTCGAGCGAAGAAAATCAGTTAGAGGGCAGAGATCCATAGAGTGAAAAAGTGGTACGGACATTAGTCGAGAGTATCCCAGAAAAGGTACTAATGGAGACAAAGTCGAGGAGGAAAAAAAGTTATTCAAGGAGGAGGCTGAACAGCTCGGAACAGGTCAAGAGTCCGGGGAGTGGTTGTTGAATGAATACGAAGGTGAAACAGAAAATTTGTCCGGCGAGTCAGAAGAAGTGGACGAAAACTCGATGAAAAATGAAGATGAGCAAGAAAATTTGTGCATGATACTAGCAGAAGCAAAGAGGAAGAATTAGGATAGAGAAGTGCAGACAGACCCCTCATCTGGAACACACAACCTAGAGTGTGATGATGCAAACGGAGGAGAAGAATTAGAGATGATAGCAGTAACAAGGAAACCTTTCAGGGAATTGTCTTGCAGTTCAAACATCAAGACGAATCTAGGGTCCGAAAATGACAGGAAAATCTTGAGCATCAGGATAGTGTGTGTCAAGTAAGAGATGATATCCACAATCTGGGAGAGTTGACAGGGTAAATGATGGCACTGAAGGTGCATGTGAAGGCGAGGTACGGGTTATCAGACTAGGTTGGGATACAGAAGAATGACAAGATGACTAGCCATCTCTCCAATTGGATCCGGACCTGGGTAAAAGAGAAAGGGGATCTGGAGGAAGATAGTTACAAGATCTTGAGCCAGTTCTACCAGGAACGAAAAGTGTTACCCTATCACACTGCGGATGACCTGGTGGCATGCAAGAGAAGAGATGAAGAAAAAGTAGTTCACAAACATAACCTAATCATACTACCACAGCTGTATCAGACAGAGATGCTATTCAGGTCGCATGATCAAATCGTGTGCAACAAAGAAAACTGCACCAGTTTGATTAGCCGGGAATGAGGAAAGCTTGCGAAAGATGGGTCAATGCATGTTCGTCAATTCTGCAAGTGAAAGACCCGAGGAAGATGAAGTTCCCACTAAGAATTCAATGAAATTGTGCAGATAGGCCACCAAAAATTCAGCATGACAGAAACGGGATATAATCAGATACTGGTAACCACAGACCACTTCACGAAATTTGCGGAAGCAGTACCGTGTCAAACTGCCTCTGCTGAAGAAACTTGCGATCGTTTAATCACACACTGGATCTCAAGATGATGTTCCTCAATCAGACACCGGGAAGGCCTTCGTTGAGGTTCTGACAAAATAGTTGATGAAAAGAGGGAAACTGTAATGCGATTGACATTTTTCTACTCATAAAACGAGGCGCAAAAGATTCCACTCCAAGCCTACGTAAGGGAGGCAATCAAAAGACAATAAGAACTGAATGAACTGTGTAGAAGGAACACAGCCCAAGCGCAGATGAGACAACAAAAAAGTGCGAATGAGAAAAAACTAAAAGCGAAACCGTACGCTGTAGCAAAAATGTCCGGGTGTTTCAGAATGTCATCCCTCCCAAGGGAACAAAGAAGTAATTAAAGAAATGGAGAGGACCATTCATGATAACAGAAGTACACCAGAAGGGTCGGTTCTACAGCTTGAGCACAGGGCGCACCGCGCACTATGAATATCTGAAGCCTCATGTCCCGTCACCGGAGAATTGGTGCGCGCCTCAGAGCATGGAAGGACTAGAGTACCTGATAGTGGAAACGATATGTGAGGTGAACGAGAAGGGCACCAGAGAGAAGAACGATGGCAACGAGAACACGAGCTTGGGTGAAAATGAAAAGACAAAATTCCACTCGAATGAAGGCTCCCTTGCAGATTAGGACTGGAATGAACCTGATCAGAACAAGTTGCCAGAGTGCATGAAACTAGATAATTCCATGACCATGGAGACAAGAAGAGGCGGGCGCAAAAAGACGAGCATGAGATACAATAGATATGAAGATGAATTCTTGATTGCCAAGATAAAACCAGACGAGATAGGGGCAGACTTGGTGAGCTTGGTGACATAGTCTCGGACAAAGAAGGGCAGATCATTAGAGGACCACAGTGTGCCAGAACGAGAAATGGATCTAGAATAGAGCGAAACAGAAAAAACAAGAGCACACAAACTTGAGGATTCTAGTAAGGATACATGGCTACCAGGCGACGAAAATGACATTTTCTGGAAAGACGGCGCGTCAGGTTAGGAAGAGAGTTGCTTGATTATATTCGCCAGAAAAACTAGAAAAAAATCTTTTTGTTGAACGAAAACTGGATGCCATCATGGCAAAACACTTGAGGGTTCAGATTTAGATTGAGATTAGGTGAAGTTATAAGTATATTTGGGGTTTAATTTATCAACATAAAAAACACATGATTTTATGAATAAAATTTTTTTGATTTGCTCCAGAAGTTTTACAGTTCTGAATTGTTTCGGGGATGATCATTTACTATTTGGTCATTAATCAAGTTATTCAACTGCTGTTCTATTTCTTGTAGATGCTTGTAGAACTGGTTTGATATGTTTGGTCCTTGAATTCCGGAAACCAGACTCCTGGAACAAATCGCGAATTGTCCGACGATTTTTTTTGAACTTCCTTTGTATGATCATACTATCATCTTTTCATTGGCGTGGTCTGGGGATACTGAGACACAGCCATGAGCACGGAGAGGGTTTGTACCTTCGAGAGATGTCAACACCGTGTTATTGAGATATAAATTTGAGGGATGTTCATTTGAGTTGGCCAGCGCATGATGTAGTGCCGGACAAAGGATTTCTACTTTTTTAGAGCAAGTTCTCTATTGAGCAAATTGAAGGCACTTTCTGCATCAATAAGTAGTATAGCGTCCGTTTCGGGTTTCACAAACGCGTTCAAGCTTTGGATAGCATAATCATTTCCACACTTCTGGCCTAAGCAGATTTTCAGCTCGCTATTAGTTCCAGGAGTTCCAGGAGTTTTGCAAAGGTATCGCGAATTTCATTATGTCTTAGGTGAGTATATCCGCATTTGGGACAGTGTAGAAACTGGGTCAGTGTGAGCGAATGTCCAAATGAGCATGAATGTGGGGTGTTTGTGGTTCCCATCCATATCTCAGATGTATGCCATCTTTAAACTCTGATTTGTTGAGGGAAAAATTGTTTTTTAGTGGTAGCACGTTTAGCCAATTTGATGCTCTTTTCTGTGTCACTAGATTTATTGTCATTTTTTTTTGTTGAGCAATTTTTCATAATTTTAGCCTTTTTGGAGAGTGTGATGTTCTGATTCTCAGTTTTGTCGTTTCTTTTTATCAGAGTTTGTTCCGTTTCAGCTATTTCTGGAACACTGTTTTCTAATCGTGACCACTCATTATTTCTAGAAAACTCCGTGTTACTGAGGAGGTCTAAGCCTCCTATTTTTTCTGTAGTGCAAAAAAATTGCAATCTTCATCAGTAATACTATGAAGTAGCTGCTGTCTTACGTTTTTCTCAATTTCATCCATTTTCTTAAATGCTTCCAGAGTTGTTCTGGTTACTTAAAGCTCAATTTATTTTGAACTTCCTTTGTATAGCAGTAGTACCCATTTTGTGGTTATGCTTTAGCTCTTTGAAAACTTTTCAGTTAGGCAGCTGTCTTTTCAATTTCGCTTTTCATGTATTTATCGCATGCTGATGGTGTTCCTATAACCGATCCAAGGACTCTAAAACTCGGTTTTCCTTTACTACGAGTTGACACTTGGAAGGCTTCACATTATATCCGAAAGCCTTTCCGTGCACATCCAGTTTGTCCAGTATTGCGCGGACACTCTTAGGATCACCTGCAGCGCTTCCGTCATCTGCGTAACATTGTTGCATAACATTTGGTTTTTGCAGGAGCTCAATCAGGGGAATTATCCCAATTCCGTACATAGCCATTGCGAGTAAATCCCCTTGCGTTGTGCCTTCGGTAGATGTCAAAACCGTGTTATTGACATATAATTTTGAGGGATGTTCATATCAGTTGGCCAGCGCATGATGTAGTGCCGGACGAAGTATTTCTACATTTTTGGAGCAAGTTCTCTATTGAGCAATTTGTAGGCACTTTCTGCATCAATAAGTAGTATGGCGTCCGTTTCGGGTTTCGCAAACGCGTTCAAGCCTTGGATAGCATATTCGATTCCACACTTCTGGCCTAAGCAGAATTGAATTTTCTGAGATTTTTAAGGTCTGATTTTATACATTGGGTGTTTGTTTTGCAATTTATGGCTATACCAACAGGCCGTACCCCTGGATTTTTGTCCAGAGGTATCAGACGACACGAGTTGTACGCCATTAGGTTTTCATGGGGGATAATTTTACTTGCTGGCGGAAAACTTTTCATTGGCGAGAAACTTCCAATTAAAACAAGAGTGCCCTCTCCTTTTATTCAATCGAAATATGACGAAGAATCAAAAGTTTCAAACCAATTTTTCTCCACATTCGGATTTTGTGAAATTTTTGTGGTTTGAATCACAATTAGTTCCAATCACGATTGTAAGGGCTTTCAAATGATATATCTCGAAATCCAGTCCGATGATTTTTTGTGGCACTTGATTTTGCGTGGAAAACAAAAAAAAGAGAACTAAAACACACCCCAATACATGTAACATTCGCCCGGAAGTACATATCGATGTGAAAAAAGCAAGGCTCTAAAACGACTGGCTAGCGTCTAAACACAGCTCTGCATGCTTTTCACCGTCTCTGCCAATGCCAGTTTTTTTGGTGGTCTATCTAACATCGGGTCGACAAGAAAAACGTTACTGTTTCCCGCTTCGATCAGAACGCACTAATTAACATAATTACATGCAAATTAGTGAGCTCATGGCTGTGTCTCAGTATCCCCACACCACGAGGTCACTCCTAAAAATAGGGCTACTACCTATTTACTATATTACTATTGTTTTTGTTCAGTAGATAAAAATCATCATCTCCATCGAGGATGGGTCAACCCTTTCCCTCAACTCCTAGCTTCTCATTATCTGAAAATGAATTTGTATATTATTACTTCAATTCAGGACATGACCAGGAAGCAAAAATTTTATATAAAACAGTCCGAGTTCTAATCTCGAGACCCCTCCGGATTCTGGAATCAGGGGAAATAACCTCCTTAATTCTTTTAGGAAGGCTGGACACGCAGTTTCAACACCCTTCTTGTTCATGGGTTCTACGTTGCAACGATTGTAGCAGCACAATCGCTACAACTCGGAATGATTGTAAAGGCTCGGCTGAATCGGCCTCCCCAGAGCCCATTTGCCTTGATGTCAAGTCGAGCGTCATCTTCAGTAGTGGTTGTTTTGTTGTTAAAGCTTTCGCCTTCAAACGATTGAAATTTCAGCTCTATTTGTTCAATGAGTGTCGCGATTTAATCCAGGAGTCGCAATAGTAATATAGTAAATAAGTAGTAGCCCTAATTTTAGGAGTGACCTGGTGGTCTGGGGATACTGAGACACAGCCATGAGACGGAAAGGCGTTGTACCTTCGATAGATGTCAACACCGTGTTATTGAGATATAAATTTGAGGGATGTTCATATGAGTTGGCCAGCGCATGATTTAGTGCCGGACAAAGGATTTCTACTTTTTTAGAGCAAGTTCTCTATTGAGCAAATTGAAGGCACTTTCTGCATCAATAAGTAGTATGGCGTCCGTTTCGGGTTTCGCAAACGCGTTCAAGCTTTGGATAGCATATCCAATACACACTTCTGGCCTAAGCAGAATTGAATTTTATTTTCTGAGATTTTTAAGGTCTGATTTTATACATTGGGTGTTTGTTTTGCCATTTATTCTTCTCAGAACCTCGCCGATAGGCCGTACCCCTGGATTTTTGTCCAGAGGTATCAGACGACACGAGTTGTACGCGATTTTAAGGGCTTTCATATGATATATCTCGAAATCCAGTCGGATGATTTTTTGTGGCACTTGATTTTGCGTGGAAGTCAAAAAAAAGAGAACTAAAACACACCCCAAAACATGTAACGTTCGCCCGGAAGTACATATCGACAGGGAAAAAAGCAAGGTTCTAAAACGACTGGCTAGCGTCTAAACACAGCTCTGCATGCTTTTCACCGTCTCTGCCAATGCCAGTTCTTTTGGTGGTCTTTCTAACATCGGGTCGACAAAAAAAAACGTTACTGTTTCACGCTTCGATCAGAGTTCTCTAATTAACATAGTTATATGCAATTTAGTGAGCTCATGGCTCTGTCTCAGTATCCCCACAACACGAGGTCACTCCTAAAAATAGGGCTACTACCTATTTACTATATTACTATTGTTTTTGTTCAGTAGATAAAAATCATCATCTCCATCGAGGATGGGTCAACCCTTTCCCTCAACTCCTAGCTTCTCATTATCCAAAAATGAATTTGGATATTTTTATTTCAATTCAGGACATGACCAGGAATCAAAATTTTTATATAAAACAGTCCGAAATCTAATCTCGAGACCCCTCCGGATTCTGAAATCAGGGGAAAGAATGTTCTTAATTCTTTTAGGAAGGCATTCATCTTGGGTTCTGCGTTGCAACAATTGTAGCAGCACAATCGTTACAACTCGGAATGGTTTCTGAAAATTTTTGATCACAATCTCAATCTGCTGTCGTTTTTTCGTTGTTGTTTTCCACTGAGAATATTGTTGTTCTGTTTTCGTAGTTTCAGTTGGTGCGAAATGAAAAAGGTTACGTGTCGTTCACGCCCAAATTAATGTTTTAAAAATTAGCATGTTAGTCAAAAGTTATCCCTCCCGATTCGTCTAATCGTTCAATTAACGTCACTAATCCATAAAAACATCAATTTTCTCGGTCAGATGTTTCGATAAAAATTCGAATACGAAATTGCGTTTTGTCCATTCTAGTCGAACTTCACATACTCCCCGGACAGCCCGGTCAATGTCCTCAATGAGTCTCGAAGTCTTCATCAAAATCGAACAGAAGTTACAAAATGCATGAAATCACTCATATCCATGTCATATCGACTCACTGCAAAATACAAATGGCATCAAACTACACTTTTATAGCCTTCCAAATTTTTTCACTTAACCTGCGCTTTCGAGAATATAACTTAAGATAAATTATTGTTCCGACTTCTATAACGTCTATGTTCCGATTTCAAGCTTTTTCTCCTAAGTTTAAAAAGTGTTGGGACGCAGGACAGTCCTGCCAACCAACAACCTAATATTATCCTATTATTCGGAATTTAGTTGTTATTGGTCCTGAATATTGAAATTAAAGAACTCGATGGTTAGAAGGAACAATGAAATAATCTCCTTTTTCAAGAGATTACCCAAGCCTTTCATGTCACCACAAAGTGATCAGTCAAAATCATGCAGGCTGGAATATTTTATTATACTCCCCACTCAAGCTTTTCTGAATAAGTATTAAGTGTCTCTAAAGCCGCTAACTAAAATCTTAATGCAAATTTATAAATGCAACAAATTCTGTAAATTTCAAAATTCAACTAAATATTTTCTCTTCGTTTTCAGTTGCAAACTTAGTTGCTATGTTTCTCATTCGAGTTTTTCTCACACAAAACAATTCTGAGTTTTAACATCTTCTCCTACGTTGCTTCTTTGTTTCCTTTTTTGTTCAATCTTTGTTTTCGTCGTTTAGAAGTTCTAAAACTTCTAAATTTTTCTAAATTTTCTTCTTTTTGCATCTTGTTTTCCGGCCATTTGTCAATGCTCCATCTCCTGCTCCTGCGACCTTGACTCCGCACTTTCAGTCCGCAGTTTTTCTGACGCTGTTCGAAGCAGTCCTCCAACACTTCTGTTCTTCTACTCTTTGTTCAACACAAGGTAGAGGATCAACGTTAGTTTCTCTGTTTCGGCAGAAGCTTTTGTGGAGGCACAACGTCACGCTTCTCTCCAAGTCTTCCTTCTACATTTCTTCTCTAACTCCCATCACATTCACTTGTCATAGCCGTCCTCTTCACTGCGGTGGTTACTGCATTCCGATGAATTACAAAAGCTCGCTTGAAAGCTCCTGCTCAAATATCCAGCTGATACGCACTGTACACTTTGCTGTGCTTCGACATATGCTTCTTGGCATATTCATACAACCATGCAGTCATGTTGGTTACTGTACGATTTCTTTCTGATCGGTCCACAGTATTCTGATCAGTCCACAGTATCCAAGTCTTCCTTCAACGTCTCTTCTCTTTCTCTCCCGTCACATCACTTGTCCTAGAAGTCCTCTTCACTGCGGTGGTTACTGCAATCCGATGAATTACAAAAGCTTGCTTGAAAGCTCCTACTCCAATGTCCAGCTGATAAGCACTGTACACTCTGCTGTGCTTCGACATTTGCTTCTTGGCATATTCGCACGACCATGCAGTCATGTTGGCTCTGAACCATGGCATCAGTCGTTTTCTGGCCTATTTTTTTTTCACTTCCATCGGAATGTTCAAGATTTTGTACGTTGTCTCAAAAAGATCTATATCCTTTAGACAATCCAATTCCTGCAATTGCCTTTTCGTAGGCGTTTCTTGTCTATTATTCTCTTTTACATGAGCTTCCAGTCATTGTATCGCCATCATAACTCCCATTATCACTATCGTTATGGGCTGTGATGAATCTTGTAAACACATGGAGAGCAGCTCTCAACAGTCCCAGATCAACACCAGGTTACTACGCCTGGGGTACCAACATGTTTGTAGCAAGCAATGGCAGGGGAACTCATCATGTGTCGACATGATGCTCCTCCAATTACGCTTTCCCGAAGCTTCCAGTAGTGGTACCAACATGTTTGTAGCAAGCAATGGCAGGGGAACTCATCATGTGTCGACATGATGCTCCTCCAATTACGCTTTCCCGAAGCTTCCAGTAGTGGTTCCACTTCCATCATCACTCGGTGGACCTCATCATTCTCATCTACTGCATTGTAATCGGTGACTGTTGACCGTTTCTGCTTCTGTCTTTCAAAGTCACTGAAGTTCCCACTGGCTTATCCCATGAACTTTTTTCCCAGTATCGATTTTAATTCTTCTTTGGTCCTCTCTGGAACTGCTGAGAACATTTTGCACAGTAACTTGTAAGATTTTTCTGACATTCTAGCTAGTCTCACGCATTTTGGCACTGAGAAGACTTGATCCACGATCCTTCTCGTACTTTCCCCATCCACGAAATGCACTGGGTATCTGCTCTTGCACATTGGAGCTAAAGTTAATCCCACTAAAAACCACGCTCCCGTCGGTCTTGTATCGTTTCGTTCGTCTGAACTTACTCTTCTACTCTCGCCCTCTTTGGTGGCACAGGTGCTCAGTTGTGAACAAGACGAGGCAGCCTCGCTGTTCATCTCCTGATGCATTCTTCTCAGACCAGGCCTAGGCTTGGTTGGCAGAGGCATCTCCCCTGGTTGGTAGGACCTGGAACTTACCAATCCAGGCTCGTTCGCCAAGTCACTTCCTGAGAGAGCCCCGTTTCTCCACCTCACTACCCTCCCTCATGTTTTGGCGGTCTAGTACTCCTCTTTCTCCATACGTACGCGGCCATCAATAAGACTACTCAGGGGCGGTCCCCACGGTTATCATGCCTAAGATGTTGATTAAGGCGACCAGCAACATGACTCCAGAGCGAAGTCTTGATTCATCAGCCGACGATAGATCGCATCTATCACCGTCATACGTATGCCTCCGCAAGGTCTATTAATTCGTTCAAATCGAAGTTGTCCATCTCGTGAAATTCGGTTTGATTATCAGTTTGTATGAATTGAAATCTGATGAATGATTAAATGATCAATCAGCATCTAGAAAAAAGGTCACGAATCTCACATGTGTCAGCGTCACTCTAATTGTGTATTAAAATTTATTTAAAACAATCAGATAAAAAGATTTCGATCTTAAGATATATTAAAATCAGTTTGTTGCTAAAAGTTTTGATTTCGACCTAAGAATGGACAGTCCAAACTTTGGATCTATTCCTAATATCGTCATTCAATTATTCATGATCACTAATCCCTTTTTACCCAGGGTCTTAATAACAAAACACATAACACACAACATATCACACACAACACATACAACACACTTAGTATGTAACCTTCCTGCATGCAACCTAAACTCAGCCTATACTCAAACAATATTTCTTATGTAAGTATACTTGTATGTTAGTATCAGAAAAGATTACGTGTATCAGTGCATACAGCTCCCGTGGATGCAGTCGTCCTCGGTTTGGGTCGTATACTGAAAGCGAGAGTTCCTTCACCTCCCTCGCCACAAGGAAGTCTCTCAACCTCGTCAAGGACAAGACTAGGTTCTCTGGGTCCACGTGCTGCTTCTCCGTCGCCCTCGTCACCATGAAGTATAAATAATTTCCCGGTATCTGTGACGTGACGCCGCTGGAGACAAGGCTGCTACGCCTCCTATTCCTGGTTTTTGCTTCCAAAGGTCTTCTATGTGTTTGTATTCTCTTTTAAAATCTGCTGCTAATGCTGTCCTAAAACTCATGTCCGCTGTGATCGCTATCGCACATGTTCTATTTGTAAGTATAAAATCGCTATCTGTCAATATTTTGCTACTTGAGTGTTCATTTGGCAAGTTGAAATATGACTCGACTACTCTCCCTATGTCCGGTTTCTTAGGGTCCTCGCCTATTTCTGCTTCTAGATCACCTGTCTCTCTTGCTATTCTTAATTTTTTTATTAATAATTTTTCAGTGTGGGAAAAGTTTACCCCCTCTCCCGGGACAAAAATATCAATCGACGTCCCCGTCGATCGCTGCATACCGGATAATAAATCGAGGTTGGATGCAGGAATGAGTAATCGCACCCAGGAAGGATCATCCCTTTCGGTTCTTATGTATTTCATGCTCTATCGGTCTACATCTCGAATTGTGACACTGGTCGGACGTCATTTTGTTCAGCCTTTCCCAGACACGCAGATTCGTCAAGTCTTAATCGTAAGATGGCTGTTGCTCGTCGTCGAATTCTACCTCGGGTTTAGACCGGTCATCGATCCACTCCTCGTCGCGGTCGTCAACTATGTCGATGTCTTGCGACAGGGTTGTTTCTTCTAGACCCACCAATTCTTCCACTATCTTCTTCAGATCTGTTCTGTTCAATACGAAGTCATCTCCGTAAGGATTGTATTTCTTCGTGAGTCTTGTCCTGTCACTCTGTCGAGTCTGTATCGTAAATGGAAGATCTGGTTCCAAATTCTTGGGGACCTCCATCTGTTCGGGGTCTTGCCATTCCTCTTCTGCGTAGGGTAAGGTTTCTCCGTCCGCTTCAATCATCTCGTTAGAATTCAGGTCCAGTGGTGGACTTGATCCTTCCTCTACGACCTCATTCCCATCATTCTTTCCCCTGGTGCCCTTCTCATTGACCTCGCAGGCAGGGTCCATCATCAAATAATCCCCCTCATCCATATCTGCAGGTATACACCAGTCTTCCGTAGATTGATTGTGTGGCTTAATGTTTTCGTAGTGAGTGAGCGGCTGGGCCGGTACTCAGTCTATAAAAACGTCCCTCATGGTGCACTTCTGTAATCATGAAGGGTCCCCTCCACTTCTTTAGGAGCTTTTTCGTTCCTTTCGGAGGTATAAGGTATAGAAACACCAATTACGTAGTCTCCTACCGAGTAAGCTTTTGCACCAGCTGCTTTTTTATCGAACCTTTTTCTCTGCCTCACCTGTGTCTGCTGAGTGTTCCGTCTACACAAGTCGTTTAGTTCTTGTTGACGTCTAAACACATCGCTTACGTTGACCTGTGGTGATGTTTTCTTTCCCTCATACTCTGGGTAAAAAAAAAGCAAAGTGCAAAGACTTCTCGTATCCACTTAACATCATGTGTGGACTAATTCCGGTGGTGGAGTGTTGCGTGCTGTTGTACGCTCCCATTACCTGTGGAAGGTTTCTGTCCCAATCGGTCATGTACCTGGAACAAAACGCCCTCAGCATCGACACCAACATCCGATTTTGCCTCTCTACTACGCCATTCGTCTGGGGATGGTATGCCGTAGAATGAGCTTGAGCCACCTGAGAGCGTCTCATGAGCTCTTTAGTAAGTTCCGCTACAAAAGCTATTCCATTGTCCGATTGAAACGTCATCGGACAATCGCTATCCCCGTATTGATCAGGTGATCGCACGTGTCTTCTGCTGAGTCAGTTATGCAAGGCACGGCCTCTGCATACTTCGTGAAGTGGTCTATCATGACCAAGACTTGATTATAGCCACTATCTGTCATACATATTTTCTGGTGGTCAAGCTGCACCACCTCGTTGAATTCAGATGACTCGATCGACTGCAAAGGAAATCGCAATATTTTTGGATCCTTGACCTGTTGGCATGGGAGTCGTGCTGTTACCCACTTCTTGCATGCCTTCTTCATCTCAGGCAACTCAAAGCGCTTCAAGATCCTCTGGTACACTTTATGGATTCCCTGATGGCCCATCTGATGGTGCGACCTGAACAAAAGTTCTGTCTGATAGAGTTGCGGCAACACTATCGCTTTGTATTTGTACAAGACTTTGTCTTCTTCTCTTCTCTTAGATGCCACGATCCCGTCCTTGTTCAAATATAACCTTCTCCTTTTTGCATAAAGTACTGTCTCAGAACACGGTAATTGTCTTCCTCTAGGTCACCTTTGTCCGGAGCTCCATTCCGGAGTTTCGATCCGCCTTTTCAAGTTGCTAGTCATGCGGTCATTTCTCTGCGCTCTTAGTAGGTCCGAGAGTCTGTATCTCGCCTTCAAGTACGTCTTCATGACCCTCATTTGACTATTCAGCTCATTGGGCTGATGCGTGTCATCTTCCGACCTAACGCACCAAATCTTCGTCAATGGCTGTGTTTCTTGTCTGAACGGTTGAAGATCAGGTCTGACCACCTCTTTTTGTGGCAACAAACTTATCAAACGTTTCGATGCCGCTATCTTTTCCAATCATCCGCTGCGTTGTCAAAGACTCTTTTGCTTGGTATGAGGTAGCGATCACTGTCAGGGTCTTGATATACCTCCCTGTCTAGATCTCTTGCTCGAGTCTCCACTAGTAGTGTGTGGATCGCTAGCTCTGACAATTCTGATCCTGAGCTCGAGTTCCTGTCTGAGTAGGTGTTGATTGCTGAATTCCGGGAGTTGTCATCAATCGAAAAATCTGCGATGGAGCACGTTCCTTTTCTGGATCAGTTTTGTGCGTTCTGTTCATCCATCTGAACTCCCCGGACAAAATTTTATCCTCCAGGTCCTGTTCTTCATCATGAACATTCTCTTCCACATCATACTCCCCGGATAAACTTTCTAGTCCCGGTTTTTGTTCCTGAACTTGCCTGCTCTCATCACCGTAGAGCAGGCGAGTTGTCATCAATTTAAAAATCTGCGATGGAGCACGTTCCTTTTCTGGATCAGTTTTGTGCGTTCTGTTCATCCATCTGAACTCCCCGGACGAAATTTTATCCTCCAGGTCCTGTTCTTCATCATGAACATTCTCTTCCACATCATACTCCCCGGATAAACTTTCTAGTCCCGGGTTTTGTTCCTGAACTCGCCTGCTCTCATCACCGTACATCTCCCCGGACAAATTATCTTGCACCAGATTTCGTTCAACCTCTTCGCCTTCCTTGTCCTGATCTTCAAAGGTAACAGTTTTCTTTTGTCTACCGTTTTCCTGTTCTTTCCGTTTGTATGAAGTACTTATTAAAATTTCTTGGGGTATAGAGGACACTAGTTGCTTAACTATTGACCTACATTCCCTTTCATTTTCCTTGTGTTGTCGTCTTGACGGCATGATCTTCACATTGTCACCGACTCTAAGTGATGCCATGGCTGCTGCCCACTAGGGGGTCATCTCTAGTTACTTCCCTCTACAACAGTCCACCCAGCATTAGCATCACTTTTCTCCAAAAATGAGAGGCTGTTTATGTTCATGCGAGAGAGTTCCTGTTGGACCAGGTTTGAGCGCAGCAACAGATCCAAGGGCACCGGGGCCTTCTTGGATAGAATCTTTTTTTCAATTGCTTTCTCTATTCTCTACAGGTAACTCAGGATGTCCTGGAATTGGATCCAGACTTGTCTAACCACCTCGTCAAGGGAAGCAGTTCATAAATTTTTTTGCCCAGAATCAAGAACCTTTCCCTGATTTCCGCCTGATTGGCTTGCTTTTGTTCCAGTCTTTCATAGAACTCAGTCTTCTTGCTGAGGCTGTCAGCATTCTGGTGTTTATCACGCATCCTGTGCTCGATTATCATATGGTAGCCGTCTAATATTACTATCCATCTACCAATATAACTCTGGTCCATCGAGTACGTCTTCAATCAGGATAACGCTCTGTTATCCACGTCCACGTGTAACTTAAAGGGAGAGCTCCCCAAGTATGCATGGTACTTTTCCACGAATGTGATTACTGCAAACACTTCTGCGTTCGGTGCAACATACTTCATCTCAGTGTCCCTTAACACTTTGCTGCTTAGGCAATGGGACGAGAACGGTTCTCCCATTCCATTCTTGCTCTTGATGCAATATTCCTGAGATGGCTACTACCGACCCGTCAGTGTCAAGAACGTACATGCCCTTTTCCGTGGGCATGCCTAGCACTGGCGCTTCGTACAGTTCCCGCTTTATGTTCTCAATGGCTGCTTGAGCTTTCTCATTCCACTCAAACTTCTTTGCTTCGTTGCGCATCAGGGGGTACACCTTGTCTCCATATCCTTTTATGAACTCTCGGTAGTAGTTGGCAAATACAAGGAAGCTCATGAGCTGTGTGTCCGTTCTGGGTGCCTTCCATGTTTCACTACTTCCACTGCTTCCGGGTCCGGCCGCAAGCCATGCCTGTCTACCTTTTTACCCAGGTATTTAATTGAGTCCCTAGGGATCTCGCATTTCGATGGCTTGCATTTCAAGCCCACTCCTTTTATACAATTGAAAACCTCATCTAGTCTATCAATGTGGTCTGCTTATGTTGGTGTTGCAATGAACACGTCGTCTACGAAGCACATCACAACATTTCCGTACTTCTTCGTGACTTTCGTCAAAGCCTGAGCCATCAACCTTTGAAAGGTCGCTGTTGTGTTGCACGAGCCGAAGGGCATCCGCTTCCACTGGTACAACCCCAATTCACATGCGAATCACGTTTTTTCTCTATCCTTCCTCCTTAGAGGGACCTGCCAGAAGGCCAAGCCCAAGTTCAATGTGGTGAAGAACATGGCGTCGCCAAGTTTCGAGAGGCTCTTGTCTATCCGCGGTATCGGATGGGCATCTTTTATTGTTACTGCGTTCAGTTAACGAAAGTCGCAACAAAACGTAAGCTGCCCCCTTTCTTTTTTTGCCATGACTATCCCGCAAGCCCAAGGCAATTTCGAGGGCTCTATCATGTCGTATTCGAGCAACATTTCTATTTCCGCTCGGCACGCTTCCGATTAGTGTGGCGTCATTCGTCTTGCGCCTTCCCGATGGGGAACGGCGCTTTCCTCTAGTTCGATTTAAAACCGCCCGCAACGTTTCAAAATCTCCCTCGCCCATTTTACCTTTCAAGTGTTCTATCTCCAGCAAAACCGGTTTGTCGGATTCCAGTTCATATGACGATGGGCGTTCCGGAAAATTCGAGCATCTCAACAAGCCGTCGTCTGTTTAAGATTTCATTGAAAACTGTTTATTAATATATTTAAATTCATTAATTCCTTTAAAAGTTATATCTCTGTTGGCATGATAAGGGCAGTCCTTTACGTCATAACTCTTCAAGTTTTGTGTCTCTTCATAGTCGGTCCTCATCGGTAAAGCGTAACCAAATTATTTTCCACGCTGGATTGAAACTGTGGTGTCCAGTATGTTCAATAACACACTGACACACAGTCCGTTTCGAGTTACCGAGAAGCTCCGGCCTAAAATCACTGAACTTTGACTATTCGGGTTCGGTACTAAACAAACCTGTTTGCTATCACTTAAAGAGTTCAAATTTCTCATCCTAAAAATAGCTACCACAGTTTGACCCGGCTGTAGTTTAACTTTTCCATTCAAAAAAAATTGGCCCCTAATTTTTATCCGTTTTATCCTATTAATTGGTCGCTTAACATACTTCCGGTCCAGGTTTCTGATCCTTATTAGGCCGTTATTCAAGTCAATCATAACGTCAAAATTTCAGACTAAATAATGTCCCAGGATGAATTGGTCTGAGTCGTCTAAATTCTCAACCACCAGGAAGCTCATCCAAAGATTGCGTCCTCCCATGTGAAGGACCGTTATTCGTGTCCTTCCGGCACGTAGGTTGCTCTGCGGTTGGCGGCCACCAATCTGAGGTTCGTTGAATTTAGATCTTTCCTCGTGAAGCCCATTCTCTCCCAAGTCTTTATTGGCATCACGCTTACCACTGCTCCTGTATCCAGTAGCCCTGTTACTCCAATTTTCTTCCCATTGGTGTCTAGCAGATGTGCAGTCACATCTGCCTCGTACCCTATTTGTACTGCATCTTACTCCATCATGGTATTATGGCAAATTCTTCGGACCTTAAGTTCTTCTTGTCCCAAATAGATCTGCCCCATTTGGTCACTATCTGTTGTGATGTAGGTCCTAGTGTAGATACTTATCCCGTCAACGTTCAACATCACTTGATAAGGTCCATAGACTTCCACGTAGCGCCCGTAGAGTTTCTTTGTTAGAGGGCCGCCTGATGTCAACAATGCTCATACAGCCCTCGACTCTGTGCGTGGCTCTACCTGTCTCAGATAATCTGCATATGTGTCTAAATGCATCATAGTGAGCTCTGAGGGTTCACTTAGGTTCCTGATCACCTGATGTCCCGCAACTAAAATTACTCACTGTATTCTGCTTCCTTGTGGTACCATTCCGAACGTCTGCCCAGCGATCACCTTTAGTTTCATGCTCAAACTGCTGGGTGCTTTCGTTTCTTCAACTTCTGACGCCTCGAAAGCGTTTAGCTTTTCCTGAATTTTCTCATTTTCTAGTTCGATCTTCATCTTTTGTTCGATATCCTTTCGTCACCAACTCCTGCTGGACTCTGTTTAGAGCATCCCTCGCGGCTGCCCTATAGTCGATCTTGAAGTCGTCCTTCGCAGTCACCTGTTCCGGTTCACGTATCTCTTCCGTTACTGCCTGAATCTTCTTCGTTGCCATCTCTTGTGATTTTTCCTTTCTGCGTGCCTCCGCTTCACTCAACAGGCGAGCCTTGCTGGCTTTCAGACCCGATAAAGCTTCCAAATGCCTCGGATGCTTTATGTCTGCTACAGCATCCCAAAAGTATGGGCAATCCGATTTAAAATGACCTTCCAAGTTACAGTGGAAACTTGGGCCGAATTTCGCAATTACTCCTCTCATGAAACCTTCATGATCGACCTTTAACGCATCTTCATCCACGTGGCTAAAGCCTTTTGCTTTCATGGCCTGTTTGTAGGATGAGCATGCTGATACATGATGGTCCGTCGAACTGCAATTTGCACAAGAGCGTCTCTGATCCATATCGTCCCTTGGTTTGTACCAGTTGTTACCTTGGCTTGCTGGTCCGTTGTTAAAATTGCCATAATTTTTTTTGTAATATCCAGATCTCGATGGAGTTTTCAGAAAAAGATATTCCTTTGAATTGAGTCTCAACTCCTCTGGTGTTGGCGCATTGGTTGAAAGCGGGGGTGTAATGTGTCGCTAACATCGTTAGAAGCTCATCATTCTCACACCATCGATGAATTTTGAGGCTACTGCCAGGTTTATCCTTCTGTTCGATTCATCTGGTTGACTACGCCTTCCCAGCATCTCCAAATCGTCTAGAAATTTGTCTATTGTCTCGTCTTCACGTTGCCTCTGTTTCTCGAATCGCATCATTGCTTGGTGTCCTTGCACCCCTGAGCCAAAACGATTTAACAAGATTTCGAAGATTTTCTCAGGAGTGTCCCGCTGGTATTGCTTTTTGGCCATCATGCAGTTTAGGGCTGTCCCTTCCGGGTTACTGGTGAGAGAACTGCATTCTTGTCTATCTGACAAGTCCTCCTCTTCAAAATGCAGTTTCATTACTTTTATCCAGGTATCAATGCAGCCATCAGATTCATCTTTATAGCATCTTGGTTTCTTAAAAACGCTACTGAACTTTTCACTGCGTTCATGTGTTGTAGAAAACCTCGTTAGGAATGTCTCCAAGGACCTGTTCAGAGGTTCAAAGGCTGTGGCCATTGATGAAGTGTCTCTTGAGTGCCCCATTGAGCATCATTGCCCACTGATAAGGGCTCTGGATTTTCCCTTCTGTCTGAATCACTGGGATGACTTCTTCCTTGATGAGGTATGAAAGCACAAGAGATAATGTCCCTGACCCTTGAGCCAACGGTTATAAGGCCTATTTTTCTCAACCTCATATATAACATAAGCAGACGTCTTTCACACCGGATAAAGCTTCCTAATGCCTTCTTGGATGCTTTATGTCTGCTATAGCACCCCAAAAATATGGGCAATCCGATTTAAAATGACCTTCCAAGTTACAGAAGAAACTTGGGCCGAACTTCGCAATTACTCCTCTCATGAAATCTTCATGATCGACCTCTGACGCATCTTTATCCTCGAGGCTACAGCCGATTGCTTTCATGCCCTGTTTGCAGGTTGTGCATGCTGATACATGATGATCCCTCGAACTGCAATTGCACAAGAGAGTCTCTTGTCCATATCGTCGCTTGGTTTGTACCAGTTGTTACCTTGGTTTGCTGGTCCGTTGTTAAAATTGCCATAATTGTTTTTGTAATATCCAGATCTCGATGGAGTTTTCAGAAAAAGATATTCCTTTGAATTGAGTCTCAACTCCTCTGGTGTTGGCGCATTGGTTGAAAGCGGGGGTGTAATGTGTCGCTAACATCGTTAGAAGCTCATCATTCTCACACCATCGATGAATTTTGAGGCTACTGCCAGGTTTATCCTTCTGTTCGATTCATCTGGTTGACTACGCCTTCCCAGCATCTCCAAATCGTCTAGAAATTTGTCTATTGTCTCGTCTTCACGTTGCCTCTGTTTCTCGAATCGCATCAATCGTAAGCCAAAACGATTTAACAAGATTTCGAAGATTTTCTCAGGAGTGTCCCGCTGGTATTGCTTTTTGGCCATCATGCAGTTTAGGGCTGTCCCTTCCGGGTTACTGGTGAGAGAACTGCATTCTTGTCTATCTGACAAGTCCTCCTCTTCAAAGTTTCATTACTTTTATCCAGGTATCAATGAAGCCATTATATTCATCTTTATAGCATCTTGGTTTCTTAAAAACCCTTCTGGAATTTTCACTGCGTTCATTGGTTCTAGACAACCTCGTTAGGAATGTCTCCAAGGACCTGTTCAGAGGTTCAAAGGCTGTGGCCATTGATGTAGTGTCTCTTGAGTGCCCCACTTGAGCATCATTGCCCCCTGATAAGGGCTCTGGATTTTCCCTTCTGTCCGAATCACTGGGATGACTTCTTCCTTGATGAGGTATGAAAGCACAAGAAATAGTGTCCCTGACCCTTGAGCCAACGGTTATTAGGCCTATTTTTCTCAACCTCATATATAACATAAGCAGACGTCTTTCACACCGGTTAATGCTTCCTAATGCCTTGGATGCTTTATGTCTGCTACAGCATCCCAAAAGTATGAGCAATCCGATTTAAAATGACCTTCCAAGTTATAGACAAAACTTGGGCCGAATTTCGCAATTACTCCTCTCATGAAATCTTCATGATCGACCTCTGACGCATCTTCATCCTCGAGGCTAAAGCCTATTGCTTTCATGCCCTGTTTGTAGGATGGGCATGCTGATACATGATGGTCCGTCGAACTGCAATTTCCACAAGAGCGTCTCTTATCCATATCGTCCCTTGGTTTGTACCAGTTGTTACCTTGGTTTGCTGGTCTGTTGTTGAAATTGCCATAAATGTTTTTGTAATATCCAGATCTCGATGGAGGCTTCCGTAAAAGGTATTCCTTTGACTTGAGTCTCAACTCCTCTGGTGTTGGCGCATTGGTTGAAAGCGGGGGTGTAATGTGTCGCTAACATCGTTCGAAGCTCATCATTTTTCACACCATCGATGAAGTTTGAGGCTACTGCCAGGTTTATCCTTCTGTTCGACTCATCTGGTTGACTATGCTTTCTCAGCATCTCCAAATCGGATTTTGGTGAGTATTTTGGGGAGTGGGGGAAATTTACACGAACTTTTGAGGCACTCCTGGGAAGAAGAATCAACTGCGCAACTACATCGACTTGAGTACCGAGATAGTGATTTATGTATCTGAAGACTTGGTCATGGGATTTCAAATTAAGGGTCCCAATACTTGGACATTGGATAGTAAATTAAGTGTCCCAACACTTGAGTCCTGAGACAGTAATTTAAGGGTCTTCACACTTGATTCTTGGTATAGTAAATTAAGGGTCCTCTAACACTTGAGTCCTGGGATGGTAAAATAAGTAAAATAATTGTCCCAACGCTTAATCCTGGGAGGGTAAATTAAGGGTCCCAACACTTGAGTCCTGGGATAGTAAATTAAGTGTCCCAACGCTTAATCCTGGGAGGGTAAATTAAGGGTCCCAACACTTGAGTTATGGGAGAATAAAAAAAGGGGCAATACTTAGTGGGACAAGAATCGGATTCAATGATAGCTCCTGGGGTCTTCTTAAATTTTTGGGTTTTTTAAATTGAATTAGTAGTTTAGAGTTGGATACTTTGAATGGGAACAACCACAGAAAACACTAGGAGAACTAAGTTTTGAATCGGACTGTTAAACCCTCATTCGACAGGAATCGTTTTTAAAGGTTTAGAATACTAAGAAAGTTGTTGGTTTTCGTTTATTTTTACAGACACATTTTTAAACACCTGTATATAGACGAAATTGTTCATAGACAGCAATTGTAAATAAAGAACATGAAAAGGACAAGAGTGTCGTTAGCAGAGAAAGGCGGAGTCGAGCAGAAGCAAAATTGCCCAGTATGGCAACCGAGGCAGACCATGGTAACAACGAAACCAAGATTAGCGAAGAAACACGTTTCAGGTAGCATGGTGAACACCCAAGGCAAAAAGAGGAGACAACTGAAGAAAAGCTCACAAGACAAAAGAGTACACCTATCACGCAAGTTGAACTTGAGACACCTGATTAAAGCATAGATGAAGTCGAAAGGAAAACTACAGAATCGACGCCTATGCCGAATTCAGAAAAAGAAGGAGCAAAAACAGTTGGTTTCTCACGAATAGGCAATGAAAACGAGGTCACTGGCAGCACACCAAAAACAATAAAGGATGATTCACAGACAATGAAGACATCCTTCACGGAGAGATTTGCAGCTATCGTGGAGTTGAGATCGAAGGATAAGGAAGAGGCGATAACAGGGACCGATAAAAGCAAGATCTTTGGAACGCTTTCCGCTATAACAACGGAGGCTGGGAAACAGATCGCAGAGAGAACGGCGGCTCACTCAGCAAGGCCTGTTATAGAGTCGAAAGTACCGCCAGTGGAATTGGGAGATTTGATGCTTAAGTTAGAACAGATGGTCAAAGAACTCAAGAGTAGTGAGGAAGAACGCCAGGAAATGAGAAGAGAGGTCCGACAGATAAAAAATGAAAATCTTGATAACTACTTTACCTCAGCAAGAGCAACTGAAGAGAAGCTGCTACAGGTGGCTGAAAGAGTGGAGACGACTGACAAGGAACGAGAGAAGTTCATAAAGAGGGATATGGAAGAAAAGGAGAAGCGGTATGAGATCGTAAACGAAAAACTCTGGAGTCTGGAGAAGGGAATGGACACGATGAGCACAGACCAAGCAGAGAGTTCCCGTGCTATTCAGTCTAAACTGGATGCGCTCTCGAGAAACTCCATCACTCAGAACAGTACCAGAGAAAACGGTGAATCAACATGGACCAAGGGTGGACATGGCGGAACCAAACCGCAAGAAGCAAGAATCTACTTCATTGCCCCAGATGCACAACAACATAAGATCTGAAACGGTAAAGTCATCAACTTCAACAAGAGCACGGAGGGAATCAAACGCACACGCGAGTGTAGCATCAGATGCCATGACGTGGGCAAGCACTTGGGAAATGATGATAGGACACTTGAAGGAATCGCCACAAGAAGCACGGATTCAAGCGAGGGAGGAGGAGGCAAGACTAGAAAGACCTTCAAGAAACCAAAAGAAATTAAAGATGATTCGCATGGTTGCAAGACACCTGGGTTGAGGTAATGAGGCTACATCTTGTTAAAGACAACTTGAATGATGAAAGAGCCTGCACATCGATATTAGGCAATCTGGAGGCCACGTCACTGAAGTGTGTGGTAGCCAAAAAAGAAGAAGAACGTGATGCTCCAGACAAGATTTTTGAAAATCTGTAAAACCGTATCGGATCAGGAATGAAGGGGCATCAAGCTATGATGAGGTTTGAAAAAAAGAGACAGAGGGATGACGAATCGATTGATCGACTTCTGGATGACCTAGTGAGCCTGAGATGAAAAAGTGATCCGAGGGAATCGACTAACAGGAGGAACTTTAGCATTGCTTCAATATTCATCGACGGGGTGAAAAGTGACGACTTAAGAACGATGTTGGCAACCACTTCTACGCTATCAAAAGATAACGCATCGACCCCAGTAGAGATGAGACAGAAATCTAGAGAGTACATATTAATGAAACCGAAAACAAAGATCGACGTGGCACAAGCCGATAGACGATATGGACAAGCGAAGGTCATGTGCAAATTGTGGATCAGCAGATCATCACTTAGCGGATTGCACCTCTTATAAACAAGTGATGAAAAGCCTGGGATATACACCAGATGAGGACGACATTAATCAGATGGAAGAAAATGAGTTCTATATTGGCTTGATCATCAATGTTGGTGCGAAACGCTTCTTCTGTAATCAGAAATGTCATTTTAGTTTGGACTGTCCTCTGTTTTGGGAAGCAGTGAAGAATCAGAATCACCCGGAACACAAGTTAGAAGAGGTCATGCTAGATATAGATGGAATCACTATCTATACAAAGATGATGATAACGTCCGACGAGAACCTGATGGGCCAGTTTTATGTGGGTCGAGAGGAAATCAAAGTGAGATCAAAGTGTTGCCAAGCTCTTGGGAACAGAAGCAGATGTAAAGCAGACACATGTACCCGATATAAATGAAAAAAAGACGCCATTGATGGGACAACTGGATAAGGTAACTGTATTGAGCGTGATACCAATAGGAACCTGGAAACGGATGGGATTTGACAAAAAAGACCTTATAGGCTCCAGAATCTGGCTTTCAGCGGCAAACAAATGGATGCTGAGGGTCCGTGGCAGAACAACGATAATAGCAATAAAATTGGGGGAACGCAATCTGTGGATAAGCTTCCTTGTAGTGGAAAATCTAGACGAATCGGATCATTTCAATTTGGGCAGGGATTTTATCAAGAACTTTGATGTAATGATTGATCTTAACAATGTGATGTTTAGGATTCGAAGTTCCGGAAAGGAAAAAAGTAATCAAGCCAATAAATTTGATAATGACAAAGGAGAGCAAAACTTCAGTTTTCTCGAGTAGTAGGGTGAGCTTGGAAGCTAATGACGCAGCAATAGTAAGTTTGAGAATGAAGAACTACAATTAACTCAGTGATAAAAAGCAGGTTTGAATATTACCAAAGACAAAAAGCCAAAGCGCTGCTATTTTAGGAAGATCATTCTCGATCACCAAGAGTGGCCTCTGGGTCAGTAATCTGTTGAATACTCATGATATACCAATCAAAATCCAGAGAGGGAAGAAACTGGGAAACGCATTACCGGTGAAAACTAGATATGAAATAACTGAAAGTATTAGAAAGTATGAAGTTCTTGATTGTCCAATTCATAAGAACAAGATTTGTATCTTGAATAGATTCAAGCGAATAAAAATTTCATCGAGTCTTATCAATTCACATAAATCAGAAACAGACGATGGACTGTCCAGCTGTTCGAATTTTCCAGAAAGACCCAAACCAAAGAAATTGGAAATGGATAAACCGGTATTACCAGAAATTGAAAACTTCAATGGGAAAGTAACGGAAGAACAGCTCGAAGCCTTCAAGGATGTTTTAGATTGGAATCAGGACGTCTTTTCGTGACACTGAGCGGATATCGGGTGCTGTATTTTTGTTGAGCATGAAAAAGAACTAGAGGAGTCGGCGGTACCGCACAGGGAGGGGGCGAGGAGCTTGACCCCACACAAATCGGATGCATGTACTAAAATATATAGAAACGTTGCTAGACTATGACATGATAAAATGATCCAAATCACCGCGGGCGTGTAGAGTAGTGATTGCGAAAAAGAAAGGAGATCAACTGATATTTTCTTGCGACTTTCGATATCTGAACTCCGTCACGGTGAAAGATGCTTATCCCATACCGAGGATAGACGAGAGCCTTTCAAATTTTGGGGATGCCAAGTTTTTTACAACTCATGATCTGGGGTCGGTCTTCTGGCAGGTACCTCTAAGAAAACAATATAGAGACAAAATGGGGTTTACTTGCGAGCTGTGATTGATTAAATAGAAGAGGATGCCATTCGGGCTATGCAATGCGACAGCTATATTACAGCAACTGATGTCACAGGCACTAACAAGAAGAACAAGAAATATAGTAACTTTGTAATGTGCACGACGTGGTAATTGCGACGCTAACCCTCGAGGATGATATCTAGCGATTGGACGAAGTGCTTGCATGCATGAAAAGGGTTGAAAGGCAAGCCCTCGAAATGTGAGGTATTGAAGGACTCGATAAATTACCTCGGGAGGATGGTAGACAAGCATGGCATCCGACCAGATCCAGATGCTGTAGAGGCAGTCCTGACTTGGAAGTCGCCAAAGACTGAACATCAGTTGATGAGCTTTGTTGGTTTCTCGAATTACTATAGAGAGTTCATCAAACGTTACACGGATGAAGTATACCCGATGCAACAAATCATGAGACACAAGGGTAAGAAATTCACGTGGAATAACGCTGCGGAGGAGTCCTTTTAAAGAAAAAAACGAGAGTTGTATGAGGCTCCGGTATTGGGCATGCCTACAGAGAATGGCATGCATGTATTCATCAAGAGCATGAATGGAATGGCAAGACCGTATTGAGATCAATAGCAAACGGGAGCAAAGTCCTGAGCGACACGGTAATGAAGTACGGGGCGCCCAAGGCGGAGATTTTTGCGGTGGTGGCATTCGTGGAGAAATACAGAGCATACCTGGGCAGTGAGCCATTAAAGCTACCGGTTGAAAACAGAGCACTCTCTTGGTTGAAAACATACTCAATGGATCAAAGCTACATCGGTAGATGGATAGTAGGACTGGATGGTTACAACATAATGATTGAGCACAGGACCAGAGATAAGCAACAGTATACAAGCAGCTTGATTGAAAAAACGGAATTTTACGAGAGGCAAGAGCAAAGGGAGGCTGACAGGGCTGAAATAAAAGATGGATTTTCATTCATGGACAGGGGAACCTATGACAGCTTACCACTCACGACATGGCTCGGCGAGTCGGGGAAACTGATCGAGGATCACCCTGAATTACCCACCGAACACCGGGAGACAAAGATTCTAAGGTTACAATCAGGAATGCTGGTGGAAATGTTGCTCAAACCGAAACTAGTCATGGAAACATTGAAGGCGAAAGGTTACGATCTAAAGGAGGTCGAGAAGGGGAGAGCAGTAGTGGGACAGGATCTAATGAGTTTGCTTCAAAATATGGACGACAAAAAGCTGAAAATGAGAAGAATGAACTAGAAATTACTATAATGAGTAGAACCAAAATGGGCTCGAGCGAAGAAAATCAGTTAGAGGGCAGAGATCCATAGAGTGAAAAAGTGGTACGGACATTAGTCGAGAGTATCCCAGAAAAGGTACTAATGGAGACAAAGTCGAGGAGGAAAAAAAGTTATTCAAGGAGGAGGCTGAACAGCTCGGAACAGGTCAAGAGTCCGGGGAGTGGTTGTTGAATGAATACGAAGGTGAAACAGAAAATTTGTCCGGCGAGTCAGAAGAAGTGGACGAAAACTCGATGAAAAATGAAGATGAGCAAGAAAATTTGTGCATGATACTAGCAGAAGCAAAGAGGAAGAATTAGGATAGAGAAGTGCAGACAGACCCCTCATCTGGAACACACAACCTAGAGTGTGATGATGCAAACGGAGGAGAAGAATTAGAGATGATAGCAGTAACAAGGAAACCTTTCAGGGAATTGTCTTGCAGTTCAAACATCAAGACGAATCTAGGGTCCGAAAATGACAGGAAAATCTTGAGCATCAGGATAGTGTGTGTCAAGTAAGAGATGATATCCACAATCTGGGAGAGTTGACAGGGTAAATGATGGCACTGAAGGTGCATGTGAAGGCGAGGTACGGGTTATCAGACTAGGTTGGGATACAGAAGAATGACAAGATGACTAGCCATCTCTCCAATTGGATCCGGACCTGGGTAAAAGAGAAAGGGGATCTGGAGGAAGATAGTTACAAGATCTTGAGCCAGTTCTACCAGGAACGAAAAGTGTTACCCTATCACACTGCGGATGACCTGGTGGCATGCAAGAGAAGAGATGAAGAAAAAGTAGTTCACAAACATAACCTAATCATACTACCACAGCTGTATCAGACAGAGATGCTATTCAGGTCGCATGATCAAATCGTGTGCAACAAAGAAAACTGCACCAGTTTGATTAGCCGGGAATGAGGAAAGCTTGCGAAAGATGGGTCAATGCATGTTCGTCAATTCTGCAAGTGAAAGACCCGAGGAAGATGAAGTTCCCACTAAGAATTCAATGAAATTGTGCAGATAGGCCACCAAAAATTCAGCATGACAGAAACGGGATATAATCAGATACTGGTAACCACAGACCACTTCACGAAATTTGCGGAAGCAGTACCGTGTCAAACTGCCTCTGCTGAAGAAACTTGCGATCGTTTAATCACACACTGGATCTCAAGATGATGTTCCTCAATCAGACACCGGGAAGGCCTTCGTTGAGGTTCTGACAAAATAGTTGATGAAAAGAGGGAAACTGTAATGCGATTGACATTTTTCTACTCATAAAACGAGGCGCAAAAGATTCCACTCCAAGCCTACGTAAGGGAGGCAATCAAAAGACAATAAGAACTGAATGAACTGTGTAGAAGGAACACAGCCCAAGCGCAGATGAGACAACAAAAAAGTGCGAATGAGAAAAAACTAAAAGCGAAACCGTACGCTGTAGCAAAAATGTCCGGGTGTTTCAGAATGTCATCCCTCCCAAGGGAACAAAGAAGTAATTAAAGAAATGGAGAGGACCATTCATGATAACAGAAGTACACCAGAAGGGTCGGTTCTACAGCTTGAGCACAGGGCGCACCGCGCACTATGAATATCTGAAGCCTCATGTCCCGTCACCGGAGAATTGGTGCGCGCCTCAGAGCATGGAAGGACTAGAGTACCTGATAGTGGAAACGATATGTGAGGTGAACGAGAAGGGCACCAGAGAGAAGAACGATGGCAACGAGAACACGAGCTTGGGTGAAAATGAAAAGACAAAATTCCACTCGAATGAAGGCTCCCTTGCAGATTAGGACTGGAATGAACCTGATCAGAACAAGTTGCCAGAGTGCATGAAACTAGATAATTCCATGACCATGGAGACAAGAAGAGGCGGGCGCAAAAAGACGAGCATGAGATACAATAGATATGAAGATGAATTCTTGATTGCCAAGATAAAACCAGACGAGATAGGGGCAGACTTGGTGAGCTTGGTGACATAGTCTCGGACAAAGAAGGGCAGATCATTAGAGGACCACAGTGTGCCAGAACGAGAAATGGATCTAGAATAGAGCGAAACAGAAAAAACAAGAGCACACAAACTTGAGGATTCTAGTAAGGATACATGGCTACCAGGCGACGAAAATGACATTTTCTGGAAAGACGGCGCGTCAGGTTAGGAAGAGAGTTGCTTGATTATATTCGCCAGAAAAACTAGAAAAAAATCTTTTTGTTGAACGAAAACTGGATGCCATCATGGCAAAACACTTGAGGGTTCAGATTTAGATTGAGATTAGGTGAAGTTATAAGTATATTTGGGGTTTAATTTATCAACATAAAAAACACATGATTTTTATGAATAAAATTTTTTTGATTTGCTCCAGAAGTCTTACAGTTCTGAATTGTTTCGGGGATGATCATTTACTATTTGGTCATTAATCAAGTTATTCAACTGCTGTTCTATTTCTTGTAGATGCTTGTAGAACTGGTTTGATATGTTTGGTCCTTGAATTCCGGAAACCAGTTTCCGTGAAAATTCAAGGTAGCGCCTTGAATGGAATTTTGGCATCTATCTCAAACATAGACACCTGGGAAAAGAAAGGAAGCTCACTGAGACACATTGAGTGTTGGGGTGATTCATCAATAATTTGAGTTACGATTTAAAATTGGTTTTAAGTAAGACAAGGGCAATGAAAAAAAGAGAAAGAAGTGGTACTACAACCTGAGGTCATTTTAGAGGTCGTTCCACCAGCTCACTCCTTCGTGCGTCTAGTTACGTCACAGAAATTTGACTCGACCTCGGGCGGAACGGCAAGATTTGGTAGGATAATCAAAGTCAGTGACGAAAGTCGAAAGCCCAGCGCATTTGAAATGAAATTACACAAGAGTAAACTTGAGAGACACAATATTTAGTAAGTTTATCACAACAATTTTGCTAAATCTCAAATTCCAGTAAAACAAACTCTTTGAATTTGATAAAATAGGAAAAACTAAAGGAACGTATAACGAGAAGAAATAAATAGAATGATATGATTAATGATCAAGTGAAACAGATTGAGAATAATAACAACCGAACAGAATGAGCCTCAGATTTAAAAATGCAAAAAAAAATTGACATGAGATTACGGGTCTATCTGAAAACTTAAACTAGGCTAATTGTATATATTTTTGGAACTATGAAATCAAAAGCAGTCTACAATGCGAGAGAGTTACTCTGTTTAAAAACAACTGCTTGGTTTTCCCACACCGCCAAAAATTATGCCAAATTACGCAACGCTAAAAACTACACTACGCCAACAACGACAAAAATTATAAACCTACTCAGAGCGCCAAAAATTTAATAGCTAATCACAACGCAAAATGATTGTTTTAAATACGTTTCTGAGAAACACAAAACGGAAAACAATTGTTATACTGGAACTTGAACAAATATTGGAATGTGAAGTCGGAATTTGCCGCAGTTATTCATATTCTAATCAATTATTTATAACTTGGAAGAATAATTTTTGGCGCTGTGAGCTTTTTAATTTTTCGGCGCTGTGAATACGAACAACAATTACTTGACCTGTGTTCAATGGTTTGTCTGCACAAACTCTTATAGAGCGCACTTAGACTGTTTTCCTGGAAATTAGTCTAAGTTTAAAGAGTATGAATGGTATTCCTTGAGTTTTAATCTGTGCTAAAGACGGCGGCGCCCTGAACTTCAAAAACAATTGGTTGAAAAACATCAAACAGTATTCAAATCTCTATATAAATCAGTTTTGCGACCTACCATCTCAGATAACTGCGTTCCAGAAAAACGAAACGAGCCTAATTACCATCACTTAAGAAGTCAATTAACATTAAATCCCACGGGAGCTGGCTACCAACATTAGACAAGCGTCAATCTGTCCGATGGCAAATGATCTATGCTGGGGAAGAGTCGTTGCTCAAACTGATCACATAAATTTGCTCAAAAAAGCTTTGAAAAACAAAAGCTAAAAATTTTTCCTTCCTTTTGGTTGAAAAATATACACAGATGGACAAAATTATGCGCAAATTTAGGATTTTACTCTCTAAAATTTCGGTTTGCAATGTCGATTTTGCAAAACATTTACTTCGGTTTTCCTTAAGTTTTTAAATAGACCAAGAGCGTATAATCAGAGCTACCCTGTGAACTATGAAATATTGGTTTCAATGACTTAACACGGCACTCCGGGTCTGAAAATTGCCAATGATACTAAATTGCTTAGTTCGCGTGAAAAAACAAGGAACCTCCAAACTTAGTAAACTTTTAACCTTGACTGTTTTGATTTTCTTGCTGAGAAATTTTCACGTCATATGAACGATTCTTTTATTCGGCTTATTCAAGAACAAAATTACAACGATGCAAAAGTTAGTGCAAAAAGGTATAGTGGAATTTTCAGACCCATATTGCATTGTTACGTCATTGAACCCAAATTTCGATAAATAAAACAGTTAATTCTAATCACATGCTCTCGGTCTATAAAAATATTTCATTGAAAATTGATGTAATTGTTGCCTAAAATGAACATTGAAAACAGGCAATTTGAAGAGTAAAATCCTGATATTGCGTTTAATTTTTTCCATTAGTGCAAAAAATAAAGTTTTTGTTTTCGGACAAGCTAGGTCATAACATTCATCTATGTGTACTTTTTTCCGCGAAATCATCTATGTTTTCCGCATAATTTGGAGCTACGGTAAAAAAAAGCTGCTGAAAGTTTTAATCTTGAAATTTTTTATGTCATGAAACTCAAACATTGCGATGTGAACTTAACTGTTATGCATTGAACCTTTTCAAATCAGTCGTTTCTAATTTCAAAATTATATGAGAATTTTCGTAATCAAAATGAATTCTGTGCAGTTCTTTTTGACCCCGTTTTCCGAATTACTGATGATTTTTTTCTAAACCAGTTCGAAATTCAAAGATCAATTAAATATTTTATTCTCCAGTTCTAAAAAAAATGTCATCCAATGTAGTTTTCGCTCCTTCAGCTGAAATTAAAAAGGATAGAACTACTATGTGAACAGAAGAAGCAACTACACCATTTGTAGCTGCCGAGGTAACTGCATGCGAAACTTGGTCATAGTTCCATTTAACATTAATTATCTAACAAAATAGTTTCCGTAAACTCGATCGTATCATTTAAATAAAGCCGATTTTCAGAAACAAGGGTTTGTTCGAAAAAAAAAACTGAGTAGACTTAGGATTCCTCAAGCAATTCAAAGAAGTAGAGACAATATTATGCAGCCTGCTTGTCAATAACTTTGGAAGATTTTAATTGGCTCAGCTATAGCCGATTAAAATTGGCTCTGAACTTTAGTTAATTTTAATCGGCTCAGAACTGTCTCAGTTCCTTGCAACAGTTATAGCTTTCAGGGGAGCCTAAGATAAGAAGTTCCTTCTTCGAAAATATCCTTTGAATTATATCTTAGAATTAATTGTACTGCGTACTTAAGATATGTCATAAAAAGTATCGCTCACTGTTTTCTGTGCTTATGCTCAAGCCACTGTTTTTTCCGAATTCAGTATGCCTTTAATGCCCCGGAGCATTATTGTCTAATTACTTCTAAAAACCATACAATTTCCGCGTGATTCAACTCTTTTTGCTAGAGTTTTTGGTTCAACAAACAGGGATCGAGCCATTCTGTGTTTCGACCTTTTGTTGTGTTTTGACCTCCGACTTAAAGATGGAATTTCCGTAGAAAAAATAAACTGTTTTACTGAAGCCACCAGGAGTGTAATTTTACAATTCAAGGATATTTTTTACAAACGTGATTCAAAATACTTTCCCTAATGGGCGATACAAATGCGTTTCAAAAAAAAGAGCGCTTCGGGGTGTTATTGTGTTTTATCAGAGGTTTAAGCGAGAGCACAGCACTCAGCTCCACATTTAGTACCACATTCTGCGTGAGAGCTCTTAAAGTGATACGCGAGGACCTTGCTTCCCGAGCATTCAGACGCGATCGCTTATGGCAGTTGGTGGGAAGCTTCCAGATGTTCTTAGGAGAGCGATTAGGTTAGCTATAAAAAATATCTAAACAAGTAGATAGCACTCTAAGAACTTAGTTAGAGGGTTCAAGGAATTATTTACTTATAATGCCCTTAATAACTTTGGAAACAAGCTTTTGTGTACTTCCTCCCAGCTTAATTTGAAAGTTTTATACAGTATAACTCGAACCCAGTTACCAAAATTTAATCGACAGTTTTGGATAGTAGTAACTTAATTTCAGCTGTTTTCGGATGCTTGTTTCTTGGGTTATTCGTTTTTCGAGCTTGCTGCGTGTTAGACTTTTTTTTACTGCTAATGATCTGTCTAGGAGGGAAGAAATCTCAAGTTTGCTAGTTCATAGATGTCGCTAACTTGAGGCTTCTTCTTTTTGGTTCAAAATCTATCTACCAAGGGAACTCGCAAATCTTTAGGTATTCGTTTCGGAACTCGAAAATTCGGAATAGCTGTATTTACGTAAATATCTAACACCAAAACACTACCAATGAAGCAATATAAAGAGAACTAACAGAAAAATTTTAGGGTTTTCGAAACAAATGGATTTTGTTAGATTTGCCAAGATTTAAACTTATACAATTGATAGGATACCAGTTTTAAAAATCTAAACCAATTTAAAGTATCCTGAAGATTTAAGTCACTTTCTGCTTGTACATTCCTTGATGTTTTGAGGTAGTTTCCTTGATTTTTGAACCAGTCAACTTCTCAGTTGACTGGTCTCCATAAAAAAGCAAATTATTGAAACAAAACTTTAACGAAGAAAAAAATCAAACTCAAAGGCAAAAACAATTTTACGCCAGCTCACTGGGTTGACCGGCGCACCAACAAGTTCCCGAAACCAGGAACCCGTTTTTTTTTTACAATTTTCTAATAATTTTTATTTTTTTTAAATTTTTTGGTTTGTTGCTATATTCTTGCTTTCATTTAATTTGTGTTTCTAAAACTCTAGTGTTGACTAACCAATATTTTTTTAGACTTACAGTTTCTTTGTCAACTCCCTACTTCCTAAATTATCAAGTGTAAAAACTATTTTCTCTACTATATGTTCCATAATAAACTAAACTCTAAAACAAACAAGACTGCTCGTATCAGGGCGAAGCCCTGAATGTTCCGACTGCCTTTTAAGGTTTATGAAGCAGCAGTAATAACATTAAAAAATTCAATGAAATAAAACAAAATGAAAAATTTTCTTTCTAAAATTTGAAATTTTTTATGAAAATCATCCCCCCACACGCCATATAAAGTACAAAAGGATAAATTTCGCTCTTTGTAACAAACCATTTATGGCAAATAAGCTTCTTTGAACCTTTTTAACGTTTTCTAAGACGGATTAACTTTACGCTTACGCGTTAATAGCACGAAATATATCGCGCGTTAATTGTCCCAAATTGGCCAAAATGGCAATCTTTAAACCCCCGTAACTTTACAAAAAATGACCACAGGTGAAATATCTTTTCAAATTTGAGCTCAGGACAACAATACCTTTTGAATGATATAAAAAAATTCCGTCAAAAATGCCTAATTAAAAAGTCGAAATTTGTCTGAAGAAAAAAAAACCCACCCCGAGCACAAATATTCCGTTACTTTCGTATCGAAAGTCGGAACAATAACTTAATCAAATGCTCGCCGTTTAACTCATTTGACAATCTGTTTCAACTTCAATTGATTAAAAACAGTGTTCTGCAAAAAGTTAAATTGTGACATCAATGCTTTCTCATTCAGCTCCATAAACACAGGACTTTTAGTAACATGCCAATGTTTTACAAATGCAAAAAGGATGTGAATTCTTGTTTCGAAACGTGTGAATGTAAAGTTTCAAACTGTGGAAAGCTTCGCACATTTGTGATTTATCAGATTTTGATAAACAAGTTTAATTGGTTTTGGCAAATTTTTTCTTATACAGGCCGAGGTTGGACACAGCAATTCCATAAAGGCATCAGCGAACAGTTAAAAGTCAATTCCAATAAGCTTTTATAGCATCTGGAGACTTGACAGTTAAAGTATGATTGCTCTACTTTTGCAATGATAGAACCGTCCAGGCTATTTCTCCTTTTTGATGTCTTATAACCCTGTATGCATTGAAGCATGAGTGAAAAATAATATTTCGGTTTATATCAAACTTACTGTGTCGCAGTTTGACTGATTCCACTTTTGGCCTTGAGTATATCCTAGTTTCTGATTGCCTTAGGAGAGCCTGGCGCTGCTCCTCGTCTAGCTTCAAAAGTGAGTGGAACCTATGCTACGTTCCAATCCGGTATTCGGTTTTGGTACTTCAGGATTTTACGCTTTAACGATACTTGTAAGCGTGGCGCATTATTTTCGGGCATAAAAAACTCCCAACGAAAAAAGTTCGACTGTAACGGTCTCCCCATAGTCCGTTGGTGTTGATGCAAAGTCTAGAATATTTAGGGATTCAAAAAGATACATCGAAAAAAAAACTTTACTGGCTTCCCCATAGTCTGTTGGTTTTGATGTTATTTTGGCCTTATCTCGACATCATGGCAGACTCCGTCTAAGAATTTCGCGAAGGTTTTGCGAACTTTTTTAGGTCTTAGGTGTGTATAGACTTTTGGATCAAAATCGTGTTCGAGTCGGGCATGTAAAATGCGTGTATGGCTGTTCCCGGTGAGTTAGGACCGATGGGTATAACTCATAGAGTAAATTCGGATAGGGTACACCGTCTGCTCGTCACGCTATCTTATTTTCGGCCGGATAGATTCGTGCAACTTCTTAGTCTAATACCGATCCTAATCTTACTCTTATACTATCTAGTCTCAGGTTGTTTAACTAGTCTCTGCTAGGCTCAATAGATCTAGGGTATACTGGTTTATTGCGGCTGCTCAAGTACTCGGGAGAGTTCAACTAATTTCTAAGTTAAATTCAAATCTCTCTGGTGCTGAAATTACAAGTAATTTCAGCACTTACAAATAAGTGGATTGTTAGTTAGATGGATCATGATTGGTTAATATTAAATACTTTACATTGGTAAAATATCTAATTTATCCAATCATAAAATGTAGTTTAGATCAGGTTCCACCCATCCGGGTTTTACAGAGTTTTTTAGAATAGTTTTTCTGCAATTCGAAAGATGGATGATGGACGTTGGTATTTGGCGAACATCTTATTTCTTCTGGGTTTTCTTATTAGAGAAGTCCCAGATTCAATCATTGTGTCTTCTCAAGACAACGACTGGGTTTTCGCAACAAACTCAAATCTGATTTCAGAATGGTTGGCTATGTCAGGTTTTTCTGTTTCATTGGTGAGAACTTCTTTGTATTTGACCTTGTCTGGGAATGGCGTGGAGATTGTGCGTGGAGGGGATGCCTGGTTACTCGGATCTGTACGTATACTTGAACATCGAGGTGGTCATTGGTCTAGTTCAATGAAGTCCTTTTCTGCGAAGTCAAGTCGTACTCTAAATCCTTTGAGTTGTGATTGTGGGCGGCATATTGATTGTAGTTGGCCATTCTTTCTCGAGTGTAGTAGGGTCGTTTTGTCTTTGGATGTTCGTCCTTGGTGTTGTATTCTGATCTATGTATTGCATAATGTAATTTACATTTTATAAAACTTTTATTAGTTTAATATTTTTTAATTATGATTTTAGATAGTTGTTTTCACAAAAGCTTTTTGTTTTAGTTCAGTTATTTTGAAGAGTTACTCACCCTTGAGTAGCTCTTATTAAAAATAGGAGTGTGGTCACAAAGCGTGGATGTAGCACGGTGGGTTAGGCCGGCTATAGAGCATGCTCAGGACGTCCTTCCTGGTGGGTTAGGCCAGGAGTGGGAGTATGATTGCATGCGGTTTTTGTGAGAGGTCCTGTTATGTGACAACGTTTTATGTTGGGTTTGTTGTGGTTTTTCTTATGTTTTGTTGGTTGTGTCCTTTTTTCAAAAATCAAATTGTTTGTGGTATGGGTTTGTCTTTCGACTTTTTTGTGTTTTATTATTTCTTTCTTAGACTTTATAATAGTCTTCAAAAGAATAAATTATCCAGTTTTAAACTGGGTTAATCCGGTTTGGGTACCGTTGGTTTCCTTTTCTTAATCATGCTGTTATGCTATGTGTTGTGGTGTTTAGTAAGCTGCATTGGTTAGTTTTGTTTAGTATATAATTCCTTTCCAACCGGGTTAAAGGAAAGTTTGAAACGTGTTATCTTGTGTTAGAGTTATCGAGTGTGAAAGCTTGGAACTGAAATTCATTATTTTAAACAATTCTTCGTGGGCGAGCTGTGCGAGTTTGGATAGAATTCTTATGCGAGTGAATGAAAATATCAAAAGGTTAGTACTGCATTTGCTTCTTATGAATTTACTACATCGAATTTTAATTTTACTGCTAGTTGTTGGGGGAAATTAAGTTACAAATTTTCATCATTATTAGATTTACTGCTTGTGGGGGAAAAATTTATAAATTAATTTACTGCATTGGTATTATATTTATTTAATTGTTGGTGCAAAAATTTAATAGGGTCTTAAACAGTTTTGAAGAAGTTTGCTATTTTTTATTTTTCTTTTGTGAATTTTTCAGATGATCTAGGATGAAGGCTAAAATTCTAAAGAAAACATGGATAAAGAATGGTGAGTTTCTAATATTTGAATTAATTAGTAATATGTATAATTCATACTTACCTGTTAGTCGTCGGGGAAGAAACCGTGGGGGAAAATGTCGTGGATGAGATCTGAAGTTGTTAGTAGTTTGGCTAAGATGCGGATGATATTTTTAGTTTGAAGCAGTGGCCAAAGCAATTGAAGTGCCTTAATGGTGGTTAGTTCTTCAGTGCCAACTGCAAATTCATAAGGTGTGTTTTGGATTATATTATATAATTTGTGGTTGAATTTAGTGTTATGGATGAATTCTAAAATGGGGATTTCTATAGGTTGTACAAACTCGTGTGGGATGAGGAAGGGTCGGGATTCTTCTGCGTTGAAGGTCTTGGTGATGGGACAAAAGATATACATTTGGGTTATGGGATCATAATTTCGAAGAATACCATGAAAGTTAGTATCTTTAATGCAATATGTGAAGTTAAGAAAGAATGGTGAGGTGTATTTGGAATTGATGAATTGAAAACGATGGTGTGGTTGTCTGGAGGGAGTGTGTAGGTCAAAGTGATTTTGGATGAAACGATAATAAGTATATGTGTGTGTTTGTTTAGTGCGCAACATAATATCGTGTGAGCAGTGCAAATCTCTTTCATGTGGTGCAAGGAAATGAAAGGTTAGTGAAAATATTTGGAAGCGTTCTTTAAAACTTTCGTAGGCTTGCGTGTCTGTTAGTGCTTCTGAGATAATGTGGTCAAACTTGCGATCGAAGATATTTAGTGTAAATACATATGGTGTTTTAATGAAAAATTTCTCGGTGATTTGTGGGTTAGCGAAGCGATCGTCGTCTAAGAATTGATCTTGGTTAGTTCTGATGATGTTATGATCGTAATATTCTAGTGTATATTCATTAGCTCGGGGTGCAGTGTGTGTTTTTAGTGATTTTTTGTATCCAATGTAAGTAAATTGTCTAGGTGTTAGTGGTGTAGTGAGTCGATATAGCATGTCCTTATTTCGTTCTATATCGATATGAGTGTTAGATAAAGGTAAGCAAAGGGGATTTGTAAAATGATAATATGAGGTCCAAGGAAGGGTAGGCATTAAAACGTATTCGTCTACAAAGTTACGTGTCTCGTTAGTGTCATGAGGGGTGTTTAAGGTGTATTGTGGAAATGAGGGTAAGGTGATAGCTAAAAATTCTTTTGTGTTAGTGTGTTGTGGATGGTTGATATATTCACGGGCTGTTCCTGGTTTCGCTGGGAAAGGATGGTTGGGGAACTTCCTTTTAATAGTGCGGTAAGCTCTATTAGTGCTGAGTGAAGATTTAGTAGTTGTGGATGATGGTGCTAATGAATCAGTATAAATTGAAGAGGGTGTAGGGGTAGGAGGGTTGGATGAATCTATTGTGGATGAGATTTGGTTTATGGTTGGGGTGTCAAGGTGATAGGATTGTTGTTGTAGGGTAATGAAATTATCTAGTTCTGGGGAGATTCGGGGGGTGTCTGAAGAATGAGATGATTGGTCTGAGTGAAGTGAGGAGTAGGTTGGAGTGACTTGGGAAGCATAAGAGGGTGTAGAATTGGTTGGGTCAGGGTTATTTGGTAGTATGGGTTGAAAAGGGGGTTGGGAAAAATTTAAGGGATTGGTGTGAAAATTATTTGATGGAGATGGTTCAGAGTCGACAAATTCATCGGGGGTTTCAATATTCGGGTTATTGAGTTGTGAGATGGAGTATAAAACTGAGATGTGTGAATTAGTATCGGAATTCATGCCGGATGTTACATTACTGGATGGGAAATCGGGTGGCGGAAAAGCAAAAAGTGGTATTATTGGGATTGGAGTGGTGAGGTTGGTTGGGTGGGAATTTGATCGGTGTAGGGATCCAAGTTGTCGGCTCATCGTGGGCTAAAAAAATTATTATTTTGAGACTGAAAAGCGGTGGTATGGGGTTGTTCTATAATTTGTTCATAAGTATTTTCATCTTGTGAGTGGTGTGGCATTAAATGTTGGATGGGACTTTGTGATATGGTTGGTCTAAAATTATTATGTGTTATGGCTAAATTTCGAAAATTACGTGGGACTAGGGATAATGGATGGTTATGTGGTAGGGGTGGTAACTGTGGTGCTGTTGGTGTTGTGTCTGCATTGTTATGTTCTTCGTCGTATGTGTTCTGTCTTGTTGCTATTTTTGTGTTATATTCTTTTATTTGTGCGTCTAAAAGAATTTTGTTTATAGATGTAGAAAATATTCCAAAAAATCCTGCAAATAGTATGCGTGCTAGACTTGCTTGTCTATTGACTTGTGTGTGTATAGCACATGTGTTATAGATTCCTTTTAAGAGTGAAAAAAGAAATCCAATAAAATTAAACATTGCGTATAAAATAGTTAGTTTTTCTAAGATGTAGTAGGGCCATCCTAGAAAATCAAGAATTTCATTCTTGAGTGTAACAAAGCTAAAAATATTGATAGGTGATATATCTTGGGGACGGTATTTTTCACCGTTTAGATATATATAATCTCTAATGTCTTTAAAATATCCGCTATAGTCTTGCGTATAGATGTCTGCAAATCCTGCGGTTTCGGCAAGTTTGCATAAGTTTTGGTCAATTGATTGTCTTTGTATTGTGTCCATTTGTGTTAATAATTCCTGGAATTGTTGTGTTCTAATGTGATGTTGAATATCTGATTTTGAGTATATTCCTATTGATTGTAAGTCTATATTTGGGTTTCGAGCGATAGCGCGAATGCTTTCTGGTGAAAATTTTTTGAGTGATTGCATTAATGTGGGATATGGGGTGAGAAGGTAATATTTATCTTCATCAGGGTTTAGTTGTACTACGTTGTGGCTATTTTCTGATCCACATGGAACTGCGGTATCCCAGAAATAGGTTCTTCGTGAAAGTGTGTCAACGAAATGTACTTTATTCTTATAAAAGATAGGGATTCTTTTATAACATCGTTTATCTTCAAAAACGTATAGTGGTGATACTTTTTTAGTACAAGTATAAAACCATAAGATGTTTCCTTCATAGTCTAAAAAATTTGATCTATTTCCTGATAGTAAATTTCCTGCGTAGGGTATTTTTAATACTGCTAGTGCAAGTGATTGTAATATTTGTGTTCTTTCTAATTCGCATAGTTGGTGTAATGTTTCTAATTCGGAGAGTGACATTTCTTGAAAAATTCGGCTAATCGTGTAGTCTAGTTTCATATCTAAGTGAATATCATAGTTGATATTACCAAAATATGTACTATTCATTAGTGATAGTTCTTGTAAACGTGTGCTTTGATCGTTTTGGGGTTTTAAATGTCCACCAGCTTGACCTGTATTCTTTTGAAAATTAACTGGTATATATGATGTTCCTTCGTTTAGGGGATGACTTGTGGCGTATGGGTCGACTTTTATTTTTCCAGTGGTCATGTCGAATCCATTTTCGTATTCAACTAATATTTCAGAGTATTGTGTTTTGTGAAGTGGGTTTCTGTATTTACATGCAAGTTCTGTTTCTTGATATATTTGAAAACGTGTTAATTTATTTTCTATATCATGAATGTTTCGAAAATTAGAACTTATTTTTCGTAATGGATTTACTTGTTCATATGGTATTGATTGTATAAAATATTTTTCGTGAAATTTTATCATACGAGCGTGTATTTTTGCTACTTGAAATGTTGTACATGTGTCTTCGGGGAACCAAACAATTGTTGCTTGTGTTCTGGTGGTAGGGTCGCAATAACCTTGGTCGTTTTTACAAGGTAATCTAATTCCTTGATAAATCATTGTGTTGTCTGATAAATCTCGTGCGAGTTGTTTTTTTTCGAGTTGTATTTTCCAATCGAAAAACATTATTTCTTGGTATCCTTTATTTTTTGTGTCTGCTTTGCAGTTTGATGGGTCATTTATACCAATGTGTGGTATCCAGTGTTTATCGTGCATGTCATAGGTTAATCGTCCGTGTGCGCCGTTGTATGGGTATTTTTCATCTAGTTTTATATGTCCTTGATATCTTTCAAGTTCTGCTTGATGTACAGAATCTGAAAAAACTTGGAAATATACTAAATTTCTATCTGTGTTTTTATTTTTTGTGATGTTTAGTCGGAGTAACTCGTTTTTACAATCTTCGGGATTGAGATGTAAAAGTCGTTCTATATTACTCTGGTAGAATGATTCATGGTCAAGTCGGTTTTTATTTCCGTTTGAGACTTGTGAACAATGTACTTTCTTTTCAGAAAATGTTGCTGTGAATTTATATCCTATAACTGTAGTTACTCGGGCTTTTGAATAAAGTGTTGCTATGACATTTGTAGTTTCTATGGCTTGGGGTTCTGTTTCGCACTGTGATACTTGATTTATTGCATACTTGTGTAGTGTTTTTTGTTCGTTTTCTTCACAATCGTAATGTGTTACTAATAAATCTTGGGGTCCTGTGCGGGGAGAAGGGTTTATGTTTTGATTTGAGATTACTAGAAAAAGGAGTTGGAGAAAAATTAATAATTTTAGAATATACATGTGTATGATAATCCTGAGTATGGGTTATAAAATGTGATATAACCAATTGTCTTTTTGGTATATCTGTCGTATTTATATATTACTTCAGTGGTTATAAATGGTGGTGGTAGTGATTGAGCTGTTATGTTTGGTGGGTTTAATGGGTAGGGATGTTGAGTAATGTTGTTTAATTTAACTGTGATTTCAAACTTTAATTGTAAACTGTTTTGTTGGAGTATTTGGATATTGTGATCACGGATATCGTCGTGAATGTCTTGTCGGTATTGTAATCTATTAAGTGCCCAGTTGTGGAGGCGATTACTTTCTAGATGTTGTCCAAATAATGGTGGAGGGGCTGTAAATGTATTCCAATCTAGTCTTAAAGGGATATTTGTTGATGATTGTTCTCGATATCTGGCGTCGAGATTATTTGGAAAATTTAAGTTAAAAGGTGGTGGTGAAATCTGGCTTATTGATGGTGTTGATGGTAGTGATAATGTTTCTGGTAGTGATGAGGATGTTGTTGTATCCGTAGAAATATCTATTGGATCATTGACTAAATTTAATTCACCTTGTGTAAATGAATGTGTTGTCCAATATGGTAGTCGTGATGCCTGGTTTGGGGGGTTAAAGGGATTTTCACGTATTTGTTCAGATGTTGGTGTTGAACCTAAGTAATCTGATGGTAGGCTTGAGGTGCTACATGGTGAAAGAAGCGTAGGGGTTTCTGGTAATATACCAATGGGGTTTTCTGGAGTGTTTTGTGATGGGGATTGAGGTATATCAAAATGAACTCGGGGAGTTAGAAAATTCCTGTTCCGTCGAGGATGTATAATTTGTCTATTTATTTCGACTGTATTTTGGTTTTGACTAGGATTTCTTATTCTACTTAATTCTTGTGGTAGTGTTGGGTATAAGTTATATGTTGGTTCGCTTAGAGGTGCTTGTCGTTGAACTGGTTCTAGTGGTTCTGATAAACGAGCGTGTCGTTCTTCAAAAGTGTATGGGTTATCTTGAAAGGAAATTCGTGTAGATGTTTGAGGATTATTGGTAGTTGAAGGTGTTGTTGGGTTATCTTGGGATGATGTCGGTGAAGACTGACTTGGTGACTTTTGGGTAGCAATTTTTGATAGCTTTTTGGTCTATTCTTTTAGTGAAAAAGTTAATGTTTATTAAAGTATTCTTCTAAGAAAAGAATTAGGAGGATTGTTGCTAGAGCGAATGTGATGATTGCTTTCTTTATACATTTGCATATGGTCAAAATGAGGGATGATAGAAATGTTATGAAAATTACAAATAGTAGAAAAATATCAGTTCTACTGAAAATAATTCGTATCATTTAGACAAGTTTTATAAATCGTACCTGTGGATATAATCAAGGGTTTTTGAAAGTTGGAGAAATAGTTCGAATATAGTGTAGAAAATTAAAAAAATATTACAAAAAATGATTAAGAGTATTAGAAAAGATTCAAGGATATCAAAAAGAAATATTATGAAAGTTTCAAGTATCGTAAACAATTGTTTGAGGTTTGTGATAATTTTAGTGAATGTTTGATAGAAGAGCATTTAAGAAATGGCTTCGTGATCGAATATTTTTTGTTGTTTGGGGCAATTTTCAAGTGTGGTCGGATTATTTATTAGTTTTTTGACAAGTGGGTTGAGTTTTGTAAAAAATTGTTGGGGGCAATTTTTATGGTGATTGGGAGGTCTTCTTTGTCTTTATTTTCATTTGTCAAATGATCTGGGGTATTTTTGAGATTTTTATACTTTAGGCTAAATAAAATGGTCGTTCTTTTACTTTAGGCTAATTTAACATATTTGTTTGGGGGGTATTTGAGGGCTGAGTTGGGGAAATATTGTTGATCTTTGGTTTATTAGATAAGGGAGGGTTATGATATTATGGTGATATTCATTTTAGTTGTCAAGTTGGAGTGGTTTGCTTATTTTTGACCTGGTGGTCGTAGAGTTATAGTTATAGATATGCCTGGAGTTTAATATTTTTCGTCTAGTTGGTTTGTGTTAAAGTTATAGAAGGTGACGGATTGGATGAATCCTATTGGCTAATTTTGAACTAGAATCGCTGCGTGTTTATCAGCATGTTATCTTGAAAAATGAAAGTGTAAAATGTTTCAGAGGTGCAAAGATTTTTAAATGTAGAAATTAAGGTTGTTTTTGAAATTCAACTTTCTTTAATATTTTAGATTGTGGGATGAATACTTTATAATTTTTACGTGGTTGATTTCTAAGTCGTGAAGACTCTCTATGTTCTGATTTGTCGATTTGTTTTTGGGGTTTTATTTGTTCTGTCATTTTTCTATTTTTTCTTTCTTTTTGAGATGTATTTTGATCGAGATTTTTTTTATTGTTTTTTGTGGTGTTTGATTTTGTATTTTGATTTCCGAGGTGAATATCATTTTGTTCCTTTGTTATGTTGTCCGTATGTGGGTTATTTTGAATAACTTTTAAACCTGTAAAAGAATATAATTGAGTTAGTTCGCGGAGTGCGTATTCTTTTGGATAATAAGGTAATAGGTTATTTCGGTGTTGAACGATTTCTTTTTTATCTGAGTCGGTGATTTTATATGTGACATCAGTGGGTTTTGCAATTATTTGGTATAGTCCTTTACGAAGGGGTTGTAACTTTTTTGAAATTCCTTTTTGAGTATTAAAATTGGGTATTAAAACAAATGTTCCAATTTTTAAATCGGAGGCTGGTGTAAAGCGTGAATTTATTTGTTCATTAATATTTTGCCTTTGTAACAACTTTTTTGTTACCTTTTGGTAAATTTCATTGTGTTTTTTATCTCTGTTTAAAATCCATTCGGTGTGTGTACCGGAGGCTAATTTAAGAATTTGTGGGTGATGAAAATGATCTTCATCGTGTGTATGTAATGGTAGGTTATAACAAATTGAGTCTTTATTTGGTTGACAATAACCTTGTGCGTTTTTATGAGAGTTTGCTGTAAACATTATTGGTTTGCGTGGCTTTTGGTTAAAAACCATTTCATATGGTGACATTCCTAAAGTTGTCGTGATTTGTGAATTATATGCTAAGGGAAATAGTTTTACATCTGTTGACCATTCGGTATATCTTGTATCATTTCCATTGATGATACATCTGAGATATTCTTGTAATGAACGGTTCATACCTTCGACTAAGCCGTTTGTCCAAGGTGCGTGAGATGTACGTGGTTTGTGTTTAATGTTATATAAATGACATAGTGTGATGATTTCATTATTTATGAATTCTGTACCGTTGTCTGTAACTAAAATTTCTGGTAGTCCGAATTTTGCTATCCAGTGTTCATAGAGTGTTGTGTAAGCGTAATAAGCGTTACAATGTGGTACTGGGTTAAGTGCTACATAATGTGTAAATGCGTCAACAATTACCATAATGTAGGAGTTTCCTTCGGATGAGGGTGAAATTGGTCCTTTGGTATCAAATGAGATACGATGATTAAAGTACAAACTTTGTCCTTTAAAATCTTGTTTTTGTGCTATTTGTTTTTGATTTGGGTAAGGTTTATTTAGTTGACATACTATACAGTCATTGCATAGTACTTTTATCCAAATTGGTGCATTTGGGAAATAAAAGTTTTGTATAAAATTTGAATATGTTTTTTCTGATCCAGAGTGTCCTTTAATATTTTGTGTATGTGAAATATTAAAAGCTATAAGAATCATACTTAAAGGGAGACAGGGAGCTATAGATTCATTTAGTTTGTATTCTAGAAGGTCTGTGTTTTCGTTAATTGTTGTATTGTTGAATTTTCGAAAATATCGGAGGAGTGTTTTGTTTCCTAGAATAGTTGAATCTGCTTTGATAGGTTTAGTTTTATATTTGTGCCATGATTTCAGTTGTCGAATTACTGGGTCAAGGTTTTGATATTGTTTCAGTGTTGAAATTGTAATTGTTTCTGTTGGGGGGAGAAAAATGTTTTCAATTTCTAATTTAGATAAGGGTATTGTGTCAAGTGGGTCATGGAGGTCAAAAATTTGATTTATTGTGTATTTTGAATCGTTTGTTTGTGGTCCTGATAAGTTTATTTTATCAGTCAAATTTTCTTTTTCAATTAGTGGAAAATGGTCTTTTTTAGGCGGGTGTTGTTTTATTCTTTTTTGTTGGGTGTTGTTTTTTATCCATTGTGAATATGGGATTGGTTTAAAAGTTGATGTTCCAAGTAGATCAACTTCATAGTGATTATTTTGACAATCTAAATAAAGTGGGAAATGTTGTAAATTATTTATTTGTGATTGTTCAACGTCAGTTTTTACTGCATATTTGCATTCCAATCGGGGTGATGTTTCATTTTCTGCAAGGTAGAATTTTATGTTTTTGGGTATTTCAACTGTGGTTTTTCGTGTAAGTAATTCAGGTGGCGTATTTCGACTTAAGGTGTCTGGTAATGCAAGATTTTTTCCTGCGGTCCAAACTATATGTAAGTTTGGGAATTTCATTAAAATGAGTTGAAATCTATAAACTCGGTGGTTTGGATTAGACTTTTGTGTAAAAAGAAAGATGATTGGTTTATGGTCTGTGAATAGAACTGTGGGATGTTTTGATCCAAGTATCAGAAATTCATATTCTGTTAGTGTATATATTATGGCTGTACATTCTCTCATTAGAGTTGAGAGTCGTAGCTCTGCTTGAGTGAATAATCGAGAATTTGCTGATATGAGGTTCATTTTATTTGTACTATTATGTGATTGTAATAATGCTGCGCCGATGCCAAAGTTCGAAGCATCGCACATTGCATAAAATGGTTGATTTTAATCTGGAATTGTGTTTGAAATTTGTTCAGTTAGAAGTTTTTTAATTTCTTCAAATCGTGCTTGATGTTCTGTATTCCATTCAAAATTATTTTGTTGTCTAAGTATGTTATAGAATGGTCGTAGATATAATTGCATTTTATAAACATATTTGCTTAAAAAGTTTAACATTCCAAGGAATTCTTGGATTTTCTTTTTATTTGTTGGTGGTTGGAGTTTTTGAATAGCGTCTATACGTGATTTCAATGGAGTGATTGTTTTTCTTTCTATATTATGCCCTAAGAATTTAACTTTTGTCAAAAAGAAGTGTGATTTATCGGGGGCGGCCTTCAGATTTTCGTTCTGAAGTATTTGGTGATATTGTTCTAAAACATTGAACATTTCCTCTTTTGTCTGTGATTGCATAAAAACATCGTCTAAATAGGTGATTGCATTTTTCTTGAGTATTAGTGGTCGAAAAATTTTGCTCATAAAAGCTGAAAATGCTGCTGGTCCTATGGATATTCCATAGAATAAGCGGTTGAATTCGTATTGTTGATTTCCAATAACAAATTGTGTTAAGCGTCGTGATTGTTCATCTAATGGTATTTGATTATATGCACTATTCATATCGGCGGTGGTAAAGTATTTTCCGTTTATTTTTGTTAAAATAACTTGTATTGGTTCAATGGGCCAATTACACTTTGATTCATCTATGAGTGAGTTGAGGTATCTAGCATCGAGAACAATTTTTAATGATTCTCCTTTGGCTAGAATGATAACAGGGTTGATAAATGTGTTGCCTTTTGGTTGTTCCTCTTTGTTTACTGGTGATATAATGTTGTATTGTTCTAAAATGTCGAGTAATCTGTTCACTTTATCGTGTAAGTGAATTGGTACTTTACTTGCTCTTTGTTTTTTGAAAACTGCGTCTGGTTTTAATGGGAGATGTAGTGATGAGCTGATTTTGCCAACATCAAATTTGGATGTTGCATAGACTGATGAATATTTAATTAGCTGTTTTGCTAGTTTTTCAAATTCGTCTTGTGTTATTTGTGAATGTTGGAAATTAAACATTGTTAAAAATTTCTGTTGATTCTCTGTGTAGTTACTTATGTTGAATGTAGGTTTGAAATATGGGGTTTTTGTGAAATAATCCGTATTTCTGTTTTCGTTACTTATTATATTATTTATAGATAATTCTTCATTAAGGATTGTGGATTGGCAAATATCTAGTAATTGGAGTATATTTTTTACACGATATGCTTTTTCGTGTATTGGTGATATTGCAGCGTTGGTTTCGCAATAGCCTAAAAGTCCTAAAGGTAATGTTACTTGGTAAGGTGTATTGTTGTATACATGTAAAGAAATAATATCTGAATTCGAGTTTTTCAAATATTTTATTGATGAGATTGTGATTTTGAAAAACTTATGAATAGGTTTGAATTCAAAATCTGACATATAAAATTTTTGTTTGTTTTGTTTTTTATCATATTGGTGAACTTGTTTGATTGAAAAATTATAGATGTTTCCTGATAGTGGTTTCAAGTGTTTTCTTTGCTGGTTATATATTGGGTAAATTTTTGAAAAAAATGGTGGTTGTTTATTTAATCTTTGAAAAAATGTTAGGGATGTGTCTTTTGTTTTTGTATATTTATCTTTGATTAATATTTTACTATTCAAGATGTTGATTGTTGGTATATATTTAGAGATAAATGGTATTCCAATGATATTGTGTTTAATATCAGTGATATGGAATATTTGTTTAAATGGTTTGGTTAAAATTTTGTTTTGCTCCATTGTTCTTGTGGGGAGAAGAAATAATTGAATTTTTCCGTAGTTTATTAATGTTGATCCTTGTGCTGTTGCTAGTTTGCTGGAGGTTTCAAGAGGTGTTAGCTTTGGGTGTAAGGTTTTTATTTCATTCCATGTGGGAATGTTTATTATATTTGATTCTGCTCCTGAATCAATTAAAAAATCAATTTCAAGATCTGGTGGTTGAAATTCTTTGCTTTTTGGACTTTCCAAAAGAAATGGTATTGTCCAAATTTTTTCTTTGGGTTGTTCTTTTTGTATGTTTTGATAGATGTGATTTGTATTCAAGCATTTTGTTTTTTCTTTCTCATTGGGTTGGTTTGTAGTGTTAATTTCATTAGTTTTTTGTGTCGTCGGTGTGGAATGGACGGGTTCAATATAATAATTGTGAAGGAGTTCTGATTGATTCTCATATATGTGTGATGAAAAAAGTTCTTCATATATAACAGGTTCATAGTCATTTTCGACTTTTATCATGTTGATGGAGAGAGTGTTTTCTGCATCGCTTTCTGAATCTGATGATCCACAGTTTATTTGATTGAGTTGTAACGTATCAGTTACTGTGTCATCAATACCTGGAGGGTCTGATGTTGTTTCTGGATTAGATTGTACTTGATTTATATGTCTTTGATGTTTAGGTGTACTACTTCTGTGGCGATTATTAGAATTATTATAGTTATTATTATTCCGGTGTGGTGATTGGGAATAATTTCTATAACGATTATTATAACTTGAGTGTCGATTTTGTGAATTATTTCGCGATCTGTTTTGGTAATTATTGTTTGGTCTGTTATAGTTCGATCTATTATATGAGTTATTCCTTGATTGATTATTCGGGTAATTCTGGTTTCGGTTGTTTGAATAACTTCTATTCCGATTATTGGAGTAGTTTCTATTCCTATTGTATGATGAATTCCGTGATTGATTGTTTGGATAATAATTATTTCTTGATTGGGAATTAGATCTAGAAACAAATCGTTGTGTATTTGAATGTGATCTGGAGTAGTTATTTCGACTATTTGGTCTATTGTAGTGATTTTGTGATGAATTATGCGTGTTTCTTCGTTCTGGTGATCTTCCTCTATAACTTGAGTTATATGGTGATTGATTTCTTGTATAATTTGTATTGTTCGGGAGTGGTTTTCCTGAACTGTTGTTGCTGTAGACTGTTTTGTTCGGTAGATTTTGATCTTTTTTCATGTATTGATAGAATGATTTATTTGGTTCTTTATATTTTTGAGGTTTATTTTGATTGTCTTGCTGTTTTTGTCTACATTCAGAAATACTATGTCCGCATCGTCGGCAATAATTACACCATTTTTTGAAAGATGGTTTGCCTTTAAAGTTTGGGTGTTTTTCGTAAATATTGAGTATTTCAGTGATTTTTTCAACGAGATCTGTATCTGATTCCTGTATATTGTTTATATTTGTGGAAGCTGTTTCAATTCTGTTAACGTATTGTAATTTCAGATTTTCCGTTTCTTCGAGTTTCATTGTGATTTCTGCTTGTTCTAGTTTGTCTACTAGTTTTCGAAAATCTAAATCGGGTTCTCGAATTGACGAAGGATGGGATGCTCTCTTTTTTATTGCTATTTTCCTTAATTGTGGTGTTAAGGTCATCATTAAGATTTCTGTCATCTTTGTGTTTTTATAGTCATGTGTATTTAATGAATATGCTTTTCGAACTAGTGTTTCGATTCGTACTGCTAATTGCTTGATGGTTTCGTTTGGTAATCTGCGAATTTCATTACATAAAACTCTTTGTTGTTGTTTGTTTCTTTCGGAGTCAAACATTTTTGAAAATTCTTGTGTAAATCTTTTCCAATTTGATTTTATTTCTATAGGCAATACTGAAAACCATTTTTGGGCTGCGCCATCTAGAGTTGTTTGTATTAACGCTGTGCGTCGATGTATCCAGTTTTGATGTAGTGGCGTATTAATTGGTTCAGGTCCTATATTTAAAATCAAATTTGCTGTGACTGCATTTAAATAGTCTTCTACAGAATATTCAGGGTCTGTTCCTGTGAATACCATTAAAGGTTTATTTGATGTTTTTGATGATCCACCCATAAGGTATGGATTCATCGTCATTTGTAATGATTCTGCTGCATTTGGCATTTGAGAAAAATTTGAAAGTTGATTTCTTGTTATTTCGTGTTGTTGAAGATAATATGGGAGTGGTATTTCATTTTGCATTTGTGCTGGTTGGTACGATTTTGCAATCATTGGGTTTTGTTGCTGAATTGGTTGAAAAGATTGTGTATTAATTGGGTTTTGTTGTTGAATTGGTTGTTGATTTTGTGTATCTATTGGTTGTGGAGAAAAAATTCTATGATATGTATGTGGTTTCTGTATTCCTTGTCCACGATATTCTTGATTATAGGGTGTAAATATATCTGGTTGTAAGAAATCATCATCTGAGGATAAGTAATCCATTTGATAAGATGTTTGTTTTTTATTTTTATTTTGTTGAAAAAATGGATAGTTTTCACTACGATCCTGTGGAGGATGTAAATTTGTTTGGAAATTTATTGAATTAGGTGGTGCCATTGGGTTATCCCAGTTTCGAGATCTTGTATAATTACTAAAATTTTTTCGTGGTTGATAATTTGTTTTTGATGGATGTGTGTAATTATAATTATGGTCTGCAAAAATGTTTCTAGTGAACGTTTTGCGTGTTTTTGGCGGTATTGTCATGGGTCTGTATGTTTGGTAATCCATGTGTGAATATTTTGGGGCAACCGAAGGTTTAACGGTTGATTGTAATGTTACCTGTGTTTGTGAAGGATTTGTATTTCTTGGTGTTGTTAAGTTTGGACGTATTGGTGAAATACTTTGTTGTGTAATTGTTGTGTGTACGATTTCTTCATTTATGAAGTGTGATGGTGTCTGGATATCTTGTTGAGTAAGATTCCTAGTTTCATTGAGGTTTTCATTGTGTATGACTGTAGAGTTTAAACTATTATTTTGCATATCGGGTAAAAATGTATTATAGTTTAATGGTGTTGCATCAATGGTTAATGGTATTACTCGTACATAATCTCTTACATAAGATATCGTACTTATTGCTTGACTTGAGATTGATTGTGGGAAGTTTATGGATGCGGGATGAGACCATTCGGGGTCCCAAACATAGTCTGATTGTTCTGTGATGGCAGTATCATCGTTTGAGTTTTGGGGTCTAAAATTTTTTCTTGCTTGTGGAATTAAATCAATATTATGTGTGAAATAATCTATTATGAACCATGCCAAGATTTTTTGTAAGTCGTGTTTTGTATGTTGTGAAACTTCATCTTTCGTGAAATTTTCTTTAATTATATTTAGAAAACTAGAGAGTAGTGTGATTTCATGTCGTACTCTTATATGTTTAGATGTTTCTGTCGGTGAGACATTTGGTATCTGGATTTCGTTTTCTAATATCGAGATATAACTATATATTATCGCAAAAACTTCATTGGTGAATATGGAGTTTGCTCTTTGTGAGTTGTGATATTGGATGCTTTTTATATATTCTGAAAATACTTTTGAAAATTCTAAATCAAGATCGTCTGTTTGAATTATATATTTACTATGATTATGGTTTGGTGAGGTGAATTCTATGGAGTAGATTCCATACTGTTGTGTTAAGTTACATATATCTTTTAGATAGTGATCGATAATTTGTCTTTTGATTTTTACATCTGGGAACTCTGTTTTACATGGACTGATTCCGGGTTCAAACAAATTTAAGAGTAAATTTTTGCAGAATATATGCTGTCCTCTATCAGTGGTTGCATCTACGATAAAGGGGAAAATATCATCATCATCTGGACTTTCTTCACCTGGGGTGTGCGTTGAGCTCATTTTTTCGTTCGATGACTGTTAATATGTAATTATCAATGTGTCTAATTGGTTGATTCCAATTGTATAAATGTACTGGTTTGTGTTTATACTGCTTTTTTATTCTTCTTTTTCCTCTTTTTGCTGAATTTGAAGTTGTTTCTGAGTCAGAGAAATATAATTGATCGTGAATTGGGCAATTTTTATCTTTTGATTCTTTTAGTTTATAAAGTTTGTCTAAACTGTTGGTTTCTGATTCTGAAAATGCGTTTCGATTTTTTGAAAATCTTTTTCGTGTTATTTGTCTTTGTTTAGTTATTATTTTTCTCTTTAATGTTTGTCGTTTTGTTCTAATGTATCCAACTGTTTGTGTATGAGATGTGATTACAAGGTCGTATTTTTTGTTATTTATTTCACAATTGTGTAAAACGATTGTTTGTTTATTTCCTAGGTTTTTAAATGACATAAGGTTTAGGATGACGGATGCAAAAGGTTGTTAAATGATTTCTATTTGCTTAAACTGTTAGTCCTTACGATTTTTTTGTTAGCCTAACCTGGGTCTATTTGTTCAGGGTTGGGGAGAAAAGTATATCGATTCCGAAGAATGATTTTATACTTTCTCGTGGCTAGTATAAGCTAAGGTGTTAACTTACTTAATCTTACTTAAGGGTAGTGATTGTGTTCAGGGTTGGAGAATAGTAAATCGATCCACAGGGTTCAGGTATAATTAGAACGCGAGTAGTTCGTTAGATACTATTTTAAACTTACTAAGTCTAAGATTTATCCTGGGTCTGGTAAGAGGGGGATCAAGTGAAGGATGGATAACCGAAGTTCTTCACTGTTTATCCTAATTTGAATGATTAGTTTTGTTCAAAAATTTCTATTAGTCCTGGGTTTTTAGAAAGGGTTGGATAGTGAATCGACGTTTGAGGTCGTTAGACACTCGTTAAGTGGGTGGGGGAGAACAAAGTTGTTCTTTTTGATCCAAGGATAGGCCTTGATGATCAAGTTTTAAATTTAATTAAATAGAAAATGATTTAAGATCCAAGGATAAGCCTTGATGATCTGATTTTAAAATTAAGTGAATTTAAGTTTAAAATGTTTTAAATTTGTGTAAAGAATAGATTTAGTATTTTTATGATATTAGTGAGCTTATGATTGCTGTTATGTTTAGGCGATGAAGCTGGAACAACAGGATGATTTATAATTACTAACCATTTATTGTCATGCTACTAATTTTTATTTTGATTTTTCAATAAATATTTTTCAAACATGTTTTGTATATTACTGCAGAATTTAGGAAAACGATCTGAGATCTTTTTATCAATCGTTATTGTATATTAATAATTTTGTTTAGCGCCTGAAATGATTTTGAAGGTTGACATCAAAATTTTATGTTTGCAAATGAAAATCTAAATTCATTGCTAGTAGTATTCTAAATACAAAAGTTTGTTCTGGCTTTTGCCGAACTATCATATAACTATATGGTAAGTTTCTGCTTTGTCGTATGTCGTCTCTGGTTCGAGGTCTTCTTCCAATTCCGGGTAGTTCTGTTATCGTTCGGAATATTGGCTCTGATCTATTGAGTCGTAGAGACATTTCGATTAAATTATTGTCGTATAACATTTTGTAAATGTTTTGTCTAAATTCTAATCTATTATTGGTTAATGCTAAGCTATTAAGGTCTTGTTCGAGACTTATGGTCGCACCAGATGAGTTAGGACCGATGGGTATAACTCATAGAGTAATTTTGGATAGGGTACACCGTCTGCTCGTCACGCTATCTTATTTTCGGCCGGATAGATTCGTGCAACTTCTTAGTCTAATACCGATCCTAATCTTACTCTTATACTATCTAGTCTCAGGTTGTTTAACTAGTCTCTGCTAGGCTCAATAGATCTAGGGTATACTGGTTTATTGCGGCTGCTGAAGTACTCGGGAGAGTTCAACTAATTTCTAAGTTAAATTCAAATCTCTCTGGTGCTGAAATTACAAGTAATTTCAGCACTTACAAATAAGTGGATTGTTAGTTAGATGGATCATGATTGGTTAATATTAAATACTTTACATTGGTAAAATATCTAATTTATCCAATCATAAAATGTAGTTTAGATCAGGTTCCACCGGGTATCTCTCAATTTCGTGATGCTAATTTTCCGTTTTATTTTACTTTGATAAAATATTCTCAAGGAGACGCTTTGCTTTGAGAATTTGAGATCTCGTCTTTCTATTTTTAGTTTTTTGTTTTATGTTAGCTTGTTCCATATCGTTTGTCTCTAACCCATTATATTTTTATTGATCGCATAAAATTTGGCTTCAGATTCAAATCAACAAAAGTTTTGCTCACAGAATCTTTATATAAACTTCATTATGAACAGTGATTATATAACAATTCCGAAACCTAAGTGCAATTTTTGAGATTTGCCGATCTCATTTTAGATTTATCAATTAGATTTTAGGTTAATTTTGAAGCAAGTTAGTACTTTTTGAATTGAAGTTTCTTTTCTTTCAATGAATAGAAAAAAAAGTTATGTGCACTGAAGAAATAAGTTGAGAGCAGCGATGGAGGCGATAAATGGCCGAAGCAATTAGCCAAAGTACGCAAAGATGTGTCGCCTCTTGGCAGGCCTTTTACTGCCTGGTAGCATGAATGATTATCTGAACAAAAAACATTGGCATTGTCTTTTGAAAAAAATGAGGCATCAAACACAAAACTGATTCACATAGCTAATGAGTCCTTATAGCTAACTGAATTAATTTTGGACATTGAATTTGTTTTTCGTTAAGCTTGAGAACTGAGAAACAGTGGCCAAGACTTTTAAGTATGATTCAATTTTTCTTAAAAAAGTTATTCCAAAACAATCATTTAAAAAAAAAACAAATGGAAAAAATTCACATCAAAAAAACAATTAGTGGTATTTATTCAATCAGATCCTTTCGTCTTGATTAGATAAAATAAATTTGATTAATTTCTCAGAAATTTTTCCGTTGCCTTTTTAGCTATTTTCAAACCAATTTTATGTATTGAACCATTCGACGCCAACGGGTTAATCCAATAACTTTTTTCTCTTTTATCAAACCAATGGCACCATCAGCTATATAAAACTTCAAACTTAATTATTTTTCTGGATGTTTTAATTGTTCAAATATTTACAAAAACAAACTAATTCAAATAGTCAATGAATGGCGGAAAAATTTGAGCGACGTGTGAAGCCATAACTTACCGCTCTTTCAAAAAATCAAACATTTTTGCTAAAGCGGTCAAAAAAACAAAGTTTTCTGGTTACATAAGACCTTTGCAACCAAATCAGTTTAACCAAAAGATTATCTTTCAAACCACTCGACAAACAATTTCAAATTTATTTTGCTACAACACTTGTTAAACTAAGTGTTTTTTGAGACCCTCGAATTCTGGACGCAATGCAACCGTCAATTCGCAGGTTAGGTAGGTCCATACTAAGGCTAAACAAAACTTCTCGTATCAGAGCGAAGCCCTGAATGTTCCGACTGCCTCTTAAGGTCTATGGAGCAGTAATAAACAGAAAAAAGTAAATGCAATAAATAAAAATGGAAAGAAAATTTCTAAAAATTGATTTTTTTTTGTGAAAATCATCCTCCCACACGCCATATAAAGTAGAAAGTGATAGGTTTTGCTCCTAGTAATAAATCGATTATGACAAACAAGCTTCCTTCAAACAAATTTGGTACGATTTTAAGACGGATTACACCTCTACTAATCGCGCGTTAATTGTCCCAAATGGCAATTTTAAACCCCCATAACTTTTTTTAAAATATTCACAGGAAAATTTAAGCTCAGGACAACAATACCTTTTGAATGATGTAAAAAAATTCCGTCCAAAAAGAAAAAAATTCCGTCCAAAAAAAATTCCGTCTGAAGAAAAAACCCATCCCGAGCGCAAGTATTCCGTCACTTTCCTTAGGAAAGTCGGAACAATAAAGGACAAAAATTTCCTTTAAATACATTGGAAGGAAAAACAAAGTAAAGTCCGAAAATTTTTGAGCCTAATTGGGCTTACACATTTTCCTAATGTTGAGCGGACACCAATGATGTTGAATTGCGTTTGCATAACGATTATTACACGTTTTTCTTCAGACTTTCTGACACTGCTTCTAATGGTTCATTTTATATCTTTTTTGGTTGGAAGCATTTTAAGTAGTTTAATTTGAATTTTTTTAATGAAAGTACTACAAAAATTTTAAACTCTTGGATTGAAAAATTCTGTTCGCGACAGATTCAACAACGTACAGTGCAAAAACATGATGCGTTGAACAATGCGCTATAGTTACTAAAACTAAGCGAATGGGTGGATTGATGGCTAGATCGAAAGTGTTAATCAGGTTCCACAAACAGGGGACTCCTCATCGCCCGGGCTTTTTTCTGCGTTGTAGGTGCTATGACTATCTGAACAGCATTTTGCACTACGAGCCCAAACTGTGCATTCTGTTCATTGTAAGCGAATTCGGCAACAGGTCCAAATCATTATCGTCATGGAATCCGCAACATTGATACAATTCTTTGACCTTCTTTGCTGTTTTAGATTCCACAAACAAATACCTAAGTCATTGTACCGTTCAAAGTTTTTCCGAAAATAGGCGAATTTGCAGAATCTGCAACCGTATTTGCGGAAGCCAGAAAAGTTTGTGGAATCCACAAACAAATGTTCAGACATGTGTATAGCTGAATTGAGCTGTTGTCTAATCCACAACTGTAAGCAGAATCCGCAAACTGTAAGTGGAATCCGCAAATTGTAAGTAGAATCCGCAAACCGTAAGTGTAACCCGCATTTTGCGTGCGGATTCCATTTGAACAAAATGTAGGTGTAGTAGCGTTTAAAACTATATCTTTTAGCTACTACGTGGATCAGCTACCAGTTGGAATGCCAATTATTCGATCCCAATTTCTGTAAAACATACCCAACTTCGATCTCAATTCCTGACAAAGATACGCAACTTCGATCTCATCTCAATTCCTATCAAACATACACAGCATCAATCTCACTATCTACAAAGGTTAACTTCGCTCTCAATTGCTGTCATCAATCTCAATTCCTGTAAACTTATTGATCAGTTCATTTCAAGCCATTCAAATAAAATAAAAAAAGTTTTATTTTAGCAACACTTTCAGGACTATATAATTGTGTTTTCGAACTTAAAATTTAATTCTGCTGTAATTCAATTTTGGTAACTTTAATCAATTAATAATTTACACAATTTAGCTAAATAGATCATTTACTCCCTGTGAACAAAATGCTTTGAATTCACGCTCTCAAATACTGAATCTCAATTACAGAATCCCAAATACTGAATCTCAATTACCGAATCCCAAATACTGACCTATTTCGGCAATATGCCAACCCAGTATTGAATTAACCCAATTACCGAAATAACCCAATGAATTTAATCAGTGTTGTAATTCCAAAAGTTTTGCAAATACTGAAGTGTGACATCCCTTAATTTAGTTAAACAATGTTTTAAGATTTGTTCGTAGATTCCGCTGACAATGGTTAAAACCTTGCTTTTAAATTCCGCATGTGCACATGCAAGTTCAGTAATAAACAAACTTTCAATTCCTTTACAGTTTGGGGATTCCGCTTACAATTTTTGTTGATTCCACTTACATCTGCGGATTCCACTTAAATTTTGTTGAATCCACTTACAGTTGCGTAATCCAGAACAACTAGTTATATTTGCTTGTTGCGGAATCCGCAACAGTTTAAATGTGCCGACAAAATTTATGTTGCAAGTATATGTACGCGGAATCCACGTAAATCTTGTAAGTGGAATCCACTTACATTTTGGAACATGTTTAAATACTTGTCTCTGGAATCCAGGAACATACATACACAAAATTGGGCGCCTATCCAGTGCGCAGTTTGGCCTCGCAATTTGACAAAAAACTTGGAAAAAAGGAAAAACAATTCCGTGTCGATGTTGAAACTTAGTGCACAAATGCCCCGCAATAACTTATTGAGAGATTGTTGGCGAGATTATTTAATGAACATATCAATCCTTCAAATCTGTGGCGCAATTTATAAAAAAAATTAATTAAGACCGTGAGTAAAGCACGCTTTAGCTTCAAATCCTTTAGCTTCAAAAACACAATTTTGCATTGAGCGTTTCCATTGCAGTCTGTTAAGCCAATTTGACAATCAAGTACAGCGAACTGCTTGAATGCGAAACCTACTTGACTTCCAATCACCGGAAAACTTTGGAAACAGACTGGTTTTGCAAGACATGCTTGAAACATAAGTAAACGGATCGGAACGAGGGAGGGTTCAAGTGTTTTTAAGGTTTGTGTATAACATATAGTAAAAACCCCGATGAGGATTCTGGGGTAAACATCAAGACTACTAAAGAATTGTAGCAAACCATTTAGTTTATTATAAAAAAAAACAGATGAAGTTGTTAGAGCGCCCATTTTGGATTCAAAAGAAGCGGGCACTCACAAAAACAAACCACAATTGGGTGGAACAAGAAAGACGTCGAAAACGACGCTGTTCTTGATTTTAGAGTATGCATGGTCAAACATATTTGTTTGGCCGAGTTCAGTCGAAAAACTTATCTTGCTTGTGTCAGCACATTCGAGCACACTTTTTCGGTCGAGACAATTGAAACGCTTAGAAATTGTGAAACGCATCACATGTATTTTGACATGCATTACACAAAACGCTCAGAAAGTCCAATAACTCAAAATAAGCATTTAATTGCTCGGCCCGAAAGGAATTTTGTATTAATTAACTCTCTAAAATAATGAAACTGAGTAATTACCTTGCTGAAGATTTCTGTACAATTTACAACTTCTGAAAAATTTTGCGGAATATTTATGTTTGGGGTGTTTTTTTTGCTCAGACTACTGTTACCTTATTGTTCTGACTTTCGTAGCGAACGTAACGAAATATTTGTGCCTGGGGTGAGTTTTTTTCTAAAACAAATTTCGACTTTTTAACTAGCCATTTTTGACGGAATTTAGTATCATTCAAAGCAGTGTAAAGCAGGGTGTTTGCCGTAACTGATTTGATACTAGGAGCGAAATTTATCACTTTGTACTTTACATGGCGTGTGGGGGGATCTTTTTTTACAAAAAAGCTCAAAAATTATAAAAGAAAATACATTTTTTATTACAATTAATTTTTTAAAATGTTATAACTGCTCCTTAGACATCAAAAGTCAGTCGAAACATTCAGGATTTTGCCCTGAAACGAGCAGACTTGTTCTTTATTTATTGTTCAATTTTTGTTAAATTTTTGCTTTGCTACGATCCACCAAATCGAAACAATTCTTGTTTAAACCGCTAATTGTTTTTTGCAACTAAATATTTTGCGAGCAACGCAGTTTGTTTTCTGATACATTTAATTTATTGGTGATCGTTCTCTTCATTTTCGGAACCAATGCGTGAACATCATTTTTACAATTGTTGTAAATTTTTCCAAAGGCTTGTTGTGTATTTTGGTTAAGTTAGCTAAAATGTTCCACGTTACTTGAGATACTTTTTTGTTGAGTTAGCCCAAACTTTCCACGTTTCTAGAGATTTTTTTTCCGACTTTCGTAACGAAAGTAACGGAACGAATAATTGTGCTCGGGGTGGTTTTTTTTCTCTTCAGACCAATACCGACTTTTTAACTAGCCATTTTTGATTGAATTTTTTTATCATTCAAAAACTACTGTTGTCGTGAGTTTAAATTTGAAAAGATATTTTTTCTGTGATCATGTCTCGTAAAATGGGGGTTTAAAAATTGCCATTTCGGCCAATTTGGGACAGTTAACGCGCTATATATTCCGCGCTTTTAACGCTTAAGCGAGATTTAATTCGTCTTAGAAATCGTTCCAAATTGGTTCAAGGAAGCATATATGCCATAATTGATTTAATAATAGGAGCAAAATGTATCACTTTGTACTCAATATGACGTGTGGGGGGATTTTTCACAAAAAATCTGATATTAAAAAAAAACTATTTTTTAAATTTTTTTAACATATAAATTTTTAATGTTATTACTGCTCCATAGACCTTAAAAGGCAGTTGGAACACTCAGGGCTTTGTCTGATTTGAGCAGTCTTATTTTTATTTTGAAGGCAACCAAAAGGCATCGCAGATAAATGATGTCGCCCAATGACTCGATAATACTTGTAGGTGTAGTAAAACCCGAGAAGGAGAGTTGATTCAATCTCTTAATGTTGCATCATTTCAAGCTTTTTTCTCTTTTGGGTCTCGGCAGTCGCGGCATATCATTCTTGCGACATACAGAAAACGTGCAGGCAAAAGCGCTATAAGTTGAAACGCATTTCTAAACGCATTTCTAAATAGGACATTTTTATTTGATACAAATAAGCTCGGTTAATGATTAAAACCAGCAATTTGAAAATGCAGTGTATATTAGTGGAAAAATTGATTTTTTGTTTTCATATTTGATTTTTTGTTTTGATTTTTTGTTTTCATATTTGACACCGTTTTGCATTTTTTTTTTGAAAAAATTTAATTTTTTGGAAAACGACGGATTTATGAACAATCTCACATCCAACGCCTCATGGTATCAACTCAAAAGATTTCAGCCCTATAGATAAAACACAATTCATTAGCACTGGAACTTTCTTTTCAGAATTCTAATTTAGCTGCATTATGGTTGGTCGAAAATTTGACTTACTTAATCTTCTTAACAACCTCCCCCTTTTTGAAAAGGGGCAGAGTATTAAGTAGATCCAAAAAGGCTTCATGTACCAGCCAGCAGGAGATTTATTGTTATTTAACTAGAGTTGCTTACCATCCATAATTGCTTGTTCCAATTCTGCTTTTAAAAACCTGCTGTTTTTATAAAAATTGAATATTGCGTACGAGTTAAAAACCAATTTAGGATGCTTCTTAACTCATTTACTTTGCTTAACATGTTGATAATGGTGTTAGATCCAGTTAACAAGAGGTTAAATTTCAATTTTTTTCCTAAAAATCATATCTGTAAACTTGATATCGATTTTAAAAACTTGCAATCGTTAACTTTTGGCCTAACCAAGAAATGGATTTAGTGCAATGTTTACTAATCAGCTTGATTTTTCAAATAGCGTGGACTAAATCATGTCCACTACAATTCAAAAAAATAAGAAACAACTGCTTTTTTGTTTCTGAGACAAAATTCAACAGTTTTGACGATGCTATGATCTACTGCATGGACTTGTAAGTTCCATAATTTTGAAGCAATCTCAAGCAGATCAATGCAAATTTATCTTTAACTTAAAAGCTTTGGCGATATTTTATTCTCGTTTTTCAACAGCAGGAAAAAACCCGAGCAAGAGCGGAAGTACATTGTATTCAACTGTATTCAAGCGAACAACTGTATTCAAAGTTTTATTCAAATTGTTCTGGTGCTGAAACTACAAGTAGTTTCAGCATTACAAATAATTGTCAGTGTTAGATATGGATCATGATTGGTTAGAAGGAAATATTTTTAGAGATAGTTTTATCAAGAATATAATTGGTTATAAATACTAGTTTTAAACTTCCAAAACCTTATCTTTCTAATTTCTACTTTTTATCTCATAAATTTTAGTATAGCTTTAATATAGCATAGCTTTCACAGCATTTAGTATAGCATAAGTTTTAGTTTTCCTTTTTATCCTACTAATGCTTGTAGGTGTATCTATAATGACTTTCGGCTGATTCCAAAGTCTTTTTATTGTTCTGAGAAGTATATTTTTGTGTCGTTGGAACATCTGAATCAGTTCCTCAAGCTGTTTTTTGCTGTTTTAGACAAGCAGACGGACTATTTGAACCAGATAGCTTCACACTTGCCAGAGAAGTATCAGACACGTTCACTCTATCATCGGGCATATATCCGTCTAGCTCATTTGTTGGGATATCAGCTTCTCATTTTGGAGAGGAGAAGCTATGGACCGGTTTCTATAATTCTCCTTGGAACGGCTCCTTCTATGGTTTCGTTCATCACAAAAAAGCAATAGAAATTCCATTTTGCCACAATGAGCCAGGAAATCAAGCAAAAAATGAATTCTGTGTTCTTTGGAACCCGATGCTCGAATGTTTGAGCGATTATCCATGCAATACAGATGGAACAAAAGCTGTGTGTGAAATAAAAAACTAAAAAATTAAAAACATACCAATATGAATAACCAAATTTGAGCTATCAATATCTATTTTGACTTAATTTTGTCAGCTTTGATAGAGTTGGAAAGGGAGCAAACATTTGACTGAAATTCTGTCCAAAAAGAAATCAATCTGCAAATCAATAAATCAATAAATCAATACGATCAAAATACGATTTGTAATCATTTCTGAGTCAGTTAACTTGAGGTATTATACTAACGTTTAGACAAACACAGTATTTTTTTCAGATTTCCAAAAAAAAATTTTCTGAAAAAGTGTTGCTTGTAGGTATCACTTGAAAAAAAAATTGCAACTAAAATTCAAAACAATTTAGAAAAAAATTTATTTTGAGCTCAACCTTCAACCTCGATTCTGCTAGTTTTTTAAAGACATTTTTAGGAGTAAACATTAGCTTTTAAGAATTTGCAGCAACCTACAGGAAGTTTACTATCATCAGAAACTAGTTAATGAGTAATCCATATTTTTAGAACTTTCTATGTTTAAAATGGATACGAGTAGTCCTGATGGTTGCTAACACGAAAAGATTGATTGTAAAATTTATTTATTGTTTCGACTATCGAAGAAAAATAGGAGTATTTAAGGTCAGCTGTTTTTTTTTTCATTCAGACCAAGTTTCAAAGCATTATTGCTCTCTAGGAGGACTGATTTGTTGATATCGTGTTCCCAGAAGGGTTGCGCTCACCACTTTATTAACCTTACTTGACAGTCGCTCTCAGTGTTAGAAATTGCTCCAAACTGATTTGAGGCATGCTATTTAGTCTATATAACACTTCTATTTAATCGAAGTATATCCCTTTGTTATTTTAAATAATTAGTGGGGCGATGTTTTTTGAAAAAAAAACATGAAAAAAAAGTTCGATTTTTTTCTTTGCTTTGAAACTTTCATTATTTCGTCTGATAACCAGCACTACATCATAGACCTTAAAAAGCAATCGAAACAAAACTGATTTTAAATTTTCAAAACTGATTTTAAATATGCATTCAAATCATCTTCAGGGTCAGGTTTGTTAAAACTGGTAAGCTTTCTGCTAGTGTGCTAAGATAATAATATTACAAAAAGTTTTTTTTTGTCATCAAATAAAGTTTTGCATTAGCGTTTTGCTGTTGATAAGAAGTATGAGTAAATTGCTCATTGACGACACCGGTTTATAATTGCTATTCTTCGCCCAATTTCAAAAAATGCTTTTTAATTCTTGTGCAAAATGTCCTCTGAATTTGCCGGTTTCCGGTGTGTATTTGTTCGTGGTCAAACTAATGCCCAAATGAAACATCGTCATTTCAGAAAATGTCACGCGCATATTGGGCTCGCAGAAATATGTCGCCTGATTAACACAACTGATAAAAACGCATACGAAAAAAAAAACAAATTTGAGAAGAATTTGAAAAAACTGATTTAAAAAAAATGCATGTCTTACAGTAATTTGCGGTCCTTGAAAACCAGGGGCGGATTTAGGGGGTAATCAACCCCCTCGCCAACCAAAGGGTCCCCCCTTTGGTATTATTTTATGCATCCATTTTCGGCCGACCAACCCTAAAATTTTTGAAAACCCCCCCTCGAGAAATCCTTGATCCGCCTCTGCTTAAAATCTATTTTTTCGAGGTTTTTCTCTAGTTATTTTTCCATTTTCTCCCTCTTTCTCCCTAAGGCTATGTTGACTCTTCCCAAAATCCTTGAACAGTTTTGAAAAAATCTTATTAAAGTTTCAGTGGATTGTGGCTATGCTCGCAAGTAAATTTTGCACAATCTTGTATGTTAATTTAAAACGATTTCTAAATTCGAAACAATCACGCTAGTGTAGTCACCTTGAGAGGTTAGATTCTCTTACGAAAATTATGCTATATTAACAGGGGGCTATTCTCATGCGCGAAGGACCAAATGCGCGAAAAAACTTGTGTGCGAAAAACCGAAAACAAAATTAGCCGAAAGTCATTTTTTAAAAAGAAGCAGTTGCCATTCAATTAAAAAGAAGTTAACGAAGAAACAGTTTGCTTCTTTCATTACGAAACCCTTGATATGTAAAACTTGTCCCAGTTTTGCGGGGTCAATGACAATATTAAATTTTGCATATTTCTGCCGTTTTTATATTCGGCCATTCTCAATACCCCAGTCCCTGGAAATGTTTACTTTTTTTTCAAGTTTTAGTTTACTGAAATCTGATTGGCTGATTTATATTTTCGCGCATTCGGACCTTCGCGCACGAGGGATTCCACCATTTTAACATACTATCTTACATGGGGGTTTTCAACGACCACTACAAGTTGATGCCCCTACTATTCCCCTATTTTGTCTTTAAAGTATGGAAAGCTATTTGAAAATGAACAGCCATGTGAATCCATCTATATCGATCAAGACTGTTTGTTGTATATCAAGGAAAAGCTCCTCAATCTACATTGCATAATTTTTGAGGAAAAAAAATCTTGAAAAACTAGAATTGTTGGGCATTATCAAAGAACATTATATAAAATTTTCAAACCGCAAATAAATTAGCCCAGAACATTGGCTATTTTCAAACTTTCAAACCAGAAATTTGGAAAAAATGATTAATTTCAAACTTTCAAATCAAAATTTTGCAAAAGTTGACTATTTTCAAACTTTCGAACCAGAGTCTTGCAAAAATTGATCGGAGGTAAAATATCTCTTTAAATTTGGTTTCGGTATCTGCATTGGAATATAAAAATATTTTGCTGAAAACCAACATTTTGATCGCCAAAAATTGACCATAAAAAGCACCCAAAGCAAAAACACTCCATTTTTTCAAAAGTCGGAACAATTAATCTTCTGACCTAAAAGACATCAATGCGGCCGGAAGTATCAAAAATACATAAAAAATCGTCTAAACATCTTTTTGTTGTTTATTTTGATAGTTTTCTTAAACAATAATTAAGTTTTTCGACATTCTTTTCTCACAAAACCCATGGGTTGATCATAGTTTATCATACAACTCTATTACTAAGCCCTAAAGATTCAATTGCGTGAAAACTCGGAGATTTCAATGAAACTTCTTTTTTCATGCAGTTGCCAAGATTCAAAATATAAGTAAATAGTAGGGGTAACAATTCATAGACTAGAATATAAAAACGCAGCTTTTTTAATTTTTTAGTGTCATTTCATTTTTGTTTTGATTTCAGATGCACTCAAAAAATAATAGTATAACACCCAGGGGCGGATCTAGGATTTTCTCAAGGTGGGCGATTTTTCAAAAAAGTTTCGACTTTTTTTTAGGTCAACCAAATTGATTTTCTGAGCTCTCCCAAATCACTATAAAGACCCTATTTGAACCAGCAAATTTTCTGCGCCACAAGCAAGTTTAAAAAAAAACAAGCCAAAAGGCGGTTATAGGCACTTTTGGAAAGTTTTGACCAAAAAACTGCGTTTTTCGGAGCGCGCTCCCCTCTCAAAACTAGTATATTTTGGCGACGAAGGCGCCATTAGAAATTTTTAGGGTCCGTCACTAAAAATGGATGTCTCAAATTAGTACAAAGGGGGACACTTTGGGTCGGCAAGGGGGTCAACTCCTGAACGAATCAAGCTGGGCCTCAAACCACCGGCAATTAGATTGAGTGGTCCTTACTTTACCGCTTCACCATCGCTCAAACTTGTATTTTTGCGGACTGGGGACATAATGGTAAAAAAACTGAAAAATGAACAGCTCAGTAGAATTGACTTACAGCTTTGAATTGTTCCAAAACGGCTTCCGGATTGAAAAAAGAGTAGTTCGTTCTCATACTCGTCTAGTTCTCCTCTAATGAGAGGTTAAAGTTTCTCCGAGAAGAGCCACTCGCTTGAAGGCACACTTCACGACTCCGCAAACCTCTCGTTTTGAGCTTGAGGGTTTAAGTTATTCAATAAGTTGTGAAAAAGGCAGCAATGATTTTGTAAATTGAAATTCAACTGAGGAAGGTGGGGGTAAAGTGACGAACAGATCAAAGAATGCTCCCAACTAGTAGAGGTGAACAAGTGGGGCTCTGGCATCCGATTCTAAGCGAAATCAATTTACCGTACACCACACCGGCTTTTGACAACGACTCAGACACGCTTTTTCTGAACGCTTTTTTAGCTTTGATTTGTAGATTCTGAATCTCATTTTAAAAATGGTTAAAGCTAACATCAAAAAAATATATATACATATTTTAACATTCTTTCAGAGCTGCAAAAAATTTAAGAACGCTTCAATATTGTACAGTCTGTTTTGCTCATTCCACACAACCCGACCACGTAACATGGCATCAGAATGATCTTTGACTGGAAGTCTCGGCGGAGGCTTCTTTTGAAGCGTGACCAGAACTGAAATTTTGGACTTTTTTTACACTATTCAACGGATTACATAATTGTTGGTTTATAAAACTTTAAATAAATTATTGCCAAATTACCGAAAAAGAAAACTACATGAGCGCACTCACGCATGTCTATGATCACACGCGCGATCACACGCGCGATTTTTTGAAAGTTTTTTTGTGCGTGTTTCTTAAAATTTCTTTGCTTCGTTTCTGATATAATTTCAAAACAATGTTCGATCCGTATTATGTGTTTATGGAACCTGCATGCTCGTTTTTCGAATTTCCGGAGACGTTTCAACGATAAGTTGAGCCAGTTTTTGAAAAGCTATGAAGATGTTTGGTTTGCAGAATATGTTTTTTAACTTATCAACACGGGTCGACGTGCTCATTTTCTGTTTTGACTATCACAGCAGATGTCGATGTCATTGCTCAACCGAAAAAGAATAGAGAGACAGGGACTTGGGTCGAGCTCAAAATCCAAACACAATTGGAGCACGCGGTCAACACATACTTCGAGCAAGGTCGAAACAAACCTCGAGCACCGTCGAAACATACATCGAGCACAGGCGAAACATACCCCGAGCAGATGGAAACATAACTAGAGCACGGTCTAATTGTACCTCAAGCTCGGTCGAAACGCACTTCGAGCACGGACGAAACATACCTCGAGTACGGTCAAACAATACCTCAAGAACGGTCGAAACCTACCTCGAGCGCGGAACATTGAAAGAAGGCCGTGAGCAAAAGCGGACGTTACTCCTATAAGCACTCGTGGGTATCAACAGAACAAGCCACTAAAAATGAACACGAAGGAACCATTGGATTTGGAGCCCTGAACATGAACAATTTGCATGAACAATTTTTTAAGAGTCTAATTTTTTCGGATTCCTTCTGTAATACAAAATCAATGCATCTTTTGTTGAACACAATCTGAAATGTAGTCTTTTCGATGTTGTTTGTTCAATTGTTCCATTATTTGAGCATGAAAATTTATTTTCAAACACTAGAAAATGCACATCCTATCGAAATAGGTCGATAATTTTTTGGATTCTACTGGTTGTTTTTCTGAATATGGGTGTGACATTTGCTTTTTTAGTCCAGATGGTAAACTTTTTTCGTTAATGTTAAAAGTAGCATGGGTCAAAATTCCTGATTCGCCGTCGATTATTGCCCGAGCAGGTACAGTATAAGGTCACAGAGGTTTTATGACATTTTTTTCTCGGAGTACATCATAGCAGTGCTTCAATCCTATAATCCATAAAGAATAAAGATAGATTCCATTTTGTCTTTTTCAACCCAGACTGACTCAAATGATTCTTCAACAAACAACTTAAGATCTTTTCTTAGTTTCGGAGCCATTTTTTTCGTATAAACAGTAAAATGTCACCGCCTTTCAGTGTTATTGAAAATAGTCTATCAAATTTTAACATCGCGTTTGTTTTTCCTTCTTAATCCCAAAACTTCAAATTATCTTTTTTCTGTGAGCCGAGTTTCCATAATTCTCAAAACTTTTACTTCACCTATTTCCTGACTAATTTTTTTCACCTGCATATGTTTTCGAATAAAACATTGTAAATTCGAATGAACAAATTACATATTTCTTGCACTATGGAAAAAATATTACAAACAGCTTCAGTTGTTTCATATGGGCCTACATTAGACTCAATATTTCCATTTCTTGTGAGTAACAAATTAATTATAAAAAAATGAAGCAGTTTGTTAGTTTTTGTATCCAAATGTTAGTTTTTGTATCGGTTTTTGTATTTTGTATCTAAATTGGATAGTTGATGGGGTTGTTTCATTCTGGGTCGGGTGGTCGTTTTATAAGATTTCGGATTTATTGAGGAATTTTTTAAAAGGATCTTTAAAAGCCAACACCTGCAGCAGAAGAACTCAACCCATCCAAACTAAGAGCATCATTATTCTGATCAAAAGCCTTGTTAGTGCCTTGGTAGGGGTAAACTTGTGACATAATAAATAAATTTATTTTCTCTGAACTACTCACTGATTCTTTTGCACCAAACTCGTTTGAAGGACAGTCATTCCAATCAATTTAGTTACGTGTTCAAAACTGCTAGGCTTACATTGTTTTTCACCTGTTGTGGCCCCCAAATCTTCTCGTTAATATTTATTTGATGTGTGTTTTCTATTTATTCTGTTCAGTAATGAGTCACCCAGCAACCCTCTGTTTTTCGTGATCTTCGTCATATATAATTTGGTTGCGTTTATTAGTTTCGTTTAGTGGGTTAAATTGATATCAGATCAGAATGTACAAAAAAGCAGATTCAGCAGTTTCGAGTTTTTAGCAGCAAACCTTCCGAATTGGCGGTTTTGAAGGAATAAGAGCGTTATTCGGACGATTGGACAAATCGTGAAGGCTGAAGGATTCGGAAATTCCTAAATTTTAAAAATTCGAATTGATGATGTAGTAATTCTAAGAAACGTCAAACCAAAAACCAAAATATAGACACAACAACGATAGTTGCGACGACGACAACAACGGAAAAATTAAGAATCGGAATCAGAAAAAGCAGAAGAAGCAGAGACCGCTCCGAGTTGCAACTATTGTGCCGCTACAATAGTTGCAAGGCCGTTGCGAACAACGGTGAAGGGTAGAAGACAGCCTTCCGGAAGGAAAATAAAGGTCTTATTTCGCCGGATTCAAGAATCCGGAGGGGTCTCGGGATTTGGACTGAAACTGTTTTATACAAACTTTTAGCTTCCATAGTATGCCCTGAATTGAATTTAATTAACATCTGAATTCATTTTGCAACGATGAGAAGCTAGGAGTTGGGGGGAAGGGTTGATCCATCTTCGATGGAGATGATGATTTTTATCTACTGAGCAAAAACAATAATAATTCAATAAATAGTAGTAGTCCTATTTTTAGGAGTGACCTTGTGGTCTGGGGATACTGAGACCCAGCCATGAGTTCACTATTTCTGCTTGTAATTAAGTTAATTTGAGCGTTCTGGTCGAAGCCGGAGAACAGTAACGTTTTTGTCGACCCGATGTTGAAAAAACCACCAAAAGAACTGTAACAGTCGCCTACTTCGGTCATGTATGAGGCTTAAGAAGGATAGGCCCTATAACCATTGGCTCAAGAGTCAGGGACACTATCTCTCGTGTTTTTCTACCTCAAAACGGTTGGAGCCAATTCGGTTCGCTTGCGACATGAGAATAAAAACCCGTTACAGCTTAAAGGGCACTACCAAAATACCCCCCCCCCCACTCTAGAAAATAAGAAAGTCCCCATACTTAGGTCTCAAAATACCCAAAATACACGAACGCCGTTAAAAACAGGGTCGGAACAATCCGCACAGTTACTTTTTATTAGACAGTGGAACTTTGATCCGTTTCAGATGGATCAACCTAAAACTCGCCTTATCTCAGCATAACAATCATAAAACACACTCAAGAGAACTAAATTGAGAACTCACATGTCGGCACACTCGGGAATTAGAGGTAACTAAATTAATGAGCAATTCGAGAATTAAGTGTGATAACTTAAGGTGTTTAATACTAATTAGTTTTAACAAAGAAAACAAGTTTTGACTCTAGTAATGAAGTTTTGGTCTGAACCATTGGGACACCCCAGCTGTCCACCTTTCCACCGAGGGTTCACTCTACTTCAGCTCGAATAATTGTGATCTTCTTTCGCAATCGTTTCTTTTCCTATTTCAGGATGAGACGGCTCTACTCGCATTTTATTCCGTATCTGGAAATTGCGAATAGCAATTTCCCGCTGCTTTTTTAGGTACTTTCCCGCGATTGTAAATCGGATGTTCTGATCTTATTTTTCTGATATTTTCAGTTGTCGCGATAAAATTGAGCATGACAGGCTCCACTCGAAATTTTGAAAAATTAAATTTCCTCCCAAAATTGCGTGTTTCGTGTTTCTCAAGGTCAAACTTCCAAATATGACCGACTGGCACGTACTCCCCGGACTCGAGATCGATGTCCTCATCGCGTGTTGCCGCCTACCAGTGAGTCCCCAGAATACCGAGTGTTGCTCAAGATACAGTGCCAGTGGTCATTTACAGAAGTTTGCAGCAGACTTAAGTTTATCTACATCCCAAAATTTACCACTATATAAAATTGTCACACTATCGCTGAACAGCAATCAAAATCTTCATATACCTGCACCTTAAATATCCGCTTTTGAAGCTTATGATTAAAATTTCTTTTGTCCTATTCAGTCAGGAAATTGACATGCAGCATTTTGATTAGTATAATAACTATAGCATATTAATAACAAAACTTTGTTTCGTTAAAATTTCTTTTCTGTGACCTCGGATTTTATCCGAGTTCACACTCGAGCCCCTTCCTTTCCCTCTCAAGACTCGAGAAACCCACATTGAGCTCCCTGCTCACTTTGTACTCCTAGCCTTTGACGTTCTAGGACCTGATGAATTTTACACCGTGATCTGTCTTAGTAGCGCCTCCTCATCGTCAGAACTGATCACAATTTCTTCCCATGCTCTCAATTGTTCGTAAGATGGCATACACTCCCTCTGCTCTTGCAACCTCGCTGCCTGATTCGGTAAACCTTTCGTTTTCAATTCTCTGTTCAAGCAAAAGGAATTGTGCAGGCTTAAGCTCACGTTCTTCGCCAAGCCTTCCTTCAGTATCGACTCTCTTGCTTTGGTATTGTCTCTAGACACCCTACCAACTCTCTTCCAACCTGTGGTGATCGCATTTCGATGGGTCAGCAGAGGTCTCATGAATTCTTCCAGGCCTATCTCCGCCAGGAACTGTCGATATTCCTTCTGATACTTCTTCATGTGATCCTTCGTCGCCATGTACAACCAAGATGTCAACGTCGCTCGAAACCACGGAAAGAACCTGATGCGACTCCACACATGCCTGACTTCCATTGGTATGGCGAATACCTTGCATACAGTCTCAAACAACTCGATTTTCCTGTTGTAGTCTATAGCGTGTATCGATTCCGCCGTGGGTGTCTTCGATTCCCAGTACTTCGTCACATTTTCTTCGATCCATCGTAACGCCAACATCGTGCTTGCTACCAAGAAAGGTCACCTTCTGCTGATGATCGGGAAACCCGATCGACCGAATTTCTTCTACATCCCACACCAAGCAGAGGTTTGTATGCTCTGGGTACCACACTGTCTGTGCCAAGCAGTGGCATGGAGTTTCATCATCTTCTCGTGTACCACATCATCTTCCTCCGGCATTGGGACACCACCCATCGGCTTCCCGATGGCATTCTGTCTCTCAAAATTGTTCCTATTTTCATCTCCCAAGCTCAAGAGTTCTTCTCCCCAGATTTCACTCAAGTCATCTCTTTGTGCCTTCGGCACCGTACCCAGGATCTTCCTCAACAATCTGTGTGAATGATGCGAGATTCGAGCTAGCCGTACGCACTTACGCACCGAGAAGGCCTTATCCACTAGTATCCTTTGGCTAGATACCTCAACCATTGCAATGTGCAATGGATAATGGCTCCTACATACGTTGGCCATTACTGATCCCACCAAAGACTTTGCATTTACCGGCAGGCCATAAGCTTCGCTCACTGGAAATCCCATCTCCGCCTCTAGACTAATCTTCCACCCTCTGATATGATTTTGGGTGGTTTGCAACGCTCCTGGCCACGACTCCACACTCAATTCCGTCACCAAATGGTGTTCAGACTCCAGCATCTCGAGTGATTGCAGACTACACATTCTAGAGAAGGACCCCAGCGCCGTTGCTATATTCACTGTGGTGTTCGTATAACACTCAGCCATTATCTGCACCTCGCTCATCTCTCTTTCTGTTATATCACCAAACCAAGTGACTAGGTTCTCTCCCTGAAAAGATTGTACTCTGACACAGGATCGTCCATCACAGGTGTGCCCTCCGCCTCCGCACGTCAAGTCAAGACAGCTACCAGGCTCCAACTTCTTTACCGATCCCAGCTTACTCGTTGTTCCACCCGACTCTTTACTCTGTGGTAGGATCAATTTGTGTATCACGTCCAACATACCCAGATCCTCATCTTTTGTCGGTGTTAATCTTACTTGTTCCATGACTTCTTCAATCAAGCTTGCATGGTGATGGGGACACCAGGAAGGTCTCACCAACTTCCAAACCGTTCCCAAATTCGTAGTCATCATGCCATTTCCGTTTCCCATTCTCAATTCTACCCTTTTGCTCGAGCGCGGCACGCTTATGCCCTTTGGCGTCGCCTCAAGTAGCAGGCCCAGGCTCGGTTTCTCCCTTTCCGTTGGATCGATTACGATTATCTTCTCCGTCCAAAATTTCAAGAGCTCCATCACCTCATGATTCCTGTAAACGCTCGCGGCCTCTGAATCCAAGAAAGGGTTATACGCTATCCACATCACTCCAGACACCTATTGATACTCTCCCTTTTTATTAGGTCTCGCATAACCCTCAGCCAAGGCTAAGTTGTGATACACGACATGCCCCTCTTCAAAATTCTTGTTGTGGAATCTTCGTATCTCATCCAGTTTTCTATGATTCTCTAGGGATTGTCTCGAGTCATCCTCCTTCTCAATTCCCGTACTCTGGTACACGTTCAGTATGACGGTGGAGACTCTTCTCTCCATTGTTTTGCTCCCCATAGCCCTCTGACGACACGCTTGGACGGTGCTATTGTTCATTACAGACATTATCCACCTCAAGAAACAAGTGGCATCTTTTCTTTTCGCCAGACTCAGACCGGAGTTGTCCTTCGCGATGTGTTGTACCAGCATTTGATAGACCTCCAGGTTTTTATTGCCTAACTTAAATTTGTCACATGAAATCAAGACCTCCAACTCTATTCCCTCTGCTCCATGCGAACATCAGTTGTCCCGCGGTTCTGACGAAGGGATTCGCCATTAGAGGCAATGCTGATGAAGGTTTTCTCATCGCCTCCTCAAAATAATCTCTCAACAGGCTCTGCCAAGTTCGCTTTAGCTGACTTCCCAACTCCAGTTTGTTGACTTCGGCTTTCTGTTGAGTAGCCCAATTGCGACGCTTGCGGGACACCCCTTGATCAAGCTTCTTCAGACAGTCCTCCAATTCCTTCATCGTCTCTAGGGCCACCCACCAAGGTCGAGCCGTATTTCTCGTCGCGTTCTTCTCAAGAGGGTCATTGGACACTTGTTTGCCGACAGCCTGATGTTCGCTCGAGATCCATTCTCTGCCCACATCCACTTCCCAGGTTTGTCCACTCGTCGAACCCTTTTTCGAACCTGCCTTCTGAGTTTTGAAGTCCTCTTCCGTTACCAGACTTGTCGAGGCCTCTATTTCTTTCGCTGTTTCGGTTAGCCTCCTTGGTCCGGAGCTACTCTTGTATGCTGTCGTCTTCCACCGCGCCAAGATCATGGGGGCAGTCTCCCTCAAGTTCTTTTCCGAAACAGCATCCAGCGACGGGCTGCTCAACTCCTCCATCTCTCGCTTCTTTTCCGAGACTTCGTACCTTTGCTTGAGGGTGTCGTCACTATTATCACAGATTCGATCTCTCCGTCCCGGTCCGACCCTTCCAACTCGTGCCTCCCCCTGCTCGAGCCTTAAGGATATTAGTACTCTTAATCAAATTACTAGTCTTAAGCTTATCTTCCCCTTCAATTTTATTTATTTTATCATCAGTCCTTTTTTTCAGAGTAGAGCCGTCTTTACATTCATCATCTTTGGTCTTCCGTCGCGTCTCCTTCAGCTTGACCATCTTGCTCAGCAACTCCTCTCTTGCTTTCTCATCCAATCCTGTGGCCATCAACACTGGTTCTCCAAACTTGACCACCGTATTCCACAGTTCCTTAAAGTCATGTAACATGGTCTCGCTCTTCATCTCCTGATTAAATTCACTCAAGAAATCCTGCCAAGCCTTCTCATCTAGAGTCCTCAAAAACCTATCTTTGTTCCCCTCGAATGTATTCTTCTGCCTTTCTTCAGCACTCAAGAGTATCATTCCCATGTTAGAGGTCTCACTTGTTAAGGGTAGCTCCAGGTTCTTACGGGGGGATGAGGTCAGTGGTGGCGTGGCGCTGTCCGCCCAATCGTCTCTGCTCAAGTCCCGCAGCAGTTCCTGGGCGGTGAAATCCACCTCTGCTGGTTTCGGCTCAGGCGTATTCCCCACATCCATTTCCTCCCCCGTTTCACTGAGAGTTTTGTCCATGCTCTCTTCTCCCGACTCGGCTTGTCTTCTCTCGAGTATCTTCCTGACAGGGGTGAGGGTGTCGCGGGGTCTTGCTTTTTATACTCCGTCAGGGCTACATACAGCGAGCCTGCCGCATCCAGCTCCTTCCCTTCTTGCCTCATTTCCACCTGTTCCAATCCGTAATGTGCTCGATACTTCCTTGTGGCGAACTTCATTTCGTCCTTCAGCTCAATGTGTCCCTTTTCCACGATCATCCTGCCATCATCCCATATCGGTGATCCACTCTCAAGGCTCGCCCGATCAAGCGTTCTCAAGATTTCCCGCACTTCGAATTTTGGAGGCATTGAGCCTCTCATCTTCTTGGCTTGAGTCGTCCACGAGTTAATCTTGATATCGCAGGTGTGGAAATAAACCGCCGCCGTGTATCCAATGAACAAGGGATCCCAGCCATCGGTGAACTCCACTTGCTGTTTCTCCACCATAGCTCTCGCGAATAGGGATGGCACTACCAGGGGGCTGTTCATCCCTAGGACCATTCTCCTGACTGTTGGGAACTCGGGATTCGTCGCGGGTAAGACTTCCTTCTCCAGTGTCGCCTCCAGCTCCTTTTTTACCAACTCAAAGCTCTTTTTCCACGCGGGGATTCTCAAGATCTGTTGTCCGTTCGCCGTCAGGGGATTCAGTTTCCAAAACTTGGGATACGTTTCTATGGGGCCTTCACGTTTTGCCCGCATCCTGCACTGCAATTGCCCCCGGAAATTGAATACTACCAACTCGGGATCTTTCACCTTCCCGAAGAGCACTGTGTTACTCATCCGCGCCCTGAGCACCTCTTGTTGACACCAGTTCAGCGCCGTCCCATCCAACACGCTTATTAAACTCACGTGCACTACTGAATGGCGGTATGCAGCCACTAGAGGGTCCGGAAAGGCGTATGTCACCGCTGGGCCGTAGATACAAGTCACAACTTCCTCTAGTCCCCTGATCATTCGCACCGGGTCTGACTTCATCGCCAGGCATAGATCCGTCAGTAGAGGGATACCACCATTCGCCTCCCTCCATTCCTCTCTAGTCTTCGGGTTCTTTTCTTCACCGGTCATGTGTCGGTTCTGCATCAGTAGATATTCCACCAGCAACGTCTTCAGCCCCGCCGCGCACTTGTATGAATACGTGTCTATGCTCGAGTGGGTTTTTCCCATCGACAAGGGCTCTCCATATTTCATCAGCCAATGGAATGACACCAATTCGCCATGAGTCAGGAGCACTAGCGCCAGATATCCATCAATCCGAAGTGTCTCCACACCCCGGCTGAACATATACGCTGGTCCCATGTTAAACAAGTATCTCGGGTAGACTAAGTACAGGGCTAACAAGAGACTTATGGGCAGGTTCAAGAGCTCTTGCACAAAGGCCATGAAAATGGTCTCTTTTGCACAAAACACTCCAGCCATGTACCTCTTTTCCCAACAAGGACTCAAGAATCCCAGTATCTCGTGATCTCTCCTCGTCCTCAGCTCACCTTTTGCATGCTCCCGTCAGAATTCTCCAATGGTGATCTCATTAGCTGCCGTGACAAATCTGGCCGCCGTCATCTCCCTGCTCTCGGCTATCTCCAATTGTTCCTCGAGAAATTCCCAGATCTGCTTCACGAGAGCTGGGGCACTCTCCCTTGTCTTGTCAGTAGCTTTCTCGAATCTGGGTGTCAAAAACGGCCACCTACCTTTCTCTTGCGTTATTCGATGTACCATCGACTCCAGTTGCTTCTCAGTCACAGCCACGTTCTTCCTTTTGTTGCTTGGTCCCTTTGATTTACTCGTGGAGCTCGTGATGGTCACGTCCATGTATCGGAACCACAAGATGGCTGTCAGATGACTTATTACCGGGTGGTCATCCCCTATTGTCGGACTGAGTTTCAGCTGCATGGCAAAGTTCGAAATCTCGAGTAAGAGGACCTCATCCAGCACAATGAGTATATCTGCTAATTCATAGATTCCCCTCAAGGCATGGGATACATCCGCCCTCGCCGCCGCCAGTTCTGACTTCCGTAATCTCAAGTTCGTAGGTTCCAGCTCTCGGTTGGGAGCTGCCATCAGGATCCGCCATGCGTTTCCTTCAGCTATCAGAATCAAAATAGCATACACAAACTGCAGAGCAGGGGGCATGCTTGCGTATCCGGGGGATGTCGTGAATACCACCTTCGTTTTGTATCCAAATCGCGAACTGACGTTTTCCTGCACCTCATTCATCGCGGCAAACAGCGTCTGTATGGCCTCCCATATCTTCTTTGGCGTGGGCTTGTCCCTTTTCAGCTGCTCTAGAAGCCCAGCCGCATGCAGGTGATCATTCATTCCCGCGAACAGCAGCAGCTCTGGTTCACAAGGCATTTCCGACTTTATCGCCACCACCAAGGTCAACATCTGGTTCAATTCGGCACCCGGCAGCGAGTATACTAGAGTTTCCGGCCAAAATCACTTAGGAGATGTTCCTTCGAAGTCCGATCCCGTCACAATGATTACTCTCGCGGCCGCTGGATCTGCTCTGTCATACACCGCCATTGTCTTGGCTAATTGAGCACTGCCGCAGGGTTTCCCATATCTTGGGTCATCTGCCAACTTCGCACCCTCATAGGCGGCGTCTCGCAATTCCATCTCCCTTGGATCCAGTAGCTCGTCTACCACCCTCAACTTTGCAGGAGTCGCCAATCTGATTCTGGCGATACTTGTCCTGTGTTTAGGTGGCTCCACTATGAGTCCCGGACTCCCCAGCAACTTGAGAGGTCTGTAATTTATCGGTCCCATGACTGATTTCGTGGGAATCCCAGTTAGATCAGCCGTCTTCATCATCCTTGCTCTTGAGAAATGTGCTTCATGGGCCTTCAGCCAGTCTACGCACTGGTGTCGACTCAAGTCCTCGTGTGACACATGCTTGAGCCCCAGGACTTCTGCCAACTCTTGTCTGCACTCCAGATCCTCTAGGTCCAACTCCTTCACCTTCTCCAAATACCGCGTCCTACTTGCCTCCGCTATCTTCTCTACTCTTTTATCCTCCACCACTACCACTGAGGATACCACTGAACTCTGGGGCGTCGATGACTCCGCTTCTTCAGCTTTCATCGGCGTGGAACCTGGTAATCTGGTTCGGCTGCTTCTCGAGCTGTCTCTTGAGCTGACTCCTGCTCCCAGGCGACTGGACAGGGGTCTTGTGGCAAGGAAAGGAGGATTCGGGGGTGGACCGAATGTGACTCGGGCTGTCTCATGCAAATCTGCCTCCAACTCATTTATATGCCTCTGGAAGACATCATTCAACCACTCCACGCCCCTAGGCCTATCGAAGTGGATCCCATCTGAGGACGCATCCTCGGGGAAAAACTGCTCCATCTGGTCGGCTACGTCCAACATCTTGATGGGGAGAACGCTCCTTTGATGTATCTGTTTGATTATCCCGTTCAGGACTCGTACTTTCTCATTCATCTCCATCGTATGTTGGTCGGCCATCATGTTGTAAGGGATCGTGCAAACGGTGAGTATGGCAGGATCCATCTGAATCCTTAACTCCTCCAAGATGCAGCTCATTTTATCGTGTAACCTCATGACCTTCCTTAATTCCCCTCTGGGCACATCATTGTCCCCATCATTAGGGTCACTGTGTACATCTTCGCCATCCCTACCATCTCGAGTGATGCCAACATCTGCGGTGTTGCGGTTCCGGAAAAACTCAAGAATCCAGTCTGCCAGTGCGACTGGATTCGGATCAGCACCCGTATCAGGCTGTTCCCCACGATCAGATGAACTGCACCCTCGGGTATTCGCGGCTGTGTGTAATATTCAGCCCAGAACACATCATGGAAGTAATCCCTTCTCGCCCGCGTTCCAATCCATGCGATTGTGCCGGTGGTATCTGCCCTCCGTGTTCTTCTTGTAGCTTGCGATCACCACACTCCTGACCGGTTGCGCTCTCCAAGTCGGGGGTACCTCCGCTCGAGCTGGACTTTCGCGACTCCTCAGCTGTAACCTCTCGTGTAATTCCTTAAGACGTGACGAGCTCCCGCTCACCTGACTGCTGATCGTGGTTGAGCTCGGGGTAAATCCCGGCAGTGCCACGTCCATCAACGGGCGTATTGGTTGCGTTGTCTCTGAACCGCGCAGGGAGGATGCTGGTTCGGTTGGTATCCATACTTCCAGCCCCTCGTTCATGTGTTCTTGAGCCGCACGGTCCAAGTTGAATCTCCCCTTCGACCTGGGAGCCTCATCCACCTCCATTCGCGACTCCGACCTTGAGTTCGCAACAGCTCGTTCCGACGTCCTGGTTTCCTTCTGCTTTTGTTGGCCGAGCTCTCGTTGTCGCCTCTGGATTCTTTCCAGCTCCGACTTCAACTGCTCGCAATTCGCCGCCGTCTCTCGCACCCTCTGCTCCTGCTGGTGTTCTGCTCTCAGCATCTCAAGGTCACGACGCGCCTGATCCCTCTCAAGGATCGCCTGATCGCTTTCCAGGTTTGCTTGATTTCTCTCGAGTTTCGCGCTATCTCGGTCAAGGTTCGCTTTGTTCTTTTCTCTCTGCGCCCTTTCGAGTTCCCTTTTCAAGTTGCTGAGGTCGGGATACGTCTCTTCCGTTTGCTGGGCTCGCGTCATAGAAGGTGGCCAGCTCGCGGACTGGCTAGCCGATCTTGCTGACGGTCTGACCGGCAATGGGAATTCTCCCGCGCCATACTCAGTGGTATTGCCTAAGCCAGGATTCCTCGCCAAGTCGAATCCTCTCACCCCTCCATCCACATTCCAGGATAGCCATCTCGTCTGTTCCTGATTGGATATACCTTCCGTGGTGTAGCCGACCATCAAGACAGCTTCGGTCGCGGATTCCCTGCACTCACCTTGCTCCTCTAATTGGAGGATGGCATTCAACATCACTGCCATCCTCTCGTCCACTTGGGTGTAGTCCAGGTCCCTCAAACGCTTGTATAACTCATCGAGCGTCGGCCTCTTTAGTGCCGCAGGCATGGACTTCGAAAATCGATCTGCCATTTTTTACAACTTCTAGTTTATCTCGCGCACCAACCAACTCGTGAATTACCGAACCAACTCGTGAATTACCGAACCAACTCGTGAACTACGTACCTACTTGAGTACTCGAGAAATCTCTTCCGAATGTTTCTGATCGTGAACTTTATTCAAGACTTTCTATTCCCTTTTCAATGATAGTGTTCTAGTTGTCAACTTTGGTTTTTATCAAATCAATCTGAAAGTAAAATCCCTTTTTTAGACTAAGGTGTCATATTCCTAACCTACAAAAAAACCCTCATTATTGTAGTTAAAACCTTATCCCTCCGTCCGTTTTACTAAAATAATTCAATTGGAAGTTTTTAAGAGCATGCAGATTCATCTAATGTTTTAGCACCATCATTTTTTAAATTATAATTGTCATACCAATCACGTTAAAATCCATCTACCTGCCCCGAGGTCCCCTTGTACCCTTACTCAAGATCCACATGTACCCCCAACTCGAGGCCTCCGTTGTCCACCCGTACCTCAGGCGGTACTCAAGTAGTACTTCTTGTGTAGGTGTACCATTATCTCTGTTTCTGCGAAGACCACGTGTAGGATGGCCTACAACTCCCTTGGGCTCAACTTGCCCCTGTTTGGGTCATAAGCTGGCATCGAGACCTCCATTATCCCTCCTTCAATCATGAAATCCCTCAGCCTAGTTAGTGCTAACATCACGTGCTCACGATCTATTGTATTCCTATCATTGACCCTCGTCACTAGAAAGCACAGGTATTTGCCCGGGACTTGTGCCACTGATGGGGGAAGCGCAGCCATTCCTCCCAGCCCCGGTCTCTGTCTGAACAGAAACTCCACGTTCTGGTATTCCCTCTTGAAGTCAGCTTCCAGTCTCGATTTGAAGCTCATGTCCGCCGTTATACAGATCGTGCTAGTCCTGTCTGACAGAATGAAGTCGCTGTCCGTTATTAGGATGTTCTCCGAGTATTCATTGAGGATATCAAATTTCGTTTTGAAATTTCGTCCTATTGTAGGTTCAGCTTCTTCCTCGCCCAGTTCTAGTCCGTTGGTCTCTCTTACTTCCCTTAGTTTGTTTATCATCAAATTTTCGGTGTGGGTAAGTCCTACCCCCACACCCCGGACAAAAAAATTTATCGACGTCCCCGTCGATGATGCTGGGTCTAAATTATCGGGGGGTATTTCTAGCGGCTTGTCGGTTGCTGTCCAACCGAAGAGGGGATCTTCCGTTTTCACATGTTGTTCTGCTGACACGTCGACCTGTCTGATGCTTAGCCCTTCATCTTCTTCGCACTTGACCCCACGCATCCACTCTAGTATTCTCAGGTTCGTGTTCTCCCTCCTCTCTATCTCGCTCTGTTCCAGATCTGTTTCTTGTTCTGGTGTGGAGTAATCCTCCTTTGGATAGTGTTCACTGTCGTTGATGATTTGCCATTCATCGCCTGCCACCAATTCGCCCACACTCAGTAACTCGTTACCCACTTCATCAGGCCTTATCTTGTCAATTAAGAAGTCATCCCCGTACCTATTGTACCTCATGCCCGTCCGTTTACGATTACCGCTCCTGGTTCCTGCTGTTATCGGCAAGTCCGGTTCCGTCCACTTTGGCACATCTTCCTGCTCCGGATCGTTCCAGTTTTCTTCCACAAAGGACTCTGCCTCTGAATCCGCTTCTATTTTTTCATTGTTGTCCAGACTCAAGCCCTCGTTGCCATCGTTTTTCTCTCGGGTGCCTTTTTCATTCACCTCGCAAGCTGGTTCCGCCAATAAGTACTCGAGTCCCTCCATGTTCTGCGGTACGCACCAGTCTTCTGGGGATGGGACATGAGGTTTCAAAATTTCATAATGCGCTGCACGCCCCGTACTCAAGCGATAAAACCGTCCTTGCTGTTGCACTTCCGTTATCATGAACGTTCCTCTCCTTTTCTTGAGTAGTTTCTTTGTACCTTTGGGAGGTATGAAATTCTGGAAGACCCACACGTACTGGCCCACTGCGTATGATTTTGCGTGCAGTATCTTCTCATCGTATTTCTTGCGCTGTCTCCTTTGTGCTTGCGCAGTATTCCTCCTGCAGAGCTCGTTTAATTCCTGCTGTCTCCTGATCGCTTCTTTCACATAAGGTTGAGGCAACGTCTTTTTCCCTTCGTACTCCGGGTAAAAGAATGTTAGGGGCATCGCTCTTTCCTTGCCCGTCAGCATCATGAAGGGACTAATTCCTGTTGTTGAGTGTTGCGTACTGTTGTACGCCCCTACCACCTGCGGCAGATATTTATCCCAATCCGTCATGTACTTTGAGCAGTATACCCTCAGCATGTTCACCAGCGTTCTATTCTGCCTCTCTACCAACCCGTTGGTCTGGGGATGGTAGGTCGTTGAGTGCGCTTGAGCTATATGAGACCTCTTCATTAATTCTTTCGTCAGGTCCCCCACGACGGCTTCGCCGTTGTCCGACTGAAATGTCATGGGACAGCCATACCGTGATATACAAGGTGTTATCAAGTGGTCGCAAGTCTCTTCTGCAGAGGATGTCTGACACGGCACCGCTTCTACCAGCTTTGTGAAGTGATCTATTATGACTAGTATTTGGTTATATCCCGACTCTGTCATACAGATCTTTTGGTGGTCTTTTTGCACGACTTCGTTGAACTCCGAACTCTCAACGGACTTGAGTGGGAACTTCATCTTCCTTGGGTCTTTCACTTGCAGGCATGCCAGGCATGCATTCACCCATCTCTCGCAGGCTTTGCTTAATCCTGGCCAATCAAACTTGTGAAGTATTCTCTGTTGCACCTTGTCTATCCCCTGGTGCCCCATTTGATCGTGCGATCTGAATTCACTTCGGTCTGATACTTGTGTAATATCTTCTCCTCATCCTTTCTCTTGCACGCTACCAACCCATCAGCTGTGTGATAGAGTAAATCTTTTCTTTCTTTGTAGAACTGGCTCAAGATCTTGTAGCTGTTTTCTTCCAATCCCCCTTCTCTTTGGACCCCGTCCGGATCCATTTGGAGAGGTTACTTGTCATCTTGTCATTCTTTTGGGCCGTTATTAGATCCGACAGCCGGTATCTCGCCTTGACATGCTCCTTTAGTGCCATTATCTGACCATTCATTTCCCCCTGGTTGTGGATGTCATCTTTCAGCTTAACGCGCACTATCCTTTTCATGATCTTTCTGTCGTCCTCTGGACCAAGATAGTTTCCTGAACGGTTTCCTCGATACCGCATTTTTCTCAAGCTCTTCACCTCCTCGCACTTCTTGCTGATCCAAGTTGTATGTTCCTGATGAGGGATCCGTCTGCAGCTCCCTGTCTCGGTGTCTCATCTTCTCTTCTGCCAGTATCATGCACAGACTATCCTGGTCGTAGCTCGTAGCTGCTGCGCTCCGAATCTTCATCCCATTCTTCACGCTCCCCGGACAATTTTCCTTCTCCAACATCTTCTTCCTCTGTGGGCCACCACTTCCCGGACTCTTGACCTGTTCCAAGGTGTTCAACTTCCTCCTTAAACGCCACTTTCTTTTTCCTAACCCGAGTCCGCTCGAGTGTGTCATCAGGGATTTTGCCCCCAAGTGACTGCACGATTTCTTTACCATCAGGATTACTCTCTTCTGAGGTGTTTTTGCCGCTGGCTGTCTCACTCCTTCGCAATATCGTGACTTCCGGTTCCTCCCTGCCCTTCCTTTCGATCACGGGTTTATCGTCTTCCAGTTTCTGGAGTTATCTCATCAGTTCCTCATCTATCTGTGCTTCTCCCGTTTCTACCTTGTTTAGGTCATAGCCTTTCGCCTTGAGCGTCTCTCTCACAATTTTTGACTTGAGCATTATCCCCATCGGCGGTTCCTCAGGTCTTCTTCAAGATTGTTTTCTCTGGAGGCTTTTTTGGTAATTCGGGGTGATCTTGTATCGGTTTGCTTGACTTTTCAAACCATCTCATGATTGGAAGACTACCATTCGTTTCCTTATCCATGAAGGAGAAGCTCTCTTTTATTTCTGACCTATTCGCCTCCCTCTGTTCCTGTCTCTCGTAGAACTCCGTCTTCTTATTCAAGCTATCGGCATTTTGATTTTTATCCCTTGTTCTGTGCTCAATTATCTTGTTGTACCCGTCCAGGCGAACTATCCACCTCCCAATGTAGCTCTGGTCCATTGAGTACGTCTTCAGCCAGCTTAGTACCCTGTTGTCGACTCGCAGCTTGAACGGCTCACTGCCTAGGTATGCTCTATATTTCTCGACAAAGGTGACCACCGCGAACATCTCCGCTTTCGGCGCCCCGTACTTCATTTCCGTATCACTCAAGACCTTGCTCCCGTATGCTATTGGTCTCAAGACTGTCCTCCCGTTCCATTCCTGTTCTTGATGGAGAATTCCAGAAATCGCGACTACCGACGCATCCGTATCCAGCACGTACATCCCTTTCTCCGTTGGCATCCCTAACACTGGTGCCTCGCACAACTCTTTCTTTATTCTCTGGAATGATCCTTCAGCTGCGTTGTTCCACGTGAACTTCTTGCACTTGTGTCTCATTAATTGTTGCATCGGGTATACTTTATCCGCATAACCCTTGATGAATTCCCTGTAATAGTTCGCGAAACCCAGGAAGCTCATCAATTGGTGTTCCGTTTATGGCGATTTCTAAGTTAGCACTGCTTCAACTGCATCTGGATCTGGTCTGATGCCGCGCCTGTCCACCATCCTCCCCAAGTATTTTATTGAATCCTTGAGTATCTCGCACTTTGATGGTTTGCCCTGACCTCTTCATGCATGCAAACACCTCGTCCAGTCGCTCGATGTGATCTTCCAATGTAGGCGTCGCTATTACCACGTCATCCACGTAGCACATTACCAGATTGCCATACTTCTTTGTCACACCTATCAATGCATGTGCCATCAACCGTTGAAATGTAGCCGTGGCATTGCAAAGACCAAACGGCATCCGTTTCCATTGAAACAGCCCTAACTCGCAGGCGAACCCTGTTTTGTCCCTGTCCTGCTTCCTCAACGGGACTTGCCAAAAGGCCAAACCTGAACCAAGAGTCGTATAAAATTTTGCATCACCTAACTTCAAAAGGCTCTCATTAATCCTAGGTATGGGATAGGCATCCTTCACCGTGACGGAGTTCAGGTACCGAAAGTCACAACAAAACCTCAATTGGTCGCCTTTCTTTTTGGCCATCACTACTCCACACGCCCACGGTGATTTGGATGGTTCTATCATGTCATACTCTAGTAGTGTCTCTATCTCTTTTCTACACGCATCCGATTTGTGTGGGGTCATGCGCCTCACCCCCTCCCTGTGCGGTACCGCGGACTCCTCAAACTCTTTTTCATGTTCAACAAAATTGCAACATCCAATGTCTGCTTTATGTCTCGTAAAAACTTCCTCGTTCCGCTCTAGCCAGTCCTTGATGGCCTCGAGTTGTTCATCCGTTACCTACCCTTTAAATGCTCTATTTCAGGAAAAACTGCTTTATCCATTTCCATTTCCTCTAATGTTGGTCTTTCTGGGAAATTTGAACAACTCGATAGTCCATCGTCTGTCTCTGACTTAAGTGACTTTACAAGACCTGATGAACTTTTTATTTTATTCAATCGTCTCAATATACAAATCTTGTCCCTGTGATTGGGACATTCAATTACTTCATTCTCTTTTACATTTTCAGTCATTTCATATCGAGTTTTCACGGGTAAGGCATATCCCAACTTCCTTCCCCTCTGGGTTGTTATGGGTATGTCAAGAGTATTCAACAAGACACTGACGCAGAGACCGCTCTTGGTTATCGAGAAGGATCTTCCTAAAACAGCAGCACTTTGACTGTTTGGATTGGGAACTATGCATACTTGCTTACTATCATTTAACTCATTAAAATTTTTCATCCGTAAGCCTACAATTGCCGCTTCGTTCGCCTTCAGCCTTACCCTTTTACTCAAGAACACCGGCACTTTATTCTCATTTGCCATTACCAGATTTACCGGTTTAATTACGTACTTCCTATCCGGGTTTCGAATCCTGAACATGGCATTGCTTAGATCAATCGTTACGTCGAAGTTCTTGATGAAGCCTCTGCCTAAAATGAACTGGTCAGACTCGTCTAGGTTTTCCACCACAAGAAAGCTCATCCACAGGTTGCGTTCCCCTAGATTTAGGGCTATTATTGGTTTTCTGCCTAGTACCCGCAGCGCCCCTTTGTTCGCAGCTGATAGCCGTATTCTTGAGTCTATCAAGTCCTCTTTGTCAAAACCCATTCGTTCCCAAGTTTCGATTGGTATAACACTCAAGACCGCTCCCGTATCAAGTAACCCACGTAACTGAGTCTTTTTGCCACTTATGTCAAGCACGTGTGCTGACACGTCCGCTTCCGTCCCGGTGTGCATTGCATCTTCTTCCACCATGGCGCAGTGTCCAATCGATCTTTTTTTAGTTCTTCTTTGCCCACGTAGATCTGCCCACTAGATCTTCATCACATGTTATCATAGTTTTCGTATAGATGTTTATCCCATCTATGTTTAGCATCACCTCATGCGGACCATAAGCTTCTGTATATCTGTTTTCAACACGGACTGATTTGCTGCCACCTCTCGTGAGTAGCGCCCTCAAGGCTCTAGACGTCGTCTGTGGGCTTATCGCACTCAATTAATCTGCGTACACGTCAATGTGCATTATTGTCTGATCGCTTGGTTCGTTCAAGTTCCTCGTTACTTCATGGCCGCCCGCACTGATTATTGACATTATCCTGGCCCCGATCTTTGTTATGCCGACTGGCTTTCCCGTCACCATTTTCAGAGTGTTGCAATTACCACTCCTTGTCGACCCTGCTACGGCTTCCGGTACTGGCACCGACCAACCTGACGTCTCATTTAACTTCTGCTTTTCGATCTCCTGTTTCAATCGTTGCTCTATTTCCTTCGTCGCTAAGTCCTTTTTGACTTTGTTGATAGCCTCTGCCGCCGCCTTCTCATAATTTATCTCTAGGGCATTTCTGGCCGTGGCCTCTATTGCACTGTTGACTTGCGTTACGGCTTTCACCGTCTTCTTTGGCAGTTCCGCACTCGGTGCTTCCGAATGTTTTGTTTCATATTCGGTTTGTCTGTTTTTCTGGTTCTGCACCGCCGCTAACGCCAACTTATGCTTGGGGTGACTCTGGTTCTTCACTGCCTCCCAAAACAAAGGACAGTCCATCCTAAAGAGCCCCTCTTGAATGCAGAAGAAACATCTCGCACCTATCTTGATGATCAAGCCACTATAATACTCGTGTTCCTCCATCTGGCTCATATCTTCCTCATCGGGTGCATATCCCAGACTTTTCATGCCCTGTTTGTATGTTGTGCATTCCGCCACGTGATGATCAGCTGACCCGCAGTTTGCGCATGAACTACGTTTGTCCATGTCATCTCTCGGCTTGTACCATGACGACCTTTGTGGTTGACTCCCCCCTGCATATTCCTGTTATCTGAATATGAGTACTTCTTGGGTTTCATTAGTATGTACTCCCTTGACTTCTGTCTCATTTCTTCAGGAGTCGATGCACTATCTTTCGACAGAGTATAGTACGTTGCTAACATTGTTCTCAAGTCGTCACTTTTCACCCCATCGATGAACTTCGATGCTAAAGTTCCTTCTGTTTGTTGACTCTTCAGGATCACTCCTTCGTCTCAAGCTCTCGAGATCATCTAGGAATCGATCAATTGATTCATCGTCCCTTTGCCTCCTTTTCTCGAATCTCATCATCGCTTGGTGACCCTTCATGCCTGACCCGAATCGATTCAACAATATCTCGAAGATCTTGTCCGCTGTGTCGCGTTCCTCTTCCTTCTTTGCAACTACGCATTTCAAGGCCGTGCCTTCTAAGTTACTGAGTATCGCTGTGCAGGCTTGTCTCTCGTCGTTCAAGTTGTCCTGTTCCAAATGTAGTCTCATGACTTCTACCCAGGTATCGATACATCCGTCTGAGTCATCCTTAAATTCTTTTGGCTTCTTGAAGGTTTTCCTGGATTTGCCACCTCTTCTCTCGCTCGATTCAGTGTTTCTCGTGGCGAACGCTTCCAATGTTCTATTCATCATCTCCCAGGTGCTGGCCCATGTCATGGCATCAGGTCCCGCATTATTGTAAGTCGTGGAATCACCTGGACCACCCGTCGTATTTGCGGTTCCACTTTTCATAATTGTCTTAGTCCCCCCCGGTGCTGTGCTCGCTGCATCCCGGGGTAATGGTAATGGTGTTGATTGCCGTTTGTTCCGTTGTGGTTCCACAAAATCAACTCTATTACCTTGCGTTCGATCCGTTACCGGCTTATCTTGTGATGTAGAGTTTCTCAGGATGGCGTCTAATTTTGCCTGTATGGCACATGAACTCTCAGCCTGGTCTCTTCTCATTGTGTCCATTCTCGTTTCCAGACTTCCCAACTGGCTGTTCACTGCGTCATACCGTTGCTTCGTCTCTTGTATGTCTTTTTTGATGTTCCTGTCTCGCTCTCCATCAGTGGCATCTCTCTTGTCTGACATCTGCTGAAGCTTTTCCTCTGTCGCCCTCGCCAGATTGAAATAATTGTCCAGATCTTCGTGTTTGTTGTATCTTAATTCTTTCTTTATCACCTCTCTATCCTCGCCGCTGTGCTTCAGTCTCTTGTCGATCTGATCTAGCTTCGCCATCAGATCGCCCAGCTCAAGAGAAGTTGTTGTTTCATGGTCAGCTGTTGCCATGTTGTTGGCTGCTGCTCCCTGTTTATCCTGGTCTTCGTCTTGGTTGGCCTCTGTCGTTTTTGTGGAAACTGTTCCAAATGTTTTGCCTTTCTCGGCTTTCGGTTCCCCCGTCACTATATCTCTTGATTTCATCCCGACCATCATTGCCAACTTTTCAGTAAATGACGTTCTTTTTACTTGAGACTCGTCCTTTACCGTTTCTGGCGTGTTGCCCGTTGTGTCCTCCACAGTGTCTATCGGCGAGAATTCCATCGACTTTTGATTTTGTTCTTCTGCATTCGGCATCGGTGTCGACTCCGTCGTCTTCTTCTTCACCTCATGCACAGATTCTCTGGTCTGGTCTTTCTAGGTCAATCTTGTTGGCGGGTTTCGCTTGTTTCCCTTCCGCGCCCTCTTTCTTCGCTAACTGTTGACCATGCTAACTGAAAAGTTCTTCTTTGTTATTTTTGGGCCAACCGATGTCACTTTTCGTAGCGACGAGTTATATTTTGTCTTTGATTCTGCAGCTCTTTTTTCAGCTATCGGTACCCTGCTCCGTCTCATGATTTTTATTTACAATTGTTTCTATTTACAAAATTGCTATTTACAAAATCTTATTCTAAGAATAAAAATTTTTGATAATAAATTTAATAATAAAGAAAAACTACTTTCCTATTCCTAATAAGATTTATTAAAATTTTACTAATTCGTGATCCCAACAGAATCCGATCTATCGCGATTTAACGTTCCGCAGTTTAACTAGTCCTATTGCTTTTGATTCAGTTATTTCGACCTGTCTTATGACCCTTTAGTACCGTCACACCACTTCTTCGTGCTGTCCCAACACTTCTACGTATTGTACCAACACTTCTACGTACTGTCCCAACACTTCTATGTACTGTCCCAACACTTCTATGTACTGTCCCAACACTTCTATGTACTCTCCCAAGACTTTCTGGTACTGTCCCAAGACTTTCTGGTACTGTCCCAAGACTTTCTGGTACTGTCACAAGACTTTCTGGTACTGTCCCAAGACTTTCTGGTTCTGTCCCAAGACTGCCTTTCCCAAGACCGCCTGTCCCAAGACTGCCTGTCCCAAGACTGCCTGTCCCAAGACTGCCTGTCCCAAGACTGCCTGTCCCAAGACTGCCTGTCCCAAGACCGCCTGTCCCAAGACTGCCTGTCCCAAGACTGTCTGTCCCAAGACTGCCTGTCTCAAGACTGCCTGTCCCAACACTGCCTGTCCCAAGACTGCCTGTCCCAAGACTGCCTGTCCCAAGACTACCTGTCCCAAGACTGCCTGTCCCAAGACTGCCTGTCCCAAGACTGCCTGTCCCAAGACTGCCTGTCCCAAGACTGCCTGTCCCAAGACTACCTGTCCCAAGACTGCCTGTCCCAAGACTGCCTGTCCCAAGACTGCCTGTCCTACTGTACCTTCTACCACCACTCGAGCTCTAGGAAAAATTTTCTCAAAAAAACCCAACCTTCCTGGCCAAAAGTTAAAATCACCAACCCCCTTGTATTTATTTCCTTTTATTATTTTGACGCAAGTTGAAACCCAACTTGTTCTAGGTGTCTTGAGATCACCGGTTTGTCCAAAACCGATTAAAACTTTCTTCTCCAAAAGCGTCAAAAATTTAACAGAGAGAAAGAAAAAAAAATGAATATCGATAAAAGCAAAAAATTGTACCCACCTAAAAATCAAAGGCGACTTGTGTCAACCCTTTATCTGAACAACAACAAAAAAATGTCTGGTACCTGATTGCCACGCGTTCTCCTCCCCCCTGCTAGCGATCTTATGGGGTATCACAAAAACTGTCTCTGTCCGTTCCCCCCTGCCGATCCGATCAGGGTACCTACCTTAATTCGATGTTAAATTTGGATATCCGCTTCTTTTAACCGACGCGTGTAAGAATATAATGTAACTAAATCGACGATGCCGATCAACTAGTTACTCTAATGTGTCCCCCCTTTTTACACTTTACAACCACCAACCTCTAATCTAACCAGCCCCCCTTCTAACGTGCCCCCTCTTTAGCCCCCCTCTTAAACCGAAAATTCCCTTAAGCGCCGGGTGCTTAACCTCTCGAGAAAAAACCGTAGACCTGTTTCCAGGCCTGCTTGAGTAAAAACTTCCTCAAATCAATGGGATTCCGCTTATCCAATTTTACACTTATTTCCTATAATGTAATGTGGATTCTAACGATACCCGTTTGACCAACTTGAGAACGCCCCCGTCTTCTCTTGTTGCTCTGCTAGTGCTGGTTGTTTCCTTGACTTGTCCTGCGGCTGATCACCAGCACCACTTTCCCACTTGGCTGGTCACCTGTTCCAGTCAAGTCTCCTACTGGTCCAGCTAAGTCCCTGTGAACCACTCTCCACTCTCCCACTCGACTGGCCACCTGTTCCAGTCAAGTCTCCTAATGGTCCAGCTAAGTTGCAAGCTATCTGAAACCCTTCACAACGCCCCACACTCGGGCACCTTTTCAGATTGCTAAAATGATCGAAACGATCGGTCTTATAAAAAACAGTATGGGTATACTATTTAATTAATATAAAGGTTTGATCCAACTAATTTCGTGTCAAAGTCACTGTCATTTTTTGTTTTATAGTTTTTGTTCCTTTTTTCTGTTCTTTTTCGGTTTTTTGTTTCGCTTTTTGTCTTTTGCTCGTTTTTTTCGTCCCCCTAGTTACCCCCCCCCCCCTTACTCGGTTAGCTAATCCTCGTTCGGAGAGCGTACCAGGAAATTTTATCGAGTTTTCTTAAAAAGCTATCACGGTACAACCGGAAGGTTTACACGTTCCCGCTGAACCGTACCACCGGTACTCTAGACTGGGCAAGTAGCCCGAAGCTGCGTCAAGTGGTTTCGACTCCGTAGTCATGATGTCGTAAAAACACCCAAGAGCGCCAATAAAAAAAAATTGGAACAGTCGCCTACTTCGGTCACATATGAGACTTAAGAAGGAAAGGCCCTATAACCATTGGCTCAAGAGTCAGGGACACTATCTCTCGTGTTTTTCTACCCAAAACGGTCGGAGCCAATTCGGTTCGCTTGCGACATGAGACTAAAAACCCGTTACAGCTTAAAGGCCATTACCAAAATACCCCCACTCTAGAAAATAAGAACGTCCCCATACTTAGGTCTCAAAATACCCAAAATACACGAACGCCGTTAAAAACAGGGTCGGAACAATCCGCACAGTTACTTTTTATTAGACAGTGGAATTTTGATCCATTTCAGATGGATCAGCCTAAAACTCGCCTTATCTCAACATAACAATCATAAAACACACTCAAGAAAACTAAATTGAGAACTCACTTGTCGGCACACTTGGAAATTAGAGGTAACTAAATTAATGAGCAACTCGAGAATTAAGTATGATAACTTGAGGAGTTTAATACTAATTAGTTTTAAGAAGGAAAACAAGTTTTGACTCTAGTAATGAAGTTTTGGTCTGAACCATTGGGACACCCCAGCTGTCCACCTTTTCACTGAGGGTTCACTCTAGTTCAGCTCGAATAATCATAATCTTCTTTTGCAATTGTTTCTTTTCCTATTTCAGGATAAGACGGCTCTACTCGCGTTTTATTTCGTATCTGGAAATTGCGAATAGCAATTTCCCGCTGCTTTTTTTGGTACTTTCCCGCGATTGTAAATCGGATGTTCTGATCTTATTTTTCTGATATTCTCAGTTGTCGCGAGAAAGTTGAGCATGACAGGCCCCACTCGAAATTTTGAAAAATTAAATTTACTCCCAAAATTGCGTGTTTCGTGTTTCTCAAGGTCAAACTTCCAAATATGACCGACTGGCACAAACTGGCTTGGTAGAGACGGTGAAAAGCATGTAGAGCTCTCTTTAGACGTTGGCCAGTCGTCTTAGAGCCTAGCTTTATTTTCCGTCGATATGTATCTTCCGGGCGAATGCTACAAATGTCACATTTCTTACGAGGTTGCCCTTGTTCGATCTTCTTTAAGTAACATTTATAGTAAATTGTATAGATTCGTTGAACGAAAAGGACTATTTCAACTATTTGGTATAAGCTGTAGCTTAATGCTAAAATAGTATCAGGTTTTTTGTTCTAGATGCCATGATTCCTGGAGAAGAAGCGATACACAGCTTCTTCAGGAATCATGGCATCTTGAACAAAAAAACTGCAACTATTTTAGCATTTACTGATAATATCACTATCTTATGAGATTTTCATTAAAGAACTTTCCATTAAACAACAGATAGTTTTATATACGATGGTTAGAAAAGCTAAAGAAGAAGGAGCAACACACTGGTTCAAATGTTCGATGGGCGACAGCTGTGGTGCGTGGGTTGAGGTTTGGATACCGAAGGTAGTGCCAAAGGACTTCCTTAAACTACCACTGTACTGCGGTTTTTGTGCCGCCGAAAAACTAGACAGTCAGGAGAAAGCAATCGAACAGTTACAGAACCAACTCCAAGCGTCTACCACCACTGTCGAAGCGCCTAAAAGCAACGCACCTTCATACAGCACAATATTACCAAGGGTTCGTAAGGAAGAGGCGGAGTCGAAACGGAAAGCGAAAAACGTCATTGTCTGGGGAGTCAAAAAGGCTGACGAACCGAAGGACAAAGAATTCATGCTGCAGCTGAGTGCAGACTTAGGAACAGATATTGACGTTACTAGTACAAAACGAATTGGTAAAGAGAACGAAAATGGAGAACAGTTGCAAGCTCAAAACATCCTGAAACTGGCAAAAACTCAAGGAGTTCGAACATTACACAAATATTTACATCAATAAAGACCTGACAAAAAGCCAACAGCTTGAAAACAAAAATCTCAGAGAAGAATTGAAAGCTGTGCGACGGGAAGATCCCGATGGGGTTTATTTTATCAAGCACAACCGAGTTACAAAGAAAATTGACTATCGGCACTGCTTTGGAACGTGGAGGGGCTGAAAACTTCACTTGAATTACAACCGAATGATTTTGTCAAATCCCACGACTTTTTACTGTTAACAGAGACTATGGACGTAAAGGACACAGAAATAACTGGTTTTACCTGTTATTTTTAGCCAGCAGTTTGTCATGATGTGGGAAGACCGTCAGGCGGTATCGCTATTGCGATCAGTAAAAACATTCAATCAAATAGCTGCATCAGTTTTAGATCCCAACACGTTCTTATTGTGAAAGTCAAAAATTGCAAAATGAACTTTTTGTTATCGTATTTTCAACCTTGTACAAAACTAGAGGATATCATTTTTGACATATCCGAAGGACTATCCAGAATCGACAAGGAAGAGCTTACGATCATTGCAGGAGATTTTATCTGTCGCCTGGATCGGGGCGAAAGAGGCACTGACTTATTGGATATCTTATGGGAATAAGGGTTTGCTTGTCTCAATAGCTCCCAAGTACCAACATACTACTGCCATAATGGTCGCGGTGCCATTGATTTAGTGTTTACAAACAACCTACAACTAACTTCAGACAATGTGACTATCACAGAAAATTCTGCTACAAAGCACTGCACCGTTGGATTCAAAGTTCACACCGGCGTTGAAAGAGCTGACAGTAAGATTGCGCATATCAGAAAAATCGATCTTGAAAAGCTAGAATTCAAACTTAAAATCCTCAGCACGCCGTGTGTCGAGTCGTTGGATCGATGGTACGGAAACTTCATCTCGGCATTTAGAGAGTCAGTTCCAGCTGCCAAGAAACGGATCTCGAAGTTCTGGTTCGACAGAAGCTGTTATTTGCTCCACGCAAAAGTGAAAAAACAATGGGATCTCTGCAGAAGACAAGAAAATACAGAAAATCTTCGTGTGTTTGCATGTTACAAAAAAGAATTCAAAAAATTATGCCAATCTAAGAAACAGTCTCATGAGAAAACGAAAGAGGAACTTACCCTCAGCGTAGCAGAGTCTGACAAATCTCAGTTTTGGACCGTGCTTAAGACCAGAAAACCAACGATCGCGCATTGCGCTGTCAGTTCTAACACCTGGTTCGATCACTTTTATAAACTTCTGAATGTTCCGTTATCGTACAACTTTTATCCTGAGAATGCTGAAATTACTGGTTATCATGATAATCAAACTTCATTGAGCGAGCGAAAACCCGAAATGAGCAGTGAAATAAAATTAGCAGAAATAACACGTGTAGTAGCCAATTCACCCAATAAAAAAGCTGCTGGTCCCGATGGTATCACTAACGAAGTCTTGAAATCTTCTTTTGGGTTAGTATTTTCATTCCTTGTTACATTATTCAGTATTTGTTTTACTAATGCTACATGTCCTGTTGTATGGCGAGATGCTTACTTAAAACCACTCTACAAAGGAAAAGGCGAAAAAACGAATCCAAATTCATATAGAGGTATATCTTTGCTTTCTTGTGTTTACAAATGTTATTCTGCTATTCTATACAATCGGTTAAGTAACTGGGTTGAGCTTCAAAAGTTACTTCCTGATACGCAGTATGGGTTTCGAAAGGGTAGGAGCACCATACTTGCCGCGAAAAAGCTAATTGAGTCAATTAGAACAGGAATCCGTTCTAAGAAAAGGTATTACGTCTGCTATGTTGACTTCGAGAAGGCTTTTGACAAGCTTGACAGACAACTTCTATTCACCAAGCTTCAGAGAAATGGCCTCCCAGTACACTTCACTAAAGTTCTGTACAATCTTTATGTTCAAAATAATATCCAAGTATGCTCGGATGGGTATTTGTCCACCAAAATATCTCAGACTATTGGCGTTCCACAAGGCGATAAGTTGTCACCGCTGTTGTTTGCATTATTTTTAGCAGATTTATCTGCAGAATTTGAAAGCACAGGCTGCTTCACGATTTTTTACGCCGATGACTTAGCGATTGGGTCGACCGAACTTGACAGTGTTAAAAACGAAATGTTTGTACTCGAAAAATATTGCCAGAGAAACAGTCTCAGAGTGAATGTTGGCAAAACTAAGGTGGTGAAACACAGAAATGGCGGAAGGCTGGCCAGGACCGACCAATTATTTTTCAACAACACAGAAATCGAATTCAAGGATTCGTTTGAATACTTAAGCATAGTGCTATCCACTTAATTGACAGGTTCCAAGTACCTGGAACATCTCAAGAAAAAAGCCTATGCTGCCTCTTTCTCTATACAATCCAAAGTCCAACTCAGAAAAATTTGTTTGAAGTCCTCGGTTAGACTCTATGAGAGCGTCATATTTTCATCTGCTTCTTACGCTCTCGATGTTTTCAGCGATGTGTTATCACAGAAGGAAAGAGACGAACACTTTACCAAAGTGGCTGGGTTTTATTTCAAGAAATGGATCGGAATAAGTATTTATAGCAGAACACACAAAATTTTGCATTTTTTGTTCAATAATGACTCTTTGGGCTTACAAAACTGTAGTCCTGCGCACAGGAGAGAAAGAGGTATTTTTTACAGCAATGGTTTTCATCATGTTTTATGTCATAAAAAGCGCTGTTACGAATCTGCGGACGATGAGACATGTAGTTGCAAGTACTGCGGTTGTGTGATTATCTCAGATATGCACCTTGACACTTGTGTCGGTTTCTCACAACAGAACAATCCAGCAAAAAGTCAAGGAAATTTACAGGTTGACACTTGATCCATGAGCGGTACCGATATTGGAAGTGGAACTGAATAACAACTTTTTTTTCCACTTTTTGTCTCATTGAGATTTTGAATTCACATATTATTATTAAAGAACTTTGAAATATCCCCATGAAGTTTTTCCATAGGTTGCCACTGTTCGATCTTCTTTAAATAATAGTCAAGTAACTTCGTATAGATTCCTTGACCGAAAAGGACTTTTTCAACTACTTGGCATAAGCTGTTGTTTAGTGCGAAAATAGTAGCAGTTTTTTGTTCTAGATGCCATGATTCCTGGAGAAGACGCTGTGTATCGCGTCTTCTCCAGGAATCATAGCATCTGTGCCATTCTGCCAGATGACACAGCACAACCTTCCGGCGACGTAAAAAAGAACGACTAAATGCCTTATGAACGAAAAAGTGTTGCGAAGGAGGGTCAGAATGTTCTAAAATTTTTATTTTTAAAATTTCGATTGAAGAGTGAACATTTCTGAGAAATAGAAAAAGACGGCCATTTTGACGGAAAAAGTGACGAAATTAAGAACAACGACAGAAATAGTGAAGAACAGTCGTATCAGAGACAAAAAAATACGAAGCCTCTTATCGTGGCAATAACACACGATAAGAACCTTAGCGACGGAAATTTGTGGAGAAGGAGGCTTCAGTGGGGGAAGAAATATACCACGGGACCCTCCCGGGACACGAAATATAAGAGATAAGAGTGTTATCTCAAGAATATTACGGGAGCGGAGGCTTGGTCCCCCAGAGACTGTTTATGCGAAGGGACTGTATAGACTGACTGTATAGCTGCTATAATGTCATAGATCTTAATTAACACCGTTATTGTTTAATATTTCAGAACATGAGTAGCTAGAAACAGGAAAGGGTCAATCCATCTCCAATGGATTTAATATAGAACTGTCACACAAAAACATATTAAAATAGGTTGTTTGAGCCGTGTTTTTAATGACAATCATGTAGTCTGAGGATCCGAGACTCAGCTATGTGGTTGTGTTCGCATGTAAACGAAAGCTGATCAAAAGTCGTTTGACTGATGGCCTAAAAATGGTAACTTTTTACTTTGCCCTAAACAGACCAGAAAATCAACTGGCAAGGTCGAGACGGTGAAAAACGAGTAGGATTAAGGTAACTGACGCCTGCCAGTCGTTAATAGGTACTTTTTCTACGCTCCGTCGCTGTGTAGTATTTGGGCGAATGTTACATAGACGTTTTTATGGCGCTCCTGGGTGGGCCTGTTAAAGGCATGCAACCATCATGATCAGCAAGCGTTTCAGCGACGAACCCTCCGCTCCGGGTGTATGCCCGAGTTAGAGGTCTTAATGACCGTTGTTGTACTAGGGGGAAGGTGCGTACCCTCCGTCTAGTACAATTTAGCTTTTTAACTCAGTTAACACCGAAAATTCCGGGGGCCGGAGGGTTAGGTGGGAAGTCATGAACCCGCTTGTCCCGAGGTCCCGGGACCAAAAACAACTAAAGAGAAAGCTTAAAACCAAACAAAATAGTGTATAACCAAGAAAAAGCCAAAAACAAATTTATTTAAAAACAAAAAAGTACAAAAAACAGTAAAAAATCCAAGAAAGACCAAAAACAGTAAAAAACCTAAAGTGACAGTTTATATGTTATTTCCGGACGAGATGTGATCTGACCTTCCTATTTGTTGTTGTTTCAGATTGATTTATATCGTTTCTGATAGAAAGGTTGTGTGTTTTGGTGAAGGGTTGGATACCCTCCCTCGAGTGTAATTTGAGTGTTTAAGCACGTTAATGGTGATTTTGCCGGTGACCGGAGGGTAGAGTGGCAAGCTGACCGACGTGTTCCACGCTCAACAGGGACATCAAGGGCAACATCTGCAACGACTGTTGGGTATCGTTGAAGCAATTTTAGTATCGTTCGGGTACTATTTCATTAAAACTTAAGTGGTGGGGGGCACGATTGTCGCGGTCCGATTGTACCCTCCATCGATTACAAATTTCCGAGTTAAGGGTCTTAATTCGGGTATTTTGGTGCAAAGGAGGGTATAGTACTATTCATTAACGACTATTAATAGATCATTATCCTTATTATATATTTCTTATCTCCTATTTAGACCCAAGAAACAGCCATTTTTGTCGAAAATTACCAATTTTCGACCAAAACTGCAGACCCCCAAATTTCCGGATATCCGAGCTTTTCCGATAGGCAAAAAGCTTTTATACAGCGAGTAGCTACGTAGTTCGATCCCCTTCAATAAAGAAACCGCGTGAGCAAAGACTCAGTAGAAGTTAGAAAAACGGAAATTTTTTGATCAAAATTTTGATAATTTTCTGTATTTTGTCAATCTGTTTTGGGGATCGAGTTTTTGAGTTTTTAGAGTTAGAGCAATAAAATTTTTTGCGTTAGGAGCGTGCTAGCATAACGTGCTCGGTTACTAGAGAAAATTTTGGGTAACCCTCCGAGTAGCTCCGTGGATAGAGCTAACGACTTAAGGTTTGGAAAAGGAAGGAATCGGAGGGTCCAAATTTGATAGTTTTTGGCCAAATTTTTGTTTCTAAACCAATTTTGGTCCGGTTTTTTGCATTATTCCAGTGCCGTACAGGGCTACTACGCTCATTTCAAGTATTTTTAGGCACTTTTGACCGGAATTGCGAAAAAAGTCTTTCAGATCCTATACAGGTGGTGAAAAAGGCCATTTTGACGAACGCGTTTTTGGCGATTTCTCAAAGACTAGTTATCCGATCGGGATAATTTTGGTACCATAAGTCGACGTTTTTGACCACTTTTCCGAATCTCAACCGTTTTTGGGATTGACAATCTCGGAAAAGAAAATTTTTTTAGAATTTGTTGGTTCGGAGGGTCCAAATTACAGGTAACCCTCCGAGCGGCAGAAAATTTTATCAAAACATCTTTTTATTCAACTGGGAAGGTTGACCGTGTCAGCCAACCTAGTTTTAAGTCAGGTAGACCGCTTTCAGAGGCTTTACTGCGGTGATCTAACCCTTTTTCTTGATTTTGGGGGAACCCTCCGAAGTGACCCTCCGGAGTCAGCTAAACCCTTTAGCAACCCTCCTTAGTGGAAAATTTCCACGAGATCACCCTAAGAAGGTAAAACAGCTCCCCTTAGAGCTCCTAGCTTGTTTTGACGCTTTTTGAAGCTAGTGGGAGAACCTTCTAAGCGAGATCAAAAAATTTGAAAATTTTGGAGGTACCCTCCGAAGTAACCCTCCGGAGCATATTAAGCATCTTATTGACCCTCCTTAGTAAATTTAGGGGGACCCTCCGAAGTAACTTGGGTGATTAGGGTACCCTCCGAAGTAGCTTGGGTGATCAAGGTACCCTCCGAGGTAACCCTCCGGAGTGTCTTAAACCTTCTAAAGATCTTCCTTGTTAGAGACTTGAGTAAACTTTCTGTGGCAATTTGGGAAACGGAAAATATCCATTTAATTAAGATCATATTAGGATATTAGGCGTGCTTATCAGGATCATAGGGACCCATTTTGACCCGGAAATTCGTGATCAACTTTGGATTCTACATTGGGTGTATCAGAAGTACCCGAACAAAGAAAATTTTTTTTGATTGTGATTTTGGTCGTGTGGTTGCCTTGAGCTACTTAATAGAAAAGTTCGGGCAATCCGGGAACAAATAAAGGAAGACCTCGGTGAGTGTATTAGGCAAATACACACTCACTTGAGAAGAAAAGTTGTTCCCTGCTCTCGTGCACTTGGAGCAGTCCGGGTGTGGGAGAGCTTTTTCATAGACTTTAGAAATTTTCGATCAGAGGTTGCCTTGAGCTACTTAATAGGACAGCTCGGGCAATCGCGGGGACCTAAGAGAAGACCTCGGTGGGTTTATTAGGCAAATACAAACCCACTTGAGAAGACTGTGTCCTGGGCTTTGTTCTTTCGGATCGTTCCGATTGAGGGAAGTCTTTTTTCTTTAAGACTAAGTTTTATTGATCTGTTTCTGAGTCATCACTGCTTTTTATCAAAGATTGTTTAATTTTAACAAAGCAGTGACTTGATAAATTGTGTGGCGATAAATTGATACTGACAAAAGGTCGCTGTAACCTGTAGGATATTCTTATCTGATTATCTATTGTGTTTGGTGTGTTGATTATATCTTGTGAAAATTTTGTGATACTGTTACAATATACGACAGGGTTGAGCTAGCATTATATCAATACTGAGCAGGCCCTGTGTGTGTGTGTAACTCTAACGGAGTCACTAAGATTGTCATTGAGAAATCTAAGAGACACTCTTGATACTTACGAGATCGAGGAGGCAGCGTTAAGTAATTTAACTTGAATTTGTTTGCGGTACGTGTGCGTCGCCATTAAATCATACGAAAATTGTTTTTGTAAGAAAGCATGCAGCGCAGGGACTCGTTAGGATCGACTACTAAGATCCCCAGGCTGAGTAAGGGCAGCACGCGAAAATTTAAAACTAGGCGTAGCCAGTCCTCGTTTAGCAGCGCCTCCGACGTGTTTGACAAAAAAGAATCGACTAAAGGTCAACCTGATCTTTCAGTGAGCGAAATGAGATTGAGGAGCGAGAAAAACCTCGATGGCGATCAAAGGCGGAGCGCCGAAACCGGAACCGCGAGCGAAACGCTTGTGGACCCCTTTGACGAGGAAGAACAGACGCTCATTCGACCCGACTTTGAGCCGAGCGAGGACCTCGAGCGGGAGGAAGTCGAGAGGACGGAGGAGACCTCGGAGCGTTCCGAGGTCGAGCCGCAAGAGGAAGTCTTATTCAAGGGAATGTCGAAATCGGAGACCAAGAGTCACAGGTGGAGGGGAGAATACTCACATTCGGCTAGTACCCACTCATCCCTGGCCAAGCAGAGCAACAATGCAATGATGTCGAGTATAAGCCCGAGTGAAGAACAACCGGGTTCGAAGGCCAAGAAGAGTTGGAAGTCATTGTACGACGAGCGCATGGCGTCACTACCAACTGTAGGTTTAACAGAACATGAAGGCCATAGGCTACTTTCTCGAGGACGTCGACGCGACCGACGAGGATCATGAAGAGTACGTCAGAGGGCTCATCATGAAATATGGTCCGAGGTGTTTCTTCTGTAATTTGGAGGGACACTTCAAGTCGGATTGTACTCATTTTTGGGACGCAGTAGCGGACGCGAAACATCCCCGCCACAAAGAGGCGCTTTCGGGTGTCAAGGCCAGTCGAGCACGTCTGATGAACGAGGCTGAATCTCGGAGAAAGGAGACGACACCGAGCACCTTCACGACCAAAAAGTTTAAGACATGGCCTGACGAGGTGGTAGCCTCGAACCTCGAAACAGAGTCGTCTAGCCCACTCAAGGTGGATTACGGCCTGGCGGCAAGGACAGCGCTGCAGAATGTCAAACAGGACCTAGCCACGAAAGAAGTGGAGCATTGGGTAAGGTCGGAGCTGGAGAGCACAGATCTTCGGGAAAGTCTTAATGTCCTGGGTAAAACGACAAAAGCAGAAGACAAAGAAGAGCCCAAGAAACAGGGACTAAAACTGAACGTTATATCTGGTAAGACTTTCGGCATGACGAAGGCGGGGACCAAAATAATGTCCATCATCTCAGTCGCAGGGCACCAGGTGGTCAAGAACTTGAGTGAACCATCCGAGATTACACTAGTCCACCTGGACATCTATGCCGACTACCTGAAGGAGAAGGATCCCAAACTGGACTCCAGGGCAGTGCGAGCGCTGCTCACAACGGGAGGTCCGAGGCTGATGAAAGTGGACGGACATTATATCGATGTCCATGGCCCTTACCCGATCCTGATGAATGTAGATGGCATCAATATCTACACGAAAGCTCACATAACTGATGCGAACGATCAGGTTGGCCGGATATACATTGGTAAAGAGGAGCTGAAGGTCAGACGAATCGGACACAACGCGATGCTCGAACAAGATGCGGTGCATATTGGTTGCGAGGCCGATCTGGCCGCACACGTTCTGGACGTGCAAGGCAGACAACTTTCAGTAAAGGGACTGCTAGACACGGGAGCAGTGGTTAGTGTCATGCCAGTCAAAACTTGGACCGAAATGGGTTTCGAAAGGTCGGATCTCATACCGACAAACATCAGGTTGGCAGCTGCCAATCAGGGAGCGATCTATGTCGCCGGACGAACCCCGATCATTTCACTGCAGCTCGGAGGAAGACATCTTTGGATGAGCTTCCTAGTAGTAGAGAATTTGGACGAATCCGACCAGTTCATCTTAGGAAGGGATTTCGTTCGCAACTTTGACGTCACGATCGATCTCAATGACGGATTGATTAGGATCAAGGATCCTGAGAGAAAGTATGAAAAAGACCTCTTAATAAGATCTTAATTAATCAGGCCAAGGTGCCGATTTTTCTGGATCGAAAAGTTAGATTAAAACCAAACCAAAGGTAGTAGCGACGTTTAGGATGAGGAACTTGAATGAACTCAGCAATGACAGACAGGTGTGTCTGGTACCAAATCCAAACAGTAAAAGCTCGGCTATTTTAGGAAGAAGCTTCTCACTCACTCAGAGCGGACTGTGTGTGAGTGTGTTATTGAACACAGAAGCAACAACAGTGACAATACAGCGGGGAAAGAGACTTGGCTACGCTTTGCCTCTGAACACAGACTTTCTGAGTGTGGAGAACTTGAAAAAGTTTGATGTAACTAAATGTCCATTGCATACGAACCAAGAATGTATAATGAAAAGAGTGAATGAATTGAAATCATCTAGGAAATTGTTTTCAATGAAGTCGGAAACGGATGATGGGCTGTCTAGTTGTTCCAACTTCCCTGGGAGACCGATGGAGGCAGAGTTAGCAGTGAATAAACCTGTCCTACCTGAGATAGAACATCTGAAGGGTAAAATATCAGACAAGGAACTAGATTTGCTCAGGGCGGTGCTAAATTGGAACGCAGACGTTTTTTCGAAACATAAGGCTGACACAGGTTGTTGCAATTTTGTAGAGCACGAGATTGAGATAGAAGAGGGCTCGGTACCTCATAGGGAAGGGGCGAGAAGAATGACCCCAAACAAGTCAGAAGCGTGTAGGAAGGAAATCGAGATGTTAATGGAGTACGACATGATCGAGCCGTCGAAGTCTCCATGGGCTTGTGGTGTGGTTATGGCGAAAAAGAAAGGGGGACAACTCAGATTTCGTTGTGATTTCCGTTATCTGAACCCAGTGACTATAAAGGACGCATACCCGATTCCCCGCATCGATGAGAGCCTATCCAAGCTGGGAGACGCGAAGTTCTTCACGGCGTTGGATTTGGGCTCTGCATTCTGGCAAGTGCCACTTAGAAGGCAAGATCGAGAGAAGACAGGCTTCGCGTGTGAGCTGGGACTGTTCCAGTGGAAGAGGATGCCATTCGGATTGTGCAACGCGACGGCCACATTCCAGCGACTATTGGCCCAGGCACTCACGAGCGTCACTAAGAAATACGGGAATCTCATCATGTGTTATGTGAATGATGTCGTGATTGCAACACCAACCTTAAAAGACCACATAGAGAGGTTGGAGGAGGTGTTTTCTTGCATGAAGCAGGCGGGTCTGAAATGCAAACCCTCTAAGTGTGAAATCCTCAGGGATTCCATAAAGTATCTGGGCCGCCTGGTTGATAAACATGGAGTGAGACCAGATCCTGAAGCGGTTGAAGCGGTGCTGACCTGGAAGGCACCTAAAACAGATACACAGCTGATGAGTTTTCTGGGATTCGCAAATTATTATAGAGAGTTCATCAAGGGGTATGCTGACAAAATATACCCCATGCAGCGGTTAATGAGAAACAAGGGCAAAAAGTTCACTTGGACTGATGAAGCACAAGTTTCATTTGAGAACATCAAGCGTGAACTTTGCGAGGCACCGGTCCTCGGCATGCCAACAGAGAAAGGGATGTTCGTACTGGACACGGATGCATCAGTGGTTGCGATATCGGGCATACTTCACCAAGAGCAGGAGTGGAACGGGAGAACGGTTCTTCGTCCGATAGCTTACGGAAGTAAAGTCCTGAGTGATACTGAGATGAAGTACGGCGCACCAAAAGCGGAGATGTTTGCTGTGATCACGTTCGTGGAAAAATACAGGGCCTACCTGGGGAGTGCTCCCTTCAAGTTACGTGTGGATAACCGTGCCCTTGCCTGGCTGAAAACCTATTCGATGGACCAAAGCTATATTGGTCGTTGGATCGTGCGCCTGGATGGATACCACATGATCATAGAGCACCGCACCCGTGACAAGCACCAGAACGCAGATAGCCTCAGTAAAAAGACAGAATTTTATGAGCGCCTCGAGGAGAAGCAGGCTAACCAATCAGAGATCAAAGACGGGTTTTCCTTTCTGGATAAAGAAACCTACGACAAGCTGCCACTTACTAGGTGGTTAGACAAGTCAGGACATCCTATACCTGGACACCCTGATCTTCCAGTGGAGACGGCCGCGGAGATAAAGCTTTTAGCCAGAGGCGAGCCCGTTCCGTTGGATCTGCTAGTCCGATCCAACTTGGTACAGCAAGAACTAACCAGGCTGGGTATAAACAGCATGGCTCTATTGAACAAGACGGTGAACGTGGCGCCGGACGTCATGGGAAAACTCCGTGACTTGTTGGACAGGGAAGTGGATAGGCATGATCGTGAATGGATGGAGACCATGCAGCGGTTGACTGTCACCGAGAGAACAGAGAAGAGGCCAGTGTCCATTCGCAGCCGAGGCGTTGAACGGGATTGCAGGTCGATTGTCAACCAGCTGGTGAGCTCGATGCCGAAGGAAGTCTTGTTGAGAACTTCGTTCATTGAATATGGAACACTGAATCAGAACCAAACTACTGAGGAAGTCAGGATCAGGTCGAAATGTAGCTTCACGAGGAGAGTGCACTTCACGGATGCAAAAGAGGAATACGAGCCGAGCCCATATTGTTCGTCCGTGGACGAGACAATGTCCGGGGAGTCTGATACCTTCGAGCCAGTCAAGGACGACTCGTCTGAGGAGTCGGACACCTTTGAGCCCGTGCAGGACGACTTGTCCGGGGAGAGGTTGACTAGACCACCTAGGGGCAAAATTTTGTCCGGGGAGTCGGGTTCAAAGCGACCGATGGACAGAGTTTTGTCCGGGGAGTCGAGAAACATCTCAAACAACTTGGAGTATGATGTTGGAGAATCAGTCGACTCAAGTGTTGACTCGGGACCCCAGTCCTGGGACAACACGTCTGAAACAACTTCCAATTCCGATATGTCAGAAATCGCAATCCACTCCTTATTGGTAGACTGGAAGCAGCGTGCGCTGGACCGGGAAACACATCAGGATCCAGACAGGGACAGATACACCTCAGATGAAGAGGGCACTGTGGTAGATAATGCCGCGGACGAGCTCGAGCTGATAGCAGTTTCGAAACGCCCAACCAGATTGCTGCCACATGGTACGGTCGTCCGTACCAATCTGGAACCATCTGTGCAGGAAGCGACGCCTTTGAAAAAGATATGGTGTGTCAAGCTGATGGACGTTGCTCATGCTCCGGAGATAATGAGTGGGCAAATGAACGTGGTGAAGACGTATTTGAAAGCCAGGTACAGGCTGTCGGATCTCCTAAGGGCTCAACGAAATGACAGAATGACGAGCAGTCTGAAGAGATGGATCGAGAATGGAGCACCAGACAAGGGAGATTTGGAAGAAGACAGCTACAAAACCCTGAAGCAATTCTACCTGAAGCGAAACAACTTGTTGTACCTGAACAAGGACGGAATCGTAGCCTGCAAACGAAAAGAGGAGGACAAGGTCCTTTATAAATACAGTTCAATAGTGTTACCACAGTTGTACCAGACCGAATTGCTCTTTCGTTCACATGATCAGATGGGTCATCAAGGCGTGGACAAAGTATACAACAGGATACAGAAACGATTCGAATGGCCGGGATTGAAGAAGGCTTGTGAGAAATGGATAGCCGCATGCCTGTCTTGTCAACAGGCAAAGGATCCCAGGAAACTAAGGTTCCCCCTACAGTCAATAGAGTCGTCAGGTTTCAACGAAGTGGTGCAAATTGATCATCAGAAAATCTGCATGACAGCAACGGGCTATAATCAGGTGCTGGTAATGATCGACCATTTTACGAAGTATGCGGAGGCAGCACCCTGCATGACAGCATCGGCGGAAGAAACATGCGATCATCTGATAAATGTATGGATAGCGAGGCATGGCTGCCCCCATCACGTTCCAATCGGACAATGGCAAAGCATTCGTGGGCGATCTCACGAAGGAGTTGATGAAGAGGTCGCAGGTAGCGCAGGCCCACTCGACCACTTATCACCCGCAAACGAATGGCCTAGTCGAGAGGCAAAATCGCACACTGGTATCCATGCTGAGAGTCTATTGCTCGCGTTACATGGATGACTGGGACAAGCACTTGCCGCAAGTGATGGGTGCTTACAACAGCACGGAGCATTCCACCACGGGAATAAGTCCGCACATGATGTTAACGGGTCATGAAAAAGCGCTCCCGTTGACGTTTTTCTACCCTGAATATGAGGGGAAGAGGACAGCACCGCAAACGTACGTGCGGGATGTTATTAGAAGACAGCAGGACCTCAATGACTTATGCAGGAGGAATACGCAACAGGCGCAGATTAGACAAAAAAGGAGGTTTGACAAAAGGACAGCTGATGCGAAGGCCTACTCAGTTGGCGACTACGTCTGGGTGTTCCAGGAAGTGGTTCCACCAAAAGGAACCAAGAAATTATTAAAGAAATGGCGTGGTCCATTTCAGATAACAGAGGTGCACCAAGGAGGTCGTTTTTATCGGCTGAGCACTGGAAGAGCGGCTCATTACGAGAATATCAAACCCCACAATGCCTCGTCAGAGGATTGGTGCATCCCAGCGGACATGCAAGAGGGAGACTATTTGATAGTGGATCCTGCTTGTGAAGTGAATGAAAGGGGTACTCGCGACAAGAACGACGGGAATGAGGTGGTGGACGATTGCGATCTACCACTGGATCTCGAGTTGACCGAGCGAGTAGAGGTGGACGATGAAACTCTACCTTATGCCGAAGAAGACTGGGACTGCCCGGAACAAACCGAAATTGACAAAGGAATACAGCCTGACTTTCCTCTCACTATGGAAACACGCCAGAGCAAGAGAGGAAAAAACCAGAAGAAATACAATCCGTACGGCGAGGACTTCGTTGTAGACAGGATAGTAGTAAGTGATGTCATGGACTCGCTGGTGGGACTGGACGAAGTGGCGATGCTAGAAGAAATCGACCTTGTGAACGATATGGATCAAGATTGGATCGACGATCGATTAGAACCGGAAGTGGAGTTCGAACCAGAAGCGGAACAGACTCATGAGCAAGAACTAACAAACTTGCGCGTGCTCGAATGGCTCCATGATCTGCCGACAGATCCAAAAGAGACGATCCTGACAATTCAGGACGTCGATAGAGACGGCGTAAAATACATCAGTCATGACAATACCGAGTCCAACTGGGTCGCCCCAGATGGTCCTCTACGTGTTCCACAATCCAACCTCGATCTCCTAGACTTTGGGCGATCGACGGGGACGTCGATGGATATTTTTGTCCCGGGAGTGGGGGTAGGACTCACCCACACCGAAAATCTGATAATAAAAAAATTGAAATCGGCAACAGAAACCGGAGAATTAGAGACAGAGGGCGAGAACGCTAAAAAACCGCCTTTTGGACGAATCTTTGAATCGTATTTTGATCTACCGAACCATTATTCGAACAATATCGTCATAACGGACAGCGATTTCATACTCACGGAACACACGTGCGCCATAGCGATAACCGCGGACGTAAGCTTCAAAACAGCACTAGCGGCTGACTTCAAGAGAGAGTATAAAAATATCGAGTTTTTGTGGAAGCAGAGGCCTGGTGTGGGAGGGATGATAGCGCTGCCCCCTGTCGCATCACAGATACCAGGGAAATATTTGTGTTTTATGGTTACGAAAGCTACTGATAGGCAACACGTGAATCCGGAGAGCTTGGTATTGGCCTTGACTCGACTTAGGGATTTCCTGGTTGAGAGAGGTGTGACCTCTCTCTCGTTGCCAGTATACGATCCTAATAAAAAATACTATCTGAGCATATGCTAAGAGTTGCGCTCGGCGGTAAGTGGTTTTTATTAAGTTAACTTGACAGAGATTAGGATTAAGTTTAGATTAGGATTAAGTTTTTATTAGGGATTAGGTTTTTAAATGATAGTATAGGTGTGTGATGTTTATGTGTCTATGTTATGCTATTGTTATGATAGGTTTTATGTTTGTGTCATAAAAGACCTGGGGCACTCCAGGTCATCAAGGTGACAGCGCATATTCGTGCTACTCTGACAAAGGTAAAGGTGGACGATCCACCTTGTTGCTAAAATTTTAAATCAGAATTATGAAAAGAATTTCAATGGAGAGTTTTAAAGAATTGATTGATGTTGTATCCAAAAATGATGGTTCTAAGTCGCGACTTGTTTTTTAGATCTTGATTGATCAGAAATTGTTTATTGAATTGATTGAATCAAACGAAGAAATTACACGACACGACAAGAAGAATCAACACGATAAGAAATGGGTGACACGAACGAACTCATGGAATTCCTCTCAGCGAGTCTAGGAGCGACTCTAGACGAGATCTATCAGCGGCTGATCGATTGTGATTTCACACGAGAAGACCCGGGGTTGGCGATGTTTGTGGTCGCACTCCTCAATGCACTAGGACGAGAGGGTCGAGGGAATCGCCCTACAGAAGTCGTGTTGATGTTGGCCTTCGGTGAGTCCGGGACCGCCGAGAGAGGCCGAAACCGATTGATGAGATGGAGGCGTGGAGAAATGTCTGGCCACGACCTGGCTCGTGAGCCAGGACTAGGTGAGCAAAGGGACCACCGGCTAGGTGAGATGCCCTTACCCGTCCAACCTGCGCAGCCACTCATCGGAGCGAAGAGACAACGTGATGGGCCAGGCCCGTCACACTCGGTCGACTCTCCAACAGCTGCTCCTCCCCCGAAGAGAGTGAGAGTGAGCGAGATAGAGATCCAGACGTCGGAGACGATTGAGACACTGGAGAAGAAGGAGAGAGATCAGAGCGAGCTGTGTGCCAAACTTCAGGAGTACAGGGCGATAGCTCGAGAGAGAGACGAATGGAAAAAGAAATTTGAAGATCTGCAGGTGGCCTACAAGGAGGATGAGATAAAGCACCTGAAGGAGCTGTATATGGCGAAGGTGAGCCAAGTGTCACCGGAAGTCCTAGCGAGCATGAGATCCTCGGAGGGATCCAACGACACGCGCCCCAAGACAACAGCGCAGGAGCTATGCGCATCGAGAGGACCTGAGGTTCTGGATTTGCGTGCATCAAGGGGGTCAAAGGTTCGAGTCAAAGGTTCACGATACCAGACCCTTCTGACACCTATCTAGCTCCTCAATTCCAGGAATCATTTAACCAAGTGGCCAGAGCCGCAATGGATGAGATCAACAGAGGCACTGAGCGGACACTGGTTAGGATCGTTCCTTCCCAACGTCGTGATCATTCATCAAATAGCTCGGAGCGAACAACCCGCACGATAGCGTGTTCTGCGCCTGGTGGAGTCTTTGAGAAGTCTCGCGTGGTAGACATCAGGAAGAATCTGATGGCACGTCATCAGTTCACGCAAGTGCCAGCCGAGCATCCTCGAGCCTGCCTGAATGACATGAGCTGGAACCCCGCCACGAACGACCAGGTAATTCCCCCAGGGAGTCGCCATTTGATCATTGGAGACAGTTTGGTGAGAGATCTGAATGAGATCTTCGTCTATGGTCAGACTACCATTCTGTCCTTTGGAGGAGCCTCAGTGGCTCAGGTCATCAAAATGATGGAATTCCAGAGCGAGGATCATCTGGATACATTAATAATAATGCTGGGGACCAATGACGTCTCGAGAGCCCCCGTGACTCCGGAGAACAAGTGGGAACCTCTATTGGTGTGTCTCTTGAACGAATTGAAAGAAAAGTACAGACCCAAGCTCGTGATCTTGTGCGCGATACCACCAAATCCTTTGGTGGGCACCATAGCTGCAGATTTCATGAATGGCAACGTGACGCGGTGGAACGAAATGACCCGCAGTCTGGTGAGAAACAACCCTGGCGAGTTGCGACTCCTGGATCTCGAGAACATGCTGCGCATGACTGACCACATCGCGCTCACTAAAGATGGAGTGCACTTCAATACCCAACGAGGGAGGCATTGGAATAATGATGTGTTTCAGACGCAATTGAGGGAAGCGGAGCAAGAGTCGAGGGCGACCGGTTCTTTGGCTCGGACCAATTCGACCGGAGGGAGTCGAATAAGGGCAACCGTGCCCGAATCCCTTGCCAACCGTCTAGGGCCCTTGGCAACGGAGACGGTTGGAGCCGCAACCGTTGCTCCAAGTTCAAACGTGAGAGACAGGCTAGGGACTGCTCCTCCTCCCAGGCCGCAATCGATTGGAAGCCGACTCGGCAGATCGGTGGAACAGAACAACAGGAATAACTCCCAGACCGCGTCTAGGAGGAACGATCCGCCTGCCACGACAAATCCTGCTTCGACAACAGGACCGTCTACAAGTACCGTGTCAGCGGAGGGAATCGAATCAGGCAGCAGGCTGCTTTGGAATAGATCAGATCCTAGTCATTGGGGTCAGTATAAGACGGACATGTCGGCGAAGTTGAACATGAACACCTTGACGTGTCGGGAGGACGTGATGAGAATGACTGGCGGAGAAAGTCCTACAGTATCGCGACTTTATCGGATACCGGGCGTGGATTGGCTGCTAGCAGAGCAGGAGAAATTCAGCTCCTCGACCTCACTCCGACATGTAGACTTGAATGGATTACCTCATGACAATACCTTTGGACCTTTGAACACCCGGTCGCTCGCCGATGTTCGAGATAGGACCCGGGAAAGGACACCACCTGCTCGCAAGGGCAAATTCCAGACAGAGAACAAGCCCAATAACAAGCATCACAAGATGTACAGGCAGTTTGCTAAACCACCCGGTCAGACGCCTGGCGAGTATTCAAGGGACTACCCCCGAACGACAACGGTGGTCGGAGACGATAAGAGATATGGGAAACTGAAGGCCCCAATAGGCGATGGCCTTTTTGCAGCTTATGATCCCTTGGATATGAAGGCTGCCAAGTATCTGATTGTGGCCGACTCCGATTATCTCTACACGCCCCGTTCTCTATTCTGGCCCGATGTTATTTTCTTGATGGCACCTAAATTGGACTGGGGACAAGCAATCGGCATGATGATAAGTGTGCGAAGGGTGGTCAGTATGGAGCCACAGGTAATAGTGGTTGCAGGCTCAAATGATCATCTGCAAAGCAGGGGCTTATTGTCACGTCTGACGGATGGGTCGATCCCGAGTAACGAGGTTATAGGGGAGGCGATATTGACACTGCTCTCGGCGATGGCCGAGGTAGAGGCAGCAGCAAGACAACGCTTCACCATGAATGTGGTGAAGGTGATCTTTGTATTGTCACCAGGCTACGCTGCGTTGCCAGAACCCCTTCAATTTGTGTACACAATGGTCACAACGATAGCAGAGGGGATATTCAACGTGATAATTCCTGCCCCGAACAGAGTAGTAGACCCAGATAATTACTACCCATCCCGATCTGAGCTTCCCGCTGTTTGGGCTGACATTTCCAATGCCATACAAGGGCTCAGAGATTGTAGCACAACTCGGTTGGTGCTAGATGAGATTCTGGGGTTGGAGCTGTCCAACTTCGCCAGATTACTGAAGTTAAGACCAGGGGTAGATGACGATCATCTGTTAGTACAACAGGTGGCTGATGATCTCTGGTTCAGACAGATGGATCATGCAGAGAATGAGCAGGGAAGGATGATCAGAAAGAACATGACGTCAGCGGAGGAGGACCTCATGGCAATGGCTTTGCGTACGAAGCCGCACAACAACGTATGGTTGTATTTGTCACCGAGGCTGTGCACCTTGGGTGAGGACGCGTTCGAGCATGCGCCGGCAATAATTAAAGAGATACACGTGTATCTAAAGAATCTATTTGATGCCCGGGAGTTAGCTGGAGGCAAGATGTTGAAACTGATGCAAGACGTAAACACGATGTCGCTGGACAAGTTCCAAGCTGACGTGCTGGCCACGAAGGCACAGTATGAACGATCAGATGCTATCTTGGGTGGAATGGGAGTGGGATGGACGCCATCTTTCCTATCGACGTGCTATCCGAAGGCATCTAGGAACCTGATCGCGAGTTTCGTCAAGGACATCAGGAAGTTGTCGATTGGCCTGGTGCTAGCCTTATACGTGACATTTGGTCATGAAAACTTTGTGAAAGGACCGGCAAACCTCTTTACCCAAGCGTTGGCAGATTTGAGATTGGATGGACTCCTGACTCTGATTGCCATGACCTACGGTCGACTGGGTGACTTGCTTGTGCTGTTGCGTTACCCTGAACAACTACAGGGACCTAGTCGTGAGTTCAATGCACAGTTGGAAACCGCCTCGCTCAAGAAGATGAAAGACTGGAGGACTCTCCTGCTTCAATACCTCTTGCAACAGAACAGAAGCGTCACGGGAGAAGACAAGGTGGCGACGAACGCAGGCGAATGTAAGCAGTATTGTGGCATGCCCTTACTGACGGACTTGGCTGTCATGATGCGGATTGATCCGTTGGCTCTGGTCCACGGGCTGAGGGAATTCGTCACAGTGGTGTATGGACCGGTGATGTCTTTTGCGTTCCCGGATGTGCAAGTTAAAGCGTACAGGAATTCGGTGTTGTACGTCAACCTGGTCTCAGTCGTGGATTGTTCCGTGCTGAATTGGGTAGAGCAGAAAGAACTGAGAAGGCTGGCTAGCGACGATAGGCTGTTCGGAAGAATAGCAGAGCCAGGCTGGGTGTTGATGGACTTCAACAACCACTTCAAGTGCCGAATGGGTCGTGAGGATCTGTCCCACATCCAGTTTAACCCAAAACTTTGGAATTTGAGACCAGTGGTGAAAGATACCGGAGAGGCTGTGAGAGTACCTCAATTGCCAGGAGCCTACACACACGCGAAAGAGAATCAGCAAACATGGCTTCCTGGGTCCAGGCCGCTGCCGGACCAATGCCCTCGATATCCACCGATAAGGAGGATGTTGTTGGGAGTCACATCTCCCATCATTGCCCCTCGCATCGGAGCAGCTCGTGATGCAGAAAAGAGAATGTTGAAGTGGAGTGAAGGGATGGAGCCGCGCTTCATCGGCTGGAATGTGGCAGCCGCGCACACATTCGACTTCTCATTTCCTGATGCTTGGAGTAGGAAGAAGATCAAGGCATTACCTTCCAGGAGACCAGAGGTCTCGGCCGAAATGTGGAACGAAGTGTATTCTCCCACGGATGACTTATCAAGACTGAAGTGGTCAGGAGAAGTGAAGGTAGTGATGATGGAAGTGGCAAAGGAGAGCAGAGGGGGCTCATATATAACGATAGAAGACCTGGCTCCACATGGCGAGGAGTTAGTAGAATTCCTGGTGGATGGTGAATTGTTTTATCACGCAGGAGACATGACCGTACCGGCTCGGCCGGATTCGGGCACAGACGCACGACAAGGACCCTCGGGACCCAAGCCGAAGCCTGATGCGGATGACGATGAATTGATGGATCAGGACGATAATGATGACGAGACCGGAAGTAAGACTGAAAAACCGGGAGAGACCGATCTAGGAGCGTTGGAGAGGGACTTGCTAGAATACCGGTTCAGTGAAGACGACGATGGGGAAGTCGATGGGAGTTTATTGCTGATGGCACCATCGTCCTTCATGTCTCCTACAAAGGAGGCGTCGGCCGATCTATCTCCGATGGACCCAATAAGCCAGGCTAGAGAGTGCCGAAGCAGGGATCCGCAGAGACTGCTTCATGAATCACCGAGGAGGAGGAAAATCGAAGAGTCGATGAAGATATCATTCCTCAGTACGTTACCAGAAGAGGAATGGGAAAGATATCAAATGGAACTGGAAGGCAAGACAGGAGCAACCTGGAGCCGAGTGAACTTCATGGAAAAATCATGGGACGTGATACGACGATATGGGACACAATCCATAATGAAGGTGGGATTGAATCAACCCATCATGCGTGAGGTCCTGGAGAAAATAGTGAACTCCATGGAGTCGGATGTTCTGACCGAGTCAGTTACAGAAGACAGTGCCGATGATCAGCAGGGCACAAAGAAGTTACTTGTTAGACGAGCCAAAAACGGGCTGAAGAGACTGAAAGGAAAGACAGGGAGTCGAGTCGTGAACCAGAGGGTGGTGAAGTCAAAAGCCAAGACCGTGGTGACCTCTCTGATTAGTACGGGTCGGTCAGGCGAGAGCGGGCAAGGAGATGGTGCGACACCAGCCGGGGGAGAAAAAGAAAACCTGATACCCCCTATGCTCTTGGCAGGTCTGACCATAACCGCCACGAGATCGAAGAAGATGGCGCGAACCCTGGCAGACACTAAGTTAGAAATGGAAATCCTCAGTCAATGTGGATCTGGAGGACTTGAAGATTATAGGCCCTCGCGAATCAACATGGCCAAGTTGAAACTGGAAGGACAACTCGACGTGGTCGAGTACAGTCGAATAACTGTGCCGGAATCGGTCCACATGGGAGATCCGGCAGGGGGTTATGTGGAGATGTTGAAAGCGAGGAACTCCGCGAGAGGGCACCTGATGGCTTGGAGCGAGAAGCGAGTCATGCAGGAATATCTGAAAGAGCTCACGGAGAATTCGAACTTGAATCGAAAAGAATACGGAACGGTAATGTCCTCTGAAGCGAACGAAGTCGGATTGGAAAAATTGCTAGAAATCTCCTGGAGGGCGGCCCTCCAGAGATACTTCGACGAGGCGATGCATGCACCTGCTACGGTGGCGGCATACCTGCCTCATCCTTGCGTGAGAACTGATCTGCAAGTACGGTTGGCTTGGTGCTTGATGGGCATCAAGAGAGCGGAGTATGAAGCCAGTAATGATTCGAAATCACGGGAACAGGAACTGGAGTTGATGGAAGATCTGCGAGCGTTGATTTCGAAAGACGATTCTGCGATAGCATGGGCTAAGCGTAAGGATGCCCTTTGCTTTGTCAGGTTCGTGGTGAATCGTATCCCCACTCCTGTTTTGGGAGAATGCATAAAGATCATTCGGCAAAAGGGAGTTGATTGTGAAAGGAACTTCCTTAGGGCACTCCTGGAATTATATCAGGACATGCCATTGACTGTGCCAAGCAAGGAGTCGAGTGATATGGAAAGCTATCGCAAGTTGGAAGAGGTGAGAAGATATGCCAACAAAGAATTGAAAGTGAGCCGAGAGTTGATTGAAGCGGTCAGAGGACAAAAAGAGTTTGCAACACTAGGGAAACTGAAGTCGTTCCGATATGTGTCTGGCATACCGGGGATGGCGTATAATCCCTTCGTGAATGAAGAAGCCAGGGAAGCGTACTTCGACTATGAGCAAGTCATAGTACTCAATTTCTGGGTCGAACGTATTAAAGAAACTGGGATGCTGATGGTGGAACAACCCAAGCTGGGAATTATTTTGGAAGAACGAGTGGTCGAACCCTCGGTTCCCGAGCTAAAGGGGCAAGTGAGTTTTGATTGTGGTTCTTGGGACGGTCCCTTGAAAACCAGTCTAGTGACGATGTGGGAACTCATGAAGCCTTCTTGGTGCCCTCATCCTAATGCCGGTTTAATCTGGGACATGACGGCGGATATCACGTTAGACCTAGATGATGACGCGAGTTTACATGATCTGGCCATGATACACCATCTGCTGGCCATGAAGTCGACGAAGCGGAAGAGCAATCCATCCAAGGAGCTGCCTGAGGAAAGTCCATCGAGCGATTGGTTGAAGCAAGGCACATGCTTGGCTCAACAAAGTAGGATGGAAGGGCATGTTTGCAACTTGGGACACTGCCTGATTACGCTGAGCGAGCAGCATCGACAACTGGCACGATTGTACGGAAGATTGAGCATGTCAGATAAGAGTGCCATGGAGTTGGTCGCAGACTGCCATGGGGTGACAGACGTAAACTTGATCACAGCCCTGGGATTTTGTAGCATGACGAGTTCGATAGAATCGCTTGAGCGCCTAGAACGTGCCCATGAGCTAGTGACGTCCCTCAGCGTGGAGGTATTCCCTGGAGCGTTACAGACAGAGCAGAAGATTGGGGGCTGGCGAGAAGCTCTAGAAAATGAAATGAATCTGAAGGATAGTGAAGCCTATCACAGAACTACTGGTTCAAAATATATGGTGGGTTCAAGCTCCGCGCCATACTGTAATAGCAAGTATCCTACGCACATGGTGGTAATGGATGCGAGGACGCAACAAGTGTTGGTTGACCAACTTTTCTCTGTGCCAAAGTGCGTGAGGTTGGCCAGAATGTCGGAAAGGTCATATGACTTGTTGGCAAAGATCTTTCGGGCAGTCCCGAAGAGATCCGAAAGCGAGTTGCAAGGCTGAAGAGTTCATGAGACTGAACGAAGGCAATGTGAGTGAGTTCCAGAAACAGAAAGCGAGTGGAGCCTTACCCACTGAATTCCCCACAATAGAAGAAAAAGACGACTTACACAGAATTCTGATGGAGGTGGAACCGTTGCTGGGAGCCTCAGGGTATCGGACCCGAAGGAACATAGTGAGGACCCATGGGGAGTATCCTTGCCACTGCTTGGTGCAGACGTTGTGGTACCCCAAACGCGGGAGTCTGATGCTAGTATGGGACGTGGAGGAGTTGTACTCTACGGGGTTGCCCGATCAGAATCAACAAGTTTCAATCGTGGTGGTTAGCGCCATGCTAGCAGTGAGATGGCTGGAGGCTAACGCGGACACAAGTCAGCAGGAGACGGCCGTGCCGACTCCTGAACAGCTGAGCAACGTAAAAATGAGTCGTGAATTGGATCTTTTCAGAACCACCTGCAAGGTTCTGAGGATACCTAAAGCCATTGAAAGAATATGGTCAAGGCAAAGATTGATGCCTTGGTTCCGTGCAGTGATGACCTCATGGATGTATGAACGCGCGAAGCGTCACATGTCAAGGAACACGGAAGCCTATCAATCTTTTCAGCTAGATATAGGACCAGGAGCCTATAAGAGAGCATTTTTGACGCACAGAAACGCGGTCACCACAGCGGTGAAGCGGGTAGCTGGAGCGCCTTGTGTTACTGAAGATGAGAAGAAAGAGGTCTTAAGAGCTGACCTAGAACGAAACGTGAGCCTATGTCTTCACAACAGCTTTTGCAGGAACCGGGAGCAGAAGGTGAATGTGGACTTGCTACCTTGCTGCAAACCGAGGCTGTTGGAACAGGAGAGTTGGGGCACGGCCCGCAACTCCATGGACATGCTGGAGAAAGTGTTGGAAGACAGCGAAGATCAGGATGGAGAAGTGATGGAATGAAGATGACCAAAGAAGATGAGAGAAGGAGAGAAAACTTGATTGTATTTGTGTGCTAAAACTTAAACCAATCAACCAAGTTTTGATTATTGAACTTGTTAAACTTTTTGTTTTGATCTAGTTTGGTCAGACCAAACTTTGAAAATTGTTGCAATTGTTAAAATTGTTGAATTTCTTGATTTTAGTTATGGCTATTTAAGTATGTATATGAGGAATCTAGGTGAGTATATTTACCTATTTATTCACGACTGAAGTTTTTAACCTGTGTAAGACACAAATTCACTGTGTGGCGACATGGTAAGTTTGAGTAAACTCGCTCGGGAAGGGTGGGTAACTCAATAACTTTCCTAGCCACAGAGTTTCTTAGTTATAATATTGAAAGGACCGCATAAATAACTAATTATACTTGGTGAGTAATGTTAAATTAATTTTAACGGGTGCGTGGCCGTGCCACGTCCCACTTTTTAATCACAAAGAGCGAAAAGAAGTTTTATGGCAAGACGACGTAAGTAGTCAGAAAAGAAATTTTATCTAAGACACTCCTCATGGTGCAGTGAGATGAAGTACAATGCTATTTGTGAACACGTAGTGAGTTGAAGTGGGGTAGATAAATTTCATTTTCTTATGCGACTTGTAAGATTGATTACAGAAAACTGGATAACTACTTGACGATAACCCGGTGTTATGCGATCAATAGGGACATTGATGGAGACTTGTCCGGGGAGTATGTGCCATTCTGCCAGATGACACAGCACAACCTTCCGGCGACGTAAAAAAGAACAACTAAAGGCCTTATGAACGAAAAAGTGTTGCGAAGGAGGGTCAGAATGTTCTAGAATTTTTATTTTTAAAATTTCGATTGAAGAGTGAACATTTCTGAGAAATAGAAAAAGACGGCCATTTTGACGGAAAAAGTGACGAAAGTAAGAACAACGACAGAAATAGTGAAGAACAGTCGTATCAGAGACGAAAAAATACGAAGCCTCTTATCGTGGCAATAACACACGATAAGAACCTTAGCGACGGAAATTTGTGGAGAAGGAGGCTTCAGTGGGGGAAGAAATATACCACGGGACCCTCCCGGGACACGAAATATAAGAGATAAGAGTGTTATCTCAAGAATATTACGGGAGCGGAGGCTTGGTCCCCCAGAGACTGTTTATGTGAAGGGACTGTATAGACTGACTGTATAGCTGCTATAATGTCATAGATCTTAATTAACACCGTTATTGTTTAATATTTCAGAACATGAGTAGCTAGAAACAGGAAAGGGTCAATCCATCTCCAATGGATTTAATATAGAACTGTCACACAAAAACATATTAAAATAGGTTGTTTGAGCCGTGTTTTTAATGACAATCTTGTAGTCTGAGGATCCGAGACTCAGCTATGTGGTTGTGTTCGCATGTAAACGAAAGCTGATCAAAAGTCGTTTGACTGATGGCCTAAAAATGGTAACTTTTTACTTTGCCCTAAACAGACCAGAAAATCAACTGGCAAGGTCGAGACGGTGAAAAACGAGTAGGATTAAGGTAACTGACGCCTGCCAGTCGTTAATAGGTACTTTTTCTACGCTCCGTCGCTGTGTAGTTTTTGGGCGAATGTTACAATCTAGCACAAAAAACTGCTACTATTTTAGCATTTACTGATAATTTACGCACTTAATGATAATATCACTATCTTACGAGATTCCATTAAAGAATTTTGAAATATCCCCATGAAGTTTTTCCATAGGTTGCCACTGTTCGATCTTCTTTAAATACTAGTCAAGTAACTTCGTATAGATTCCTTGACCGAAAAGGATTTTTTCAACTACTTGGCATAAGCTGTTGTTTAATGCTAAAATAGTAGCAGTTTTTTGTTCTAGATGCCATGATTCCTGGAGAAGACGCGATACACAGCTCCATTGCCGGGAGCTCGCGTCGAAGAATGCTTTCCATGTGGACATTGTATCTCACATCATTTATTGGTGCTACTGGTTAGGTTGATTAAAGTTTACAATGATAATATGATGCATAATTTTTGTGATCATGTAAGCAGACTAAGATTTGATTTCGTTTTAAAATACTATGAAGTTATCAGTAAATGAGTTTGTGGACATATTTTACTCAAAGCCAATACTAAAAAGAATGTTATCAGTAAACTTTCCAATGAGTTATGCATGCGATTAGCAGGTGTAGTCAAATACTAGACTTTTTCGTCTAACCAACTTCTACGCTTGCGATCAGCAAGCGTTATCAAACTGGAATATAGACTTTTTTCGGGTTATCAACTTGTTTACCAGAATCACTTGTATCTTGGTTCATAATGAATTCAAACGTCTTTGCGTTTCCGGCATTTAGCCTGGAGATAGAGAATACGCCGGGGATGGCAAAAGTCGTAGCTTCGAATCTGACCAATAACGGTTTTTTCTAATTGTAAATATATATATTTTTAAAAAGTCGACCTGTAGTTTGTCTGCTTATGCTTTGTCGGCTTAGATACCATATGGTAAAATTGATTTTTTTGTACGCAGTTCTCGATGCAGTTGCTTTTAGTGTTTTGAATTACTTATGCAATTTTTATTTTTACTAGCCTTCCTTTCGTATATTTTGCTGTTTTCGTTGCTAATTTAAAATTCGACATGTTCCTTAGATTTTTAATTTGATGAAAACTTTGACTATGAAAAATATGGGATTGGGTTTTTTTGTAAACTTTTTTTTTCAAAACCTTTTGTCGATTTTCAAAAAGGGACATCAATGGAAAGGCCTCCTACTCCCTTTTATGCCTGCATAGTCCCCTAGTCTCTTTTTCGTTACCCCTCTGTCTACAGCCTTCGAAAACTCAGTAGGGGAATTTTGGACACATACTTTTTTTCTCGTTTTCTCAAAAAGAACCCTACCAAATCTGAGATTGGGTTCAATGGAGATAACAGGTAGTTTGAAGCTCAGCTCCCCTGTATGAGCGGCTTTTCATAAACTTTCTTAACAAAGTTATCGTCCCGCAAAATTCAATTTTTTTATTTCGACTTTTTTTTAATTTTTGAATTTTCTGAATCTACCTACGCTCCTAAATCTTGATTTTTGGTTTCAATCCAAAAAACGGATTGTGGGAAGCTCCTTTGCAAATGCGGCAATGCTCATACTTTTTTGACACGAAAACTTATGGTCCTCGGAAAAGTTTGATTTTTTGACCGTTTTTTTGAACTTTTTGACTTTTTCGAGAATTACTATTCCAAATCTGAGTTTTTGGGTGCATAACGAAACTATTACAAAAAGCTATGACTCTCGGAAAAGTCTCTTTTTTGTTTTCTTTTATCATTTTTTGAAACTATTCGATTTTTCTCAAAAATTGTTTCCACAAATCTGAATTTTTGGGTTCAAACGAAAATACAGGCATTATGAATCTCTTCTGCATAAACAGCTACGCTGAAGTTTTTATATAACAGAAAAGGATTTGAAAAGTCAAATTTTATGTCTTTGCGGAGTCCTCTTAGTGGCCCTTGAAGTCAGATTTATGGCATCAAGGGTTGAATTGAATTAACAGATTGTTGAAAGCCAACCTTTATAAATAGATGCGCTTAGAAAGCCTTCCTTTATAAATAGAACAAAGTAAATGCTTTCCAACAAGTTTTGAAATGTTAACTGTTTTGTGGAAACTTTTTGACTTTCACCAAAACTACTCAGTCGAATCTCAGTCTATGTGGTGATTCGAGAAAGTGGGTAGCTGCGAGTTGTTAAGCACAAAAGTAGTTGCGGATATCGATAGTAAAATATTTGAACGTCTCACCATTTTGTAGAATCTTTTTGACAACACTTTTTGACTTTTCTACGCTATCAAATCTTAGATGAAGGTTTCAACCGAAAGAATTGGTTGCGACAATTTTTCTGCCGACCCGGCGACTACTAAATTTTTTGTAGTGTAAGTGTTACGTCCTTGGGAAAATTCCATTATCTCACAACGTTTTTGCTCTTCTCCCTTATTTTAGTAGAGAAACAACTAAGGTTTCGGGCAAAGTCCTATTTTTAAAATAACCCATTTCATGCCGCATCATTTAAACAAATTTAAACAGTGTCAAACACGTACCGTCAGCTTCAGCTGGTCTTTATTATATTTTATTGAGACATACGAAACTTTTGGTTTCCAGTTTTTTTCGACTTGTTTTTTATGTTTGTCTTGTATCGCAAGAAACACTTATTGCAACTGGCTTATAGCCGTTAGAAGTTCAAATGACTGCTTGAAGAAATTAGATAAATTTTATTAATTCGAGGCTTATTCCTACCTTTTCTTATTTCAATTTTTATAGCTTCTTTATATCGCTTTTTCGCGTGTGTTTGCGAAGTGCAGCTTCGCTTCTTTGTAAAATATGCCCAAAAGACTTTGTAATGGCTGGCATTCCATTTTGAAAACTTTGTTGTTCCGACCATTGAAAATGTGGAGGAACTTTGTATTCGGGTGTTTCAGTTTTTTTCTTTGTTTTCCACGTAAAATCAGGTTACACAAATAATTATCTGAATGGGTCGAGTGATATATCATATTGTCGAGAAAACCCGGTTTGAAGTTTTTGATTTTTCGTCTATTTTTGAGCTAATAAGGTGACCGTGTATGCTTACACTAGCTTATTTAAGCCTAATTGAAGCCGTGAAATTTTAGTTCTCCTCAAGTAATTGTAGTTCTTAGAGTTTTTTCAGCGCAATTTAGGGAATCAAAAACTCGAAAATTCATGATTTTTTTTCCAAAATTTTAAAAGTTTTTTGTTTCGTATTTCTAGTCATTTTTATTTAAAACTTTTTTTTTCAATTGATCTATTTTACTATGCCTCTCAAATAGGCCTAAAATTTCGATTTTTTCGTTTAGATCTTTTAATCACAACACCAATTTGAAAAAAAAAATTGTGTTTTTTTAAGAAGGTGGTCGGAACATTCTGTGCTACTTGCACAGTAACAGGCTATCCTTCTTTTATCTGCTATTTTTCGTCTGACGAACCCTGATGATTTCGTTCAATACTCTTTTTCGAATTGTCTCCTCGGACTGTATATTTGATAACGTGATGTGAGTTAAACGTTTCTTAGTTTATATTATTGCTTTTCTCCAGTTTTTTTTTGCAGATGTTAGATGCCCTAGGTGCATTGTATAAATAGGGCCTGTGTGAGGTTGACAAATATTAAAAATGTATGATTTCATCCGCCTCTGTGCTTAGAAGTTGTCGTTGTTTTTTACACTATTGTGCAATAACGAGCGTAGTGTACCAGTATGAACCTACTTCTTTCCGATCCTAAGTAGCAAATAAAAGTGCTCATTTGGTGTCACTTTTAATATAATCACGATCTGTAGCGTTGGAGATTTCATATTTCTGTTCTCTGCTTTATTTGTGGCTAGTGCTTGTCGAACGTTAGGTGTCCGTGGCCATGGCCTACAGGGTAGGATGTTAAACTCTTTTTCTCGAGGTCGCTGGTTCGAATCCACCGGGTAGCAAAAGTTTTCTTTAAATTCGAGGCTTATTCTATATTTTCTTATTTCATTTTATAGAGCTGCTTTTGTCGATTTCTTACTAGTGTTTACGAAGCGGAGCTTCGCCTTTGTGTCAAATTTTTTGACTTAATTGTGAGTTGTAACCGGGAACGACATTTTTCCCGTATAAAATTTTTCTCACTAATTGTTGCAAATTGTGTTTTTTTTTATTATGGAACCCAAAAATTTACAAGGGCCTTCTCGCTTGATCTAGTGATAACCTGAGTACCTTTTTCGAAAATTAGAAAATTTTTCGGGGAAACTGTTTGGTGGAGTTGTATTTAGCTGCTTAGTTTATGTTGGTGAAATGTCAATCTATCGAATTTTCTTCTTTTTTTACCTTTGTGACCAGCAAGATTAGTGCAACCGGGTAAATGACTTTTCTCCCCAGTGAAAAACTTAGTTCACAGAATGGTCAATTTTGTAAGGAATGGTAATTTTCACCTCTTTTAACATGCAGACAATTTCTTGAAAATTTAATTGGAACTACCATAGTTAAGGTTAAATAGTAATTAGGTGCAGCTAAATTCAGGCACTGATTGTGCTTTTCAATAAAATTTGTGAAAAAGTATTCCATTTTTTTGGATTCGTGGTTTTGCTTCTAGTTCCCGTTGGATCTTTTTCATTTTTTAATGAAACGCCAAGTAAATTATCTGGTACGTTTTTTATGGGCTCACTTTCGAAAGCGTAGTTTTCATATTGATCCAAACAGGTTTTTACCGTAGTTGAAAGTTCTATGGTTTTTTTTTGGTTTTTCGTTTTTTTTTATTAAATGGCTTCGGATTATATTATATCGGCTTGGTCAACTCATATTGCGTTATTTTGTGGGAAAATATATTGTTATGTTTTAATCTGTTCAAGTACGGATGAGTCGTAAAAATGTTTGAAATTTTCGAGCTCAATTTTTTTTCATGAGAGCAGTTTTGTTTTCGGTTCAACAGAGGTTGACCCAAGTTTTGTTGTTTTAGTTGCCACTGGGCACTTGTTTTACAATGCTTTGTAAGGCTGTTTAGAAATATTATCCGATACAAACATGAAATTTTTGTATTTGAATTTTTTCGACTTTTTCACATATTATTTTCAACTCAACAGCATATTCTTTTAATTTTCTTTCTGTAGTCTCGTTAATTTTGTTTCAATGAATTTTTGTGATGAATAACTGAAGATGGCAGAATTGTCGGAAATCGTTTGAATTTAATAAAATACTGATCCCCTTGTTTTTTTTCACAAAAAATTTTGCACTCTTCACTATTTTGAAATGCTTTATTTTTTGTTGTCTTTTAAAAGTTGCGAAGCTTCGCTTTGCCTCTGTGGTAACAATTTTTTTCTATTCAAAGTCGTTCTATTTCTTGTCAATTGCCAAACTCAGGTTTTGTATGGTTTCGGCTTTGGTTATATCGGCTTAGTCACTTCATATTATGTAGTGTCGTTTGAAGGGCACAAAAATTGTTATTGCTCAAAATTTTTATGATAATTTTCTGGATGATTTTTTTTGACCAAATAGTGTACCCATGTACTATCGGCGTAGTGGGTGCTCGGCAACCAAAACTAAATTCTTATATACCGCTGGTATTTTTGTTTTGCAATTGTATTTGCCTGAAATTGAACATAAATAGAGACAAACTTGTGATATTTATTATAGTTGTTGTTTTGTAGCTTCGCCTGTTTTCATTTGATGGATTGAAGAAAAGTTACGGAATTTTTTATTAGATAAAAAAGCACAATCTAAACGCGCGTGACTACAGTGGTGATTTAAATTATCCGGACAAAACGAATAAAACCTGAAAATTAAAACGCGGTTTTTCTTAAATTGGCTCGACATAGACGAAAAATGATCGTTAGACAACTTGTTTTGTTTTTGGAGAATTAATTTTCGCAGAATTAATATGGTGCAGTTTATTTTGATAAATTTGGGCCTTAATTTTAACCCAAAATTGAATTTTTTTGGCTTTGTTCAGTCAATCAAAAATTGTGCAAAAACTACGCGTCTTTTTTTCCGATTTATTTTTTTGTTCAAATGAAATTTTTCCAGCTGTCTATTTGGCTGTGTTCTAATAGTTTAATCTTACCTCGAATTGAATGGAGTTTCATAAAAAGTTGGTTTTGGTGTGGCTGCATTGATTGAACGATCAGTTTTATAGGCTATTCAATCATCATGTCATCAGGCTACCCATATCTGCAGCAACTCGACTCAGAAGCTACCACCCAATTGTACGGCTTGGTTGTCGCCTCTTTCAGCCTCGGCCAGTTCATTGGCTCTCCTCTGATGGGCATAGCATCAAACTCAATAGGATACATGTTGGTACAGTTTTTGAACAAGAAAGAATTATTCATTGTGATTTGAATTCAATGATGCTCAATACTTTTTGAGCATCATTGAATTCAATGATTTTTTTACTTGGTCCCGATTTTTGGAGAATTGCCAGTTTGAAGTCAGTTTCATGTAGGTGGATACGAATCATATCCGCCTAATTAAAACTGACTTCAAATAAGAAAGTCTCCAGAAAATCGGGGCCAAGTAAAGTGCATTCCTGAAAATCTAATGTATGAGCAAGATAATAGTTTTTAAAGGCCCGTTTTTAAACAAATTGGTTGTTGGTTAAATCGTTCAACAAACCTTCGTTTTAAACCAATTGGTTTAAACAAATGGTTATATCGGACATCACTGGATATGATATCTCTTTCTCTCTTCCCACAAATGTTTACAGCTTTTGTCTAAATAATATTTCGTTCTTATGTTACTATTCTTGTAAAATTTGGTTTGCGGATTAATTATGCCGTAACAAACATTTTCGGTTTGTGCTTAACCTTGTGAAAACCCTCATTACACCATTAATTTATGCTGATGTGAGGTGAGAGGGTGGAAGGAAATTGATACGAAGTATGAAGTATGACCGTCTTAATTATCTAAGAGTGTCCTTCGTACCGAATGGAACCGGAAAAAGGAGCATTTAGAAGTTGTTTGATTTTTTTATAGCGCGCGATAGTAACATGTTGCAAAGCTGTTTTTTTAGTGCAGTACATGTTAACCAGACTAAATTGAGAGATAATTGAATTCCGTTCTTCATTTTTGCTCTGTATTTATTTATTAAGAGTTAGGAGATAATTTGATGCTCTTCTGTAGGCTGGAAGCTAATTGAAAATCATTGTGATTGTGTTTCAGGTTGCCATTCCAGCTATGTCTCGTTCTCATTTGCATTGGCCATGCAGTTTATGGATACTTGGAAGGCTTGCCTTCAAATACAGCTCCATACGTGATGGTAGCTGCACGCTTTATCACCGGAGTGGGATCTGGTAACATCGCAATTGTACGCTCTTTCGCATCTGTGACGACTACAGTAGAAGAACGGACAGCTGTGCTCACGAACATTTCAGCTGCCCAAGCACTTGGCTTTATTTTTGGACCATGTTAGTTCAGTACTAGTTTGTTTTCTTTTAGTTCTTTAAATAGAAAATCACAATAATTGGTTTCGCTGATGGAGCAATCATGTAAACTAGTACTTGCAGTGTACCGGTTGGTACATTGTAAAACTGGGCTTTGTTTTCCTTCAACCGTTTTTTAAAATGTTTTTATTTTGTTGGCTGTAAATTTATTGACCCCGATTTTGTATTATTTTCTCTTTATTTCGTTATAAGGTTTACTTGGCTTTACAGGTTTGATGTTGTTGGCTTCGTTACTTTTTCGGATTTTAACTGATTTAACTCTTCGGAATAATTGGAGACAAACATATGAAAATTAGTTCATTCGACTTTTTGTCAAACCATTTTTTCGACTTGTGGTTTTCGTTTCACTTTCTGTTGGCTATTTAGCCAATTCGATGTTTTGATGTATCGCAACGGTACGAAGCCTCACTTAACATTTTTTGACAATAATATTGTTTCAGTACTTCAGACGTTGTTCGTGCCCATAGGAGACTCAGGACTCACCCTCAAGTATGTCAACATCACCATATCAATGTACACTGCACCCGCATTCCTCTCATCTACTCTAGCCTTCCTCAACCTCTGCATGTTTTGGGCATTCTTCACTGGTTAGAAATATACTTATGTCCATAGTCCATTTTTTGTTTCGACCATCCTCGATAGATCGAAAGAGCGAAGAGCGAAGGAGAGTTTGGCGTATTGTGGATTGTTTTTATTGTGAAGTTTCAGGTACCTCAAAGAAAGTTTGTGAGGGGTGGGGGGGGGGGGGGTCAAGTATCATTTTAAGATATCAGTCGTGATTCTAAAAAGATAGTTCAATATGTTTTCTCGGTGTCAAGAAAACAGATTTGAAAATTACTCTTGTTTGTTGATCTTTCTTTGATTGCAAACATTGTTAGTTTTTGCCATATATCACCGTTTTTTTCCTTTATCTTCATATATCTCCGAGTTAGATATTAGGTTGGGACCGGAAACATTTTCACTGAAAATGATGTATATCAGAAAGCTTCGACTGTAACAGAAAATCATCCAAGAACAAAAAATTTCTCGTTGCGATCTGGTTACATCGTTTTTAGTACGTCTTTTGATACATTTGAGTGGCTTCCCAGTTATAACTTTTCCAACTGCTTTCCAGGTGGTTGAGAACGATAACTCAGTATGGCTATGTGCTTGTCGAAGAAAAATTGGCACAAAATATTGTTGAATGAGGGCCAGTGTTGCCTCATACTGTTGCCTCAAAAGTGGTCGCCAAATTTTTCCAAAGGCTCCCCCTTTGGTATATTTTTGCGAGAACCATTTTTTGCTGACCAACAGTATTCTAAAGGCATCTTCGGAGCCAGTATAATTAAATTTGAGCAAGGGGGGACACGCGCAGAAAAACGCAATTTTTGGTCAAAAATTTTTTGAAAGTGCTGAAAACGTCATTTTTAGCCTGTTTTTGGCGCGTGCGGCGGAGAACATTTTTGACAAAATATGATCGTTATAGAATTATCGAAGAGCCCGGAAAATCAAATTGTTCGACTTAAAAAAAGGTCAACAATTTTTTTGAAAAATCGCCCCCTTGAAAAATTTATGCGCATGCCACTGATGAGGGGGGCTAAGAGACTATTTCAAATGTCCGTATCACAATCATTACTCCAAAATTAATTAAGGACAAGCATCGATGGTCTTCAAAAGAGCTATTCAGCTTATCTAGTCAGACCCCTTTTCGAAACAAGCTTGGAAAGAAAAGTCATACCAGGGTCCGTATAAGGTATTCGGTTGGTAAAACCCTAAAAAAATTGATACAAGTTTTTATAAACCTAAACTGCGTTTGCTTCGAGAGAAAACTTAGTAATATTTTCAAAGGAGCTTGAAAAAGAGAGCATCCTTTTGCCTTAATTATGCTATTTGGTCGCAGTTCAATTTTCTAAAATAACTATAACTAAGTTCTTTTTCAGCTTGCGATTAGCATGAGTTATCAAAACGGAATATGGACTTTTTTCGGGTGAACAATTTATTCACCAGAATCACTTGGTACCGTTGTTCATAATGAATTCAAATTTTAGTATGGAGGTAACTAATACGCCGGGACATCAAAGGTCCTGGGTCTGAATCTGAGCAGGGCCTGTTTTTTTTTATGTACGGGAAGTATATTGTTTCAAACAAATCTTCGGCTTATTATTTGTCTGCTTATGTTTCTTCACCTGAGATGCCACATCTTCGAATTTTTTTGCTGAATGCAGTTTCATTTTAGTTGTTTTTTAATTTTTCATGTACTCCTGCAATGTGTAATTTACTAATCTTGACGTATATTTCTTTTTTTTTTCGCAAAAAAAATTCGTCGGCCCAAACTATTTCGACCTAATTTTATCAGCTTAATTACCCAATTTTGAGTTGTTTCAAGGAAAACACATTTTTTACACTCCCCTCCTCACTTGTTGGTTGTTTGTTTACCAATCGGTTTGTTGAAAAATTTTTTTTTTCGTTATGGAAAATTATTTGAAATATATTGGAAAATTTTAGTGTCTCTCAGACCGCCTACTGCCTTGTGTGCTGCATCATCTATAGTCTCTTTTCACTTAGCCCCTCTATCTACAGCTTTCGAAAAGGTCTGTGGGGGAATATGTGACCCATATTTTTTCATTTTTTTTCGTTTTCTCGGAAACTACACTGTCAAACACTTTTAAACATTTCAATTTTTCGTCTTATGTTTTTTATGTTTGTGTTGTATCGCAAGTGATGCGAAGATCCGCTTCACCTCTGTGTAAAAACTTTCTTGGAAATTCTAAAAAAAAATCGTATACTTTTGAATTTTTAAAATTTGTTAACTTATGGGTCAAATGCTAATTTTTTCGAATGCGGAAACAAGTACATTTTTTTCTCCAGAAAAAATTCAGTTCAGATATAATTTATAAGAGCATCCAAAAACTAAAGATCATAGGTTATTCTTGGTTTTGCAAGTGTCTAGGGTTAAGTTTGCTTATGATTTAATAGGATAAGTTATCACGTTTTCTTTTTTTTAGACGCTACCACTGTCTCTTCACGTGGCATATACAGAAGAAGACCTCGAACAATTACAATACACGAATACACGCCAGCCAATCATAATCGAGACAGTATGACTATATCCGACACTCAGCAACAAGTGTCATCAGTTTCCGGCAACAATAACGTCTATTTGAGTGACGAGAACACTAGTAGATCGCTTGTAGTGAACAGCTATGCGAGAATTAACGGAGATAATATTAGAAGCAATCTTGTAGATGTAGATTCTGTCAGTGAGCGGGAATTGGCGCGGGAGAATTTGACGAGTGACCGAGTCAGACTCGTGACTGTGAGTCGTGACAACGATAGAGATAACTTCGCTTTGGTTTTGTCTGTTTATCTATGGGTTGTGGTGCTGACGACGTTTTCATTCTACGAAACGTAGGTGAACCATTTATTTTAATGGGCGTTTTTTTTCGGACAGATGATTTCGCTGGATATTTTCATTCTTTTTTTCTAAACGTTGATGCTTAAGTCCTAATCAATGATTCAGTGATTAAGTTTCAGTGAACCACGTGAACTCTTCTTTTTTGCTTCTGACTTCGTTTCAAATGGAGCAAAATACTTGGCTTGGCTTCTTTTCAACCACAAATTTGTCTCTGTCATTGTGCTGAGCAAATCAAGTATTGAGAAGAAAAAGAACAAAATAAAAATTAAACAAAAACGAATTTCTTCCACTCAACTATCTTCGTAAACAATAAATTAAACTATTATACATCAACAACGGTCTAACATGTTTCTTTTTGCAGTCTGGTGACTCCAATTCTGGAAGTGATGTGTGCGTGGACTGCTGAGAAGTCCACACTTGCAGCCAGCATTCTGCTCGGAGGCTGCAGCATAGTCACCATCCTCTCTATGATTGCCGTCAAGGTCATCACTGCTAGGTTCGTGTTAGATTTCATTTTAAGATTTAAGTTCAATTCATATTTAGTTGCTACATTTAAGTCAAATTAAGCTCCCGGGTAACGCTTATTCAAATGGCGGGAAAAAATGTGATGGATATTAGTATTTAGTTTTTGCAGCGAAAAAAAGATACCTACAGTGCTGATTTAAATTATGCAATGGAGGAGTTTTAGAGTGTTTTAAGGTGTCTAATATATTCACCAGAATTAGTATGTGGAAATTTATTTTTTCGAAATTCGGACCCAAATTCTAAACCGAAAAGAGGGTTAATTTTGACTCCTTGTAGTCAATCAAAATAACAAAAAAACTGATGGGTCAATTACAGAGCAAAATATATCAAAGTGAGTTTCCCATGAACCCAAAAAAAATTTGAGGAAACTATATTCAAAAGGAGTTTTTTAATCAGAAAATAAGATTTTCATGTATTAAAACTGAATTTTCTGGCTATCAAACCAAAACGTTTTTAGTTATACCAAATTTAGAGATTGCCTTTCTTAAACTTTGTTGGGCTACATAAGAGACTCACTTGAATACTGTTTTCTCAACAATTGGTCGTCTTTTTGAGTGGAAGTTACCACCTCAATATGATGAAAACGAGTTTCTGATTTCCAAATTTTCTTTTTTCCTAGTAGTTCAAATAATCACAGTAATATATATTTTTTTCGTTTTCTTTGGCTTCCTTTCTTTTGCGATCAGCTTAGTGTTTTATTACGAACCGCCTATTTTTTCTAACCTAACTCGCAAATAAAAGTGTTCACTTATTTGGAAGTTTCACTTAGCATTGCAAATTGCATAGCTTCTGTTCTCTGCATTATTTGTGGCTAGTGTTTGGTGCCTATTTAGCTTCCGTGGCTGAGTGGTTAGTGTGTGAGGCTCGTAATATATAGATCGGAGGTTCGAATATCAGACCTAGCCAAATTTTTCTTATTCGAGGCTTGTTTCTAATTTTTTTATTGCACTTGATAGCTGCGCCTGCAGTTAGCCATGTGTTGAAACCTGCAGTTAGCCATGTTCTAGAGATCCAGTTTTTTCTAATTTTGTGACTTTTCATGGAAAAATATCAATGATAACAGAACATCAAACTCAAAGAACAGTAAAGTTATATTTTTTCTGAAGTCAAAATTATTATTCGTTCTATTTTATTATTCGGTTCCTTGTTCATTGGCACTTTTCCAAATGTCTGTTTGCAATGCTTTTTTTTGTAGAGCAGCTAGGCGTAATCAGAGTTATGTTCAGTGCCTCATAAGAATTTACTTAACAATCTCCCCGCGTACCAGAAAGGTGGTAGATTGTTCAGTCAATTTCAGTGGGATTTTGACCAATCATAAAGTAGCATAAACTAGAGTTCTCATTGAAAAACAGTGCTAATTTACTCCAGTTTAGTGCCAATTTACTGTTTATTTCTAAAAGAACGAAGTGATTTTCACTGATATGGGTCTTGTTGTTTTTCCTTTTCATGAAAAAGTCTGAATGCTCTAATAACTAAATAAAGGATAATATCATAAAGAATAATATATGTATGTAATACATCATACAGATAATATCATATTATCAAGATAATATTATACATATTAATGCAATTATGAGTGCACGTAAGTATCAATGCACTTTTCAATTCAATTCAAGGTCATTTGCTAAAATATAGGCAAGTTGCGCTCTCCAATTGCAAAAGCAAAAAAGTGTAACCAATTTCTATTTTCGAAAGTGGATTTTAAGTTTAAAATTTCTCATCGGATTAAAAGGTTTATCCCTTAATCGAGTTTTCTTAAATTAGGTTAATTCCAGAAAAAAGTGCCTGTCATGAACTGTGATAATTTTTTTTCTTCAATACCGTTCAATAATTTTCACTCAATTTATTTTTCGGCTTCCATGTTCTTCTTTTCCAATATTCCGTTGGCTATGTTTTATTTGGAGGTAGTGATTCAGTCGATACCATAGGAAGCCGAGATTGTTAAGGAGATCCAGTCATAGGACCTAAGAATGTTTTTGGCGACAGAAAATTGTTTTGAACATATGTTTTTCACAACTTTCAATGCAACAGTAATATATATATATATATGTTCCTGCAAGGTTTTTTTTAATCTATGAAAGTTCGATCACCCTAACATTTCTAACAATTCAAACTATTCTGTTTCAGGTTTAAAGAGAGACATGTTCTATTTTGCGCCATGGTGCTTCTCATGCTTTCATTTGTAGCAGTCATGCCTTACAGCTCAGACCATCCTAAGGTTTACTACCCAGACGGTAAGTACACGAAAAGTTTTATAGCAAGTGTGACACAATATACTTAAATAGAAACTTTTCAAAAAAGAATTTGTTTTAAAAAACCGCCAACGCAAAATTCGAAAAAGTGTTGACAAATTTTAAGTTTTTATCTCAATGTTGTAAAGACTCTTGAATCAATGAACTTAGTGAAGACTCTTGTTTGGGTCTTGGTGATTTTTTTTGAAATGCTCCGATAACTACAGTAGTGCATTCATACATGCATTCATGCATAATAATGTATTTATGAATATAGGTATATGTGAACTTTGTGAGTTCAATTCATTTCTTTTCTAAAATGTAGGCAAATTGTTCTCTCCAAAAAGGAAATCTTTGTTTTCTGTGAAATTCGTATGCTGAAGTTTTTGTCTTCAAAAAACGTCTGTTTTTTTTCTGTTTGTATGCGTCCATTGACTCTTTTCAATTGTCTGTTGGCTGTGAAACAGTCAGTGACAAAATTTCAAAATTTAAGCAATTGAAAGTTAAATAGAATTTAGCCGAGCGCGTAGTCCATACTTTCGAACTCATAAGTTGGGAAATTCAATTCTCGGAGATGTGATCAAAGTTATCGCAGTTTTGGTCAGAGTTAAAAATTAGGAAACCAAAAGTGGGTAAAATAGGGCTAAATGAACTATACTTGTCGATAAGCTTGAGCAACGATGGGTATTTTGGGCTCAGCTACATGTTAGTTCTTAGGTGAGTGTATAGCATTAGCAACATCCTTGGTTCTTGGTCGCCCACCTTTAAACTCGACTCTAGGTATCCTTGCCGTCAAAAGAAAAAGCTTCATCGAAGTAGTTAGAGAGGAGATTTCTGATCTAGGAGCAAAGCATACATGATAGTGATAAGAGTTTAATGTTTCAATTGAAAGAAGATGATAGGGATTCTTGCCTGCTAAAGCGGCTACGCTTTAATTTTTAAAGAAAACTTTATGGTTTTAGAAAACATCCAGATTTTAAAAACTTGGACCGACGTTTGGTTCTTTAACTTCAAAAATGCAAACTCATAAGTATCAATTGTAGTTTACAACCGCAAGATGCTTTGAATTTTTCTGGCAGTAGATATTTGGGTGTTTTGAAACTGATTAAATTTGTTTCTAGAAAACACGAGTTCAACCCTTGCTCCGAAAGACAGAAAGGGTTGTGACTCCACGAAGTACGACTGGTGTGAGGAAGTACACGAGATCTACTTGTACCAGTTCGTCATATCAGCTGTTATAAATTGCATGGGATACGCCGTAGCCACTGTGCTTGTGGCAACGATATTCTCAAAGATTGTCGGACCTTTTCCACAAGTAATTAATTTGGTTTAATAATAAAATTTAAAATGTTTTCAAAACTTGTTTCAATGTCATTTAGATAAAAAACTTCTGAAATCGAATAGATTTTCTACTTCCAAAATGGCGAAATTTTAGTTTAGGACAAAACTGCTTTTTTTGTTCCATTAAATGTTCAAGCAGAGCTCAAATTTTGTATTCAATGTAATTAAAAAGAAACTCGCTCCAGGATAGCATTTTGACAACCTTGGTCGCTCGGGCTAATCGAACTCGTAGCGAATAAACCTGGCAATAATTTGATTGGTATTTTGTCTTCAATAAAAATTCGCCATTTTCGAAGAGAGCTTGAATGTTGGGCTTGAAAATCTGCGAAATTTTTTTTAGCGGAACTTGGAAAGGAAAAGTATAGCTTAAATTGAAATACTTTCATTGACTCATGATATTTAATAAAAACTGCTAGATAATATTTGCTTTGCTAAAAGTTGAGCGTATGCTTGTGCCGATTTGTGAAGTTGAACAGCTAGGGCAGGTCTGTATTTTTTGAAGAATGCAGATTTTCAATAACTGAATTGCACTTCGTATTTTAGGTCTGCTTTTTAAAAGTGGATTAACGTAATTTAGATTTTATAAAGGTCGCGATGGTTTTTTTCAGGAAAAAATCTCTAAGCTTGTTCACGCTAAATATTAATATTTCGCTATTTGATTTTTGATTTCTTTTTAAGTTCAAATCCTTTTCTTGGTTAAAAGGAAGACAAACTCCACTATCGAACAGCAAAATTGTAAAAGTCATGAAAAACGTGATCGACTTTCGAAAATGGAATTTAATTTTCAGGTTTCTTGGCGAGTTGAAAATTTTACTTATTGATCCAGTTTTCTCAAATTGCATTATTTTTATCAAAAAAATGCCAAACATGAATTGTTCCAGAAATTCAAAGAGCTTTAGGGCATCTGTTTCTTAAGAGTAATGAACGCAGTGAAGACTCTTATATAAGCCTTGCTGATTTTTTTTTAGTAAAGTCTCAAAATATTGATGCACTTAGGTATATATGATTGATGAACTTTTTGAATTCAATTGAATTTCATCTGCTGAAAGTGACGTAAATAGTACTCTCCAAATACGACCGGGGAAATGGCGCAAAAAACGTGAACGATTTTAGTTTTGAAAGTGGAATTTATTTTTTAGATTTCAAGCGGAATAAAAACTTTACCTGTTGATCCAGTTTTCTGAAGTTGGATTCATGTTATCAAAAAAGCGCCAATCATAAATTGTTCTAGAAATTCAAAGAGATTAAAGGGCATCTATTTTTTTTTCTTTGAAATTCTTCGATAGTTGAGATTTTTCCAACAAAGTCAGTGTTTTTTTATGTTTACTTGCGTTTATTACTATTTTCCAATCTTCGATTGGCTATGTTCTCCAATGGCAAAAACTGTATTTGCCAAATTGATAGCAAATAAATTTGATATCCAATACACGCAACTAAGCACCCTTAAATCAAACAAAAAAAATTGTAAAACCAAGAGAAAAATTTAAGCTGTATATTGAACAGAGGCGACCAGTAAAGCAGCTAAAACATCAAAAGCACTGAGCACGATGCCTCTGCGCTGTATATATCAAGTATCGAGGACCAATAGCAAAAAAAAATTTATTCAAAAATATTTTCTAAAAAACTGTAACGCCCCTTTACCGAAACCAAGCAAAATACGCAAAAAAAGGTTTTTTTTTAGATTGAATCCCCTCCAAACATGTTTACACCGAAGACTTTAGTCAAGGTGTTATGGTATCGTGTAACGGTTTTTTTTAATGTTGTCTGTTGTCAAGTGTCGACAAATAACGTCCACAGTTATCAATTATCATGTGGGCTGGACTATATCGCGCTATGTCACGTGATTGCGTATGTTTGTTTCTTTATTTGTTCATCTTTATTTATTTAATTATCTGTTCTTCTATTTATTTAATTATGTTTAGTTTGCTTATATTTATTTATAATTTATGTATGTACATATTTATTTTTGTTTATTTTTATCACGTGTTTTGTTTATTTATTTAATTATTCTTTCTTTCATTTAGTTTTGCTTTTATTATTTCTGCGTGTGTATTTAATCAATTTATTTATTTTCATTTATTTATATTATGGGTCTGTTTGTTTGGTTATTTGTTCATATATATTTTTTCATGTCTATTTAATTATTTGTACATTTCACTTTTGCTTTTATTTATTTATTTATTTATTTATTTATGTATTTATTTATGTATTTATTTATTTATGTATGTATTGATTTATTTTTTTGTTGCTTATTTATTTATCAGGTGTGTTTTGTTTATTTGTTGATATTTATTTCTATATTTATTTAATTATTCTTTCTTTCATTTAGTTTTGCTTTTATTATTTATGTATGTGTATTTATTTAATTCATTTACTTTCATTTATTTATATTATGGGTCTGTTTGTTTGGTTATTTGTTCATGAGATATATATATTTTTTCATGTTAATTTAATTATTTGTACATTTCAGTTTTGCGTTTATTTATTTATTTATTTATTTATTTATGTATGTATTTATTTATTTATGTATTGATTTATTTTTTTATTGTTTATTTATTTATCAGGTGTGTTTTGTTTATTCGTTGATATTTATTGCTATATTTATTTAATTATTTTCTTTCATTTAGTTTTGCTTTTATTTATTATTCATGTATGTATTTATTTATTCATTTATTTATTTATGTTTATTTATTTTTGGTTTGTTCGTTCATTTGTTGGTTTGTTCGTTCATTTATTTATTTATTTAGTTAGCGTCTTTGTTGTTTGATTGTGAAATTTGATGTTTTACTTCTTAGCTATGTAGTTAAAAGCAAAAAATGATTTTCAATTTATTGTTCTGCTTAGGATATTTTCAGAAAGATCTGTATATCACCAATTAGCGTACAACGATTTACAGGGAACGCTGCCAACGAGATTTGTCCACTTGCTTTTGGGTTGCAGCTACATCAAAAATGATTTTAAATTATTTATTTTAAAGATTTATCTATAGTTATATCTGTCCGGTAATTAATTTTCAAATTTGCTTTTGTATTTCTCAAAAAAGATTTTGTTGGAGCGTGGACTCAATAACGTAAAGCAAAATGTTAAATTTTATGTTACTTCTATTTTCAGTCATGTAATGGAGCCATTTCGACCCACGGGCATTGCAAATGATGACAACAGTTGCTATCTCAATTCTGTTCTTCAGCTTTTGTTGTCAAGCGCTTGCATCAGAGATCGGCTCAGTAGACTTACTGAATTTGACCATGGTGGCGTGTTAATTTCAACTGTGAAAGAGATATTTTGTCAAATGCTGTCCACAGAAAACTTTTTCATCAATGCGTCTACTTCCAGTTTTTCTATTTCAGCTGCTGTGTATACTTGTATTAGGTACACTGTAGTTTCAATCAATTGGTCTGTGTATACTTGTATTAGGTACACTGTAGTTTCAATCAACTGCTGGTCTGTGTATACTTGTATTAGGTACACAATTTATTTAGTTCAATTGATCTGTGTATACTTGTATTAGGTACACTGTAGTTTCAATCAACTGGTCTGTGTATACTTGTATTAGGTACAGTTTTTCTATTTCAACTGCTGTGTATACTTGTATTAGGTACACTGTAGTTTCATTCAACTGATCTGTGTATACTTGTATTAGATACACAGTTTTTCTATTTCAACTGCTGTGTATACTTGTATTAGGTACACTGTAGTTTCAATCAACTGGTCTGTGTATACTTGTATTAGGTACACAATTTCTTTAGTTTAACTAATCTGTGTGTATATTTATTTTTAACTCGTGCTCTGCGATGATGACAACAACGGAAATGCATAACTGGTTACGAATTTTGGCTCACTATGTATAACTTTCATGACTGTTGATGTAACATTATCTTTACAAGACATATTTATTTGTGATATTCCCTTGTTTCAAAATGCATTCGCCAACAATATATCGTAAGAGAACAAAAGTGAATCATTCTTCTGGAAACATCTATAATTTACAAGGGAACATTCCAACTGCGCATATGAAGGTTCATGAAGCTGTTGTTGTAATCTGATTGTTATTAATGTTTTACGTGCGTTCAATACTGACTATTGAGAAATATTCGCCTTTTTTTGTTATTATAATGTTGGCAAACCATTCTGTCAAAGCCAAGTACGTGTTAAGCGCCCTTTTTTATTAATTTTTAACAAGACTGAATAATTTATAAACGCTGACAAATTTTTAATTACTGTAATATTGTTGCATTTATTTCTGAGCGAATGTTCGTTATCATAGCACACGTCTGAGCAGAGCGATGTTATTATTTATATTGTTTTTCACAAATATATTTTTGCAATGTACTTTTTTCCGTAGTTCAAATTTATTGTAATGGTTTCTATAACACAATGATGGTGATATAATTTTTTTTCAGAAATGACGTCCACTGTTTTGTTTGGCGATTCTATGTTAAAAGGATTTAACGAATACCTTATCAGACTTTCCCATACGTCGGTTATAGTGAAATCTGGACTGAAAGTCAGTACCATCAATGACACTCATGTCGAAGAGATAAAAGCCTCGAAACCAGCTCGCGTTATTCTTGCTGTTGGTGCAAACGACATGTGTCCCCGCCAACAAGATATTGTGTTACAACCAAGCATTGCCCATACCGATGCTTCTCTCGCGAGCTTGGCAAAGGCCACACTTGCTATGTTGATTATGTCACTTGCTTCTCCTCTTCGCGATGCTGGCTTTGAAGTCCTGCTCCTTTGGTAACTTTTTCATAAAATGACTAATTCAGTAATAATAATAATGTACATTGTTCATCAGGTATCGGTTTTGCTGTTTTTTTAATGAAGTTTAGAGAAAAAATAAACTACATTGTATTTTTAGTCCAATTGTTCGCAAGGACTTTTACCGTGAAATCCGCGCGTTGGATACAGCCATCAAGTCTTCAGATTGGTCATTTATTCCCGTTGGACTATTGCGCTACACACATTTATCTACCGATGGTGTTCATTTGTCGCAAATGGGCTGCCTGAATTTGGCGAAATTAATTTGTGAGAGTATCCTTAACTCTTTTGACATCTGCCGTGGTAAATACTTTTTGTCTATTCTATTTTTTTTTCTGTTGTATTCCACTGAGCACTTAAATGTCATAATTTTATTTTTGCAGCTGTTTACTATCAGCTCATCTTCAGTGTTTGGCGTCTCTCAAATTTCCCTTGACGTTTGCAATAAATCTGTTTTGAGCATAGCTGATTCCCTCTTTGCAGAGCTTTACAAATCATACAAACAGGAATCTTGGACACATGTCAACGGGCGCTCTGTCAAGTGGATTTCGGAGGTTCCATACTCATATGGAAGCGTTCGCCACCCGCCCAACAACTCTTGGTCACCACAGTTGTTCTTGTTAAAGACCTTGTTGGAGAAAGAACTCAAAGTTTCCTTCAACAGTGTCCTCATCAACATTTATTGTTCCCTCGAAGAGGTAATATCACAAAATACCGTCATAACAATTAGATAACATAGAAAATGTACTTTGCCTATCAGTATTTTCAGGGAGTTGGATTTCACGCTGACAACGAACGTGGTATTCCTGATTATCCAACCATTGCCAGCGTATCCCTTGGAGCCACCCGACGCTTTGCAATGAAAAGAAACGGGACCACGCGCTCTGAAGTTTCTGTTTTGTTGCCACATGGTAGCGTTTTTACCATGCTCGGAGCTTGCCAGAAAGACTGGAAGCACAGCATCTTGAGAGGATCCACTGCACCCGATGGATCGTTTGAGAAATGGAATGGCGTCCGTTTAAATTTGACGTTCCGTAATCAGTTTGACGCTGAACGTTGAAGTTTTATGTCATTTCTATTACTTGCCGGTTTTTGAAGGTTGAATTTGAACTTGATTTCGTGGAATACTTAACTGATATCTTTACCTGATTGAAGTTTTGTTCATGAATACCAACATTGGTACATTTTTCAGATCTGTGTCATGTCTTTGCAAGTATTTTTTTTGTTTTTTGGATTTGTTTTTTGGATTGTTTTACTGCTACATACTGTCAATTCTGAGACTGCTTCACAATTTCTCAATATAATAAGACTAATAGCTTTTTTTCATTTTAGCTCTTTCTTGTAAGTATATGTGTAAGTACGATTTTTAGTTATTCCGGAGACCCATATGAGTCTACATGCCAATTTATACGATTGGCCGATTGAAACGACAGGAGGCGTTTTGCTACACATACAAACACAATCTTTTGTATTTTATTATAGCTATAGAAATTGATCTACAATGCGTAAGTACGACATTTAGTTCTACGATTGTTATTTCAGGTCCTTTGTCAATATTTCAGGCTCTTTGTCAATATAGCAAAATTTTGGTGTATATATGTGTTAGTAAGATTTTTAGTTCTACAACGTTTATTCAGGCTCTTTGTCGATATAGCAAAATATTGGTGTATACATGTGTTAGTACGATTTTAGCTCTAGAATTGTTATTTCAGGCTCTTCGTCAATATAGCAATAATTTAGCGTATACATGTGTTAGTACCATTTTTAGTTCTCGAACTGTTATTTTATGATCTATGTCAATATATCAAAATTTTAGTGTATACATGTGTTATTACGATTTTTAGTTCTCGAACTGTTATTTCATGATCTTTGTCAATATATCAAAATTTTATTGTATACATGTGTTAGTACCATTTTTAGTTCTCGAACTGTTATTCCATGATCTTTGTCAATATAGCAAAATTTTGGTGTATACATGTGTTAGTACGATTTTTAGCTCTAGAACTGTTATTCCATGATCTTTGTCAATATAGCAAAAATTTGACGTATACATGTGTTAGTACGATTTTTAGCTCTCGAACTGTTATTTCATGATCTTTGCCAATATAGCAAAATTTTGGTGTATACATGTGTTCGTACGATTTTTAGCTCACGAACTGTTATTTCAGGCTCTTTGTCAATATAGTAAAATTTTGGTGTATAAATGTGTTAGTACGATTTTTAGTTCTAGAAGTGTTATTTTATGATCGTCGTTGATATATCAAAAATTTAACCTATACATGTGTTAGTACGATTTTTAGTTCTAGAACTGTTATTTCAGGCTCTTTCTCGATATAGCAAAATTTTGGTGTATACATGTATTAGTACGATTTTTTGTTCTAGAACTGTTATTCTTCAATTATTAGTTGTTCAAGTTGTTTGGTTTTTGCTTCAGTTTTTATGCCTTCGGTGTATTGCGCGTAGCGCCTATGTTCTTTTATATTGAAATTGATTTTCGTTAGGGTTTTTATGCGTGATTTCTTTAAGAAGGTTTTAGAGGTCTTTTTGAGTTTGGGAAATGCGAAAAATACAGGGAGCGTGCTCAAGATTTGATCCAAAATAGTACTGAAAGCCCTTGAATACTGTTTTGCTTTCCTTTAGAAAAAGTATAGATGCTTAATAGCCGAAATGGTCAAAATTATACTTGAGGAAACTCGACTTATTTGCCTGACATCAAGTACCACTGAATGCAATAATTAAACAAAATTTTCAGGATCGCTTATGTTATCGATAATTAGAGCGACTTGCTGCTGTGAAGGTAGTGCAGAAAGTTCAGGTCACTGTCATCACTGCAAAAAAAAGTAGTAGTGACTGTATTTTTTTTGCTTGGATATTGCTTTCATACTGCTTCCCTTTGAGGTGTATTAAATTGTCTGAATTGTATTTAAAAAAACCCACTCACAATTGAACTCTTTCGTAAGTGCGAGGCACAAAAACTCATTACTTTGCATTGATATGCGCCTATTACTATCAAGATGCATTCATGGCCGATGCTGAAATCCTGTTTTAGAGGCCATTTATTGTAATCTACAAAATTAAATCAGAATGCGATTATTTACAGGGATTTCTGCAAGGAATCCTCACAGCTGCCGGATCTCTGGCACGTGCTCTGGGACCCCTTCTAGTGACCCAACTGTTCGACCACTATGGACCCATGGCAGCCTACCTCTCTCAAGCAGCTAGTGTTGGAGTAGCTACGACGGTTGTGTTCGTCTTTAACCGGAAATTCATCCAGCATATTGTAACGCGCGAATTCGGTGTCAGTTACTGATGGTAGTGATGATGATTACGTCATATCGCATTACTTCGCTCTATTCTTTGTATCGTTTACTGCTTAGATAATCAATTGCTCAAATGCAAGAAATTGAAAAGGTGACATTGAAGAATTGAAACTTAGCAAAATTGGTACAAATTGTAAAATGGGATTTTGGGGGCTGTGTTCTACGAAAATGCTGGGCGCTTTTAAACTATCATCTGGATTTGGAACCTAGTAGCGAATCTCCCGCGGGTTGAACTGGAAATTCAGCGCTCAATCAGTGTTAATGCATATAGTGGCATGGATGAATTAGGCTCTAATAAGTGCCACCTTAACCTGACCAGTGCTGCAAATACCCTTAAAATTAGAGGTGAATCATCGATGTAATAACACTAAGATAAAGCTGAAGATCGGCGAATTAGCGATGTAATAACACTGTATTCACGCTAAAGATAGATGAATCAGTGGTATTTCAGTGCTGTTACGGTTCTAAAGTGGCGCTGGATCTAAGATGAATCAGCGGCATAGTATCTCTGAAATAATGCTGAAAATCGCTGCTAAAACTCAGCGCTTTTAAATCTTGCATTCGTTGCACATAGTTTTTCCCTCCAAGTTGTGCTATTACCAGCTCTGGTTGATGTATAGGATGGTGAAACGTAATAAGCTCCGCCTAGAAACTAGCGATTGAACGTGTTTTGATTCGGGATAGAGTTTTTGTGATTGTTTCGTTGCGTCCATCGCAATATTGCAATATTCTGACGGAGTGTTGCAGAAGAAGTAGGTTCACCATAGGTCAGCCAATCAATATGCAGGGCTCTTGCTTTATCGTTATTTGAAGTTTCTCACCTCAAGTTCAGTCATAGCGAAAAAAAAGCTTGCAAACTATATCGCATTCAGAAACCGATCCTGTTTCCGCGTTGCCTAGAATTTTGTTCGCTGACCCCGAATCTCTGGCTGAGAATGGAAGAAGAGGTCCGAATTTGAGTTTTTGAAAAGGTTAATGACTCCAAAGTGTACTTATTTTGTTTCAGTGTTTCGGTTTCCCTCGAAGACATCCACAATTTTGGAGCAAAAGGTTTCTATACACTGCGATAATTAAATTTCGGGATCGCCGGTTTCGAAAGGAAGTCTAACCTTGAAGACAAATTAAGGTAGAGATTAAAATGAGCGTATAATCAATCATCAAGTCTTCCTTTCATTGCCACATGCTCTATATAGAGCAACCAGCTATGATGGCTTTGATTTGAACTACTTATTCAAGTTTGCGAATTCGTCGTGAATAGGCAATCATTTACCTGGGTGCATTTAAACCACTCACAAGTTAGCTATTCTTAAGAGTCGATGAGCGTAGTTCAGACTCTTGTACGGGTGCTGATGATTTTTTTCAGGACAAAATTTTTTCAGGCTCGGCTCAAATGTATATTTTCGCGGTTTGATTTTTGGTTTCTTCTTAAGTTCAGTTCATTTCATTTGTTTGAAGGAAGACAAACTCCACTTTCGAGCAGGGAAAGTGTGAAGATCAAGAAGAAAGTGATGGACTTAATTTTTCGAAAGTGGAATTAAGTTTTCAGATTTTCTAGCGAAATAAGAATTTTAACCATTGATGCAGTTGTCTCAAATTGGGTTATTTTATCCAAAAATGGTCAATCGTAAATTGTTCTACAAATTCAAAGAGCGTTCAGGCTATTTTCTTTTCTTCGAAATTTTCGAATTGCCTATCAGCACAGATATTTCTAATTTGAAGATTCAGTAAATCCAGATAAACGCCGATATAATCTTGTATTAGAGTAAGCGATAGTCCATTTATGATGCTGGCGAAAGAACTTTTGCATTTTACGCCAACTACATTCCTTACTCTTCGCAACGCTAAGCAATCCGCAGCGAACGCAAACTTCAGTTTCAGAGCACAACATGAGCCATCCGGAAGTGTAATAGCAAAATAACGCTCAAGTTCCGATTTCAACCTACATAATCAAGTACCAACATGATTTTCCTTTTCCGATGAAAAAACTAGCAAGCGCTGTTTTTGCCATTCTTAATTTTGGGGGAAGTTGCGATATCCCTAGCCATATCGGGTACATTTGATGACCAGGACTTGAATTCATCAGAAGAAACAATCAGATCTAAACAGAGCTTTTTCGTGTTTACCGTTTTTGAAAGCTTGGAAGTGGGAAAATTGCTTTTATCAGTCTCAGGTCTGTTGGCGTATCTCCCGACTATTTCCTTCAAAATTTGACTACTTAAAAATTCATGTGTTTTCGCAATTTTCGTTGACCTCCGAACCCGATGTTAGGTCATCCAGTCGCTTCTGCGATCGTTTCAGGAGTTCAGAGGACAATAGCATTGTAGTTGGTTGTAGCAGAATCATGTTGAGAGGCAAATCAAGATCATTTCTTGCCGTGTCGGAAATTTTACAATGGTTAACAAACGAACGAATCAAAATTTCTACGTTGTTTTGTCCGCAGGATGACCCACTGAAGAGTAATTTTCCTACGCTTTTTAAACTCAGATTTTCTTACACAATGAAGTTGGATAATGTAGAACAGAAGGAAAGATCAGAAGGTAAATCAGGCTGAAGTGCATCTGGAAAAGGAGAGCTACTTATTTGTCGATGAGAATTCATTAGACATAGCGGAACTTCCGATAATAAATCATCAACCTTCCTAGCTTCAAGTTCTGTTCCACCAATTGGTCATCATTTCCATTTACAGGCGACTTACAACTCATTCAAGATGTTTCACTTCTGGACTTCTTTCATTAGGTTTAAGTTTGGTGAGGTATAAGCTATGTAATCTATGTAGTCAAAGTCTATGCTTAATCGCTAACTGAGAATAGAAATACGAAGAGTTAGAGAGCAACTTAATTTCAGTTGATAAAGTTAAGTCTGATTCGAATCTGACCTCGAAATCATGAGAGAGACAGAGACTCATAAATAACTATTGAATATGGTGTTAGGTTTAATAGGTACTTAATTTAGATCAGACTTCTATATGGTTAAGTTTACATAATGTTACATAAGTATATATGGTTAGCATTTAGGATGAGAACAAACTATGTATTGTTTTAGGTAGACGGAGTTCTAGTATATCCGTATGGATAACAGTTCTAATCGGTATCTAATATATCCGTATGGATAACATTCCCCCTATTTCTTATATATGATGAACACATCATATATCCTCTGTGTCTTCAGTAGCGTCCTTGTTTGGTGGAATGGAAGATTTGGGGGCGTTTGTATCCGATGATATCTGCGATATCTGTTGGGCGTTCATTTCCGATGATGTCTGCGGTATCTGTTTGGTGATCGGTTCGTTGTTTTTCTCATCCTTCGCTTGTTTACTGAGACGTTTAGAGCGTTCTTGTACTTCATATTCCCTTTGGAAAGTCATCGAGTTTTTGGGTGGAGAGATGGATTTAAGAATTTTCATTGCGTCGTTAAAGCTGTCAATGAAGGATTTGTCTGGTGAGCATGACGTTCCGGTTGGTCTGTCGATGACGTAACGTGAGCTAATTGCTCGTTGTAGGGGACTATTTGGAGCACTGCGTTGAGCTGACGTATTTAAATCTGACGCGAATTTTGTTCTCGGGCTACTCTGTGGTGACGACGTGTGTGTGGATATTTTTGTTGGTGTGTGTAGTGTATCTCTAGGCTCGGATACATCTTCAATTGGGCCGCCTGTTCCTCCACTGGTTTCTCTAACCCTTAGCTGCTCTGGTGTTTTGTCAGTTGATTGGCACGGTGTTTTGTCAGTTGAGTCAATTTCGATACATTCTATATCGGTTGAGGACTCTTGGATAGTGCCTGCTTGGCCAGTTGGTTCCCTTTTATCCTGTTGTACTGTTATGAGACATACTTCGTTATCTGAAGTGCTTCCGGTGATTTTGTTAATCGGAATTGCATTTCCGAATTTGAGGGCAAGGGCGCTTGTTTTGGTCCTTGTGGTTCTACGGCTTGGAATTGCTGCTTGTGGTTTGGTACTGTTATTTGTATCTTGTGGCGGCGTAATTTTTCGGTCCAGCTTTTTGGCTGGGGGCATTTTTGGTGATTGTCTCATGTCTTGAATTATTGAGTCGTCCGATGAAATAGAAATTGATGTGTCACAGTCAAATTCTATGTCCTTGTTTTCCTTGCGTACTTTATTGGGGCTGCCTTTTCCTTTTCGGCTTGGCGACTTGAGATTTTTCGTAGTAGTTGGTTGGTTTTTTACCGTCGGGGCTTTTGATGTTGTTGGGATTGTTCTATGAATCCGGTCGTGTCCTAGCTTCCTCCTGTTAGTTGTTTGTCGAATAAGTTCCTCGACATTCTTGGGCGGTTTTCGTTTTGGGCTCGTTGGTGTTGAGGTGTTACCCGCCGGATTCCCCGGTTCCACTGATTTTTTTTTGGGATCTTTGAGCCAGTTGGTTCACTTTGTTTAGCCTCTTTGTCTAAAATACGGGATTTTGCTCTTGGTAAATGTTTGTATGCTATGAAGTCCTTTAGCTGTGCCGGTCTACATTTACCGTACACCCGTGGATCTGGTACAAACGCTAGACCGTCGTGTCTTATTACCCTTGGTTGTTTTCCGTCTTCCCGGACCCATGCAGTGTGCGGGGAGTAATTAATTATTGAACCGTTTTCGATTACCTTGAATTGTGCCCCGAATACCCCAGGATTTTTTATTTTACGTGCTATGGTGCCCGATTTTCGTGCCACTTGTTCAATACGTTTTCCTAACCCCGGGTCTATGGTGTTCTGGGGTCCTTTAAATCGATCTTTTAGAAACACCAAGGGGGCTCTTTCTATTCTTTGTTTTTCTTGTTGCGTAAGCCAACGAATTGGTTTTCGTGTTCTAATATTTGCTATATCATGTTGTGGGTTTTCGGCGCGAAAAGACCGTTTAACTTTTTGTAAGTCATAGGGTATATTATTAAGTGGAAGGTGCGCACCTATTGGGAATTTTCGCAGCAGGGCTTGGTCGAACAGTTCATCCTCGTCTGTGTCCGACAGTGAGATTTGCTTCTTTTGCACTATGTCGCTCTGGCTATGTTTTGCTTGTCCTGGAGTTTTACTTCGAACCGCTTGTGAAGATGGTCGCGCTGGTTCACAGGATGGTTCGGGGAGATAGGTTTTCTTGTACACCACGCTGAGTTCGTCCTCGCTATTGTTGTCTCTATTCCAAATGGCCTCGGGCGTGAGGGCAGATTTTGTGAGTATCTTTTCATCTAGGCACGAAAGTTTTGTATTTTCCCATGAGAGATTAGAGATTTTAGGTGTAGTGCAAATATTAGTTAATGGTGTGTTTGGTTTACGCCCGTAGTGCGCTTCAAACGGTGTAATTTTTGTTGTTGCGTGTGGGGTAATGCGTAGTGTTTTGATTAGTTCCGCCACATCTGACGCTAGTTTGTACGGTGTGTTATTTTTATCGATTTTCATAATAGAGAGACGAGTTTTTAAAGTTCTAATTAGTCTTTCTACCATGCCCATTGAGCGATGGTCGTCCACTGGAGCAAATATTAGCTTAATGATTTTGCTTTTGCAATAGATCATAAATTTTTTAGCCCGAAACCCTTGAGCTTGATCACACCTGATATTCCTTGGTACCCCATGGTTGACAATATGTGTTTGCATAAATTTTATGATTGTATCTGCCTTGTTATTCGCTACTACTTTTGCGTATGGGAATCGCGAGAATCTATCTACCCCAACTAGAATGTACACGTCTTTGTTGTTTTCATCCGGTAGCGGTTCAGCGAAATCCAATTGGATTTCCTCGTTCGGTTCTACTACAGCGTCAAGGCTAGTGTAGTGTTTTTTACCGGATATTACCCGAAGATTTTTACCTTTAGTACGGCATTCCTTGCAATTCTGAGCTGCCGTTACTATGTCTCGATGGAGGTATGGGTACCAAATATGCTTGGCAGCCTCTAGCATACTGCCTTGTCCTGGGTGAGTTAGATGGATTGAATCTAAGATGATTTGTCTCAGCTGTTTCGGTATTACTACTCTGTCATCATAGAGTAGAATATTGTTTCGGACCGACAAACGGTCGCGCACGTTATAAAAGTAGGGTCCATAACAGGCTTTTATCTGCTCCCACTTCTGGTGTCGGATCATGTTGATCAGAGGCTGGAGGTTTCTGTCGCGTTTCGTGGCGGCCGCGATAAACTCCACGTCTAGTGCTTTACGTAGATTCTTTCGGAAGAGCGGTACATCTTCCTCCTCCATAGAGATGGCTTGGCACTCTGTTTGTTGATCTGGTGGGTCTGTCTGACATAATTGATCGGACTTTTTGTTGAACGTGAAACTATCTCTCGACGGAATTACCTGGTGTCTGACGTCGCTAAACGAGAGAGTTGATTGGCTCGGTTCTTCTGACATTTCATTGAACGATTCAAACTTAGTGGGTGGAATCGTTACAGTTGTTTGTTGGCCGCTGTGACATTTTCTCATTATTCTCTTAAAAGGGGGTAGTGACATTCCTGTCTGTAATTGGCGGTTCATCTTGTTGGCCACTGGAGCGGTAGATTGTGAGTTAAGATATGCTTGTTGATGTTGACGATTAAATGATTTTCCTTCTTTATGTAATTTTTCTATTGAGGTCTGGTTGCAAATGTTCGAATTCAACGGAGAGTAATTTGAAATATTTGGATCTGACGGAGAGTGATTTGAAATTTTTGAATCTGACGGAGAGTGACTGTTTGCTAGAGATTGATCATTAACAGTGAAATATGTTGCTTTTGTGTGCGAATTTGAACGAGTAGAGTTTTCGTTCCGGTCGAGCTGTAATGTGCGTTGAAATCCGTTTGGATTTTCGATCATTTCAATATTAGCTATGGTGCTGTCTTGAAATTCAAGGCAAGAAATGAAATCATCAATGAGTGCGACTACGAAATGTTCATCCCAATATGCGGGAGGTTGTGGTTTTCCTACCGGATGGCGCGAAATATAGTCTATTAAGCCCATTTTGCTGCCGGAAAGATGTTTGATGTCAAAATCAAATGGGATGAGACGGTCAATCCATCTAGTTAGGCGACTTTGATATGTTTTATTACTTTTATTGCTATTTAGGGCACTAACCAAAGCTTGGTGGTCAGTAATTAGTGTAAAGCGGCGGCCATACAAATAATATTTAAAATGGTCAATAGCCCATACTGCAGCTAGGAGTTCCAATTCATTTACTGAATATTTATTTTCACATGCGTTTAGGAATCTGGACGCGTATGCCACCGTAGCCCATCCGTCCGGAGTTTCTTGTTCGAGAGCAGCTCCGATACCCTCGCGACTTGCGTCGCAGATTATTCGGGTCTCCCGGTTACTCACGAAGTGTCGATTTTCTGTGATATTTCGCACCGCTGTCAGGATGGTCTGAAATGCCTCTTCATGTTTTTGTTCCCAAACGTAGTGAAATTTAGAAGAAGAAGATAAGAGTCGCCTCAATGGTGTACACAGTTGTGCCAAGTTTTGTATAAATTTATTCAGGTGATGGACCGAACCCATAAAACTTTTGAGTTGTTTGAAAGTTTTAGGGTGTTGTAGTTTTGTGATCGCATCAGTTTTCTTATGCATTGGTATTGTTCCGTATTCATTTATGATGAACCCCAGCCATTCGACTTCTATACAGCCGAATTTGCATTTATTTAGGGAAATCGCCATATTTTCTTGATCCAATTTGTCTAAGACCTTTTTCAGTTTGTCGATGTGTTGCTCTTTCGTTCCGTGGGATATAATTAATATATCATCTAGAAACGCGGAAGTATCCTTTCGTTGTTTAACGTTAGATCAATGGCTTTCTGGAATTCTGCGGGCATATCCGTGAGCCCGTAAAATCCTGTTTGGAACTGATAAGTTCCCGTCGCTTGCCCGCCAATTATACTAAAGTTACACTGCGTTTTAGTTTTTTCATCCAATTTCAATTGACTGTAGGCATATCGAAGGTCAATGGTAGAAAAATACGTTGTACCTGGTTTACCATTGCCCTCTTGAGCCGATTGGGCCACATTATCGAGAAGTACGTCGATGTTAGGCATCTGGTACTTGTTTTTATGTATCGCTTTGTTAATCTGTTTTGAGTTCATTGCTAGTTTTATTGAATGATCTTTCTTTACCGTTATTACGATTGGACTAATAAATTGTTTGTCGCTACAGCTATCGAGTTTCACGATATGGCCTTGGTCAATCAAGGATTTGAGTTCTTGTTCAACTTTTTCCTGAATGTGAATCGGAATTCTGCGTCCTTTTTGTTGCAGCGCCTTGAAGTCATGTAAGAATTTTGTATGAACTTCGTGGTTTTTTGAGCGTCCGATACGTGTGCACAACCCCGGGTATGCTGATTTAACCCAATTTGTGATGACCGTGTCCGATTGTTCTGATTCTGTTATGTAATTGATTGACTTACCAGTTGGTTTTTCTTGTTGAAGGTGAATGCCCAGTTGTGGTAGTAAATTTCTACCCAGGATGTTTGCCCGTTTATCGTCAACCACCACAAATGGCGCCGTGTTTATTGTCCACCCTCCTGATTCTATAGGGGCAATCAGCCTGCCGAACGCCGGGATTTTATAACCATTGTAGCAGACCATTCTGTTAGCCTCGTCGTTTTGGTTGAGTTGAATACGTCTGGCCCTTGACACTGTATTCTCTAATATGACCGCTGTTTTATTGTTTACAAATGACGTTGGAGATCCTGTATCTGCAATGAAAGTAATACTGTTATTACGAATTTTAACTCGAATGAGATGTCCTATTAAATCGTTCGTTGTTAGTTTTCCTGCCGTTTCTTCTTCGAAGTGTACAGCATTTACGCTGTTGTCCTCTGGGTGTATGAGTTCCCATCCCGGAACGACATCCCCTGCCTGGAGATAGTCAACATACGCCGCTATGTCTGTGTCCTGGATGTTTACTTCGGGATTTGTTTCTTCACTGATTGCATTAACGTTTGAGGAATTACAGAGTCTTGCGTAGTGTCCTCTTTTTGTGCTTTTATTACATATTTTGTCTTTTGCCGGACATTGTTGGAGGTGACCGGGTCCGAACGGATTACCGCACTTAAAACAGGATTGTTTTCTGTCTCTCTCTTGTCGTTGCGAGCTTCCCCGCTGTGGTTGTCCTCGACCTCTATTGTTTCCCCTTCTATTGTTACAGTAAGGGTCCCCTCCTCTTCTTTGAATGAACCCAACTGGTTCAGTCTTTATGCCCGTTTGTTGAGAAGGATTTGTCGATGATCCCTGCTTGCGTATTTGAATTTGATTTTCCAACCCTTTTTCCCTGCGTATTGCGTATTCAAACGCTTGCTCCGGGGTTTTGGTCTCGGCTAGTAGATCTTTTTGTACTTCATCATTTGTCATATTTGCTGTGAATAAGTCTCGGATAATTTCCGTTTCTAACGTGTTATTGTTGCAATTAGGACATTTGAAGTTTCCATTAATGACCAATTCCGTGAGACCACAGTGGAACTGTTCCAGCGTTTCTGTTTTGTTCTGCTTCCTTGTCAATGCCTCGTATCTGTCAAATGTAACAGTACGGTCTTTAATGAAGAGGTGCTCTAATCTATTCCAGAATGCTCTCGTTGATATTTCTTGTGTTTTTAGGTCTGGGTAATGTTGGTTCAGACGTCTTTGTCCTTCGTTTCCAAGGCTGAGATAAATATAGCTCCTGACTTTTATGTCGGCTTCCTCCCATGGTATTCCATGCACGGTGGGTCCCAGGTTGTCCAATTGGGCACATTGGTTATCCCATTGTATCTTTTTCTCTTGGTTACGAATGTTTCTGTCCCTGGTTTGTGATTGAGTTTCCCCTTCTATAGGAAGTTCATAACCGGGTTCTTGCGGTTTTCTCACTGCGGGTGGGTCTCGTAATAGCTTTTGTAGGTTTATGCCATCTTTTGCGACAATCCCTAAGTAGAGTTGCTGATTCCATTTCTCCCACTCCGTTGGAGGTTCCGCCGAGGCTTTTTGCCAGAATGGGGCGATACCTAGTGGGTTTTTTGTTGTGAGTGCTGGCTGCGCCATGTTATACCCTCAGCCGTTAGGTGAGGTATAAGCTATGTAATCTATGTAGTCAAAGTCTATGCTTAATCGCTAACTGAGAATAGAAATACGAAGAGTTAGAGAGCAACTTAAATTCAGTTGATAAAGTTAAGTCTGATTCGAATCTGACCTCGAAATCATGAGAGAGACAGAGACTCATAAATAACTATTGAATATGGTGTTAGTTTTAATAGGTACTTAATTTAGATCAGACTTCTATATGGTTAAGTTTACATAATGTTACATAAGTATATATGGTTAGCATTTAGGATGAGAACAATCTATGTATTGTTTTAGGTAGACGGAGTTCTAGTATATCCGTATGGATAACAGTTCTAATCGGTATCTAATATATCCATATGGATAACATACAGGCGACTTACAACTCATTCAAGTTGTTTCACTTCTGGACTTCTTTCATTAGGTTTCCGATAAGGATTAGGTCTTTGGTTTCTGATAAGTGAACTGCGTCGCTTACAAAATCATGTGAACCAAAAAACTCCCCGTATTCCTCCATTTTTTGTTTTACTGGCATCCGGATGCATTTTTGAAGTAGAGCACGGCAAAGTTACGTGGTTTGGAGTTGTTGAAATTGGATTCGAGTTTTCGCATTTGATTGCACCTTTTGATACGCCTGTTCTATGAATTTCAGGCAGAAGTGTTTCGCCAGTTTTAGAAGCACAAGTTAAGCAATGACATTCACATTTGTCGAAAAACTCGGGCCCATATTTTACAAAAATCTCTTGACCGGGGCGTATTTTTCTCCGAGTCCTAAAACTTACTACGGAATTGTCCAGACTAGAAAGGTCATACTCACCTTTTGATGACCTCATCGCCTTCAGATATAAGAAAATAGCCACCGTAACTGTCATATTGTCTTGAAAACTTAGACGAAATAACTTCATATGCGTTTAGCAATTCTTCGTAACAGTTCTATGAGCCGTTCTCATTAATGTGTTTTTTTGAAGAGGCGATCTGACATAAGCCTTGACGTTACAATTCTTGCAGACCTACCAGCCGTTTCAACAAGATCTCGTACAATATGCCCGTCCACTAAACTTTCCGCCAATCACGAGATCGATCCAACAAATTTGGCATTTTTGCATGCTAAAAGACAGTCTTCTTGTTCACTCGATTGGAAAATCAGAACCGACTTTTCTCACCCGGTCAATCGGGGGAAAATTGGTCCCATCGACCTCTTCAGTTTTGAATAAACCTAACATTCGAGCTTAAAAAAACTACCTCAAACTCGCAAATTGCCTTGTTTTCCTAAATGTCTCTATGAAATATTGCGCTTTCTTAGAAACGCTGAGTAGAAAACTTAACTCTAAGTGACACAGAGCGTATATTTATCTAATCATCGACAACGCTGTTATAAAATTGGAACACTATCAAACATTAAATAGGAAAACTATTTTCATATTAAATGAAATTGTTTGAGGAAATAATTGAGTTTCTGTAGAACAAGAAAATTATTTCGTGGATAATTACGGTTAGATTAACAAAACAACTAACCATTTAAACCTATCTACCCCATGATTTTATTTCTAATAGTTGCTTGTTGTGGTTTTTCGAAGGTATGTGTGCCTGAGAGAAGTTCCCTCATTTTGGCTTATCCGGACGCTTGATCTTGCTAGAGCAACTTCAGCAATGGTCTTTTCATTTTTCCTCTTTTTATCAATGAGCTCATTTCCTCTGCGATTGGAACTCTGTTTAGCCAGCTCGTAAGCCTGGAGAGATGTTAGCATATTTCTTTTTGGCTGCCTCTAAACAAAAAAAGGAAAAGCTTGCAGATGAGCTTCCTCTTGGTTAGGAAAAAAGTTGTGATGTAAAAAGTTTCAAAGATCACACATAAATCAAAAACTGCCACTACGAACCTTCCCAAATATATTTTCGCTCTGAGTCGGAACGCGATCTACAGTGTTATCCAGCTAATTCTTAGGCGAGATCATATGAGTCATGTTTTCTTCATCTGACCACAGTTTAACCCACTTTTCGTCCGTACTTTCTAATAGCGTTCAATGACACCATGTTTATATTGTTGAAATTAACTTGGTTCGGGTTTTCAGCCGTCGCAGCTGGTTTTGCGGCTGAAACGTCAGCAAGCGGGCCTAAGTTTAATTTTTAATCACTCAACAGGTAGTGAGATTTTCAAAAAATAAATTTGTTATTCTCTCCTTACCGGCTTTGGATGCAGTTCTGAATTCGGACGCTTTCATCTACGTGCCTTTTCATGACCGTTCCGAAATTTTGAGCAACTATTTCCATTTTCCATGTTTTCAGCAGCATTATTCATGCGAGCGCTTGATTTATCCCTGCTCTCTGCCGACTCATACTTTTGCAAAGCGGATTGGTTCATAATTTCAGCACTGGACATTTTTTTTCTCAGATTTCAGGAATTTTTGAAAACAAAATTATCATGATTCAAATCGCTGATTTAATTTCAAAACAATTGTTAGTCGATAAGACTAACTTGAAATTCCAAAACTGCAGATGCCGAAGAAAACCCTGGCTCAGATGAAGGCGCGTTTTTCAATGGGGGTGTTGGTTCGTCCAGGTAATGAGATCCAAAATCTGATGTTTGCAGCAAATTAGCTCGTTTTCATCCATTAGCCTGACACTCAGTCTTTCTTTTTTGTTTAGATTGTTCTCTCGACCAAGCCACACCCTCGGTGATCTCCCACCGGACAGAATTGTTTTTGTTCTATATTGTTCTCAGTGCAAAATTTTTTCATTGCTTCCCTTTAAATCCGGAGAATTGATCGGTTTTGATTGACTCGGCAATACCATGCGTGTCAATGTAAGGGCGTAGAAAATTAATTAACGAGTCTTACCGCGGATTTTGTAATTTTAACCGACGGGAATTTCGAGTATCTGTCTATTGCCACTACATTTATATATATATATATTTTTCCTTATGGTCTGCTAATGGCCCTGCGTAATCGAGTTGAACTAACTGACCCGGCTGCGTTAGCAAGGGTACAGGCTTAGATAAATTTTAGGAATGTAATACTTAGCATTCTTACCATATCTGGTGCAATCTCTGCATTCTTCTGCTAAGTTTAAGATGTCATTATTTATGTGGGGCCACCACAAATAGTTGGAGACATCCCTGACCAGGATGTCCTCGGTGTGCCCCTCCCTTTGATAGAGTACTAAGCTACTCCAATCGACAGGTATTTAGCCTACGGACCTTTGAGGAGTTGGCATAAAGGAAAGTCAGACCCGCGATTAGGGACGATCTCGGCTGGAAGTATTTCGGGCTTGAGAGCTTCCAGTCTCTCTTCCACGTACAGGCTGCTGACGGCGGTACGACCAGACATTCTTCTGCAAACTGATTCTGTACACTCTTCAACACAGTGTACTTCCTTGGACATTTGGGGCACTGATAGCTGCCTGGCGCATTGCGGGTAGTATCTGATCCTCTGCAACCGCCTCTTGATCTCGTTCTCTTTCTCCTTGATCTCGTTCGTCTTGATCTCGTTCGTCTTGGTCGATTCGGTGAATCTGATCTTCAAGAAGATCCTCACTGTCATCGTTTCCAACAACATCAGTGCTTTTGATCAAAGTGCACTGAGGGTGAGCCAGGGCAACATGGCTCTTCAACCATCCAAGCGTCTTGTACTGCTTCTTGCACCTCGCAGCTGGACAGTTGTAGTTATCTTTCGGGATTATTGAGATAAAGGGGGTCATCTGGAGATTGTCTTGTTCTTCCAGTGCCTCATGGTCCCTTCTCGGATGCCTTAGCATCTCTTGTCTTTCAGCAAAATTTAAAGAGCAGCTCCCCGCTTCACAGGGTACAGTTTGAGGGCGCGAGCCGACCATCCTTTGAGTACTCTGGTCGACCTCGTTGTTATACTTGAGTGGTTTCGGATCTTTTATCCACTCTTCTTTCCTGATGATCCCAAGTCTTTCTAGATCTAAATCGAAGGTTCGCAACGAGTCCTTTGCATACACCTTGCATTTCACAGCTTGAGATTTGACAGCATCTACTTTGAGCTTCACAATTGAGGCCCAAAGATTAGCCCTTTTTACCGCTAACTCCACTTCTATATTCCTTAACGGTACTTTCTCTGCAATTTCGACATTTGTGCAGGTTCTCTTGCTGTCTAGTTTCAGGATCATTCTTCTGGCCTTGTTTAGCACAGCGGTTAACTTTCCGAAGTCGACTTTTCTAATTACAGCTGTCTCCAGGCCATACAGTAGAGTGGGCTTGATAGAGGTCTCTACTAACTTTACTTTCGTTCTGACTCTCAATGCGCTGCTTGTTAGTGCTGGTCTCATTTTTTACAATCGCGGTCCGTGCTTTCCTGCAGTTGTTGGAAACTGCGTCACTGATTTCTCCTTCAACGTTCAAAGGCCTTCCAAGATAATTAAAGGATCTCACCTTTTTTATTTTTGCACCATTAAGGATGATATCACTCGGGCCATCACTATTGACCACCATTACTTCAGTCTTTCTGAGTGAAATCTCCATCCCTGCCCTCTGGACTTCCCGATTAAATGCATCCAGACTTTATGGGCATCTGCAGGTGATTCAGAGATCAGAACTAAATCATCCGCGTATGCAAGGTGATTCAGATCCGAACTCTATTTGAGCACTTTCTTGCACACGTCATCAAACACCAGATTGAAGAGTGTGGGGCCGACTACACACCCTTGTCTCACTCCTCTTCCTGGAACAAACTTATTTTGTTTGTCAATCTCCCGCTCTGCCTCATCATGAAGATCCCAAATTAATCTCTTGAGAGGGTTTGCTACACTCCGATCTTTGAGAACATTGAACAGTGTTGTCCTGTCCACTGAGTCAAAAGCTTTAACCAAATCAATGAAGATTAGTACTAGCTTTTTCCTCGAGTCACGAGCTTTTTGGATCCTTCTTTTTACGGTCCATATCACTTGCAGCGTGCTCCTGCCTGTTCTGAAACCGAATTGCAGGTCATCTAGTGTTTGGTCCATACTTCTTTCGATTCGATTTTTCAATATTTTACAAAATACTTTTCCTTCAGCGTCTAGCAGAAAAATCGATCGATAGTTAGATGGTAGAGTTTTTTCACCCTTTTTGAACAGGCTAATAACTTTTGCGTCCTTAAACGCTTTTGGGGTATCCGATGTTCCTTCCCAAAAGTTATTGAAGCTTGCATTGATTACAGGAACCAATTGATGACCTTTGCCCGATGACCTTGAGTTAATAGCAAACTTCGTTTCTGCTCGTGTAGGAGGATTGAGCATCTCGTATGGCGTCTCCTCTAGTATCTGACCTTTGAGTTTGACATGCATGGCTTTTCTCTCTTTGAAGAGTTCTTCGTAATGCAGTTTAATCTGCATGTTGCTTGGCCCGATTGATTTCCTGGCTCTGTCAAACCAGGTGATGCGGTAGGTTCTGAGTGTCTCTTTCAGCATTCTGTAAGCCTGTCTCACTGAGTTTTCAGTCGACAGATCTTCATAACGATGAAGACCCGCCTCATCCGCCCGGACCTTGCACTCTTTCGTGATGAGTTTTACCTCCCGATTGAGTGCCATGAGCCTACTTTTCAGGTCCTAGTTCAGTCACTTTCTGAGAAGGGTCGCTCAGAAAGTGACTCGAACTAGGGACAAAACCCTTCTCAGAAAGTGACTCGGGTCAGATCATTCTCAGAAAAGGACTGAACAGGCTCAGAAAGTGACTTTGGAAATTTAGATTTAGGGCTAGGGCTAACTAGAAGCTCACAAAGTGACTCGGGTCTCATTTTTCCCAAAAAGGGTTTAAAATCCCCAAATTGGGCAAAAATAGCCGTGAAACCTTAGGGTTAGCCCAAAAACATCCCAAATCACCGGAAAATATAAAAACGCAAGAAGTTGGCCCAAAATTGTGCAAAAAAAGGCCTAAAACTGTCAAATTTGCTTCTATCCCCAAAAACCTCTAGAAATGACTTCTAAATCCAAAAATCCCCAAAAGTGACCGAAAGTGATTAGTACTAGCTTTTTCCTCGAGTCACGAGCTTTTTGGATCCTTCTTTTTAAGGTCCATATCGCTTGCAGCGTGCTCCTGCCTGTTCTGAAACCGAATTGCAGGTCATCTAGTGTTTGGTCCGTACTTCTTTCGATTCGATTTTTCAATATTTTACAAAATACTTTTCCTTCAGCGTCTAGCAGAAAAATCGATCGATAGTTAGATGGTAGAGTTTTTTCACCCTTCTTGAACAGGCTAATAACTTTTGCGTCCTTAAACGCTTTTGGGGTATCCGATGTTCCTTCCCAAAAGTTATTGAAGCTTGCATTGATTACAGGAACCAATTGATGACCTTTGCCCGATGACCTTGAGTTAATAGCAAACTTCGTTTCTGCTCGTGTAGGAGGATTGAGCATCTCGTATGGCGTCTCCTCTAGTATCTGACCTTTGAGTTTGACATCCATGGCTTTTCTCTCTTTGAAGAGTTCTTCGTAATGCAGTTTAATCTGCATGTTGCTTGGCCCGATTGATTTCCTGGCTCTGTCAAACCAGGTGATGTGGTAGGTTCTGATTGTCTCTTTCAGCATTCTGTAAGCCTCTCTCACTGAGTTTTCAGTCGACAGATCTTCATAACGATGAAGACCCGCCTCATCCGCCCGGACCTTGCACTCTTTCGTGATGAGTTTTACCTCCCGATTGAGTGCCATGAGCCTACTTTTCAGGTCCTAGTTCAGTCACTTTCTGAGAAGGGTCGCTCAGAAAGTGACTCGAACTAGGGACAAAACCCTTCTCAGAAAGTGACTCGGGTCAGACCATTCTCAGAAAAGGACTGAACAGGCTCAGAAAGTGACTTTGGAAATTTAGATTTAGGGTTAGGGCTAACTAGAAGCTCACAAAGTGACTCGGGTCTCATTTTCCCCAAAAACGGTTTAAAATCCCCAAATTGGGCAAAAATAGCCGTGAAACCTTAGGGTTAGCCCAAAAACATCCCAAATCACCGGAAAACATAAAAACGCAAGAAGTTGGCCCAAAATTGTGCAAAAAAAGGCCTAAAACTGTCAAATTTGCTTCTATCCCCAAAAACCTCTAGAAATGACTTCTAAATCCAAAAATCTCCAAAAGTGACTGAAATATACCGAAACCGATGGGATTGACCCTAAAACGCAAAAAAACACAGAAAACCCAGAAACGCTTAAAAATGACCCAGAATCCTCCAAAAGTGATTAAAAACTGACAAAGTATATATACTCGTACATATTTATATATATATAAACCTAGCCCTAAAATATAAATATTTACATATAATTTATATACATATATAATTAAAACTGTACACACTTATATAAGTCTTCTTATTTATGCTCAGTCCGACTTAATCAATATATGGTCTTCAAATCTTTTTGTTTTTTTTTCAAGTAAAGGTTTTCTCTATGATTTTTTCTTTTTCAGAATTTTTTTGGTGCCTCTCAGTTCACCCTGAAGTTTTGCAGGACTATCCAGGACCGCCAACGGGGAGGCGGGCACCATCAATCCCAAAAAATTTTTTGGCTTTTTTTCTTTTTTTTTGTGAGAAAGCTTTCTCTTTTTTGGAACTTGAAGTTCTCATTTTTCTTTTTTTTTCGAAGCCAAGGCTTTCTTTTTTTTTAAACTATGTAAATGTAAAACGACAATAAACTGCAAAAGATGAATTGTAGACAACTAAGCCCCTCCTAGCACAACTAAGGCTTATGGAGGCACAAAGTCATAAACAACCCACCGATTACTCAACTAAGCCCCTCCTAGCACAACTAAGGCTTTTGGAGGCACAAAGTCAAGTGATCAAAATTAATATACGTCAACAACAACAATCAACTACAAAGGATGAATTGTAGACAACTAAGCCCCTCCTAGCACAACTAAGGCTTATGGAGGCACAAAGTCATAAACAACTCACCCGATCACTCAACTAAGCCCCTCCTAGCGCAACTAAGGCTTTTGGAGGCACAAAGTCGAGTGATCCAATCAACATACTGCACGAAAATGAGTTACTGTATTTGAGAACAATATGAAAAAAATTTAACAAGTTAATGCATCAAGTCGCGTGTTTTTTTTTGTGAGAAAACTTTTCTCTTTTTTTGGAACTTTAAGTTCTCATTTTTCTTTTTTTTTCGAAGCCAAGGCCCTCCTAGCACAACTAAGGCTTTGGAGGCACAAAGTCAAGTGATCAAAATCAATTTACCGCGAGAAAAAGAAAGACTGTGAATGATTTGTCAATATTTCTGAAACTCTGTCAATTTATAGAGCATTTGTTAGGTAACGTTTGACAGTAAATTTATCGGGATTTGTTCTATTTATAAATTAGTTAATGGTCTTGAAAAATTGCCAGAAAATCCAATTTTTAGAAAACTTGAAGAAAAATAAGAGTTCTAGAGAAACACTTTTGAATTTAATTTTTATGATTATATTTTTTCCGGCAGTATTTTGTCCTTGTCTTTCATAAAGGCTTTCTTTTTTTAAGTTATGACAACAAATGACACTAATAATACTTAAAAATTGAATCATAGTTTTACTTAATTACGGACAATTATAGTTTTCTTCCAAGTCTTTTCTCTTCTCAAGCTTCTAGTTTCTTGGTCACTTGCTTGAAGATGCTTTTCGCCGCATCTAAGTTGATCGGGAGGTTCTTATCCCGGAAACTTGCCGAAAAGTTGCCCCTCTTTTCCATAAATTCGATGTACAACGCTGCCAGCCTTTGGTTATCCTCCTCAGTTAGCGTGTACTTCTGGCGAGCATGTCTTTAATCTCTAGTTTTGATTAAATTGAGGATTAAATTCAGATTGTTTTTTCTTCTCACTGATATTTCTTGAGGTTTAGCTTCTGGAGCTTTTTTCGGTTATGCTGTTTATTAGATGGAACGAACATTTCATCTTCACTGTCTTCGTCTTCCTCACACTCTTCAATATTCACATCGCTTTCGCTGTCAAGCTCGCTCTCTGGTTGAACGATGTTCTCTTGGCTGTCTTATTCTTGAGCTTGCAATGGGGTCTGGGTTCAATGACCGAATTTTGCAAGGCTGGCTGGAAAACTGCGTGTAAACGGTTTTCGAAGGCTGGCATGGGAACTTGTGAAGATGAGCATTGCTGTAAAGTCATCTCTGTGTATTGACTCGCCATAGCAGCATTTCTCAGTTTGTCTACGTGCACTTCATAAAAGTTCTGAGCTGTTTCAGCTGAATGTCCAGTGTGTTTGTTCAATGCATCGCGGTGTAATGGATTGCAGATTTTTTCTTTGCAGTCGGATGCCATCAACTTGCGGTATTGGGTTGCATTGATTCTCAAATTTGGTAGTCCGTGCTGTTTCGGGCATTTACTACTCCAATACCTCATGTAGTTTTTCTGCGTCTCGTGAGTGTGCTTTTCAGCTACATTGAATGGAGCGAACAAGTAGACATGCTCTTTGTGCATCTGTTGCCTAACGCGAGCAAGTCGCTGGAATAGTATCATCTCCCGCTCCGTAAGAGCTTGAACTTTGATTCGCTCACAATAAAAGTTCTTATGTGTTTTTTCGAAGATTTTTTGTAAGGCAGCAATTCTCTCTCGTTCTCCGGGACCTTTCTTGATGTTTTCGAGGCCTCTGGGTGCCAGCTCTATAGCATACAGTTGGTGTGACTCAGAGTAATAATAGTTTTCCAGGAACTCAGTCCTGAACAGATTGACTGTTCCGGCTCTGGAATTGTTTCTGAGTATCATTATTCCCACTAAGTTTAAGGTTACAGTTCTGATATCTTCCTCAGCTAACTCAGTAGTGTCCTCCTTCAGAGTAAACTCCAAAAACTCCAACATTCTGTTCCTCATCAACAGAACGTCCTGAACTTGAGGTAGAGTGCTGGCATCAGCTTTCTGACTAATGTTCCGACGGCTCCTGTTCGGACGGTTCTCATGGTCCATCAGTTGCAGAATTTTCGATTTGAAGGCCTCGATATCAACTTTTTGCTGGAAGGATCAGATTTCATAGCACAAGAAGTGCTCAATGAAATTCTTCAAGTCTCTTAACATGTTGGTTACAGACTTTCCCGCTTGCACTTTCGGGTACATTGCGATCCATTCTTCGAGGCGCGAGACATTTGTCACTCCTCTTGTCGTAATTATTGCAGTTCTTATTCGGTTTATTTTCCCTCTCATATTCCCCTCGCTGAAAGTATTGCCTTTGCTGTTTACCATCTGGTTTTTCCTCATCTGTTCGTACTTTTTGAGCAATTTTCCGAAATTGGATGTCGTTTTATTCAGCCATTTATCTTTTTTTCCTCATCCTTTACCTGAGCTTGCTTCAGAATGGAGTCTGGAAGATCCCAGAGCGATTTTACTTTCTTCCACACCGGCTCATGAAACCTATCACTGTGACGAAACTTAGCATCGTGAATGGTCAAACATTTAGTACATAAAAAGCGCGATTTTGGCTTCCCTTTCAAGCACATAAGATGGCACTTTTGGAACATGTTTAGAACGTTTTTGTCTGTGATGTGATGGAAATTCTGAAAATGCCTTCGCAAGATTGCTCTGTTTTTAAAACTAACCATGCAAAATTCGCATTTGAAAGCTTTTTCCTTGGGCTCTGGTTCTGGCTCCGTGTTGTTTCGCTCTTCATTTTCTGATTCTGAAGAACTACTCTCCGTCTCACTGGGACAATAGTGGTGTCGCTCAGGCACGTAGTGAGGGTCAATAACTGATTCTGGCAGCTCGATACCATTATTCATTGGCTGTGGGTAGATGACTTCTTTAGTGTCTACATTGGCAGAGTACACAATGTATGACTTCCCCGCTATGCTAGCTTTTTGATGATCTTTCTCGATGTGTTTCTTCATATCGAAGTAGTTGAATGTTTTGGTGACAGCGTTACAATCGACGCAAGAAACAAAGTAATGTCTGCGTTTTCCGTTGACATCAATGGAAAATTCAAGATAACTGAATTTTGAGTGAAATAAGACACGAATGCAATTTTCCAACACGTACTTAACGTTTTACCCAGCAAAGCTCGACCGGAACGAAAAAGAATTTTGACCAAAAAAACCACCTCTGAGTTCCATTTTTGAGCTTCAGAGAGTCACTAAATTCATTTTTCCGGCACGAAGACGAAATTTTTATGCAAGGACAAGGTATACTTTGTAGAAAGATCTTTTTACGCGCCGAACCATGGAAAAAGTTGCAAGCAATAAAAACAATTTCAAAAAAGTTATTCAGGAAGAAACGTACCATTTTTCCAGAAAAACGCAATTTTCGACAATAAATCGGCTGATATCTTCTTTTTCCGGAAGAAAATGGGCTCATAATCGTTTTTCAAAGTCAGTCCAGAGCTAAGTTAACTCAGATAAGAAAACGAAAGTTTGAATTTTGTCGAAAAAATTAAGATTGATATCAAAAACTGGGGTAAAAAATTACCAAAAATGAGTGCTCAATTTGAGCATCAGAAAATCACTAAAAGCCACTGTTTCGAAGTGAGGACGTTCTCTAAACAAAAAGTTTACAAAGAATTAAGTTTTGCTGTGTTTGTGATAGAGCTTATAAATAAAAATCAAACGTCGGATATCGGTTCAGTTGTTGAGATATGGCTCTGTGGAGCTGCATTTTTTAAAAAAATTGCTGTATTCTACATATTGTTTCCCTATATTTTTTTCCACTAGCTTAAACGCCCGAATTTAATTTTTACGAACACTTGTTTGATGTCATTGATAAAGAAAATATCTCTTCGATATCTCAAACTGAGTGAAAAATTACGAAAAAAAACCATATTCTAAAAAAAATGACCAATTGTTGAGCATTTTGATTTCACCCTAAGAGAGCGAGAAAAAATCTATTTTTCGATATAAAGACAAAAATTTTCAGGAAATTTGACCAAGAAGCAATTTTAAATCAGGTTGCCAAAGAGCTTTTCTAGAAAATTTCGAGTTCATATTCGGTTTTAGTTGTTGAGATATGACTTCATGAAGGGGAACGTTGTAGAAAAAAAGGCAATTTCACAATTTTTTTAATCATAACGTTTTTTTTCACGTGCTAAAGCTCCCAATTTTTTTCTTTCAAAACTGTGTAATGATGTTATAGACTTAGAGAGAGTAATTTCAACATTAAAGAATTTAAAAAAATCCTGAAAAAATTTATTAAAAAAGTTGAAAAAAATCGATTTTTTTTTCGAGTTTGAGAACGTCCAACAAACTTTTTCATAAAACAAAATTTTCTTCATGATTTATTAAACAATGAGTGTTTGATATGAAAACAAAATATCAAAAAATCATTAAGATATCTCAAGTACTTTAGGATTTATAGTTCCTCAAAATTTGCAAAAAAAAATCGAAAACAGTCGAAAAGTGTCTTTTTTGCCACAATTTTGAAGACCTATAACTTTTTTTGTAATTAATGAAATTTGTTGACATTTTGTCAGAGACGGAACGAAGGTAAGATTAATTGTTGATATCAAAAGTTTTGGGATATCTCAAAGGGTCTCCTAGTTAGAGGTCCTCAAAAATTGCCAGCACTTCCATCTTTTGTGATTTTTGAGCAATTTTCAAGGCTTTTAACTTTTTTCTTATTTACGAATCTTGTTGAAACTGGGTCGTTTTATAAAAAATTTTCTGGGCAACACAAGACAAAAAAGTTGTTGGATGTATTTAAGATTTTACTTAACAAGGTGTCCTCAAAATCAGCCAAAAATTCCAAATTTGAGACCTTTTCCAATTTGAAGGCCTTCAACTTTACTTCTTATTTCTGAATTATGCTGAAACTTTGTCAAATCATAGAAGATATGCTAAGTAACGTTTGACTGTAATATTATTAGGAGTTGGTCTATTTATAATTTAGTTAGAGGTCCTCAAAAATTGCCAGAAAAAAAACACTGGGAGCTTAGATAACCAGAATGTCAAAAAGTTTTCTCTGGAAGTGTTTTTTTCTGGCAATTTTTGAGGACCTCTAACTAAATGATAAATAGACCAACTCCTAATAATATTACAGTCAAACTTTACTTAGCATATCTTCTATGATTTGACAAAGTTTCAGCATAATTCAGAAATAAGAAGTAAAGTTGAAGGCCTTCAAATTGGAAAAGGTCTCAAATTTGGAATTTTTGGCCGATTTTGAGGACACCTTGTTAAGTAAAATCTTAAATACATCCAACAACTTTTTTGTCTTGTGTTGCCCAGAAAATTTTTTATAAAACGACCCAGTTTCAACAAGATTCGTAAATAAGAAAAAAGTTAAAAGCCTTGAAAATTGCTCCCTGTCTCCTACTGTTGAGTCCACTTCGACTATTTAGATGTCGTATCGGTCGTTGTTCGTTCCGTTCCTTTGGTTAGGATCCGTAGTATAAGGTCTGTATCGATCATTTCTGAACTGGCTTCTAGCTCGAGCATAGTTCATGGCCGTGTCTATCTCCGCCCACTAAATCCTAGAAAGAGATCAATTTTGTTGATGTCGATTGGTTTGGGTCCGGAATGTCTTTCCACTTTCTCCAGGCGCTTTTCGCTACACGGCCATCCTGAGAACCGATCCTGAACTCTCCGAGTCTCTTGATTGTCATGGTTTTCTGTAACGTCGTCTACGTGACTTCCTTCTCTGTTATATCTCTCCGCTGGCCTCGTTGCTCACTTCTCCGGTCGTTAGTCCGCACTATTTTTCTAGATTTGTCCTTTTTCATACTGATATTCTTTTTTTCTGAATTTTGAATTATAAAGCTGACTGACTGTTTCACTCAGGAGATTTTGCATAACTTAATTTTGGCAGTTTTGAGAGTCATAAATTTCGAACGTTTTCGTTCAGGTGGAGTTGTGTTCGTTGTGGAACAATTTGTTTGCTATGGCAATCGTACGATGACTTTTTATGTCGTTTTTTTTTATTTCGACTTCTAGATTGTTTTCGTTCCGGGTGAGCTCCGCCTCATCTTTTAATCGACTGCTTAAACAGCCGAGCGCTGTGTTACAACTTTCTATTGACGTAACTACGAATTTTTCATCTAGCTTATCAGTGGAATACTTGTTTTCTGAGGTATTAAAATAACGTGAGGCAAATGCAATGGGGATCCATTCTCCATCCCTAGATTTTGTTCCAGGGTTGCTCTTAAGATATGATGGCTGGCGTCGCACTTTGTACACATGTCTTTTGGAGAGTCATAATAATTCATCTTTGCGACCGCTTTTTTTCAAATATATCTGAATGTTGTTCCCCCATGCAGTTTTTTTACCGGTAACTTTTTTTGTTTCTTCTTTTCGTTTTTTTTTTTCATTTAACAACGATCTGAGTTTGTCTGTTAAAATTGCTGTACTTGGAATATACTTAGTAAGGTGGTTAATGCTTCCTATGAACGACCTAAGTTTTTTCAGGGACCTGTGGGATTTAACTCTAATTTGCCTCCGTTTTTGTTACTTTCGGTATGACGCCGCTTTCCGATAGATGGTGTCAGAGCCAGTCTACCTGGTTTTTGAAAAACTCGCAATAAAAAATTTTTAGCGCCAGATTTCCTTCATCCAATTTTTTCAATACATTCGAAAGTTCCATCGAAACTTGTGAGGAACCTTAAGGTCCCTGTTGCGTGCCCCCCCCCCCGACAAAATTTTTTTTACATTCATCCGCTGTTTTTGCAGTCAATCAGAATTGACAGTACGCGTAATTCAAGTCTATTACTGTGGAGTTAAACTTGACCGCTGCATTGGTAGTTACAATTTGGCTCACCCCATTTAGTAATTCATCTATGTTGGGCATTTGATACTTGTTTTTAAATAGTTGTCTATTGCTTGGTTTTGCTTTTAAATAGTTGTGTATTGATTGGTTTTGCGTCTAGTGCAAGCTTAAGTCAAGTTGTTTTTGTCTTGGAGGTGAATTGGTATCCGCCTACCCTTTTCTTGAATTGGGCAAAGTAGGTATTTGAACTTTGTGTTTACTTCATTGTTTTTTGATTCCTCTAGCCGATCAAATAAATTTTCTGGCTGCTCGCACAGTAGCACGACAAACCTCGACTTTTTTGGGAGCTGGTTTCAAGGTAGTGTTGATTCCCACCCTGCTTTGGAGATGCAGTCCCAAAATACATTGAGGGCGTCTCTCTAATCAGAAGTGATGCATCTGGCGCTTCCCACCCCGTTGAACGAATGTTTACATGAGTGCTCCAAGAATCAAAATCAGATGCTTATTATAATCAACTAACTGTGCAGACAGGTTTAACTGCTCTGTTGGTAAAATGATGGCTTTCTCTGAAGTTTCCAAGATTTCTTTCGCAGTAGCCCAATTAAGGAAGGATACTGGACTGTCTGTATCTATTGTCATTTTGAAAATTTGTTCTGACTGTGGACTTCTTGGTATGTCAATCTTTTTGATACTTAGGTAGTCCTGTTTCTCCTTTTATATCGCTTCTTTAATTGCCAATCTGTTTTGGACGTTTTGTTCAATCTGGATTAATGATCGATTGGTTTTCTATCGACATGATTTCAATTTCATTACAGTAGTCAAAATTCTGTGTGAGGTTGCACTCCACTTCAGAGCTATCTCCATCCTCAGGCACTTCGCTTACCTGTTTAGAACGAAACGTTTTCGCGAAGTGGTTTGGTTACGCGCAGATTTTACACGTTTTCCCAATCGCCGGGCAGTTTTTTGAATGACCTTCGTTAAATGTTCTGCCGCACGTATTGCAGGGTCGTTTCTAGTTTGTAGCTCGTCAATTGTTTCTACCTGACTGTTGTTTTCTTTTATACTGCTCCTTGCCTTGTTGCCTGCTGTTCTGGTTTTTTTTATCCACTGTCATAATAGGTTCTGGTCTTTTTTCTAATTTGTAAACCAGATGACTGAGTTGCGTTTGCAGTATTGGCATTTGTCCTCTGGAATGCATGTGTTGTCTGATTGCTTTCTTCAAATTTTTAGCGCTCTTCTCAACATTTCGTCGGGAGATAGGGCCGTAGCATCTCCTCCCGTTCGTGGTTTTTGTGGTCTTAGTGCTGGCTCGTCTATGACCAGTTTCGGATCTTGTAATAATTTTTCAGGATCCATATTTTCTTTCACCGTCACTGTCATGATAAATTGATCGAACCAAATCTTAAACTTACATGGCGGAATGAGCTGGCTGTGGTCTAGAATACGGGAATTCCATGTGGGTTCGGTTGTCTTTAGACAAGAATCCTGCTGGCTGCGCCATGTGATAACTATTGCAAGTTCTGGTAACTCAGTTATGTAAAACTAGTGTTTCATAAGAGGTGAGTTTTGACTGGTCTTGAGGAAGTCTTTCAGCTCAGTTCTACTATGGCAGAACTGAACTCGCAGTTCTTCTCTTCTAGATCGGCGCAAATGGCCTTTACAATGACAGTATCCATATTATATAAATAGATAACATCAAGGTTTCTGCAACCGCAGTACCACAGGTCACTACATACCCATTTTTAGTCGAAATGGTTGCAACATACCATTTTTGGCTCGCGCAAAGTCACAATCTATCCATTTTCCTTCGCAAGGCTCTCAACGTATCTGTTATGAGTCGTGATGGTCGCAATATACCCAGTTTTAGTTGCAATGCTCGCAACATATTTTTTTGGGTCGCGACTTATATTTTTTGGGTCGCTCTTAACTTCTTCGGTCGCGCGTTATTGTATTTCAGTTTTGTATTTCACGATCGTTATGACGATCGTTTTAAGTTCAACGCGGGCCCCACTCCGTATGAAGGACTAATTTAACGGTTAAAAATATGTGATTGTTAAACCTAAAATTAATTTCCCCCTGTTGCAATACGAAGGCAAATAGTTGAAGAGATTCGACAGTTTGAGCATTTCACTTAAAAGTTTGAAAGCTAACATTTTAACTAATGCTAGCTATGATTATATGTTATAGCTTAAGTGCCTTACCCGTTGCTACTATTCGATTCGTATTCCAAATTTTGTAAAAATAAATTAGCCTAGAATAAATATATGATTCCATTTTCTGAATTAGAAATTAATCCTTTGGACCAATGTCTTTTTCGTCTTCAATTGAAGCTAAAAGATAATGCTGGAAAATAGTTCATAGAAATACTGAATGCTATACAATGACTGGCAATTGACAGATTTGTTCTTAAGTGGGATGTAAAGGTAAATTTGATCTTATGTCATGAAATTGAAAATACATGTGAAATATTTTTTAACATTAGTTTTGGCAGGTTTTGCGAACTACATGATAAAAAAGGCTGAACAGAGAAAAAAATGCATTGAACAAAGTGTATAATTTTGCTTACACTTTTCGTCGGAAAATTATCCTGTAACCCGATCTTTTTTCAGTTAAATCTGTAAAATAGAAAGATGTCTTCAACTTGTCCCGAAACAGGACAGCAAGTTCCGACCAGTGATCTGTTGAAGGAAGCACAAGACCTGGAGGCCAGTTTATTTAGTCTAGAATCCATCTTGGATGAGTTCTACAGTCCCTGCTGCACGAACGATAGACGAAAACAAATCGATGATGTTCTTTCGAGGTTTTTCCAACAACAAACATGCCTTCAACAAGCTTTATTTTTCCTTGGCAATTCAAATCAAGATTACACACGGACTTTTGCAATCAACATTCTTCAAGCATGTGTATGTTATAATTGGCCTCGTTATAACGAAGCTCAAAAAAGTGATTTGAAGTTCGCAGTGAGAAGATTTCTGTTTGAAAACGCACAGTCGTCTCAGTACTACGTGCTGAATAAATTATGCAAATTAATTGCGGATATTGCACGTTGTGAGTGGCCGGAAAAAGATCCGGAGTACTTCAATTACATCATGGGTTTCATAAGTCATCAAGAGACGCAACTGGCTGGGTTGACGCTCCTAAGAGCTACATTCGAGGAATTTATTACTCCAAAGGAAACAATGAGTGTAGCCAGACGCGCTTTGCTGGCTAAATTTCTACTGGAATCAGTTCCGAATGTGCTGCAATTTTTGGTGCAATTAATGAGTACGTTGCACCAGTCTCGTGATAAGGTAAGACTTGGATAGATTAGAATACATAATTTTGGTGTTTGTATTTATTTATAATCCAGTAGGCAATACAAAATTCTTTCACATTGCACGAATTCATAGAAATAAATCAATGAAGTCCAATAATTACAGCCTACCTAGGAGCATCAACAGACCAAAGGCCTGCATATTATGCCCTAAACATCTTTATAAAAATCAAACTAAGATAATACAATATAATTAAGACCTAATTAGCTTTTAGAAATTAAATTGAAAAGTTTTTTGTCACTGCTTATTAGGGATGGCCCCGGTATGTGAAAAGGTCTCTCAGTACTCATTAAACTGGAGAGTCTAAGTACCCTCTAGAATTATCAGAATGACTTTTGAGGGCTCAATTGAGGCCTTACTGTGAATTAGTGTAAGCACTGAAAGACACCCGAAGACAATATTAACCAGCTAATCATTATCAATGATGTAACTATCTAGTACATCATAAGAAAACGCTTTAAAGTCATGTTTACTGTTTATTAAACCTAATTTCTCAAAAACAGATAAATTATGAAAGTAATTGAAAATTACAGTCTACGTCTTGTTATTAGGTTATACCTGTACCACTGATATACTTCGGTAAAACTCGTAATGACGAACTTTGAAGCTCCCTCTTTTTTGAAATTCGATTAAATTCGATTGCTAGTCTCAAGCAACTGATTGACCACGCCCTTAAAAAGTTCATATATGCGGAGTTCAAAAACTGTCGCAATACGATTTTCTACAATTTTATCTTCAACACTTTCGCGATATCGTTTGTTGAAAGCTTGCAGTTTCAGAATTGGGGTCAAACTGGTAATAGATGTGCATCCATACACAAGCACGCCATCTTGAATTACTGTTTTGTTTAAAAACATTATAGAAATTCAACAGTTGCTTTCGATGGAAAAAATATGTTTGATACGGTACATGAGTCGAGTCCACAATGTTGCGCTATTTTCGATGGAACAAATTGAAAATGATCTGTGAAATTTAATTTCTTATCTACATCCATACCCAAGTATTTGACAGATTGAACCTGTTCAATTTTTATATTAATGTTTTCTTTTGAATTCATTTTATATTATATTAAGGTTTTCTGTTCATGTTCATATTCATTTTCATATTAAGGTTTTCTGTTGAGGTCTTGCTGAATTTGACAACTTTTCTTTTATCTTGGTATACTGTAAGCTGTTAGATTTCAACCATTGGTTAACATCCTCCAGATCTTTTAAAATGAGTTATTTTTTATTGAATTTTGATTTATAGCTGTATCATCGGCAAACAAAACCGCTTTTTTTTACCATCACATTGTAGTAAATCATTGATGTAGATCAGAAACAGAAGGGGACCTAATACTGAGCCTAGTGGCACACCACAAACAGTTGGTTTTAGGTTGGAAGCAAAATTACCTTAAAGTTCATATTGCAATCGGTTAAACAAATGTTTTTCTAAAAGTTTAACAATGCCTCTGCAACCGTGTAATTCGAGCTTTGAAAGAAGCTTCGTATGGTTGACTGTGTCGAACGCTTTTCGCAAGTCTTAAAAGCAGACCGCTGTTTTCATGTTTTTCACTAAAGAAAGCTGAATGTTGTCAGTAACAGAAGCAATTCCATCCACAGGGACATATTTTCACAAAACCCAAATTGACAATTTGAAAACACTTTCATAAAAAAAACATTACAAGTCTATTATAGATGATACCTTCAAAAACTTTACTAATTGATTTTTTTTGCGGACGAAACCCTCCAACAATAAATCATTCGCATAGATTCCCATCATAATAAACCCCGGAGGACTAAATTACGGTTTAAAATCCTCCAGTTTTTGCTTTGATCAACTTGCGAAATCTGGATGTGGCATTTCTAGCACAGAATGGAATCCTTGGTCAAATCCTTTGAACGTTTTCGCTTGTCGAGATTTCGTCAATTTGCCTGAAAAAGACGTTTACGAAATATGTGTTCACGAAATAGTTATTTAAATAGTCGGGTATATGGCAAATTTCAAAGACTTGCTTAACACTGTTCCACATATAACAGTGACGCTAAAGCAAGGGCCAAAATCCGTAGATACAACTTAAGTTTCTTGTTTTTCTGATACTGGAATGGATATACGAGGTCGAAGATCGTCCAATAGATATCTCGCGATACGCAGCAGATTCTTCGTTTGATTTCTGTCTGGAAATTTGCCTTTTACAGAAACAGTTTATCACGAAGGAGTGCTTAGATACCGAGAAAACGGTGCGAGCCACGAAGCAGTCGAAAATTCGAGAAGCGCAAAGTCAAGTGCTGTTGTTGGAAGTCAAGTGCAATTGTTGGATTCTATTTTTATCTCGATTTTCTCACTTGGCCTTAACAAAGGCAACAGAAGGCTGACGTAGTTTTTGCGTCGAGGAGTTTGTGAATCTATTTTTTTTGATATCGTTGATTTCTATCGCGTAGTCTGGTTCTTGTGTGTTCTCATGTGCCGATGGCTTCAGGAAATTGCCCTTCAAGTCAAGATACTGGCTGTGACTTGCTGTTTTGATTTTACAGCTGGCATTTCCAATCAATGAATTGAAATGGTCCTATCTGCTTTATTGCAATTTTTGTGCAGGGCATTCTGTTCGCTCCTTTTTAATACTTGATCCAAATTTGACCTTGTTGTTTTGCATTGTTTCTAACTGAAATAATTCCTTCGTATAAAAGATCTATCGAATTGGATTAACTTTTGTGTGGAAAGGCAAAAGTCCCTTAGAATGTGGGGCTGTTTAATTGGAAAATTGGGAATTAACTCTCATACCACATATGCCGCATAGCGTGAGGCCGGGGTTCATTTTGACATCTCCAGCCAAAAGAATGAGCTGTCTCTGATGGCCTTGTGTTTCTGAGTCAGAAGCCAAAAACCCGGACGGGATCGTATTGAACCACAGTAGGTGTTTGCCTCGTATGGTTGTTTGTGAGAGGTGCTCGGACTGACTGGGCCACTGTTGGTACCGTGGATAATCGTCGACCTATCGTTTCCGAATTGTCTTTGCCCGTTCCTGGCACCCGGTGTGTTGTTTGCCGCACAAGTGCGCTTTCGCCGGTTGGAGGCCACACATATTTCGTACAAGGTTACCGTGACTCGTCGCACTGGCCATAGATGTGTTGGCCGGAGGTCCATGGCCATGCATGTTACTGGCATGTGAATGTACCACCATCATCGAGTGCTGTATCGGCATCTGTATGTGCAAGTGGGATTACTGGTGACTGGCTCTGCATTGCGTGATGTGTGGCTGTGACGTCAGTACGGGCATCTCTCAGCAGGTCTATCGCATGTGGAAGAGCTGGAACTATAGTCTCCAGACATTCCTGGGAGCCTTTCATGCTTCTGGATAAATTCACAACGATACTACGTCTTCTGATTCCACAGACAGCTATTGACCGCATTGCCATTGGCGTGGTATCAAGCGATTTCCTCATCATTGTGATCGACAGCCCGGGGGCTTTTCGCTCAATCACAATGCGCGTGGCCTCAGGACTACGTCATTCGGCGAGATCCCAGTTCCCCCAATTGTCAAATCCAACCTCTTTTTGTAACCACTGTCCAGAACATTCTTGATAGCCGAAAGCGAATTGGGAACCAGTTTTTTCGCTACCACTGTTGCCGGAAGTCTCTCTGCAAGTACCTTGCGGTTATTATTCCCTCTTCTGTCTTCGGCGTAGTTGTTGAAACACCGATCACTCACTGTCAAGATCCCCAGTCTCATGAAGTCTTCGCGACAACCTTTGTGACTATATCTCTTTTTTGTTAGAATGTTTTTGGCCGTGTCGAACAATTACAAATCAGTGTTTTTTAATCAGACATATATTAAATAAGTTGAGTCCGAGAGGGTTGTCTTCATCATGAGAGTCTAAACAAGAAAATGTTTGAATATGGTCAGCGAAGGTTTTATGAAAAGTATTTGTGAGGTTCTTTACTCAACATTACGAGATTAAATTATGCAGCTGGATTTTCGTAGCTTTTTTTCGAGCTTCTTTTTTTTCACTAAAAGACGTTTCCTTTTTTATCATGAGAATCAAGTTCGTTCGGCAATATGTTCACCCAATATCTGTTTCAAGACTGTTCTTGGGGAAAATTTCATGCTCACCACTACTGGAAAAATTAAGTCCACTGGAAAGAGGCTGCTTCCTGTCAATTTCCCCGCGCCATTTTAAAACCAAACCTGAAATCCTGTGTCAGCTAAGACACAGGTTATTACACTAAGTCAGCTTAGTACATTATCATTGCATCCAAAACCTGCACATTTAATCCAAACCTACATCTTGGGTACAATACGTGTGTACAAAATGTAGAAGGGTAGAATACGTGTCATCTCTTTATCGGCTGGTGTTTTTGAGTCAAGCCAAAAACCCGGACGGGATCGTATCGAGAAGGGAAGGATCTTGCCTCGTATGGTTGTTTGTATGAGGTGCTCGGACTGGCTGGGTCTTCGCCATTCCTTTGATACCGGGGGTAATTGCCGTCTTCTCGTTTCTGAATTGTCTTTTCCCATTCCTGGCACCTTATGTGTTTGTCGCATAAGTGCGCTTTCGCCGCTTGGAGGCCACAAGTATTTCGTATGAGGTTCCCGTTTTTCATCGCACTGGTCATAGATAAGCTTGCCGGAGGTCCATGGCCATCCATGTTACTGGCATGTGAATATGCCACCCTCATCGAGTGCTGCAACATCATCTGTATGTGCAAAAGGGATGACTGGTGACTGCCTCGTTGGCTCTGCCTTGCGTGATGTGTGGCTGTGACATCAGTGAGGGGATCTCTCAGCAGGTCTATCGTATGTGGCAGAGCAGGATATATAATCTCCAGACATTCCTGGGAGACTTTCATGCTTCTGGATAAATTCACAATGAGACTACGTCTTCTGATTCCACAGACAGCTCTTGACCGCATTCCCATTGGCGTGGTATCAAGCGATTTCCTCATCGTTGCGATCGACAGCCCGGGGGACTCTCGCTCAATTAGAATGCGCGTGGACTCAGAAGTCACGTCAGTAGCGAGAACCCACTTCTCTCAATCGTCAAAATCAAATCCAACCTTTTTTCGTCACACCACTGTTCCAGATTATTCTTGATAGCCGAGAGCGAATTGAGAACCAGTTTTTTTCGCAACCTTTCTTCAACTACCGTGCGGTTATTTTTCCCTTTTCTGTTTTCGACGTAATTATCGAAACACCGGTCACTCACTGTCAAGATGCCCATTCTCATGACGTCTTCGCGACAACCTTTGTGACTGTACCTCTGCATTATTGGAATGTTTTTGGCGATGTCAAAGAATTACACATCGGTTTTTTTCAGACATCTATTTAATAAATTCTGAGTCCGAGGGGGTCGTGTTCGTCATGAGTATCTTATCAAGAGAATGTATTAATATGGTGAGCGAAGAATTTCCTAAAAGTTTTTGTGATGTTATACGTGGAAACCTTACGTGTGTACAGTTTGTCGAAAGGTCTGCAATGTGAAAATGGCACCCTGAATATAAAAAGTGTGCAGAATTGGTACCCTGATTATAATCAGCGATTTAATGCAATCGAACACGGCGGTGTACCGGACAAAGTTCACAATAGTTTGGCCTATTTTTTTTTCAAAATTTGGTTTATTTGTTTAACTGGACAGAAGATGTCTAAGCCGAAAGAAAACTTAAATGTTTCCTCTTTTTTTTCCATAGAGGAGGGGCAAAGGGGGAATAGCCAAAGATATCCGTGTTGTTGTTTTGTAGCTGCAAAAGGAGTGGTCGTCTAATTCATGTCTTCATTGGAGTTTATTTTCAGTACGCCACAATCAAAGATTGTGCATATCAATTGATTGTTTCGTCTCGTCTGTTAAACAGTTACTCTGGCTTTCCCAGGATTCGTTAAGATCAGAATGTGAGTTATGAACAATAATAACTTATGGTGGCCCTAACTGTTTCTTTCGACTGAAAAAAAAACATACATTAAAAACTCGGAGCGCAACCAAAGAATAAACCTGTTAATGGAAGAGATTCAAAAACCGATTCAAACAATTTTCCTATTGTTTCTGACCATCTTCTGAGTTTTTTTGCAAGAGTCTGGGCAATGATTCTTCTGTTCATGGCCAACAGGCAAATTCTATAGTTGTTAACATCATTTTTGACCCTTTATTTTTTTGTGGAGAGGGACAATTGTCTGGTTTTGAGAATGTCGTCCCATCTGCTCGCTTTTTCGTCAAACATTTTCCGTACGATAGTAATTATGATACTCTAGGACAAAGCTAGCTTAATATATTTGATCCTGATATTGTTCTTCCCAGGCGCGGAATCCTCTGCCATTATTGCTTCCTCTATTTCTTTGGCAGTGGGCATTTCGTTGTTCCTCATTTTCTGCTTGTGCCACAGGATCGTTTTTATTTTCTTCATCCTGTTGACTGCTCCCATAAGAGTGCTAGGATCTATATCGTAGCGATCTTTGGAGACCTTTTCGAAATGGTTTTTAAACTCTGCTGTGACTATTGTGGTCCCTGTATCGGGTTTCCTATCTCGTCCTCCAAGCTGTCTCGAGAGGCAGTACATAGTACCTATGTCTCCTTTTTCATTGACAACTTGGCACTCTGATAGTAACTTATCCCGCCACTCCATTTCCAGAGTTTTCAGCCTCCGTTTCATGTCACGTCGGGCTTTTTTTAAGGATTTCCTTTTTGCCTAATTGTTTGATATCGTTCACACTCGGGCACTATATCTCTGGTGTATCCATTGTTCCAACCAAGTGCACTTCACGCTATTTCTAGTTACTCTCATACCACATATGCCGCATAGCGTGAGGCTGGGGTTCATTTTGACATCTCCAGCCAAAAGAATGAGCTGTCTCTGATGGCCTTGTGTTTCTGAGTCAGAAGCCAAAAACTCGGACGGGATCGTATTGAACCACAGTAGGTGTTTGCCTCGTATGGTTGTTTGTGAGAGGTGCTCGGACTGACTGGGCCACTGTTGGTACCGTGGATAATCGTCGACCTATCGTTTCCGAATTTTCTTTGCCCGTTCCTGGCACCCGGTGTGTTGTTTGCCGCACAAGTGCGCTTTCGCCGGTTGGAGGCCACACATATTTCGTACAAGGTTACCGTGACTCGACCCACTGGCCATAGATGTGTTGACCGGAGGTCCATGGCCATGCATGTTACTGGCATGTGAATGTACCACCATCATCGAGTGCTGTATCGGCATCTGTATGTGCAAGTGGGATTACTGGTGACTGGCTCTGCATTGCGTGATGTGTGGCTGTGACGTCAGTACGGGCATCTCTCAGCAGGTCTATCGCATGTGGAAGAGCTGGAACTATAGTTTCCAGACATTCCTGGGAGCCTTTCATGCTTCTGGGTAAATTCACAACGATACTACGTCTTCTGATTCCACAGACAGCTCTTGACCGCATTCCCATTGGCGTGGTATCAAGCGATTTCCTCATCGTTGCGATCGACAGCCCGGGGGACTCTCGCTCAATTAGAATGCGCGTGGACTCAGGACTACGTCATTCGGCGAGATACCAGTTCCCCCAATTGTCAAATCCAACCTCTTTTTGTAACCACTGTCCAGAACATTCTTGATAGCCGAAAGCGAATTGGGAACCAGTTTTTTCGCAACCACTGTTGCCGGAAGTCTCTCTGCAAGTACCTTGCCGTTATTATTCCCTCTTCTGTCTTCGGCGTAATTGTTGAAACACCGATCACTCACTGTCAAGATCTCCAGTCTCATGAAGTCTTCGCGACAACCTCTGTGACTATAGCTCTTTCTTGTTAGAATGTTTTTGGCGGTGTCGAACAATTACAAATCAGTTTTTTTTTTTCAATCAGACATATATTAAATAAGTTGAGTCCGAGAGGGTTGTCTTCATCATGAGAGTCTAAACAAGAAAATGTTTGAATATGGTCAGCGAAGGTTTTATGAAAAGTATTTGTGAGGTTCTTTACTCAACATTACGAGATTAAATTATGCAGCTGTATTTTCGTAGCCTTTTTTCGAGCTTCTTTTTTTTTCACTAAAGGACGTTTCCTTTTTATATCATGAGAATTAAGTTCGTTCAGCAATATGTTCACCCAATATCTGTTTCAAGACTGCTCCCCGCTCCATTTTAAAACCAAACCTGAAGTCCTGTGTCAGCTAAGACAACTCCTCGTTATGTTGAGAATATAACACGCGCAAAATCGAAGCTGTTGAACAAAGGTGATCGAACGTTTTCTCGGCCTTTTTAAAGCTTGGTCAATTAGTTTTTGGCTCTCTTGGTAGTCATTACTGTAAAATTCAGTTTACAGTGAGTGATTTAAAATTGGCGCGAGACAAAAAGCTATCGTTTTGACTGCTACACGGAAACTCCCTTACATTAACGCATTTACATACATACACGCACGCACACACACACACACACACACACACACACACACACACACACACACACACACACACACACTAACCAACAAAAACAGCTAGAAGTATATCAAGGATCTTAATTGAGAAACTGGCCTTTAATGCTGACGATTATAATTAAATAATAAATTAAAAATGAGGGTTGAGTGATCGCGATATGCAAAATTTTTTTAAAGTAGACGTGGGGATGGGGTGATGTAAGCCACTTTCAGGCGCTCAATGGGAGCATGTGGGGGAGAGAGGGATTAATGGGTAGAGGTGAACCATTATAAAAGCACCACATTTTAAAAGGTGGAAAAACCAATAATTATTAGTACCTTATCATTGCATCCATTTAATTCAAACCTACATCGTGGGTACAATACGTGGGTACAAAATGTAGAAGGGTAGAATACGTGTCATCTCCTTATCGGCTGGTGTTTTTGAGTGAAGCCAAAAACCCGGACGGGATCGTATCGAATCAGGGAAGGTTCTTGCCTCGTATGGTTGTTTGTGTGAGCTGCTCGGACTGACTGGGTCTTCGCCATTCCTTTGATACGGGGGGTAATTGCCGTCTTCTCGTTTCTGAATTGTCTTTTCCCGTTCCTGGCACCCTATGTGTTGCTTGTCGCATAAGTGCGCTTTCGCAGCTTGGAGGCCACAAGTATTTCGTACGAGGTTCCCGTGTTTCATCGCACTGGTCATAGATAAGCTTGCCGGAGGTCCATGGCCATCCATGTTACTGGCATGTGAATGTGCCACCCTCATCGAGTGCTGCAACGGCATCTGTATGTGCAAAAGGGATGACTGGTGACTGCCTCGTTGGCTCTGCCTTGCGTGATGTGTGGCTCTGACATCAGTGAGGGGATCTCTCAGCAGGTCTATCGCATGTGGCAGAGCAGGATATATAATCTCCAGACATTCCTGGGAGACTTTCATGCGTCTGGATAAATTCACAATGAGACTACGTCTTCTGATTCCACAGACAGCTCTTGACCGAATTCCCATTGGCGTGGTATCAAGCGATTTCCTCATCGTTGCGATCGACAGCCCGGGGGACTCTCGCTCAATCAGAATGCGCGTGGCCTCAGAAGTCACGTCAGTAGCGACGAGAGCCCACTTCTCTCAATCGTCAAAATCAAATCCAACATTTTTTTCGCCACACCACTGTTCCAGATTATTCTTGATAGCCGAGAGCGAATTGAGAACCAGTTTTTTTCGCAACCTTTCTTCAACTACCGTGCGGTTATTTTTCCCTTTTCTGTTTTCGACGTAATTATCGAAACACCGGTCACTCACTGTCAAGATGCCCATTCGCATGACGTCTTCGCGACAACCTTTGTGACTGTACCTCTGCATTATTGGAATGTTTTTGGCGATGTCAAAGAATTACTCATCGGTTTTTTTCAGACATCTATTTAATAAATTCTGAGTCCGACGGGGTCGTGTTCATCATGAGTATCTTATCAAGAGAATGTATTAATATGGTGAGCGAAGAATTTCTAAAAAGTTTTTGTGATGTTATACGTGGAAACCTTACGTGTGTACAGTTTGTCGAAGGGTCTGCAATGTGAAAATGGCACCCTGAATATAAAAAGTGTGCAGAATTGGTACGCTGATTATAATCAGCGATTTAATGCAATCGAACACGGCGGTGTACCGGACAAAGTTCACAATAGTTTGGCCTATTTTTTTTCAAAATTTGGTCTATTTGTTTAATTGGACAGAAGATGTCTAGGCCGAAAGAAAACTTTAATGTTTCATCTTTTTTTTCCATAGAGGAGGGGCAAAGGGGGAATAGCTAAAGATATCCGTGTTGTTGTTTTGTAGCTGCAAAAGGAGTGGTCGTCTAATTCATGTCTTCATCGTCGTTTATTTTGAGTACTCCACAATCAAAGATTGTGCATATCAATTGATTGTTTCGTCTCGTCTGTTAAACAGTTACTGTGGCTTTCCCAGGATTCGTTAAAATCAAAAAGGCCCCCTCTGACAGTACTAGACCCGTTCTAGAGGGGCAGTTTTTGATATGAAGAACCGAGCAAAACTCCAGTGCCTGGTTTCAGTCGGCTGTTTTTATTTAGTGCGGAGAAGTTGTGCCATTTTGCGACTGCAAAGGGGTTTGCTCACAGTCGCATTAAAGAGTTAAAGAGACGTTGGCTTCAATGAAGTGTTAAAGAGGTGGTGTATGTCATGCGGGCAAGCGTTACAGTTTGGGTAGTTGTTTTTGATATTTTTGTTCAATCTCGACAGATAGCTCTTTAATTGCGTGCTATATCCACATCGGAGTTGAGCAAGATTACGTCGTGAGCTTCTGGGTAGGCTGTTTTTTTTTCCAAAGCTATTTCTGGAGTTTGAGAGCTCGTAAGTTTAGAAGGATGTTTGGTAACGTAGCTTTTCACCTCATTTGAATGAATTATTTTAAGAGCGACTTTGTTTTGATCTGGTGTTAGGCGATCATTTTCATCAAGATGTTTTTTGCTGTTGCCGTAGTGTTTTTTTTGGCAGTTGTTGGTTTTTTTAGTCTCGACCTAGGGATCTGTTTGGTCATACGGTGGTCACATCGTTCTTGTTGATGGCATCCAATTAGAAATTGTTTGCTTAACGTTTCATTTTGTTCTTTTGCTGGCAGTTTTTGAGTCACAATGAGATCCGTATTTTCTGTATTCGGTATTTTCGTATGGACCGTATAACAGAAAAGACCCAAAAGTTCATTGAACAACTGAGCACAGCGCCACAGCTGAGCAAACTGAAAATAACACGGCGGGTAGTGTAAGTATAAATATAGCGTCAAATAGTGTAGCACGCACGCAATGCGAACAACGAGTTTCTCCAAATTCGGTAAGTGTATCAATTAGGCGACAATTTGTACAGCCGAGTAAAAAAGTTCGAGATTATTTTAACCAGAGAGTGATTTCATAAATGTTGTGATTGTTAGAAAAGTTCAAATTTTGCGTCCGTAGCGCATTGAGACTTTCATTTAATATATAAGATTGAATCTGAAGCTGGTTAAAGCATTGTTATATACTTTTTTGAAACTTAGTCGATAACATTATTGTCGATCTACTGTCGATAACATTATTTGACAAGCCTGTGAAAGATTTTCAGGTCGTGTAAACGTCTAGATGTAATTTATAAAAAATGCCCATAGTTCGGGGTTGTTATTTAAAAAATGTTCCAGAAATACGAGAAGAGTCTCATCTCGGAGTGTCTACAGACTCTAACACAGATGCTCACTTGGATTCCCCTGGCCAACAATCTGAATAACCAACTAGTCATGATTCTACTTGGATACTGCCAGATTCCATCCTGTGCTGCCAATGGACAAAATTACCAACCAGGTAGCAGTTCGATTTCTAAATGAGTAATTTGATCAAAAAATATATAAAGGCGGTTTATGACTACAAATTTTCCCAATGAAAATTAAGAAAAATTCTGGAACTAGCTTGCGAAACGACAGTTAAGTTATTGATTCAGAATGCTTTTTTTCAGATAACGTTCGAAGTAATTTTTAAAAAATATATAGAAATTTGTCAGCTGAACTTCAGCTCAAAAATAAATTCTTGTTGTTGTGATTAGGTGACGACAGTCTAAGTTTACTCGCTATGGACTGCCTAAACGAAATCATGGCCAAAAAGTGTGTCCCTAAAGACACTCAGTCATTTCTGGTCACGATATTCCACCACTCGATGAGCATGATAGACATCAACAACTCATACCCGGAATCGTTTCTGTCCAAACTGGTGTTCTTTCTTCAACTCTTGGCTTCGTCTCAGTTTGCGAGATTCGAGGCACTGGAGGGGTTCCCAATGGAGCATTTCTTGACTCAGTTGTTGAGTTTTACGTTCAGACAGGATATTTCGGAGATCTATCTGTCGTGTTTGGAAGTGTGGAGTGCTATTTTGGAGCACCTCAAATCGACTGTGGATAAGAGGGAACCAAATGGCGAGATAGATGTTCTGTACAGAGCTACAGTGAAAGAGTTATGCAGGTTTGAATGCCTTTTATCTGTTAAAAGGTTTCAGTTGATGTTATATTTCTGATGCAATGCCAATATTAGGATTTACGAAGAAACCGAGGGTGATATACATGAAAATGTGCAACTTCGGACGTATTTTTTTGGAATTACGAAACTTTCATCAACCATCGATCAAAGATGTCCAAGTTAAGCAGTCAGAAGCTATAGCGGAAGGTTTTATAGCTGCGCTTAAATAACGTATAGCTTCCTTGCAAGAGCTTGCATCTCGTAAATTGTAGAGCGCATGCAGGTTTCGAACTGGCAAACGAGGATTGCTGGCGAGCATCACTAGTACTTGCCATCATTATAATTTATGGCATAATATTTTGTCTGTGTTTCAGCAAAATCCTTTCGAAAGTGACCTTTGCCGCTAATCAGACTTTCTTGGATGAAATTGACGACGAAACTCTAGATGATGACAAAGAAACAGACTACGAAAAGTTCCAGAGAATCAACCTGGAACTGATTGCTCTTTCCAGTGATCTATACGCACCTGAGATCTTATCTGCCGTGAATTTTCTCTTTTCAAGTTTGCTGCAAGATTTCAAAACTATTGTTACGTGTATCCACAAAGGTGATGAAAACGTAACGTATCAACTTCTCATTAAAGGCGAATATGACAATTTGAGATTGCATTGTAAAGTAAGAGATCTGGCGACTATTTGTAGACTTATAGGAATGATAAACGGAACTTTCTTCTCATCAATGCAAGTATCCGATTCCTCCGACGAGTGTTTGCCGAGAAAGTATCTCTCGGGTTTGGTTTTTATATGCAAAACGAATCTACAGTTCTCGCTTTACAAAATTGAAGGAGCAGGACTCTCTGAAACTCTTCATAGTGATTTTTCGAACCTTCTGGCCTTAAGCTTGGGTGCGAAACAGTTAATGATTAACTGGCTATCTGCATTTCTAGGACAAGTTGTCAAGCTGGAAAATAACGAAGCCTTAGAAGAGATTCAAAACATTACGAATGAATGTTTCGAAATGGCTCATGAAATAATCGAAACTTTTGACTCAAGTAAAGCGGTATTTAGTCGTCTGCTTTCCCAAATTGTGTTTTCACATGCTTCAACTGTGAAGGCGATTTTCCTCCTTAAACTGCCAAGTTTCTATAACCTCATCAAATCGACATTGAGTTCAAATTTCTCTCTGCTGCCCTTAGACGTGCAATGCAAGTTCGCCCAATCAGTTTGCTGTGGTATTATAGCATCCTGGGCTTACAGTAAAAATCTATCAACTGATTTTTCTAACTGGGAATCAAGAGTTCCAATTTTATCCTCGTGGATCTCAGAACTGTTCGGAAATTTTCACATGCTGGCCCAAAAACAAACATTGTCAGCTCCTGAACTGAAAGAAATAGAACGTGGGCTTGCGCTGTTTACATCTATTTTGATGTGTTTGCCAGGAGAAGTTAAAAGAACAAGGGAAATATGTCTGGAACATTTGCACCCTCTGATAGAAGATGTACTAGTGCTGTCCTCGAACCATTTTTCGAATCCGGCTTTGTGCGGTCAAATCCTAGACGGCTATCATTCGATACTTGAATGCCTGAAGTCTCAATTGGGACCCGATAAAATTTCTCTGATAATTAACAGTCTGATAAACCAGCTTACACCTGAAAAGGTCCAACAGATTTTCTGCAGAAAATCTTCGGATTTGGAAATTGAAATCATCTCGAAGTTCGTGAAAACTTTAATGCGCATAGCGGAAGAACCTTCGAAAAAATTCATGGTATTTTTACCTGGGATTATAACTTTTGTATGTGAGACGATTGCCCCTCTGATTAATCAGGAGAATTACTACTCGCCTGACTGTATAACAAGTATGCTTGATCTTCTGTTCCAAATCCTGAAAGTTCATTGGTCAAAATTCTTCGATGAATCGGAAGGTTCTGTAACACGTGATCATTTTGTGTCTCTTGTCCAGATTTTTGGCCAGTGTTTGCTATTTCCGGATATAAATGTTTACAAGCATGCTATAAACGCCCTTCAACGCTTGAATGAAGTGTTTCAACTTTACAATAATGAAATATTCAGAACTAAATTACGGGATTCGTTCCTAATGTTGTTAATGACCCAATTACTAGAAAGAAACCAGTTACTTAACGAAGAGGAAACGTTGCAAGGTGTTCATTCCCTAGCCTTAGTTGATTTCTCGAACTTTCGAGGGTTTCTTTTGCAATTTTTTGTCTCCAAATGTCAAGATGTCCCTCAAAATGAGATCGAACAACGGATGTGTAGCTTCGCGTCAGATACTGATTTGCCAACATTTTCGAGTTCGTTGAGTCAACTGACAGCTGAAATGAATTATATGAAATCGTTGTATGCGCCAACAGATCCGACGGCTATAAACTTCACCAATTTAACGCAGTGAAGTTTTGATGTTATTCTGAAGTAGTGAAAAAATGAATGTCAATTATGATCAAGTTAACATATTCTCAAGAACAAAGTAGCTATCTTCCAAAAAAATGAAGTGAGAATGAATTTTAGTTTTGGCTAGAATAAAAAGCGAATGCGAAGCGAAAGCGTACCATATCCTTTTTTTGTTCCTTTATGTTTTCGTACAAACGGCTGATACTTCTTGGGTTCAAACTAAAGCATTCACATTTCTGTCTAAAATGAAGGGCTGCTTTTTTCATGAGAATTGTTAAAATTAACTGCCTGAATTGTTATAAAAGGTGCTTTGAGTAACGAAACTGATTATATTATGTATTTTTTACTTTTATAAAAAAAATCGGAAAAGTATAAAACGTAGTCGCCAGTTTTCTTAGTTTGAGTCATGTTCTACGCATGAAGATGGAAGCAAGAAATAGAAAGTTTACAGGATTATTTAAACGCAGTCTTACCACATCGAGAAAGCTATCTGATAGTTGCTATTACAATCTAAAGAACCTGAGTATCCTGTATAAGAAACATTTTCTAATACTAGATTTGATTTTGACGCAAGTTTACTCGATGGTGTCAATAGACACCAGAATTTTGTCGCAGCAGTTTCATGTTTAAAAAGGTAAGAGGCTTAAATGTATTTTCAATGAAATTTCGCATGTTCGGATTTGGCTGAAAAGTCACGTTTTCTCTTTGCGATACTTGTATTGGGGGTTAACGGCTCTTTTTGCATATTTTGCATAGTTTATTGGCTTGTTCATCAAAATTTTGTTCCGAATTCGGATTGACTAATTTGCTACTAGCTGCGATTTCAGATATCACCGGTTTGAAATTATGGTTTTGCGTCTCATTTCGAGCGAGTAAAGCGAGCAAGCAGGAATATTCATGCCTAAGTAAGGCCGGTTAAAATAGCCTGTTTATCCTTAAATTTAGTTTTACTTGAGTATACTTTTTTGGAGTTTTATTAACGCCATTTTGAAAATCAAAAGCTTAAACTGTCTAAAACGCCTAAGTTGAAGTTTTTTTTGTCCAGATACTTTCATCACATCACGCAGAAAAAAACGTCACTAATTAGGAAAAACTTTTTTTTTGTATTAAAGACTATGGTCGGAACGTTCTGTGCTACTTGCGCATTAACCGGCTGTCCTTGTTTTCGTTGATTTTCATCGTTCGATTGGAGAAGGGTTGTCTTCGTTGTGTTAGGTTTTTATCCGGCTACGGCGAAATGGATGACATCTCCTCACTCACACGGATGGCTCGGCATTGGGCAAGACCGGGTCTATGCAAAAATAATTATGAGAAATAGTCCAGTTTAAGCTATAAACTGTCTAAAACTCTCGAGTGATCCATCATTTTATGGCGCTTTCTGTCGTGACTTTCAAGAGTCTAGAAAAACAGTTTTAGCATTATTTTCTTTTTTGATCTAATTTCGAGCGAGCAAAGCTAGCGAGTAGATGTTGTAATAGGGAAAGCTTTCATTTAAACTTTGAAAAACTTATTTATACTCCAAGAAAAATATTTTCCGAGGCTTCACATGTTGTTGTTGCTGTAGCTACATCGATCTCTGCTTCGAGCTTCTGATTGAATTAGAGAGATTGATTATGTTTGAGATAGAGAGAGAGAGAGTTAGGGAAATTTCGTTCCTGTCTGGTCATGTTGGTTTCCTCTCGTTCAATCTATCACTGCAGCTCCCCCAGGGTCTTAAGCGGCAAAACCGACGTAAAACGGGAACCACCTTTTCCAGAGATAGCGTCTCTGTGCTGGTGTCGGCACCTTCCCTCTGTATAGCACACTCAAGAGGGAGGTTTCGGTGTGGTATTGAAACCCGTTCTAGGGGCCAAGTTTTTCGGCGTGCGGAGAACCGAGTGAAACTCCATGCCCGGTTCAAGCGGGCAATTTTTAGTTAGTGGGGAGGACCGAAAAAAAACTCCCGTTACGTGGGGTTATGTGATAAGCTGCAGATGTTCGGCAGCTTCTTCGGGATTCTCCCATAAGCTCTCGATGGTAAGTGAGGTTGGGTACATGATCTGTGGTGTGTGGTCCTATGTAGCAACTTGGGCAGACATCGGGTATATTGTTGTTAAGCCTGTGGTGGTAGCTGGAGAGGTGAGTTGAGTATCCTGATCGCAGCTTTGACAGTGTGCATCGAGTTTTCCGGTCAAGTTTGCTTTCGTTTGGGGATAAAGTTGGAGATGCTCTACCAAGTAGCTGAAATTTTTCGTTCAGAAAGTTTTGTACTTCTGTTGTGTGAAGGTTTTCGTTTAGAACATGTTCAATGTCAGGTTTGAACTTATGTTCGAGGGTTTGTCTGATATTCCTGATATTCTAAAACAGTGTGGTGGTCAGCACTATGCTCCTGGTAGCACCCGAGAAGAAACTGTTTAGATAGCCTTTAATTGTGTTTGTTAACCAGTAGAATTTTGTTTCATCATGCAAATCTGTTATGTCACTTATTCTTAGGCATCCCGTAGTTGTTTTTACGGCGTTGTTTTGCTTTACTTGTAAACGTTGCCAGTTGGTGTAGCTAAGTCTTTGGGGCAAATTGGAGCTGCGTAGTTCAGAAACTTCTTTCCTATTGCCTTGTAAGTTACGCTGAGTGTTTCTTTGGAGCAACCCCATGTAGTGCCGGCAAGTTTTTTGAGTACATTATTCCTTTTTTGTAGTTTGTCACATGTTTTAGTGCAGTGTTCATTAAAATTCAATTGGTTGTCAATTGTTGCTCTGAGAGTTTTGGGGTTGCGAGTAGTGGGCGGGTTAGTTCCGTCAACCATTACTTTTGGCTATAAATTAAATTCATTCGTCCATGTGGAAAAAATTGATTTCGTGAACTTATCTTTTAATAATGAAAGATTTCTGCCTGTTATCCAGGTGTTGAGGCTGTTCAGGTCAGGGTCCATGTTCGCTGCTAAAGTTTCAATATTGGGCCCTGGTGTTGTGAGGATAGTTTCATCTGCATAAGTAGTCACTTTGATGTTATCAATCTATGGTAGAGGCATTTTTGACATATAGAGATTAAATAGGACCTGAGATAGCACACCACCTTGTGGGACACCTTGTTTCACCTTCACGAGTTTGGATTTAGTGTCTCTGAATTCTACATATGTATGTCTACCTCGTAGGTAGGCAAGAATCAATCTTCTGGTGTTATTAGAAAGATTCGAGCTGGCGATGTCGCTTAGCAGATGGTAGTGGTCAACAGTATCAAAGGCTGCAGTCAAGTCGAGGGCGACCATTTATGTTCTTTGACGCGGTTTGGCCTTGCTCAAACCAGCTTTTATGCAGAATTAGATAAAATTAAGGGCAGTTGTTGTCGATTTTTTTTCTCAACCAGTTTTGGTGGTGTTCCTGAAAATTTACATTAAAATTGAATTCGGGTAAAAGTAAACGCTCTAGGAGTTTTGCCACTGGAGAGAGCGCTGCAATTATTCTGTAGCTCATAGCTTATCCGGGGTCTTTACCGGGCTTAGCCAGGGGTATTACTCTTCCCACTTTCCAGTTTTCGGGTATTGTTGCATTACTCAATGAGAGGCTTATCAACTTACTGAAGTATTTGATGGCTTGTTTTCCCATGAAATGTAAATGGATTGTAGTGATGTTATCAGGTCCTTGCGCTTGGCTTTTCTTACTGGACTTTATTGCATTTTCCATCATCCAATGCATCTAGTCGCTAATCCTTGTTTAACTTATGTACTAAGCTTTTGTCAAGTTCACTTTCTAGAAAAAAAAAACTCAAATTTGAAAAGAAATATATTTTTGTTCAAGGTAGGTCGGAAACTTCGGTGCTCCATGCGCAGCAACCTGCTCCTAATGTCTTAATAAGGAAATAATTGGAGTAGTTATAAAGTGCGTCAAATCTATACGGATTGGATTATCTCATTGTGCGCGTTGCATGCGCTGGAAAAATGCATGGCTTAAGTTAAAGCAATATGATTTATAGGTCTCATTATTTCACGATAAAACTCAGGCAGAAACGCGATCTGTACGATAGCGTCTATGTGGCATAGAAGTCCTCGTTAAAAATTCTAGATAACCGAAATTGGTCTGAAGAAAAAACATCCGGAAAAAGTATTCTGTTAGTTTTCTAAATCTGAGCAATCAGTTAAAATTCAAGTTATGCATTTCAAAGAAACTTATGAAATGGATCTACCTAACAATCGCCCCCTTTGAGTAAAAGGGATTTTTTATGTAGGTTATAGCAGCGAACTTTTGACCAATTAGATTAAAAATTCGAGTTTAAAACCAACGCTCTAGTGGTTATTTACTGCTTTTATTTATAGGGGTGGCATTTTTAGTATATACTATAGGGGAGATCGATTCTTCGGGAGTTTCAAAGAACCGAATCGCGCCCTTTTACTGGACGATTATGATGGTACGAAAAATTAGAAAAGGTTTAGGTTCCGTTTTTTTTGTGCTGGCACGAAATGTCGCTCAACGAAGAAAGTATTTTTAGGCAATTTAGGAACGAGCGTTGGTAATTACTTTTATAAATGACAAAAGAGGGAAACTCTTTATACAGTACCAATTCTTTATAAGTGAAACGGCGTACAGTGTCTGCGGGACATCAATTTTTTTTTCTTCAAATTACCAGGACACGTAAATTCGATCTTCTCTCTGTCTTACCATTACAGTAACAAATCAACGTCTCTGCTGTTAAATACCATTCATTTTGAGCCGCCGTGAAAATGAAAATTCATATACAGAACACACTAGGAACCAATTTGCCACTTTTCGGTTTTATGTTTTAGATTGTGCTAATGGAGTTGATCTATTGTGCAATAACGAATGCAACCAATTATTTATGAAGCTAGTCCTCGGCCACAGAAATACTTAAAACTATGAAATTGTAGTTACTGACTTGAATAAAAATTTTGAAAACGCGGGAATCTCTTTGAAAGAGGACCGTCATGAATAGAGAAGAGCTCGGGCTTAAAAATTCAACGAAATATATTTTGAAATCTCGTCCTTATTTTCACCCAGTAAGGGAATTATTAACGACTTCTAACTTCGGAGCAGCTGCTGGTAATAGTCCGATATTATGGTGCGTTCAGTCGAACTTAGAAAAGTGCAGTTTAAAACAGTCGAAACTCCGCAGTCTATTATCGATGTCACACTTCACATCAAAGGAGACGACGACGAACATACTGCCGACCCGAAATCAGAGTCGGCTTCGTCCTCGAGTAGGAGTAGCGACATCACGGTCAGCTCGGCCGAGTTCAACGAAGAGGCGGCTATTGGTAGCAAAGAGTTCGAGATTGCAGAGGCGGCAGAGGGGAACAGGGATAAGAAGGGGGGAGGAGTGGTCTACGGGGGAGTGAAGCCTCTGAGGGGGAGACTGCTGGCATTTGTATTCTGTATTCTCGTCACCATCATACTCTCGCTAGTCAAGGTAAAACTCATTACAACGGAATAGTAGTGAATTGATTGCATGCAGATAAAATACAAAGTTTTTTGGTTTTCTCGAATGAAAACTGTAGAACAGGTATTAGATAATGAGAATTCAAGCGATTGGACAGCATCAATTTAAGCTCTGAACCTTCAACTTTAAAGGGGGGCTGGAAACTGCTGTTTGACTGGTAATAGAAACATATTGATAGAGGACCGTGTTTAAAAACTGTTGTGTTTTAGGCAGTTGACATCGCTCCGGCTTCAATTCTGGTGACTCGAAACATAGTCCAGTTCCTGCTTCTATCGGCCTACAACTGCTGGGCTATGTCATGTATAACTGACATCTTGAGACACCACTTCAAAATCATATTCACTCGAGCACTTGTTGGGACTTTTGTTGTCACTATTGTATACTGTGTATCCAATTTCATCTCACTCGCCAAACTGGGAATCTTGAACCAACTGACGCCAGTTTTTACTACGATATTCGGAGTCCTGATTCTAAAAGAGAAACCGACTTTCTCAGAATCTGCCCTCAGTTGTCTAGCTATTATAGGCTCCTTTTTCGTGATTCAACCTGAGTTTATATTCGAAAAAGCTGACGGCGAAGTTTCGGACATTGTTGTGGTTTCGAAATACGAGTATATTGCGATGGGAACTTTGATGTTGGCCGTGGCGGCGGAAGGCCTCGCGATGGTTCTGAACCGAAAAGCGGGACGAAAGAACATACCGTGTACTGTTCTATTATGGGCTCAAAGCGCAATCGCGATTCCAGTCGTAACTGGAATGCACGTGTTTGTATCGGCTGGCAATTCTGTGTTCGGTGGTCTTAAAGATTGCAGTATCTTTGGAATGTCGGCTCTGTGTGCGATTTTGGTTCTCGGATTTACGAATCAGACTATATTTCTGTTTGCGAATAAGTATGAGAAGTCTTCAATCGTGGCGGTGATTGTGGCGTGTTGCAAGGTCTCATTCATGCAGAAACACTTCATTTGATAAGATTTTGCTTCGTGTATTATTCGCCATAAAATACACTCTTGCAGCCAACGCGATTACTATTTGGCTTTTAAAATGAACCTCCTTGGATATTATTCTACGAAATCCACTTTTTTGTCGCCAGGCTTTAATTTTTTTTCTTAGAGCGTCTGTAACTCCATTATGAACAAATTTTTTCAGGGGGCGTGCACGCTGAAAATGCGCAATTTTTGGTCAAAACATTAAAATTGCTCAAAGCTGTTTTTTTTTCGGGTGTTCCCGGAACATGGAAAACGACGACCCATTTTATTACTCTTGCGATAAGCAAGAGCGTTGCAATTGGGTACTAGACTTTTTCCCATAACCAATTTTTTTCACAGAACGGACGAAATGGTAATCGTTAACAGTTTAATATCAACTACTGAGTTATTAGTATGGTCAGTGTATTGATTGCATATGGTGTTTGGGTGCACATTGAGAGATCCTGCCAAGTAAATTTCAAGTCGCGAAAAGTTTTGTACATTTTCGGCGCCGGAGGCCGGTCGGCTTTAATTTTGTCGGATTGTTTACCCAATGTTTTGTAATTAATTGAGGCGGGCGTGTTCACTCATTTGCGTGCCTTTTTGCTATAATCACGATATGTAGCATTGAAAATTTCATAGCATCTGTTCTCTGCTTTATTTATGACTAGTGTTTGAAATGTATGAAGTTTGTGGCCGAGTGGTTAGTGCGTGAGGCTCAATTGTCTATATCGCAGTAGGTCACAGATCGAATCCGAGACGTAGCCGATTTTTTTTTAAAATTCGAGGCTTATTTCTATTTTTTATTTTTTCACTTTATAGAGCTGCCTTGTCGTGTTCTCGCTGATGTTTGCGAAGCTTCGTCTCGGTGTAAAACTCTTTCATTTACCGGTAATAAAAAATCACGAAACACAATTTTCAAATTATTCTCATTTTTATTTGCAATTTACTGCATCGCTAGTTACGTGAAGCTCGACTTCGCCTGTTTGTGAAAAATGGTTTTGACTGACTTTACTTCTCTCGTTGAAGCTGTAATTTTCGAGGAAAAACTAATTTAATAAGCATTGTATTACTGTATAGCTTTGTGTCGTGCTAAGTCTATCTGCTTGAATGCGGACATAGGTTGTCTTCTTCTTCATCGCCGACTTTCTCTTCTTCCCAGACGAGATGCAATACAATTACTTCCACTATATGGGTGGAGTGTTAATTGTGGGTGCCATTCTTGGACTCCTGATTTCGAACCACTTTAGACAGATCTCATTCTCACACTGCAGCGATACATCAAAAACTGCAGATTAGCACTGGTCCAAACAGGCTCTCGGTTATCAAATTTGGGTCAACAAAAACAACCACGTTTAAGGTCAACAAAAATAGATGTCTGTATTATCAACAAAAAAAAATCAACTGAACAGAACTTGTATTCGTGGCGAGAGAGTACTACACATGTTCGAACATCATTTAAATAGAATGGATTGAAATTGGTGACTTGTCTTGACATTGCTTGTAATCTGATTGATATAAACTGAACTGACTGATTCATTTATCGTACAATTGACTTGAAATAGACTTATTAAACTGTGAATTAGTTAAGATAATATTGTAAGTTCGACTGAATCTAGGAGGCTTGTTTTTTTTTAAATCAGAATTTAAAAAATTGTCAGAATTGCAGATTGTAATAATCAGACTTTTGAAATGTTGAGTTACTTCAAGAATATAACTGTAATTCTGAAACAAGTCAATGAACTCAAGAAAACCGAAAACAAACTTCTTTAAAATTTTGAAAAAAATTCTCAAAAAAATCACTTCGTGTAAGCTCTTTTGAATTTCAAGAAACCTTTATAACCGACATTTCTTGCATCAATAACATAATTCGAGAAAACTAGATCTTTGCTGGAGAGGGTAATGTCCCTTGCATTTAGCATATGAGTTTGAATTTCTATTTAAAATAATCAAAACGCGAGAAAAAAAGTTGTTCAAAAGTTTTTCCTGAATAAAAAACACAGCAAAATAAGAGATGCCTTGATAAATCACTGCGTTCAATAATACTTAATGATATGATTTCTACGGCGCAGTGCTACTTAATAAACTTGAAGTGAAACAAAAAAAGTTTTTTTTCAAATTTACTCGTTCAGTTCAATCGTTTCATATGTTGACTACCCTCTCCTCTTATGAAAGGCTACTTCAACTACTGAGCTTAAAACAATTTTGTACCTTTTACCGAAAACCTTAGATCCATTATGCTCCTTATCTTTTTGTAATAAAGGGAGCGGGTATTTAACAAGCTTCAACTCATCTATTACATTATTTGTGATGTATGATTAAGTATTGGGTTAAATAACTTGCAGTTGCTAAATTTGGTGCTCTGCCATTTTACATGATTTAAATCCGTAATTGTCTTAAGCAGTTTCGTTCACATTTTCTGTTGCTTAGTTTAAGTGTCACAATTCGGTCATTTTCGACCGACTCATACTCTTAGTAGCAATAAAATGTACATAGCCTATTCAGTAGTATACTCATTTAGAAAATATTAATAAACATTTTGAAAAAATGTTCTTTTCCACAATTGAGACATCATAGCAGTGCATCATAACAATACTGCTCGTATATCAGGGCAAGGCCCTGAATGTTCCGACCATGTCCTTAATCTGTATCGAATAGTTTTTGGGAAAAGAAAATACTGAAAATCTATAAATTTTGGACAGTAGATCAAAGATCAAATGTGAAATTTTTAGTCGTACGAAATTAGTACGATCAATTAGCTGGTGCTAGGGTTTTCAGCAGAGCGGTTTTTTAGCAGACTCAGAATAATTAGAAATTCTGATAGAGGGACCGACCTTTTACCAGAAAAGCTCTAACATGGACCTTTTTACCAGACTCGATAAATAAATTTGATTGACAGATGTAATGACGCTGTTTAGTCTAGTTAACTTCCACTAGTTTGTTATCTTCCACTAAGTTTAACTTCTCTTAATTAAATTATTGCATTGTGGTCTGGTAAAAGGTCAGTCTGGTAAGGTTACGTAGCAGTATTTAGACAACCGCATATTCCTACTGGTCAATAAACAAACACTTAACGAATCGGAATCGAGACAAGGAAGGAATTAATTAATAATATTTAGTTCGAAAGGTCGCTTTCCGATCTTGATTCTGATTGGTTAATACAGTATTTGTCTGCTTACTGGCGAGTAGGAATACGCGGTTGTCTAAATACAGATCGCACTCCGTCTGGTAAAAGACCTAGCCCCGTCAGATAGCTAACTTGAAACGCGACAGATAATTGTCTTAATTGGGAAAGCTTGGCCCAGACTGAGCGCCTTTTTAAGTTTGTCAATCAATCATCCATCACTTTATTACGTTGGTCTGCTAAAAGACTCATTTTTCACTTTTTATGCTATAGGATTGGTGTGCTAAACGATCTGTCCCCCAATTAGCTATAGCATCAATTCAATTTAGAGCGATTTTGTTGTGCGGGATAATTCGCCACGCATAAATAATTCGCGTTAGGCTTTAAAACTTCTGAATAAAATGTTCCAATTGATCATAAATTAGTCCAGAGCATGGTCAAATACGAAATTTTCACACACCCAGAACTTTAAAAAAACGTTCAGAGGTGAAATATCTTTTTATATTTGATTTCAGGGAGTTGATATCTTCAACGGGATATAAAATTTTTTTGTTAAAAACTGTTATTTTGATCGCCGAAAATTGACTGAATAAAAAAAATCCCACCGAGCATAAATATTCCGTTTTCTTCGAAAGTCGGAATAAATATGTTCTTAATCAGTAGAGAGTGATCACAAAAATTAATTGAAAGAAACAAGAGTTGAAACAACCCAACACATTTAACATAAGAACTGTATTTCAAATGGATACAGCAGATATTAGATATTGTAAAAGAAAATTTGGTCCAAAAAGAATTCAAATCGAAAAATTATGCTTTGATTGGTTGAAAACTGGCGTTAAGATATCAATGTATATCCTAAATCAACCTTATTAAACCTAGAATGTTTTAACCGCTTATTTGATCTTTTTTGAGGGAAACTGATCAAATTCTTGGTTCACAATGCAGGCACATATAGTCAACATGGCAATCAGCAGGAAGATTACCAACAGTTGAACACATGTGATAATTGCGACAAAAGTGGTGAGTTTGTTCCTCACAAAGTCAAGAGATCCATATCTGAATATAATTTCTTCATCGGCGCTTTTAGAGAAGACTAATCTTGATTTTGCCGCCGGTAATTGTTCTTCTTTCAAACCTAAAAAGCACAATATCTTTTTACTTGATGCAAAATTGGTAGTAATATAGTTCAAGCAAAACTACATAGCTTAGACTACAGGTTTAGGAAGTTGAATTAATAGATAATTAATAGCTAGCTTCCTTTCTGGCGTGGCTGTAACTCTAGCAGGTCTAATACTATTAGCATCTGATATATGATGGAAAACTCATAAAGGTTGAGAATTAAGTGTACTTCTGTGAAAACTTATTTTAATATTTACACTAGTGTCAACTCAGTGTATTATTAAGAATTTTCTTTTTTTAACCTATGTCGCAAATATTGTTGCCACTTTTGGGGCTCATTTACAGCTTTTTGATAGTATGTGTTTTGACATTCGAATAGTAATAAGTTAACTCATTTGATGCATTTTTAATTCATCAAATGAACCGATAAAAGTTTTTTGTTTCAAACATTTCAAACAACATATCTCAATAAAAACTCTATTTCAGAATTTTTCTAACTCGAATTATCTCGCAATTTTTCAAAATGCATAACTTATACATAATGTGGTTTTATGCTTTACAATTTCTTATATGCAAAGTTAGAATGGATGCATTCAGTTTTATATTCCATATTATTACTTGCAAAATTATGCCCATTTGTATTTGGTGCCACTTTTGCTGAATGGCTTGGCAATTTATTAGCATATGTAGCAGTTGTTTTCGTGACTAGTGTTTGTCGGTGGTTAAGCGTGCGTGGCTGAGTGGTTAGTGCGTGAGACTCAAATTCTCTTGATTGCATTTGGTCGCAGATTGAATCCTATACCTAGCTGAACTTTCGCTAATTCGAGGCATGTTTCTTTTTTTTTTACTTATTGCACTATCTAGAGCTGCTTTTTGTCGTGCGTTCGCTAGTGCGTGCGGAGCGAAGCTTCGTCTCACTGTTAAAATATGGCGCAAAAAACATTTTCAAGTTAATTAGGCTAATTTCAACCCCAATAAACAAAACTGATATGAAAAAATAAACAGGTTCAGAAAAAATTCTATTTGAGATACATAAAAATCAACGGGAAAAAAAATTACAACTTGCAGTTTAGCCAACAAATATAGCTATCTATACGTTTTTAACAGGCGGTTGATTTGTAAGTGCTTACCTATTCCCCAAGTTGATACGTTAAACAGCCAATATAGTGCAACGTTTTAAATAATTTCATACTCTAAACTACTTAATTGCAACATAAATCGACTTCTTCATAGACCCTACGCTCCCCCCTAGAATTTTAACACCTGCGAAAATTGGGAGGTCTGGATGATCCCATCGGCGTTTTTCTACCATAAAATAAATGGCCAAAGATTTCAAAAAAAAATCAATTTTAAGAGCACACCAAATTATAGAAACCCTTTTTTAAACGCTAGAAAATTGTCCTCTTGATTAATTTACTGAAATTTTGCGCCAATTTTTGGCTCAATTTTTTCTCAGAATACTTATCAAAATTGATCCAAAATTACGGTCTCCCCTGATAATTTTAAACCCCGTAATGAAAAACACATTTTGTCCAATTCCCCGGTAATTTTCGCTCCCCGCGATTAAGGTACTGCAGAGTACTCATTGCATAAATTGAATTGTTTTTATATGCTTACAATCAATGGAATGCAAATTGCCAAGGTAATCTGCTAGAGTTCGACTTTTTTTTAAACTCAAATGACTTATGCTCCTTTTGCTATGCTTTTCTTAAAACATCTGTTTATTTCATTGGTTAAATCACAAAACTTCAAATTAGCAATTCTGTTATGGGTTGACGTTAAAGTTTTCTCGGCTGATCTAGCCTTAGAATCTGACTGCTCAATTGCTTTTACTTAAAAACATATGACATGACGGCTTCTGTGGCTTTTTTAAAAACATAGATGTGAAAAAAGCTAGAACACGTTCTATAATTCTCACTTAAATGACCGATACCCCACAGTTGCAAAACTTGCCTCCAAAAAAAACGTTCAATTTTTGTTCGTTTCCAATTTTTTTGTTTGTTTCAGAAATTTTATATGCATGATTAATTGGCGTCTCTTTTGACACTTGTTTAAAACGTCCTCGTGTCGACATGATTAATATTAGCCATACATCCTGTCGACATAATTAATTTAGCCATACATCTGTTGAGGCGTGAATGCTTTCACTGTACATTTTTTACTTCTGCAATGCAAACTTTTTGAAGCCTTTTTTCATTATTCTAAGCTATATTGTCGGGTGCTTTCAAGGTACACTCAGGGTTTGCACATCGAGCTGTCAAATATCACTGCTCAAATGCTTTCGTTTTCAAAAACATAGGTTTTTTAAAATTAAGTTGTCAATCCATTGGTTGGTAATGTCAGGGCTTAGTGTCCCAGGAGTTCCAAATTTGGCCTCCAAGTATTACTGCTCTATTCCGTCTAGTTTCCGAGAAATAACATTTCATATGATTTTTTCACTTGGTTTCAAAAAATTTCGATTTGAAAAAAACTAACACAGCTAACCTGACCGTTAACTTAGGAGTTCTTTGGAAAAATTATGTCACCTTGAAAGTATTTGAATTTCAAGAACAGTTCATGATTAGTGCGTTTTGATAAAACTGGATCTTCAAATAAGTTTTTATTTTCGCTGGGAAACCTGAAGATTAAAATCAATTGTTGAAACTTAAAATCGATCACGTTTTTCGTGACCTTAGCCTTAAGTTTGCCTTCACCATTGAAATGAACTGAGTTTAAAAGAAATTGAAATCAGAACGCGAAAGTTCAAAACAGCGCCAACAAATCAGAAGACTTTTCTTGAAAAAATTATCACAAAATAATCACCAAGACCTATATAAAAGTCTCACTACGTTTATCACTCTTAAACAGATCTTAAAATTTGCAATCCTTTTGTGGGTTGCTGTCAAAATGCACTAGGGGTTGCAAGTCTGGTCTTCAATCAATTCATTTTTGTTTGCTCAAGTTCTTATGGTTTCCAATTAATGGCGTTTTTATGATTAGAAGTTTTTTTCCAGAAAAATTAGGTTGAAAATTACTATTCGGAAAATTTCATCTTATAATGGATTGATGGGCCATGTCACTCCTCTGAACTACAGATATAGCTTCCATTTTGGCAGCCCAACTCATTTTTTTGTTGATGTATGACGTTTTAAAAGTGTTTTCAAAATTGTAAGATATGCTGGGATGCTGGCAAGGTAAATCCAACGGTTGCAAATCTGACTTCGAAATAAGTCTGCCTAAATCCAACAGTTTTCCGAGACAAGGTTTTTTTAAAAATTTTATAAATTTTTTTGCTAAAACAATAGAAATAAAAAAAAACTTGCAAATCTCGTTTTGTTGCTTATTGCGTTTAAAATTATATACAATTAAGAAGGAATAAAACTACTTAAAATTCTCAACCCTGTATGGATTGATGTCAAAATACACTCAAGGGTTGTAAATCTGGCCTTCAACATTACCGCTTATATTTTTTTGGTTTCGGATGCGTTTTAATGATTTGTCCATTCTTTTTTCATAAAAAACATTTGAAAAATTAACAGAACTTGAAATTCTCAACCCTATAGTGGATTGCTGTCAGGGTATACTGAGGGCTAACAAATACGCCCTCCTCCAAATATGATTGATTAAAAACGTTTTGACAGCCGATATATGGCGCTAAGTTTAATTTTTTTCTCTTAAAACTTTGATGTGAAATATTGAAAAACTTGAAACTTTCAATCCCATATTGTTGTGCTGTCATGGTAATAAGGGTTTCAAGTTTTGATTGTTTTAAACTGCTTGTTTCTAGATTGCGAGATATGTTGTTTTTAAATAATTTTTCCCGAACTTAAAATAATCAACGAAAAATTAACCAAAAAAACTATTGTTACTTGAACTTTGAAAAAATTCAAAAAGGAAATTTGAAAAACTCAGTTGTTCCTAGTTGAAATATTGAAGGTGCAGGTCACTCGGTAATATTTTAAAAAGTTTCGATATAAAAACTTCTCAAAAAATGAAACCGCTGACCCAATTTTGAGGCTAATGTCATTGTACCCACAGAAGTTGCAGTTATGGCCTCTAACTTTGACCCTTTAAATTCTATATGACATTTTAAATTCTGCTCTCAGAGATTTTCCTAAAACATAATTCCATGAAAAGAATATTAATTGGTTGTTAGATTTACGCTCGATTGATTGATTGATGACAGGATTAAGCCTAGATTATGTAAAATAAAAAAAAATCTAATTTGAAAAATTAATGATTTTACAGAAAAGTTTTTGCGTTTCAGATTTTTTGATGAATAATACGATACCCCTAAAAGTATCGACAGCTTATAATTCTTTCGTTCGATTTATGAAATAGAAAACGTTGATGGGTGCTCCCAGTGTTTTGTCGCGTGCTGTAAGTTTTTTTATTTTTGAATTTATTTTAGGAACAAAATTATATGTTGAACAGTCTTTTTGAAGCACAGTAAGTACAAATTACTCTCTTGCCTAGCTAAAACTGGCTGATGTTTTTTTTGGCTGTGTGGCCATATTCTGCGGTGATTGAACTATTATCATGGGTAAGGATGAGCATGCCCATAGTTACGTAGCAGTATTTAGACAACCGCGTATTCAGACACTGTATTAACCAATCCGAATCGAGACAAGGAAGATAGTTTTTTTCACAACTTTTTTCAATTTTCGGATTTTTTCCAGTTCCCTCTTTCAAATTCAATTTTGAAAAGCATATTTAACGTTATCATAATGCAATGATGTTTGGCGTGAACAAATCGACAACTGTGAACAGATTTGTTCTCCATACTTTGCAGCGTAACATCGCGCATTTAGCCGTAATAACACGTAAAACAAACATAAAACTCGATATTTTGAAAGGAGTGGGAACTGGAAAAGAGCCAGATGGAATTTGGTTTCTTCACTTGCTTTTAAGAATTGCTTAGTCAAATTTGAAATCTCAAATAATGTTCTCTTGGCCAAACGTATTATTTTGAGAAATTAAACTTTCAATTACCCCACTTAAACAAGCATTTGTTGGATTTTTGTCTGACATTTTTTCAAATTATAGAAAAATTTGTCAATTTATAGTTTTTTCAATTGACAAAATTTTAATTTTGGACCTTGAAAAAGATATGACTGGATCTCTGACAACTTTTTTCAGTTTAATGATTGATATCCGCATTCTATCCCCCTACTTGCATTTTTCTTATTAGAGAATTTTAACGCGCATTCTTTATAGCAAATGAATTTGATTTGAATAACAAAAAACACAGCCAACAGACAGAAGGAAAGAATCAGTGATAGCAAAAAAAACAGAAACAATCGATTGTTTTAAAAAACTTCAATTTTCGAACTTCATCTAATATGTATACATGGCCTTAAAGCACTTGGAAATTCAAGAACAGTTTATGATTGGCACTTATTTTTGATCAAATTAAACCAATTTGAGAAATCTAGATTAATAGATAAATTTTTTATTCTGCTTGGGAATCTGAAAATTAAAATCATTTTTCGAAATTAGAGGTCGACCATGTTGTTGGTGATTTTTAACATTTTGCTGTTAGACCACATTTTTGGAATGAATGTAATTACAAAAATCAAACAGTGAATGACCTTAATTTAATTAAGCAATAAGTTTAGTTGAGTTAAACGTCATCAAAGATGCGTTACACGACAAAACATTCGGGTAGCAAACTTTTAATCCTTAACTTCTTCCATCAAGACTTGGAAACAACAGTTTACTTAAATTTTCCTCGTTTTCTTTTGCAATCGAAAACAAACTTTTTCTTAATTGATACCTCAAGCTTTTTCTTTGTAAATTTTTTCTAACTTACTTCCGTCGTACAGTATTGGCAACTTCAGATATCTTGCGCAGGCGAAGTTCTGTTTCTGTGCAGGACAATCTCCCTTCGCCGCGTACAAGTGATGAACACATCCCCACCTCTCATCTTTTTTGTAATCCGGCTGATACGGAGCAAAAATTGGTCCGAAAGACATGCTTTTGTTGCGCACTGAAAAAAAAAACACTTGAATCATCTGCCTCGTAATGTATTTTCATATTCATTATTTTTTCTATGTTTAACCCATTTTCGAAAAACTGCGACCAAGTATTTTTTTTTGTTTAAAATTAACCCAATTTTAAAAAATCCTTCTCATTTTTCGTGCTTTGGTCATTTTGACATGATAGTTGTAATATCATGTCATGTCAAAATGATGTCATGAACATCAAATGTCATGTCAAAATGTTCATGTCACATTATTTTGACAGCTGCTGCCATTACTTTGACAGCTGCTGCCATTACTTTGACAGCTGCATGTCACATTAATTTGACAATAAAATATAAATGATGTTTGGTTTTCTGTCTGGTGGCCGGGGGGGGGGGGGGGGTTGGGTCAGCATTTGAGTGGTGAGGTGGGAAGCAGAAAAGACCTGAATAGAAGTTGTAGCTTCCAATTGGACGCTCGATTCCAAGAAATGGCTCATCCTTATCTGAATATCCAAACTGTTTTCCAACCGTGGATAGGACTTCCAACTCGATTCTGTTTGCATGGAATCGTGATACGGGAGAGAAATTTCAAAATTTTTAAAATCTGATCTTCCGAAAACTTATAAAAAACGATACTTTCGTTTCTGTGATTCTCGAAGGATGTCTATCTGAAATTCATTCAGTATGTCTAAATGACCGCCGTTTTTTGTTTAAATAATGGAAACTTGTAGTTAAACGGAGAAATTCCTAAGTCAATTTTCGGTGGTTTTTCGCTGAGTTAGTTCTTAATTTTTGTTAGATCAGGGATTTTTACGTGCATCCTATCTGCCAATTTTTACTGCATTAAAACATGTTCTTTTAAAAATTCTCATGCTTGTTCTCTACCCAATTCCAAGTACATTTGGTTTTCAAAGGAGACCCACTAAAATCTAGGATTCACAGTACAAAATCCATTTTTATTGGTGCTATTTGGGACGAGAAAGAGAAACACAGTCCAGGTACATTTGGTTTTCAAAGGAGACCCACTAAAACCTAATCTAGGAATCACAGGACAAAACCGATTTTTATTGGTGCTATTTGTGTCGAGAAAGAGAAAAAGATAAAAAGAGCCTAAATTGGTATAACGATGCCCTGCCTGTTGTGCCCTATAGCCATATCATAGCCATCTTCCGCTTCTATGTCGCCATCATAGTCTTTGGGAAGTCGACAGAACTTTCTCGCTTGATTGAAGTACAGCTTGTGTTTGTACGTAAGCACCCATACCGCATAATCGCGACGCCAAGAGAAAAAAAATAGGTAGTCCACGCCTAAAATATAACAAAAAATGATAACAAATCAATCCAATGCTTAGAATAATATAATTAGCGTCTATTTACATAATAATAAATCCGAACAGCTTGCCTCAAATTAATTTGGAACAATTGAACAATTGATTTGAGGCAAGCGAATAACACGAATTAATAGACTAAAATATATCGCGCGTTAAATTCCCAAACCTAGCCAAATTGGCACGTTTCAAATCATCATAGCTTTCAGAAAAAGAAATCATAGGTGAAGTTTTTTTAAACAATCGAGCTCAGGGCGTAAATACCCCTCAGACACCATTGAAGTTGGATTATTAAAAATTTGTAAATTGTCTGAAAAAAAGATACACCTAGATACACCTAGGACAAGCATTCCATTTTTTTCACAACTCAGAACAAGATGTTACAGGTAGAAATCTTCAATGGTCCAAATCTCCATTAAGACTTATGGAGGAGGTTTCAGAATAATGTTTTAAAAACTCAATTCAGATATGGAACCAGTTTTAAACTAGAATTTACAATTGGTTTTAAATATAACTCTCTATTCCTATAAAAAATTCCTAACTAACCAATTATATTCAATCTCTAACAATTACACTTATTTGTAAGTGCTGAAACTACTTGTAGTTTCAGCACCAGAGCAATTTGAATTAAACTTAGAATACATTTGTTCTCGTTTTGGAAACTAACTCTCATAAACCATTATACACTAGATCTATTGAGACTAGGAGATACAAGGGTAAGATTAAGATCGGTATTAGACTAAGAACTTGCACGAATCTATACTGCCGAAAATAAGATAGCGTGACGAGCAGAAGGTGTACTTTATCTGAAATTACTCTATGAGTACAGTCAAAAGCACATAACTCATCTGGTGCGACTAAAAGTCTCGAACAAGACCTTAAGTAACTTAGAATAAGAACCAATAGGTTTTAGAATTAAACAATTTCAAAACTGCTAAAAAGTTACATGAAATAGACAAATTATTAGAAATGTCTCTCTGACTCAATAGATCACTGCCAATTTTCCAAACAATACGAGAAATAGCAGGTATTGCGAGAAGACCAAGGACAAGGCACTGTCTACGACTAGGAAGAATCTACCGACTCATTTCATGATAGTACAACGGAAACCGGAACAAACCTATGTATTTAGAATCCTTTCCGCAGTAAATTTAGATTTTCATTTATTGACAAAAAATTTGAAGAAATCCCTCAGGAACCTTAATTGAGCTTAACTTATTTTTTATACTATAACGACTGATAAAAACAACCCAAGTCTTTTCTCCAAAAAACCTGCAGTAATTTACAAACATTTTGAATAAAAAAATTTACTGAATAAAAATACAAAAATTAGTTAAAACAAAAAATCATTGTTAGTTTTAATAATCTGTCACATCATTTCATCATCCCAGCTTCATCACCTAAAACATAACAGCAAATTACTCAATGCTAACATCATCTAAACTTTAATCCTAAACTTATAAAACTTAAAAATACATTAAATCTTATCAAGGCTTATCCTTGCTTTCTCTTAAACTATTTTAACTTAAATATCATCAAGGCTTTCCTTTTATCTTTAAATTTATTTAAATTAAATTTCTGCAAATTCTGATCATCAAGGCTTTCCTTGGATCAAACGGACCAATTTTGTTCCCCCCCCCCCCCCCCCACATTTTTAAACCGTCTAACGACTTCAAACGTCGATTCACTACCCAACCCTTGTCAACGACCCAGGACTAATAAAATTTTTTGAAAGAACTAACCATTTTAATTAAGATAAAAAGTGAACAACTTTGGTTACTCATACTTCAGTTTGTCAGTTTAAAAAACTAAAAACCTCTAATCTAAATTTTGCATCTATCATCCTATACTTTTTGTCAAGAGATAATCTAGGTAACAAACAAACAATTGTATTACATAACTTTTTAATTAAAAACGAAAGATATTACCTTGTAATCACACCACACAGACAAACAATAGGATATATTAGATCAAAAAGACAAGCACGAAAAAAGACAATCATAACACAACAGAAACAAAATATCAGAAAACGATTTTCAAAACGAAGAAACGCAGTCTCAGAATCAGACACAAAACAGGAATTTCAAGATTCAAAAGACTCCATCAGCACAAATAACTCGATCGACGACCAAATATCTTTTTCCGACTCAGAGGCCACAACACCATCATCAATAAAAGGAAAACGTAGAAAAAAGAGTCATATATGAACAAACCAACACGCCTATATAATTGGAATTAACCAATAAGACAGATTGATTGTTACACACTAACAGTTTTACAATATAAAACATGACCGAGAACAACGAAAATCTCACCGAAAACTCGATACTTCCATTTTCCATAAAACTGCAAAATGATCCCTCCCGAGGACAAGTACAATTTTGTCATAGCTTAATTGTAAATTTATTCGAAAAAGGAATTAGCCCATGTAACCAAAAATTTCCCGAAGTACAAATAAAACGACAAATCCTTCATCATTGCCTAAAAGATATATGTAATATCACATCATAATATGGTATATTCACAATCGAAATTGTATCACAAAAATTAAATCACAAAAAACACCAAATACAGCGATATCGATATAGAAGTCTCAAAAGTTTTTACAGACTATATAAAAAATATACAACACCAAAATTCAAAAAGAGCAAACTCCATATTCTCAAATGATGTATTCTCAATTATTTATAGCTATCTATCCATAGTAGAAATGAGAGAAACACAAGGTGACTCACCAACTCAAACATCCCGACATACAGCTGTAAGACAAGAAATAAGCCTTTTTTCAAAAATTTTAAATACAATCCGTGAAAACCTCACTAATAACGATATATGAGAAAAAGTTACACACGATATGCAATAGATACTAGCATGGTTTATAATTGATTATTTTGTCTATAATTTTGATCTGATATCACTAGCAAGAGAAAATTTTCAACCACAAAATTCAGACGATGAAACTATATTGGCAGAAGAAACATATTATGTTTGGGACCCTGAATGATCTCATCCATCATTTATTATTATACCAACTGACATCTCAAGTCAATCAATTACGACAGTTTCCATCAATAGAGATTATGTTAGAATAACCCCTCTTACTTTTGATACAACACCTATAAACTTTAATTCAATATTTACCGATAGAGAAGGAAATAATAGTCGAAATGTTTCACATTTATTTATCAAGAAAACCTAAACAGAACACAAAATCTTACACAACAAGATATTCAAACTCCATCACAATTCGTAAATGAAGAAATAGTTGAAACCATGCCAACAACAACACAACAAAGCATTTTTCCTATTCACTCTACACTTACGACTCCAAAAAAACGCAGGATTTCAACAAACAACTATACAATCGACAGTGAAACCTTCAGCTATTCCAAATTATTCACAAATGGACTATGAAACATTTAGACCAATAACAACATCAAGACAAACAATCAAGCAAAAAAGGTCAAATAAAATTAACTTCTCAGATCATAACTATGATTTTTCCAAAAATCCAGAACAACATAACCCCCTAACATGAATATTCAAAATCAATCACAACCAAAAAATCAAAATCACAGCAAGCTTCTCAATCAGTATTCTGAAACGATCAACTACGAGCTACACTAGACCGTAGCGAAAATTATCCATTTTTTCAACGAAATAAAAACATAACAAACAAATATAGTATTAGGAATCAACCACATTTTTCAGAAGATGAATAATTTTATTATCAAAATCAACAACGATTTCATACAAATCATCATAGCAATAACTGGAACATCGATGAACCAGATCCTTTCTATCAACCAGATTGTTTCGAACCATATACACGAAACGAACAAAGGCAAGCAAGACATCACCCAACGTCATATAATAATAAATTTCAATCACAAAACCCAGTGAAACTACAAAATTACTAACCAACTCAAATGCAAAAAGAAATATCACTACCATTTAACCTACAAAAACATGAAACAACAAAGAATCAACTTACAAATTTTTCTCAAATACCAAATGCCGCAGAATCACTACAAATGACTATGAATCCATACCTTATGGGTGGATCCTCAATATCTTCAAATCAGCCACTAATGGTATTCACAGGAACATATCTCGAATACTCAGTAGAACATTATTTAAATGCAGTCACAGCAAATTTGATTTGAAATATAGGACCTGAACCAGTAAATACACCACTTCATCAAAATTGGATACATAGACGCACAGCGCTAATCCAAACCACACTTGATGGCGCAGCCCAAAAATGGTTTTCACTTTTACCTATAGTTATTAGGTCAGATTGGAAAAAATTCACGCAAGAATTTTCAAAAATGTTTGACTCAGAAAAAAAAAACAAACAACACCAAAGAGTTTTATGCAATCAAATCCGTAGAATCCCAAACAAAACAATTAAACAACTTGCAAAAAGAATTGAAACACTAGTAAGAAAAGCATATTCACTTAATACGCATGATAATAAGAACACATAAATGACAGAAATATTAATGATGACTCTAACACTTCAATTACTGAAAATAGCAATAAAAAAGAAAGCATCTCATCCATCTTCAATTCGAGAACCCGATATAGACTTCAGGAAACTAGTAAATAAACTAGAACAAGCCGAAACTAGAAAAAATGAAACTAGAAGAAACGGAAAGTTTAAAATTACAATATGTAAATAACATTCAAACCACTGCTTCACAAATAAACAATATTCATGACTCTGACACGGAACAAGCTGAAAAAATCACTCAAATTTTCAATATCTACGAGAAGAACCCAAATTTCAAAGTAAAACCATTATTCAAAAAATGGTGTAACTATTGACGTAGATAAGGACACAGCATTGCTGAGTGAACACAAAAACAACAAGATAATCAGATCAAACCACAAAAACATAGAGAACCAAATAAATCATTTTACCATTACATGAAAAAAGACCAAAATCTACCAAACAAAAACATTCACAGTAACAATAGTTCAGGAAAACCACTCCCTGATAACTATAATGCCTCTAGACAACAATCACCCCACAGTTATAACTATCGTGGAAGATCTCCAGATCAAGGAAATTCGAAACATTTCTCACAAAATAGATAGAGTCGATCAAACAGTCAAAATAATCAATATCGAAATAATTTTTGAAGATCAAACTCAAATAGAAGCAATTATTCAAATTATAACAGGAATCGTTCAAACTCAAACCCCCGAAACAGATACTATTCAAATGATCGTTCTAGAAACTCCTCATACATTAGAAACAGAAATTATTCAAACAATAGGAACAGGCCATATCAAAATAACAGATCACGAAACTATTCAAATAATTGATCAAACTTTAGTAATTATCTTAATAGATCACGTGACAATTCTCACATAGAAATTCGATTTATCAAAATCGATAAAGAAATTTTTCGCAATCACTGCACAGAAATAATACACAATATCAAAATTCACAACAAAATGTAGGAGTAGTACACCTAAACATCAAAGGGTAGGGCTTTTCCAGAAGGAATTCTTGAAATTACATCGGTGAATCCCATGTAAAATTAAACGGTAGTAACCGATCAACCCCTCTTACTAGACTGCTGTGGTAAGCTTTATTCCCGTGGTTTGTTGAAAGGACAGGAAGTAAGGCTTTATGATCTGTAAGTACTTCGAAGTCTGATCCATAAAGGTAGTTTTTATAATGTTCTACATTCCACACTGCTCCCAAAAGTTCTAATTCGTTAGTTGAGTATTTCGCATCATGAGGGTTTAAAAACCGAGTGGCAAATGAAATCGTTTTCCAATGAGGAGTTGTTCTAGGGAGGCTCTCAATCCGTTATGTGATGCGTCAGTTTTGTTTCTGGTTTTACGTTTTACGTCGAAATGTGTTTTTTCCGTAAGATTGATAATTTCTTGTTTGATTTTCTCGAAAGTTTTTGTATCATCAAGATTCCAATAGAAAATAGATTTCTTATTCAGCAAAGGTCGAAGCGGACTTCCTAAAGACGCTAAATTTGGCACAAATTTAATTTACTGGTTTATGGAACCGAAAAATAATCTTAACTCCTTCAAATTTATTGGGATTGGTAAGTCCTTTAATGCTTTCGTTTTGTGGACTAAGGGGAAATTCCAGTATTTGAAATTTTAAATCCCAGCCATGCAATTTTTTTTGGAAAAATTTGCTTTTTGACCAATTAACAGCGAAGTTGTAATGGTCTAACGTTGATAAGATTTTAAACACAATATTTTTGTGGTCTAAAAAACTTCCTTTGGAAGCAATTAAAATGTCATCCAAATAACAATTTGTAAAAGGGATCGCACCTAGCGTTGAGTCCATGACTCTTTGAAATTCGTTAGGCAAATCTCCTAGGCCGTAAAAGCCAGTTAAGAATTGGTATGCACCAGTAATTTTGCCGCCCACTATACTAAAGTTACACTGGTTGCTAGTAAATTTGTCTGAGACGAGTTGGCTATATGCCTTTTTCAAATCCAAATTTGTAAACCCTATTTCTCCAACAGAATCGTTCGAAATTTGTGCCGCTACTTTATCTACAACTTCATGGATATTTGGCATCTGGTGTTCATTTCTGTATATCTGTTTTTTAATAAATGTTCTAAACCCAATTTGATCGATTTGTCTTTTTTACCAGTAATAAAAATTGGGCTGATAAAATGATCTTCATCGCAGTTTTCTAATTTCTCCATGTGTCCTTCGTTTTTTAATCGATTAAGTTCTGTTTTAACTGAATCAAGTAAATGGAGGGGAACGCGTCTGCATTTTAATTGGATGGGCGTTAGCGATTCGTGAAAATGAATATTTTTTATCTGACTTTTTAAATTCCCAATTCGAAGAAATATATTTTTAAACGTTTCAGCGATGCTATTGATTTCGATATCTGTTTCTGCTGTGGGAATAAAATCAAACGACTTTCACCTCTCCTTAGTCTGGAAGTGTGGGAAGTACTTCTGTGATACTTCTATCCCCACTTTGGGCAGGTTGTCGTTTCCGAGTATGTTTCTCTCATGCCCTTCTGTCAAAAAGAAATGACAGTTGTCTTTGACCATCGATTCGAAAAATAGGTAGTATCACTTTGCCGGAAATGTTGATGGCATTGTCCGTGAACCCGCAGTATAAGTCCTTGATTGCTTTATCCACAAGGTGACTCATCAACTCAAACATGCCGACATACAGCTGTAAGACAAGAAATAAGCATTTTTTCAAAAATTTTAAATACAATCCGTGAAAACCTCACTAATAACGATATATGAGAAAAAGTTACACACGATATGCAATAGATACTAGCATGGTTTATAATTGATTATTTTGTCTATAATTTTGATCTGATATCACTAGCAAGAGAAAATTTTCAACCACAAAATTCAGACGATGAAACTATATTGGCAGAAGAAACATATTATGTTAGGGACCCTGAATGATCTCATCCATCATTTATTATTATACCAACTGACATCTCAAGTCAATCAATTACGACAGTTTCCATCAATAGAGATTATGTTAGAATAACCCCTCTTACTTTTGATACAACACCTATAAATTTTAATTCAATATTTACTGATGGAGAAGGAAATTGTAGTCGAAATTCTTACATTTATTTATCAAGAAAACCTAAACAGAACACAAAATCTCACACAACAAGATATTCAAACTCCATCACAATTCGTAAGTGAAGAAATAGTTCGAGAACCCGATATAGACTTCAGGAAACTAGTAGATAAACTAGAACAAGCCGAAACTAGAAAAAATGAAACTAGAAGAAACGGAAAGTTTAAAATTACAATATGTAAATAACATTCAAACCACTGCTTCACAAATAAACAATATTCATGACTCTGACACGGAACAAGCTGAAAAAATCACTCAAATTTTCAATATCTACGAGAAGAACCCAAATTTCAAAGTAAAACCATTATTCAAAAAATGGTGTAACTATTGACGTAGATAAGGACACAGCATTGCTGAGTGAACACAAAAACAACAAGATAATCAGATCAAACCACAAAAACATAGAGAACCAAATAAATCATTTTACCATTACATGAAAAAAGACCAAAATCTACCAAACAAAAACATTCACAGTAACAATAGTTCAGGAAAACCACTCCCTGATAACTATAATGCCTCTAGACAACAATCACCCTACAGTTATAACTATCGTGGAAAATCTTCAGCTAAAGGAAATTCACGAAACTTCTCACAAATTAGATATAGTCGATCAAACAGTCAAAACAATAAATATCGAAATAATTAGTGAAGATCAAACTCAAATAGAAGCAACTATTCAAATTATAACAGGAATCGTTCAAACTCAAACCCCCGAAACAGATACTATTCAAATGATTGTTCTAGAAACTCCTCATGCAATAGAAACAGAAACTATTCAAACAATAGGGACAGACCATATCAAAATATTTACTGATGGAGAAGGAAATTGTAGTCGAAATTCTTACATTTATTTATCAAGAAAACCTAAACAGAACACAAAATCTCACACAACAAGATATTCAAACTCCATCACAATTCGTAAGTGAAGAAATAGTTGAAACAATGCCAACAACAACACAACAAAGCATTTCTCCTAATCACCCTACACTTACGACTCCAAAAAAACGCAGCATTTCCACAAACAACTATACAATCGACAGTGAAACCTTCAGTTATTCCAAATTAGTCACAAATGGACTATCAAAAATTTAGACCAGTAACAACATCAAGACAAACAATCAAGCAAAAAAGGTCAAATAAAATTAACTTCTCAGATCATAACTATGATTTTTCCAAAAATCCAGAACAACAAAACCCCCTAACATGAATATTCAAAATCAATCACAACCAAAAAATCAAAATGTACCACAGCAAGCTTCTCAATCAGTATTCTGAAACGATCAACTACGAGCTACACTAGACCGTAGCGAAAATTATCCATTTTTTCAACGAAATAAAAACATAACAAACAAATATAGTATTAGGAATCAACCACATTTTTCAGAAGATGAAGAATTTTATTATCAAAATCAACAACGATTTAATACAAATCATCATAGCAATAACTGGAACATCGATGAACCAGATCCTTTCTATCAACCAGATTGTTTCGAACCATATACACGAAACGAACAAAGGCAAGCAAGACATCACCCAACGTCATATAATAATAAATTTCAATCACAAAACCAAGTGAAACTACAAAATTACTAACCAACTCAAATGCAAAAAGAAATATCACTACCATTTAACCTACAAAAACATAAAACAACAAAGACTCAACTTACAAATTTTTCTCAAATACCAAATGCCGCAGAATCACTACAAATGACTATGAATCCATACCTTATGGGTGGATCCTCAATATCTTCAAATCAGCCACTAATGGTATTCACAGGAACATATCTCGAATACTCAGTAGAACATTATTTAAATGCAGTCACAGCAAATTTGATTTGAAATATAGGACCTGAACCAGTAAATACACCACTTCATCAAAATTGGATACATAGACGCACAGCGCTAATCCAAACCACACTTGATGGCGCAGCCCAAAAATGGTTTTCACTTTTACCTATAGTTATTAGGTCAGATTGGAAAAAATTCACGCAAGAATTTTCAAAAATGTTTGACTCAGAAAAAAAAACAAACAACACCAAAGAGTTTTATGCAATCAAATCCGTAGAATCCCAAACAAAACAATTAAACAACTTGCAAAAAGAATTGAAACACTAGTAAGAAAAGCATATTCACTTAATACGCATGATAATAAGAACACATAAATGACAGAAATTTTAATGATGACTCTAACACTTCAATTACTGAAAATAGCAATAAAAAAGAAAGCATCTCATCCATCTTCAATTCGAGAACCCGATATAGACTTCAGGAAACTAGTAGATAAACTAGAACAAGCCGAAACTAGAAAAAATGAAACTAGAAGAAACGGAAAGTTTAAAATTACAATATGTAAATAACATTCAAACCACTGCTTCACAAATAAACAATATTCATGACTCTGACACGGAACAAGCTGAAAAAATCACTCAAATTTTCAATATCTACGAGAAGAACCCAAATTTCAAAGTAAAACCATTATTCAAAAAATGGTGTAACTATTGACGTAGATAAGGACACAGCATTGCTGAGTGAACACAAAAACAACAAGATAATCAGATCAAACCACAAAAACATAGAGAACCAAATAAATCATTTTACCATTACATGAAAAAAGACCAAAATCTACCAAACAAAAACATTCACAGTAACAATAGTTCAGGAAAACCACTCCCTGATAACTATAATGCCTCTAGACAACAATCACCCTACAGTTATAACTATCGTGGAAAATCTTCAGCTAAAGGAAATTCACGAAACTTCTCACAAATTAGATATAGTCGATCAAACAGTCAAAACAATAAATATCGAAATAATTAGTGAAGATCAAACTCAAATAGAAGCAACTATTCAAATTATAACAGGAATCGTTCAAACTCAAACCCCCGAAACAGATACTATTCAAATGATTGTTCTAGAAACTCCTCATGCAATAGAAACAGAAACTATTCAAACAATAGGGACAGACCATATCAAAATAACAGATCACGAAACTATTCAAATAATTGATCAAACTTTAGTAATCATCACAATAGATCACGTGCCAATTCTCAAATAGAAATTCGATTTATCAAAATCGATAGAGAAATTTTTCTCAATAACCGCACAGAAATAATACACAATATCAAAATTCACAACAAAAGTGTAGGAGTAGTACACCTAAACATCAAAGGGTAGGGCTTTTCCAGAAGGAACTCTTGAAATTACATCGGTGAATCCCATGTAAAATTAAACGGTAGTAACCGATCAACCCCTCTTACTAGACTGCTGTGGTAAGCTTTATTCCCGTGGTTTGTTGAAAGGACAGGAAGTAAGGCTTTATGATCTGTAATTACTTCGAAGTCTGATCCATAAAAGTAGTTTTTATAATGTTCTACATTCCACACTGCTCCCAAAAGTTCTAATTCGTTAGTTCAGTATTTCGCATCATGAGGGTTTAAAAACCGAGTGGCAAATGAAATCGTTTTCCAATGCGGAGTTGTTCTAGGGAGGCTCTCAATCCGTTATGTGATGCGTCAGTTTTGTTTCTGGTTTTACGTTTTTCGTCGAAATGTGTTTTTTCCGTAAGATTGATAATTTCTTGTTTGATTTTCTCGAAAGTTTTTGTATCATCAAGATTCCAATGGAAAATAGATTTCTTATTCAGCAAAGGTCGAAGCGGACTTCCTAAAGACGCTAAATTTGGCACAAATTTAATTTACTGGTTTATGGAACCGAAAAATAATCTTAACTCCTTCAAATTTATTGGGATCGGTAAGTCCTTTAATGCTTTCGTTTTGTGGACTAAGGGGAAATTCCAGTATTTGAAATTTTAAATCCCAGCCATGCAATTTTTTTTGGAAAAATTTGCTTTTTGACCAATTAACAGCGAAGTTGTAATCGTCTAACGTTGATAAGATTTTAAACACAATATTTTTGTGGTCTAAAAAACTTCCTTTGGAAGCAATTAAAATGTCATCCAAATAACAATTTGTAAAAGGGATCGCACCTAGCGTTGAGTCCATGACTCTTTGAAATTCGTTAGGCAAATCTCCTAGGCCGTAAAAGCCAGTTAAGAATTGGTATGCACCAGTAATTTTGCCGCCCACTATACTAAAGTTACACTGGCTGCTAGTAAATTTGTCTGAGACGAGTTGACTATATGCATTTTTCAAATCCAAAATTGTAAACCCTACTTCTCCAACAGAATCGTTCGAAATTTGTGCCGCTACTTTATCTACAACTTCATGGATATTTGGCATCTGGTGTTTATTTTTGTATATCTGTCTGTTAATAAATTTTGAGTCTAAAGCCAATTTGATCGATTTGTCTTTTTTGCCAGTAATAACATTTGGGCTGATAAAATGATCTTCGTCGCAGTTTTCCAACTTCTCAATGTGTCCTTCGTTTTTTAGTCGATTAAGTTCTGTTTTAACTGAATCAAGTAAATGGAGGGGAACGCGTCTGCCTTTTAATTGGATGGGCGTTAGCGGTTCGTGAAAATGAATGATTTTTATCTGACTTTTCATTTTCCCAATCCGAAGAAATACATTTTTAAACGTTTCGGCGATGCTATTGATTTCGATATCTGTTTCTGCTGTGGGAATAAAATCAAAAGACTTTCACCTCTCCTTAGTCTGGAAGTGTGGAAAGTACTTCTGTGATACTTCTATCCCCACTTTGGGCAGGTTGTCGTTTCCGAGTATGTTTCTCTCATGCCCTTCTGTCAAAAAGAAATGACAGTTATCTTTGACCATCCATTCGAAAAATAGGTAGTTTCACTTTCCCGGAAATGTTGATGGCATTGTCCGTGAACCCGCAGTATAAGTCCTTGGTTGCTTTATCCACCGGATAAACTTTTAGATAGGGATCCCGTAATTTCAATTCGTGAAAAACCTTCTTCTTGAGAAAGCTAACCGGGCTAGCGGAGTCCAATTGTATGTTTAGGACTACTTGATTTTCTTTCCCGAGACAATATTTAAAAATTTCTTTAGTTCTTTTCCATCATCGTCGAAGATTAGAGTTATATTTAATACAGTGTAATCGTCATTTTCACTTTGATCAGATTCTGACCATGCGTTAATTATGCCACAACTTTCTCTATTTTCATGCACCATATTTATATTCGGAGGATCCGACGGATTAAAATCTGCATTATCTATAATTTGGGTATTTACAATGTTTACATTTCTACGACCGACGTGATTTACAGAGTTTGGTAAATGGCCTTTAAATTTACATGATGTACAAGTAGTGCCTTTCGCTAAACAAATAGCCATATTTCCTTTGGAAAAGGACCCGCCACACTTCATACAGATGTTACTACGTTCAATATTCAGTGTAGGTTATATTTTGACATTGAAATGATTGTGGGGTTTATGTACGGATGGTCCGTTGGATTTGAAATTGTTTGTTAATTTTAAATGGTTTAAAATTCCCTTTTCGTCAATAAGTGCAAAGTTGAGTGCTTCCCGCGGTGGTAAAGTTTCGGCCAGGAGTTTTCGTTGTATATCCGAATTTTTCATGTTATTTATGAAGATATCCCTGATCCATTCTTCCTCTACCGCGGTTATGTCACACCTTTTGGCCTTTTCGGCTACTGCTCCCCAAAATTGTTCAAGGAAAGCAACACATACTAGAGCATGGTATTTTTTTTATTATTACGCTAATCTATAGTTTGCTTATTTGAAAAACTACAACAAAAAAAATACGAAGTGTTGCACTAGCTGCAGTACTCAGATTAAAACCGGGTGACCTTTGTTTTGTCGAAACTATTTAAAGATGAAAAAAAATTGAGTGTGGTTTTTTGATGCGTTTTCTTGACAATTTCAGAATGCAAAAATTATGTATGGTCATGTGACATGTACAAAGTTCGATTAGACTCGTTTTCATGTTTTAATAACTGCTCAAATAGACATTTTCCTCACAGCCATTTGACCTGTAAATGATTTTTGCGTATCTTGATTAAGTTTACTTTCTCTAGTTTTGAAAAAAAAAAACATTTTTTTGGTTTTGACAACATTTTTAGCCCACCAATTTCCATACTATGAAAAATTCGTAATTTTCAAATTATTTTAAAGTTTAGGCAACAGAAATTGGTTTCGATTTAATTTTACCCTTCAACACCTGAAAAATCACTAAAAATGGTTTTAAAATTTATTTGATTTTTCGTGGGAAAAATTTTGCTGTCTAAGAAAATTGCGATGAGACAAATATGCCATCAGCATTTTTTATGGAAGAATTTTACTCCTAGAAAGTTAAGTTAAACTGTATGACTACCACTTACCACTTTTGATGTATGCTGGTCAACCACGGCGGTTCAAATAGTTATTTCACTTAATCGTCAAAATTATCAGCATTTTTCGAAGCTTCGACTGCTTTTGTCCAAAACATATCCCAATAAATCTCTTTTGGACCCAAGAAAATGGTTTAGTTTTAAACCCTACGTCAAATTTGCTATGATTACTATAACCATACTACTAGTATTTTGAGTACCTTTGAGTACTTTAGTGGAAAAACCGTGCTTTCGTTTTTTTGCTTCTCAATGCTACATCGAGTGAATTGAACACCTTTGTTTTTGCATGTTATACAACACTAACACCTCAAATCTAAGTTTTGAGCAATTTTGGTTCCACCAGATGGGAAAGCAAAAAATAGTAGAGCGAAAAAACTTTTTGTTATTTCGCTCTTCTGTATTTTGCTCAACTAAAATTCAAAAATTGGACATACAAAAATTCAAAGCATTGCACCAGCTGCAGCAGCCTCATTAACAATAACTGACAAATTTTTGTTCCACTTTTTTAAATGAGAATTGGTTTAAGCACAATTTTTAACGCTTTTTTTCTGAAAATTTCAGAGTGCAAAAGTAATTACTTTTATCTAGTATGCAAAAATTTTGAATAGACTCTCAGTCATTTCTAATGCATTTTTTCAATGAATCAGTTTAATTAACATCATCTGACCTGCTATTTATTTTTTGCGTACCATGATTAACTCAACATCATTCATATCCGGAAGAGACCATTTCTGACTTTGAAGAAAAAAATTTTATTATAAGATTTCCATAATGTGCAAATTGAAAGACTAACATTTTCTAACAAATAAACATCTATTTTAAATTATAGGTATCGGAATTCAGTTTTGATGCATTTTTGCCCTTTAACACCCGGAAAATCAAAAACAGTAGCTAAAACATGTTTTTTCATTTTTTTGTTGGAAAGAATTGATGTCTAAGAAAACTCATGACGTAGAATTTCCATATGTAACCAGAGATTTTCTTTATTGCATGAAAACTAGTCATAGAGCAATTTTATGAATTTGTTTGACTAGTTTTTTGGTTTGTTGAGGTCAGCCCATTGGTTCGAGTAGTTAGTTTACCTAGTCATTCAAGTTAATTGGCATTTTTGGAACTGCTCGACTGCATTTGTCCAAGGCATTTGACATTGCATTTTTTTCGGCCTATTGTTTTAATTTCTACCCTGTCTCATCTTTGTTTCGACTGGCTTGATCAGTTTTTTTTGTGCGAGTATTGTGACTATCTTACTGGAAAAACCGAGCTCTACTTTTTTATTGCTTCTCAACTTTGTTTATATCTCAGATATAACAAAATTTTTTTTGTCTTTTGTAAAATTAAAACTTTAAATCTAGTTTTTGAATCATTTTGGTACCACCAGCCTGAAAAGCAAAGTCTGGTAGAGCAAAGTAAATTCTTCTTATTTCACTCTGATGTATTTTGCCCTACTAAAATCCAAAAATTGACATTGACAAAAAATCAAATTGTTACACTAGCTGCAGTAGCCACATAAACACGGGCTGACCATTGTTTTTTTTTTCATTTGTTTTAGGATGAGAGTCGATTTAAGCAGGATTTAAAATTTTTTTTGACAATTTCAGCGTTCAAAACCTAATCATAGCTATCTGACATGCAGTTTTTTGATTAAAATTTTAGCCATTATAATAAAAATTGTTCATTTTGAAAACGTTGGGGATCTTCATTTGGCCAGTGTTTGATTTTTGCGCATCTTGGTTAATTTTACATTTTTTTTGAAAAGGACAGTTTTTGGTTTTGATTAAACTCTAGTCATTAATTCTCCATGAAAAATGTATGACTAGCTTTTTCTCACACAAATCAGAAATTATAAAAACATTGCTCTTTAACACCGGGAAAATTATTAACAATAGATAAAACAAAGTTTTGAAATGTTTCGACTGCGTTTGTCCAAGGCAATTGTCACAGCATTTCTTTTGGGCCAATTTGGTTTCCTTTTTGACTCAAAAAATGGATCGAAACTGCAAAAAGTTTGACTAATTTAGGGGAAAACCGTTCTCTACCTGTTTTTGTTTTGCAGATCGAGAGTTAATACCTACTTTGCTTTTGTTTCAGGTAGAGTTTAAATTTATGAAATTTATAAAACTAAAAGCTCAATATCATTTTTGTGACTAAATTTGGTCACACCAGCGAAATATTTTTTTGTTTTTTCGTTTTGTTTGCTTTACTAAAAATTAAAAATATTAAAAACGAGAATTACAAAAATTTTTAAGTGTTGCACTAGCTACAGTAGTCACATTAGCACCGACTGACACCGTCGCTTGAAACTATTTAAGCTTAACTTTTTCCAGCTTGAAGAATTTGACACTGATACATTTAACATTTGATAACCAACCTACAAAAACTCCCCTATCTTAGAATTTCTTATAAGATTTGTAGAAAATTACACTTTCTTAAGAGAAAAAACCTCAGAAGACCAAAATTCAAAAAACACCAAAATCATTTTGAATTTGTTTCTATACTGCAATAACAGATAAAAATCGAATTGGAAACTTTTCGATTTTTTCGGTTTTCAAGCAAGAAAAAGGTATTAAATAGCGGTTAAGCTGTATGAATTTTGAAAAACTTCGAAATAAACGATTTTACATTTTTTCCAATACATCCCCTAGTTATAAGTTATTAGTGGTTCGAAAAATTTTTGGAGACAACCAAAAATCAATTATCTTTAAAAAAAACCTTGACAAATCATCGCATAGATCCTTTGAACGTGTTGTAGGTGGGATTCAGGTATGTTTTGACATAATTTCCAGTAATCAGGAAAAAAACTGACTTTTGAAGATGGTGGATTTTTCAGTAAACTCATGTAGTGAAACGTGTTGCTGTGTCCACGAGTTCCTGTACTCTGCGATAGCGGAGAACTTTTAAACTGAATAAAGATAACGAAGCAATCTCCTGTGCTGTCAAAGCAGATTTGCTAATGCGTTGCAGTAACTTTGGGAACTTACCAATTTCAGTAAAAAAATGTGTAAAATATGAAAAGGAAATTTTGAATAGTGAGAAGGGTTCCTAAGTTTATGTTTCCTTGCCCTAAGTAAGCAACAATGTGATATATTTTACGTCTGTTGATATCAATAAAATAAGCAATTTTCTCTCTCTATTTTGAAATGAAACGATTTTTTTTTTGCACTTACAATTTGGCGAGAACTTTATGTCAAATTGTAAGCAGTATTGAAACTTCTGAATTTCCAAAAACAGGTTTTTTCAATTTAATGAGGTTTTTTTCATGTAGAATTAAACAAAAAAAATTGAAGTCAAAGTGGGCAAATTTAGGTTCATTTATTTTGGTTCCAGCCGGAGGCCGAAAAGAATAATTCCGGCAAACTAGCCTTTTATTGTGTGTTATATATTCCAATTAGAAATTTGGCAATCATTTTTTTTGTGCTAGTGAGGAAAAAATCACACGAGCCTTAAGTTCTGTCACTTTCTTCAAAAGAAGGAAAAAATAAGCAAACTTATGAAAAAATTATTAAGTTCTTTGTGCTCGTACAGAAAAAATCATACGAGCAAAAAAATTCATTCAGCTATTGCATACATCCTTTGAACGTGTTGTTTGCGGGATTCTGGTATGTTTTGATATAATTTCCAGTAATCAGGAAAAAAACTGACTTTTACAGATAGTGGATTTTTCAATAAACTCATGTGGTGAAACGTGTTGTTGGGCCCACGAGTTCCTGTACTCTGCGATAGCGGAGAATTTTGAAATTGAATAAAGATGACGAAGCAATCTCTTGTGCTGTCAAAGCAGATTTGCTAATGAGTTGCAGTAATTTTGGGAACTTACCCATTTCTGTATAAAATTGTGTGAAATCTGGGACGGAAATTTCGAATAGTGAGAAGGGTTCCTATGTTTATGTTTCCTTGCCCTAAGTAAGCAACAATGTGATATATTTTGCGTCTGTTGATATCTATAAATATAAGAAAATTTCTCTCTCTAGTTTGGAATGAAACGATTTTTTTGCACTGACACTTCGGCGAGAACTTAACGAAATTTATGTCAAATTGTAAGCAGTATTGAAACTTCTGAATTTCCAAAAACAGGTCTTTTCAATTTAGTGACGTTTTTTTTTCATGTAGAAATAAACGTATCCGGTTTAAATTTTTGTGCCTTCAAAATGTGACGTTCGTTTTCCTGACAAAAGCGGTAGCTAAATGTTCCCAAAACTCTTTGAATGAATTTTGTAGGACTTTTATCTTTGTGAACTTTTCTGCGACAATTAATTTTCCCTCGTTTGCTAGGACTAAGTAGAGGATCGAACGTAATTTCTTGTCGGCTGCTTCTATTCTCATTTCGTTAATTTTCTTAGTTTCTGATTTAATAGATGCCGTTTCCTCATCGTCTTTGTTCTTGAATGTTTCTTTCTTTCCTAGCTTTTTTTTGGCTTTCCGATTCGTTTTCTGTCTGATTTTTCAATGTTGTTGGCTGAGGGTGATGTCTTTCCAAAGGATTCAGTAGATTTTTGATGTCTACGTTTTCTTTTGCGATGATTGGTTAATGAAAGAGTTCGCTCTAATCTTCCCAAGGGATTGGTGGGTCCACCGTATGGTTTTGCCAAAATGGAGGTATTCCTCTCACGTTAGATTTGTTATTTGACTGCGCCATGATAAAATGTTACTTTGTTGCAGCGAAATTTTTTTTGTACAATTAAAAGAATAAAAGAATAAAAGTTAATTAGTCTAAAGTTAAAACATTAAAAAGTGAAGAGAGCATTCTCTCCACCGGAGAGGTTGAAACAGTGCAGGACATATGTAAGTGACGTGTTAGAATGGTTACGTAATCATTAGCTAATTAAAGTATATAAATTGGAATCACATCAGAAAAACCAAATCGAATTCAACAAAAACCGAACTGAACCGAAATTCTTTTGAGCGAACCGTTCACCCCTAGCTATGGGTATAATAGTTTTGGGACAATCTGCTAAGGTTTTCTCTGCTAAGGTTTTCCATTCCCAAATTGATTCTGCTCTGACGTTACCCAGACGAAAAAAAAAACATCATTTTGCACTTCTTATAGGCGTTCAGGGGGATTCAACTAAGAAAGAAAATTTTTTTGAAAATAATTTTTTCTGTTTCTCTCAATCGAGCAGTGTTCAGGCAGAAATGAATCTTCATTTGTTTGCTTTCGACTTTCATATTTTTTTTTGGATTTTTTTCTGGGTATTCTTCAATTCAGAGCATATTTTTGTGCAGAAATATGGTGGGGGAAGACCTGGGATATGCAAAAACGTGCGTTTCACGTAAATATTTAAGAAACTTGAGTTGTTTTCTGTTTCATTACAAAAACGGACGAAGCTAATGTCAATGGAATATACGACTTCTCCGGCTTGACTCTTGTGGCCAAAAAAAGGATCAGAAACGCCCTACTGTTCAAAGAACCCTAGGAACCGTTAATAAAATGGTCTAAAATAGTAATCAGCGAGGTTCGCTTTCGTTTAGGATGCTATTTTAGATTTTTGAAGGAAATTCGAACTCATAGAACTTGGTTGTAGTCCAAAACAAGCGCTTCTCTCCTCGAGAAGAAAGCGGCGTAATGGCCGACCTCTGTTAAAGATGAATTTGCCGTTAGTTGTTGACTTAAAATACTTAATTCTCCGGATATACTGTAATTTTCTACAGGAAAAGGGACTGTTCTGAGCTCCGAATTTCACGTCGTCAGCAATCGTCGACAAAAGATCGGTTGTTGTTCGTGTCAAGTTATTGTCGCTGACCATGTTTACTACCATTCGGATGCTGGGTGTATTGCGTTTTATCTCTTTAGAAAGATGAAAACGCTTATCGAGTGGCCGACAAACATCTAATTTTCATCGAAAAAACCAGATTTGTTTTCATCGAAAAAACCGAAAAAGCAGAAATTTATTTTTTTTGAACAAAATTCTGTATCGACGACGTTTTTCAAAATTTTGCAAAATTCAGTATCATTATTGTTTTTCAAAGTCCTTACAAATATGTCCTTTGTTAACGTTTTTTTAGAAGCAATACTTGACAACAAACACGAAATTTAGCAGCCAAAACCTGCTTACGTCATCAAACAAAATTTTTTTTTCTTAGTTCTTGTTGCAACGCAAATGTAGAGTATAGATGCATATAAAACAAGAAAATAAATGAATAAAAATAAGCACAGTTGGCCGAGAGGCATAAAGACAAGTCTCTCACGCCGGTCAACAGGGTTCGAGTCCTCCCATACGCAGACCTTCAAACATGTAGACACGAGGGGCTATAGCCCCATTTGACCGTTTTAACTGTTTTTTTGGTTCTAATTCGGTTCAGCCTTAGTTGGCCGAGCGGCATAGAGACAAGTCTCTCACGCCGGTCAACCGGGTTCGAGTCCCGCCATACGCAGATCTTAAAACATGTAGACCCGAGGGGCTATAGCCCCATTTGACCGTTTGTAACTGTTTTTTGGTTCTAATTCGGTTCAGCCTTGATTAAGGCAAGGCTGACTGCCAAAAAGAGCAATTTGTCTCAATGACATTACCGACCGGTTCTTGTGGCTAGCTTGCGCCAAGGTTTTGGCTTATTTATAAATTAATGACGATGAATGTCCGTAATGCCGAGAATACGAGTTAAAACATTATTTTCCGAGCCGTTTTATTTAGTTTACGGAGACTGAGCGCACATTTTGGCACCCCACAAGGGACCTTTCGACTATCAAATTCAAGTTTGAGAAGCTATTTCCACTCGATGTTTTCTCCAACTTTGCTAGAAGAATCAAACCTCAAACGGACAACGTCTATGAAACATTTTAACTGAACTTTAAGGAAGTGCAATTGAACACCGATTTGGATCAGACTCCAGCCAACGCTGAGTTGGAGTTTTAAGGCTGATTTTTTCGGAAAATTACACCGCCCATTTTCCGAGGATTTGAAAATTGGAGGCGATATTTCATTGTTAGAAGCAATTGCAATCGTTTCTGACTTTGCATCGACACCAATTCTAGAAGATTCTGAAAAGGAGGAGTGTTGCTGACAGGAGTGTTGCTGATAGGAGTGTTGCTGACAGGAGTGTTGCTGACAGAAGTGTTGCTGACAGGAGTGTTGCTGACAGGAGTGTTGCTGATAGGAGTGTTGCTGATTGGAGTGTTGCTGATAGGAGTGTTGCTGACAGGAGTGTTGCCGATAGGAGTGTTGCTGAGAGGATTGTTGCTGACAGGAGTGTTGCTGATAGGAGTGTTGCTGATAGGGTTGCAGTGGGTCAGACTCGTGAGAGTGAAAATTTTTACAACCCGGAACCGGTGTCACCAGCCTCCAATTGTAAGAACGTTCTAAGCTTTTAAAACTCTCCATTCGTGCTATAAAATTATATACAATGTCATATATGTTAAAAAAAATTTCCGCAAGCTAGCAACCGGTATTGTTTCTCAATACCCAAAATTTTTGGACAGTTCCGTTGAACTGAAATATCTTACACTCGGTACATCGACGAACTGATTGACGTTTTTCTCGATACCAAAGTTTTTTGAATATTTGTGAACGGAATAATAATCCGTGAAATCGGAACATAGACAAGAGGTACTGGACTAGTTTTTTGGATTGGTTTATCACTCAATCCTGCTGTCCTCAAAACGTCTCCAGAATTCTGCAAAACTGTAATGTATTATGACACCAGTCTTATGGTAAGTGGTCTGGTATCGAAATATCAGGCAAATTAAGTTGAGTTTACTCATCCTCAGGTTTTTTCCCCGTGTGTTGTTGGAACTTAACCAATTTGCCTGATCCCCCACCCACCATTGGTGAAACTGAAAGCCAGTTCGCTTCAAGAAAATCAAAGCAGTTTCAGCCCGTCCGATTATTGATTTCGTTGCGTGACAGTAATGTTAAGTGGTCAGGTACGGTGGTATTAAGTGAGTTAAGTTGAATTCTTTCATCCTCAGGTTTACTCCGTGTGTGTTGTTGGAGTTCAACCGACCTACTTAATTTTCCAACCCCATTGACAGTTAAGCGTAACGAAGCCGTCGCATAGGTCCCCTAAGTGTATGGTATTCATTCTAGGAGCTAGTTCCTTGGATCACGAGCTCCGAAAACTTCCAGCTCCGTCCTAGAAACGCGTCAAAGATACTTGCTTTACAAAGCCAGGTTTAAGTTTGAACTTTAACGCTAGGGACTCCCAGAAAACGATACAGTACTACCTTCATCACTACTTATCTCACCAAAACGACTTTGTAATTTGGCACGACGCCATTAATATCTCGATAAGTAGGCACCGCAGCAACAATAACCGCAAGCTGAGTAGTGAGCAACTTGTCAATTTGTTATTAAGGTATAAGACAAACATTTGTGCGATCGTATACTGTAGACGGAACGGAACCGAGGATATACAGGAAAGTTTAGTTTCAACAGGTATTCTCGTTCTGATCGTTGTCAAAGACTTTATCTCTAAGCGTAAGGCTAAAGACCAGGTACTAATTGAGAATTACAAAGAGTCTCACCAGCCTCCTTCCCTTGAGTTAAAGACTCTCCTCCTTCTATAGCGTTATAGCGCTAATCTTAACATCCTTAAGACTCGTAAGAAGCGGAGCCGCTTACCACTCAAAGCTCGGAAAGCTATAAAAATAGGCTTCAGGCAGAAGCTTTGAGACGTCAAGTTCCCTCATTTTGTAAACTAATGTTGATATATTAATGCAAATTTAACAATGTATCAAAACAGTATCTCATTTTATTAATTGTTTTCTCTTTGGTGAGCATCCGTAAAACATTGTCAATTTGTGGAGAACATGGTCAAAAAATTCCAAAGTAAGATACGCAAGTTATTTGAAATTCGTCTAAATCTAGAAAATGAGCTGCTTAAAGGTCACTCATTATTACTTGAGTACATTGAGAATAATAGTCGCACCACAAAAATTGATATTGCTGTTTACAAATGTAAAATTGCTCTGGAAAAAGCTTTCGACGTCATTGAGCAATTAATTAGGTTAGCGGGAAAAACGGAAAACCCTGAAAAAATTGTTGTTCAGCAAGACCTTTGGCTTAAGAAAGTAACCGTAATGAAGGATAAAGTAATGCATGAAGCTCAGAGTTACAAGATGAGCCTTGAACCTTCGCCATTTTCAGCAGCCGGCATTACAGGGAGCAAGGGATCTTTGCAACAAACTAGGACTCAAACATCCTCACGCTCGCAAAACAAGAGACTCGGAAGCATGAGTATCTGAAAATAGGTCTAAGGTCTCCAATAAGTCTAAGGAAAGAAGAAAACGTGACTCACATAAGTCTGACAAATCTGCTTCATCTTGTCATACCTCGACTGTTCACACTATGTCATCAAGTGAAAAACGGCATGAGTTAGCTTTGATAAAACGACGCCACGAGGAGCTGGAAAAGCAGTATCAGGTATCTATAAGACTTAAAGAGCAAGAGAACCGTCTTAAGTTTGAACAAAGTCAGCTGGAGCTAGAGCAATTGGCTGAAAGTCACAAAAAGCAACTGATTGAAATGGAAGTAAAAGCGTTTGAACTTGTGGACAGTTCATCTGAGGTTAGCGAGAAGGTAGTGGAACGTAACTCGACAGGATTAAATCAACCTATTTCAAAAGTAGCAACCGATCGGACTATTAATTGTGTAAACTCTGTTATTTCACAAGCACCTCCTGACGTTGTTAGTGCGCCAGGTTTGCTGGCCTTCACTCCTTTACCAATTTCGTCAGAACCGACGCCTTCCGCACACCTCGCTCATGCAACAAACACAAGTTATAGTCATAACCATCAGCACACTGCATTGAGTGACCCTGGAATCCATAGTCATGGACATCGGGCTAAGCCTAAATTTGGCAGTGCAATCCTTTTGCCATTGCAAGCTTCTGTTCCACCTGTTTCATTCCCAGTTAACAATATGCATTCCAGTGCACATAGGTTACCACCGCCGTCTGCTGTTCCTTACAGACCATGAGTTCAAACATAACTAATGGTGGTTCTGCAATCGGGCAACCGGAATCATTACCTGTCCCAATGTTACCGGCACAACCAGGTTCTGGTTCTGTTTGTTTGTCACCTGCATTTGCTGGTGATGGCTTCTCATCTTCTGGAGTAAACCCAACATCGGTTTTCTTTTCGGCACCTAATTGCCATGCAGCGCCAGTTCAGACGCAATATAATATTCCCTTTGTACCGCATACTGTGTCACCTAATATCAACGATTACTACACAAGTGATGCAAACTTATGGCGACTGGTAGCTACTACTCCAACCGTCACGCCTGCTCAGTGTTTTTTATGCTGGAAACATTTTTTCTAATGTGACAACTGTTGTCCCTCCGTGTAACACCGCCGCCCCGTATACTACTGGTGACTATGTATTTCAATTCTCCGCCAGTTCATCCGCAACATGTTCCGCATTTTGTCAATTATACTTATACAGGTTATCAGCCAGTCAACGAAGACTACGCACCGCCTTCTGCTTATCCGAACCAGGGTTGTTCATCGGATTGACCTCTCTCCGCTCGTGAATTGGCGGAATTATTGATGCATAGCCGCAAAGATAATCTTCCTGAATGGAAGTTAATCCAGTTTGACGGCAACCCGTTAAATTGGCACAAATGGTTTGGTCAGTTTAAGTACACCGTTGATTCTGCTGTTCTCACCGATGATACGAAGCTGACAAAACTCGTCACAGGCAAAGAAAAAACCGCAATTGCGGAGTTTAGTTATAGTGGCGTTATGTACAAGGATGCACTGGCCACCTTGCAACGGAAGTTTGGGCAACCACATGCCATTGTTGGTGCGCATCTTGATAAGCTGAATACTTTTCCTCCACTTAAGATGCACAATTCGGAAAATGTCATTAGTTTCTCCTCTGCCATATCTGGCCTCGTAGCAGTTTTCAAATCACTGTCATTCAACGATGATCTAAAGAGTGTTAACCTGTTAAACCAAGCTGTTAGTAAGGAAGCTTGGTCAATGCATACTGTTAGGCATAATTAGCAGCTACCAACCTTCTTAGACTTTAATAACTGGTTGAAAGAGAAAGCCGAGGGGCATAAAAGATTACGTGTACCCAACTCTAAGGCAAAAATGAGGAACCAGTTAAACCAAAAACAACCAAAGTTTTTGCAGCCAATAGCCAGGTAACTAGTAAGGCTCAGGATAAGTCTAAGTTTCCGCCGTGCGGTTTGTCTAAGGGTAGTCACGAATTGTGGAACTGTGCCGTTTTCAAGGAAAAGAATGCTTCTTAGGGAGCAAAATACGTAGCTGAACAGAAACTTTGCTTCGCTTGCCTCACTGGTAATCATAGTTTCCGGCAATGTTCTAGAGCTAAAAAGTGCCCGAAGCCAGAGTGTGATAGCACACATAATGTCTTGCTCCATGGAGCCGAGAAAATATTTCTTCGGAAGGAAAATTTAAATGTGTCAAATAAGGCTGGAACAAACAAATCCAAGGAGAATACAAACCTTTCCACCCATGCCGCTGTTATTGACGTACATGACATTGAATCATCTAAAGGGTTGTTGCCAATTGCAACACTTGAGGTATCCTCGGATGTAACCAGTCTCCTGACGTTGGTTCTTTGTGATAGTGCATCGACTCACTCCTGGGTGTCTTCGTCACTCGTTAACCGTCTCGGCTTAGTAGGGGAGCCCGTTAACTTGTCAATTAGTGGTTTCAACTCAACCACCGTTGTTGAGACTCAGAGGGTCAATTTACAGTTTCCTCCGAGCCGAATAGTAGTGATTTCGTATTTTCTCTCTGTGCATTTGTTAAAGACAAAGTTCGGATTGGTTCCGAATTAATCAATATTGCTGATTTGCAGAATAACTATCCACAATTAGTACCTATTAAGCCCACTCAAAAAACTTATGAGAACGTTGAAATTATTATAGGACAAGACTACTACCACGGCGTTAGACCCATTGAGTTCATCTTGGGAGATGATAAAAATTCACCGGGTTCCGTTCGCCTACCGATAGGTTGGGTCATAAGTGGTCCGTTACCTTCGTCCGTTAATTCTACTTCTTCGTGCTTCAAGTGTGTTGTTGAAGATTGTTCTCTGACCGACAAGATAAAATCCTGGTACGAGTTAGAATCTTATGGTGCTTTCAAACAACTCGACGCCCGTCCATCCATCTTATGGTGCTTCATCCATCCTAAATTCTGAAACCGTTCACAATGGCGAAAGATACATTGTGCCTATGCTTTGGATTGATAGTAATGTCAGTCTACCAAACAACTATTACTCGTCACTCGCCCAATTCAAAACATTGGAGAGAAGGTTAGGTAAAGACCCTGAACTGCGCGAAAGATACGCAGACACAATTAGAGACTACAATAGCAAAGGCGTTGTCGTTACCGTCGAACCGCATGATCCACGTAAGCGTACCAATCACGAGTGGTGTCTTCCGCACCATCCCGTCGTAAATCCGAATAAGCCGGGTAAGGTGCGTGGAGTCCTTAATGGGGCTTCTAAGTTTCACGGCACATCCTTAAATAAGTCCTTATTGGTGGGTCTGTAACATTCGTCTACTGTAGTCACACATGAGGCTTAAGAAAAATAGGCCCTATAACCATTGGCTCAAGAGTCAGGGACACTATCTCTTGTGTTTTTCTACCTCAAGAACGGTCGGAGCCAATTCGGTTCGCTTGCGACATGAGACTTGAACCCGTTACAGCCTAAAGGCCACTACCAAAATACCCCCCCCCCCCCCCACTCTAGAAATAAAAACGTCCCATACTTAGGTCTCGAAATACCCAAAATACATGAACGCCGTTAAAAACCGGGTCGGAACAATCCGCTTAGTTACTTTTTATTAGACAGTGGAACTTTGATCCATTTCAGATGGATCAACCTAAAACTCGCCTTATCTCAACATAACTGTCATAAAATACAGTCGAGAAATTTAAATTGAGAACTCACATGTCGATGCACTTGAGTATGAGGAGTTACTAAAAGATAAGCAGCTCGAGAATCAAATAATACAACTAAATAAGTTTGATGCTAATTAGTTTTAACCACAGAAGTAAGTTCTGTCTCAAGAATCAAAGTTTCTGCATGAACCATCGGGACACTTGAGTTGTCCTCTCTTCCATTGAGTGTTCACTCTGTTCCGTTTGAATAATCGTCCTTTCTCAAGTCTGTGTTCTATTCTCCTGTTTTCGGGATAAGACAGCTCTACCCTCTTATTATTTCGTATCGAGAAATTGCGAATAGCAATTTCCTGCCTTTTTCTTGAGTAGTTTCCCGCTATTGTTAATTCGGACGTTCTGATTTTTCACTTTTGCCTTTTCAGTTGGTTCGAGAAAACTGAGCATGACAGGCTCCATTCGAAATTTCCAAAATTAAAACTTCACTCCAAAATTACGTGTTTCTCAAGGTCAAACCTCCAGACATGACCGACTGGCACATACTCCCCGGACTCGAGATCGATGTCCCCATCGTGTGTTGTCATCTGCCAGTGAGTCCCAGAGAACCGAGTGTTGCTCAAGATACAGTGCCAGTGGTCATTTACAGAAGTTTGCATCGGACTTAAGTTTATCTACCTTCCAAAATTCACAACCACATAAAATTTTCACACTATCGCTAAACAGCAATCAAAATCTGCATACACCTGCACCCATGAATCCCCGCTTTTTAAGCTGGTAATTTTAAAACTTCTTTTGTCCTATTCAGTCAGGAAATTGTCATGCATCATTTTGATTTATATAATAGATCTATCATATTAATAACAATATCTTATTCGTCTAAAATTTCTTTTTCGTGAACCCAGATTTCATCCGAGTTCACCCTCGAGCCCCCTCCCTCTCAAGACTCAAGACTCTAGAATTTTTCCTTTCGAGCCACCGGCTCACCTCGTATTCTTCGCCTTCGAGGTGCCCGACACCGGTGTTCTTGACACTGTAATTTGTTCCAACAGTGCCTCTTCGTCATCGGAGCTGATCACAATTTCCTCCCAGGCCTTCAGCTGTTCGTAGGATCGCATCCACTCCCTCTGCTCTTGCAACCTCTTCAATTGACTTGGTAAGCTCTTTACCTTCGACTCCCGGTTCAAGCAGAAGGAATTGTGAAGACTCATGCTTACATTCTTCGCCAGTTCCTCCTCTAGTATTGATTCCCTCGCTCTAGAATTGTCTCTGGATACTCTGCCCACTCTTTTCCACCCCGTCGTGATCGCATTTCGATGGGTTAGCAGAGGTCTCTTGAAGGCATCTGGTCCTATCTCGACTTGGAGTTGTCGATATTCCTTTTGATGTTTCCTCATGTGGTCCTTTGTTACCACATATAACCAGGATGTTATATGTGGTACGAAACCAAGGAAAGAATCTCAGGCGGCTCCATATATGTCTGATCTCCACTGGTATGGCGAATACCTTGCATGCGGTCTCGAATAACTCAAGTCTCCTGCTGTAATCTATCGCATGAATCGAATCAGCTGTTGGCGTTCTCGATTCTCTATACTTCGCTACGTTTTCTTCAATCCATCGTAGAGCCAGCATCGTGCTCACCACCAAGATGGTCACCTTTTGTCGATGCTCCGGTAGTCCCAACGACTTAATCTCTTCTATGTCCCAAATCAGACAGAGATTGGCGCGTTCTGGGTACCACACTGTCTGCGCCAGACAGTGGCATGGACAATCCCCATGCGTGAGGTCGATGCTTCTAAGATTGCGTTCTCCCGAGGCTTCCAGGAGAGGCTCAAGTTCCATCATTTTCTCGTGTATCACGTCGACTTCTTCCGAGCTTGGAGTACCTATTGCGGGTTTCCCCACCACGTTTTGCCTTCCGTGATCACTTGTGTTTTCGTTCTCCAAGCCTAGAAGTTCTTCACCCCAGATTTCACTCAAGTCGTCTCTTTGTTCCTTCGGTACTGCTCCTCGGATCTTCCCCAACAGCTTGTGTGAATGATGTGACATCCGAGCTAGTCTCACGCACTTGGGCACTGAGAAGGCCTTGTCTATCAATACCCTCTGGCTGGACACCTCCACCATCGCCATGTGTAGTGGATAGTGGCTTCCACATAGGTTAGCCAACACTGACCCCACTAAGGATTTCGCATTCAGAGGCAATCCATAGGCTTCGCTCATGGGAAATCCCATCTCCGCCTCGAGTCCAATTTTCCAACTCTTGATGTGCTTCTGGTTCACTTGTAACACTCCGGGCCATGATTCCACGCTCAACGCGGTCACCAGGTGGTGTTCTGACTCTAGCCTCTCCAGTGACTGGAGACTACACATTCTTGAGAAAAATCCCAAGGCTGTCGCTAGGTTCACGGTGGTACTCGTGTAACATTCAGCCACTATCTGTATCTCGCTCTTCTCCCTTTCAGTGATATCCTCAAACCAGGTGATGAGGTCCTCTTTCTGGAAAGATTGTATCCTGACGCATGATTGTCCATCACAAGTATGCTCGCCGTTGCCACATGTCGAATCAAGACAACTGCCCGGCTCCATCCTCTTCACCGACCCTGTTCCACTCGTCACCTCACTCGACTCTTTCATTTGAGGCAGGATCAGTCTATGTACTATACTCAAGGTCGCCAAATCCTCATCCTCTGTCGGTGCCAATCTCACTCGCTCAGTGACCGCCTCAATCAGGCTCGCATGGGGATGTGGACACCAGGAGGGTCTGAGTAATTTCCATACCACTTCCAGATTCGTGGTCAACACGCCATTCCCGTTGCCCATTTTTAGTTCCACTCTTTTATTTGAGCGTGGCACACTTATCACTTCCGGCGTTCTCTCGAGAATCAGACCCAGGCTAGGTCTCTCTCTCTCCACAGTGTCTATCTCCATTATCTTCTCTGTCCAGAACTTCAGTAGCTCCGCCACCTCATAGTTTCTGTGAGCACCTCCGGCTTCCAAGTCCAAGAAGGGGTTGTACGCCATTCCCATCACTCCAGAAACATACTGGTACTCTCTCTTTTTGTTGAGTTTTAAGTACTCCCCTGACGAAGCCAGGTTGCGGTGAACGTCGTGTTTCTCCTCAAACTTCTTGTTGTAGAACCTTCGTATCTCATCTAACTTCCTATGGCTCTCCAGAGATTGCCTAGAACCATCCTCCCTCTCTATTCCAGTACTCTGGTACACATTCAGGATGACTGTGGAGACTCTCCTTTCCAGCGTCTTGCTTCCAACTGCTTTCTGATGACATGCTAGGATGGTGCTGTCAGTCATCATCGACATCGTCCATCTCAAGAAACAGGTTGCATCTTTCCTTCTTACCAGACTCAAGCCTGAGTTGTCCCTGGCTACGTGCTGCATCAGCATTCGATATATCTCTAGATTTTTGCCTCCCAGCTTCAACTTATCGTACGAAGTCAGTGTCTCCAGCTCTATCCCCAACAGGCTCCACGCGAACATCAGTTGTCCTGCAGTCCTGATAAAGGGATTCGCCATCAGCGGCGGTGCCGATGAGGGTGTCCTCATAGCCTCTTCAAAATGATCCTTCAATAAGTTTTGCCAGGATCTCTTCAGCTGGTTCGCCAATTCTATCTTGTTAACCTCAGCCTTCTGCTGTGTGGCCTAACTGTGTCGTTTGCGGGCTACTCCACTGTTCAATTTCTTCAAGCAGTCTTCCATTTCTTTCAATGTCCCAAGGGCTATCCACCACGGTCGGGAGGTATTTCTGGTTTTATTCTTCTCAAGAGGATCGCTGGTCACTTGTTTCCCAATAGCCTGATGTTCACTTGAGACCCATTCTTTGCCGACGTCCACCTCCCAGGTCTGCCCGCTCGTCGAACCTAGCTTCATTTTTATTCTCTGAGGTTTGAAATCTTCCTCCGTCACTGAGCTAGTGGGGTTTTCCATTTCTTTTTCTATGTCGAGCAGTTTCCTCGGTTCATAGCTACTCTTGTAGGCTGCCGTCTTCCATCGCGCCAGAACCATGGGGGCCATCTCCCTCAAGTCCTTTTCCGAGACCGCGTCAGCTGAAGGACTGCCCAATCCCTCCACGTCTCTCTTCCTCTTGCGAGACCTCACGTCTTTATTCGGGGGCGTCGTCGTTATCATCACTGATTCAACTTCCTTCTCTCCAACCAACTCTTGCCTCCCCCTGCTCGAGCCTTAAGGATATTAGTACTTTTAATCATATTACTAGTTCCCACCTTATCCCCCCTTGTATATTTAATTATTTTATTGTCAGTTTTCTATTTCGGATTAGAGCTGTCTTTACATTTGTCTTCTCTGGTCTTTTTTGATGTTTTCCTCAACTCGACCATCTTGCTCAGCAGTTCTCCTCTAGCTTTCTCCTCTAAACCCGTCCCCATCAGGACAGGTTCACCGAACTTCACCACTGTGTCCCACAGTTCCTCTTTAAAATTGTCCAATGTGGTGTCTTCATCCACCTCTCGATTGAAATCGCTCAAGAATTCTTGCCAAGCATCTTTGTCCAGAGTGCCCAGGAAGGCGTCTCTGTTTCCCTCGAAGGTATTCTTCTCCCTTCTCTCTGCACTCAAGAAGATCATCCCCATGTTGGGATTCTCGCTCGTCAATGACATCTCTGGGTCCTTGCGGGGGGATGAGGTCAGAGGTGGCGTGGGGGTGTCTGCCCAGTTTTCTTCACTCAGATCCTTCAACAGTTCCTGCGCAGTGAACTCCTCCTCCGCTGGCTTCTGCTCCGGTGTGTTTCCCACCTCCATATCTTCTCCTGCCTCACTGAGAGTTTCATCCATGCTCTCGTCTCCCGACTCTGCTTCTCTTCTCTCAAGAATCCTCTTGAATCGATCTTCTACGGTGCCACTCCTTTTATCCCCAGGGGTGTCCACCGAAAGGGGTGATGGTGTCGTTGGATTCGTCCCCTTGTGCTCTGTCAGTGCCACGTACAATGGACCTGCTGCATCCAGCTTTTTTCCTTCCTGATTCCTTTCCACCTGCTCTAGTCCGTAAGGTGCCCGGTATCTCCTTGTGGCAAACAGCATCTCGTCTGCTTTCAGTGCGATATGCCCTTCATTAACTATCATCCTGCCGTCGTCCCATAACTGGTTCTCTAGACTTGCCCGCTCAGGTATTCTCAAGGCATCTCGCACCTCGAATTTCGGGGGCATCGAACCTCTCATTTTCTTGGCTTGAGTTATCCATGAATTTATCTTCGCATCGCTGGTATGGAAATAAATCGCTGCAGTGTAGCCGATGAAGAGCGGATCCCAGCCGTCGGTAAACTCCTTCTGCCGTTCTTCGGTTGTGGTTCTCGCGTAAGGGGACGGGACTACCAGGGAATTGTTCATCCCCAGGGTCATTCTCCTCACTATGGGGAACTCAGGAATGCTCGCTGGCAGGACCTCTTTCTCCAATATCGCCTCTAGCTCCTTTTTCACTAGCTTGAAGCTTTTCGTCCATGCAGGAACTCTCAAGATTTCTCGCCCATTGGCTGTCAAGGGATTCAAGTTCCAGAACTTGGGGTAAGTTTCGATGGGGCCCTCGCGCTTGCCTCCCATCCGGCATTGCAGTTGTCCTCGGAAACTGTACACGATCAACTCCGGATCCTTCACCTTTCCAAAGAGCACCGTGTTGCTCATCTGTGCCCTTAGCACCTCTTGCTGACACCAGTTAATTGTCGTTCCATCTAATACGCTTATGAGGCTCACGTGGGTCACAGAGTATCGATAAGCCGTCACCAGAGGGTCTGGGAACGCAAACGTGACGGCCGGTCCATAGATACAGGTCACGACCTCCCCCAGCCCCCGGATCATCCCCATGGGGTCCGATCTCATGGCCAGGCATAGGTCCGTCAATAGGGGCATGCCTGCATTCGCTCTTCTCCATTCTTCTCTTGTCTTCGGGCTCTTTGCTTCACCAGTCAGGTGCCTGTTTTGCATCAACAGGTACTGCACTAGCAGCGTTTTTAGTCCTGCCGCACACTTGTACGAGTAGGTCTCAATACTCGAGTGTGTTCTTCCCATCGACAGGGGCTCCCCGTACCTCATCAATCGGTGAAATGACGCCAGCTCACCGTGGGTCAGAAGCACTAACGTCAAGTACCCGTCTATTCTGAGGGTATCCACGCCACGACTGAACATGTATGCTGGGCCCATATTAAACAAGTGCCTCGGGTAAACCAGGTACAGCGCCAGCAACAGACTGATAGGCATGTTCAATACCTCCTGTATGAATGCTTTGAAGATAGTCTCCTTCGCACTGTACACCTCGGTCAGGAACTCTTTTCCCCAACAAGGACTCAAGAACTCGAGAATCTCATGATCCCTCCTCGTCCTTAGCTCACCTCTCGCATGCTCCCTCCAGAATCCTCCAATCGTGACCTCATTGGCTGCTGTGACGAACCTGCCAACCGTCATCTCCTTCTTCTCAGCTATTCCCAGTTGCTCCTCAAGAAAATCCCAGATCTGCTTCACCAGAAGCGGCGCATCTTCTCTTGTTTTCTCCGTGGCGTTTTCCAGTCTTGGTGTCAAGAAGGGCCACTTGCCTCCCTCTTGTGCCAACCGATGCACCATCGACTCTAGTTGCTTCTCCGATGCGGCCACGTTCTTCTTTTCGTTGTTGGGCCCTCTAGATCTGCTGGTTGAGCTCGTGATGGTCAACTCCATGTCCCGAAACCACAGACTAGCCGTCAGGTGAGCCACCACTGGATGATCATCCCTTATAATCGGGCTGAGCTTGAGTTGCCTGGCGAAGTTGGATATCTCCAACAAGAGGACCTCGTCTAGTACGATGAGGATGTCGGCCAACTCGTAAAAGCCTCTCAACGCATGGGAGACATCCGCCATGCCACCGCGAGTTCTGATCTGCGCAGTCTCAAGTTCGTCGGTTCCAATTCTCGGTTGGGAGCTGCCATCAGGACACGCCACCCATTCCCCTCTGCGATCAAGATCAAGATCGCGTACACAAACTGCAGAGCGAGCGGCATGCTCGAGTACCCGGGGGACGTTGTGAACGCCACTTTTGTCTTGGAGCCGAATCTTGAGGCAACATTCTCTTGTATTTCATTTATGGCCGCAAATAAGGTCTGGATGGCCTCCCAGATCCTCTTTGGCGTGGGCTCACCACCCTTGAGCTGCTCAAGAAATCCCGTTGCATGCAGATGATCGTTCATCCCTGCAAACAGTAGTAACTCAGGTTCGCAGGGCATTTCTGACTTCATTGCCACCACCAGGGTCAACATCTGGTTTAGCTCCGCTCCCGGCAAGGCATATATCAGGGTCTCTGGCCAGAACAACTTGGGAGACGTTCCTTCAAAATCTGATCCTGCTACGATGACCACCCTTGCTGCAGCTGGATCTGCTCTGTCGTAAACTGCCAGGGTTTTGGCCAGCTGCGTCTGCCCGCAGGGTTTCCCATATCGGGGGTCGTTGGCTAGTCTTGTGCCTTCATATGCGGCGTCTGGTAACTCCATTTCTCTCGGGTTCATCAGTTTGTCTACCACTCTCAATTGTGCTGGAGTGGCCACTCTAATTCTGGCAATGCTGGTTCGGTGCTTGGGAGGCTCCACCACCAATCCCGGGCTCCCTAATGACTTGAGAGGTCTGTAATTAATCGGTCCCATCACCGATTTTGTGGGAATTCCAGTCAGATCCGCAGTCTCCATCAACTTCGCTCTCGAGAAATGTGTTTCATGAGCCTTCAACCAGTCCACGCACTGGTGTCTCCCCAAGTCTTCGTGTGACACCTGTTCCAGACCCAAAGCTCTCGCTAGCTCCTGCCTACATTCCAGATCCTCCAGATCCAGTTCCTTGACCTTCTCCTCATGTTTCGACCTGCTGGTCTCCAGTGGCTTCTCTGACCTCTTCTTCTCCGCAACCACCACTGAGGATATTATCGACCCTTGAGGAGTTGCTGATATCGCTTCATCAGCTTCCATGGGTGTGGTGCTCGGTAACTTGGTCCGGCTATTCTTCGAACTGTCTCTAGAATCGGCTCTCTCGCCTAAGCGACTGGACAAAGACCTCGGGTTGAAGAAGGGTGGGTTTGGAGGTGGTCCGAACGTGACCTGTGCTGTCTCCAGCAATTCTGCCTCTAGCGCACATTTGTGTCTTTGGAAGACGTTGTTCAACCACTCCACCCCTCTGGGCCTATCAAAGTGAATGCCATCCGCGGATGCATCGTCAGGGAAAGAGGATAGCTCCATTTGTTCAGCCACGTCCAGTAGCCTAAGGGGAAGGACACTCCTTTGATGTACCTTCCTGATTGCTTCGTTCAGGCCTCGCACTTTTGTGTTCATCTCCACTGCATGTTGATCCGCTCCCATGTTGTAGGGAACAGTACATACCGTGAGAATGGCCGGATCCATTTGGATCCGTATTTCCTCGAGAATGCAGCTCATCTTTTCGTGCAGCCTTGTCACCTTCCTTGCTTCCCCCCTGGACACATCATTCGTCCCAACCATCAGGGTGACCGTGTATGCACTCACCATCCCTAACATCTCAAGTGTCGCTAACATCTGCGGCGTTGCGGCTTCGGCGAAGCTCAAGATTCCCGTTTGCCAATGGGACTGGATCCGGGTCAGCACCCGCAGCAAGCTGTCCCCAATGATCAAGTGAACCACGCCTTCAGGCACTCGCGGATGCGTGAAGTACTCCACCCAAGTCGCGTCGTGGAAGCAATCTCTCCTCTCCCTCTGCGCCGCGTTCCAGTCTATCCGATTGTGCTTGTGATATCTCCCTTCCGTGTTCTTCTTGTAGCTTGAGATCACCACACTCCTGACAGGTTGCTCCCCCCACGTCGAGGGTAAGTCCGCTCTTGCCGAACCCTCGCGACTCCTCAGCTGTAGCCGCTCTTGCAACTCTTTCAATCGTGACGAGCTGCCACTCACCTGACTACTACCCGGGGTCGAACTCGGCGTATATCCAGGCAGCGCGACGTCCATTAATGGTCGTTTTACTTGAGTCTCCATGCCGCGCAGGGAGGACGCTGATTCGGGTGGGATACATACCTCCAGCCCCTCGTTCATATGTTCCTGAGCCGCACGATCGAGGTTGAATCGTCCCTTCGACCTAGGAGCTTCATCTACCTCCATGCGTGACTCTGGCCTTGAGACAGTCACTACCCGTTCTTTGGGCCTAGCCCCTTTCTGCATATCGAGCTCGCGTTGTTGTCGCTGGATCCTCTCAAGTTTTGCCTGATCTCTCTCGAGAGCCTGCTTCAGCTGCTCACAATTCGCGGCATTCTCCCGCTCCCTTTCTGCCTGTAGCCGTTCAGCTCTCATCATGTCCAGTTCTCTCCGCGCTTGGTCCCTCTCAAGCACCGCTTGATCCCGGTCGAGGTTCGCCTTGTTTCTTTCCCGCTGGGTTCTCTCGAGTTCTCTCTTCATGGCACTGACGTCCTGATAAGCTTCCCCCGTCTGCTGTGCCCGTGTCATCGATGGTACTTTACTCGTACTCTGGCTCGTGGACCTGACTGATGGTCTAATCGGCAGTGGGAATTCCCCCGCGCCATACTCCGTATTGTTGTTCAGGCCAGGGTTCCTCGCCAAATCGAACCCCCTTATCGCTCCATCCACGTTCCAGGACAGCCATCTGGTTTGTTCTTGATTGGACACTCCATCAGTGGTGTAGCCTACCATCAAAACCGCCTCCGTCGCAGACTCCCGACATTCGCCCTGTTCCTCCAATTGGAGGATGGCATTCAGCATCACTGCCATTCTCTCGTCCACTTGAGTATAATCCAGGTCCCTCAGCCGCCTGTACAATTCGTCAAGTGTGGGCTTTTCAGAGCCGATAGCATGGACTTCCAGAATCGATCTGCCATTTCTGTGATTTCAATTGGGTCCTTGAGTATTAGCAACTTGATTTTCACCTGAGCAACTTGAGTTTCACCTGAGCAACTTGAGTTTGAGCAGCTTGAGTTTTCTTCCTTCAATTGAATATAGATGAGTAGTCAACGTGAGTTCAACAAATCAATCTGAAAATAACACCCGATTTTTAGACTGACAAGCTCTGTCCCTAACCAGAAAACCTCATTACTTTTATGATTAAAAACCCTTTCCTTTTCGCCCTACTAAAATAGTTCAATTGAAATATTCTAAAAACCTGCAGATACATTTTATGTTTTAGCACCATCAATCATTTAAAATAATAATTGTCATGCCAATCACCCCTAAGATCCCTTACCTGTTTTGTACCCCAGTACCTAGCTCAAGACTCCTCCCTCACACCCGACTCGACACCCCCGTGTACCCGACTCAGGCGATGCTCAAGTAGTACTTCTTATGAAGATACACCACTATCTCAGTTTCTGCAAAGACTACATGTAGGATAGCGTACAATTCCCTTGGGCTCAGTTTTCCCCTGTTTGGGTCATACACCGGCATTGAGACCTCTGTTATCCCTCTTTCAATCATGAAGTCTTGTAGTCTTGTTAGTGCCAACATCACGTGCTCGGGATCAATTGTGTTCCTGTCATTGACCCTCGTCACTAGGAAGCACAGGTATTTCCCCGGGACTTGTGCTACTGATGGTGGGAGCGCTGCCATCCCTCCCAGTCCTGGTCTCTGTCTGAACAGAAACTCTACGTTCTGGTATTCTCTCTTGAAGTCAGCTTCCAGTCTTGATTTGAAACTCATGTCTGCCGTGATGCAGATCGCGCTCGTTCTGTTTGACAGGATGAAGTCACTATCTGTTATCATGATGTTTTCCGAGTACTGATTGGGTATTTCAAATTTCGTTTTGAAATTCCGGCCTATGTTAGGCTCTGGCTCCTTTTCTTCCAGTTCTAATTCGCTTGTTTCTCTCACTTCCTTGAGCTTCTTTATCATCAAATTTTCGGTGTGGGTAAGTCCTACCCCCACTCCCCGGACAAAAATATTTATCGACGTCCCCGTCGATGTTGTCGGGTCTGAATTGTCCGGTGGAATGTCCAGCGGCCTGTCTGTCGCCGTCCAGCCGAAGAGAGGGTCTTCTGACTTCTTGTGTTTTTCCGCTGACACGTCGACTTGCTGGATACTCTGTCCTCCATGGCCTTCGTCTTTGACGTCGCGTATCCACTCTAGTATCCTCAAGTTCGTGTTCGCCCTCCTCTCTATCTCGCTCTGTTCGAGGTCCGTCTCCATTTCTGGTGTCGAGTAATCTCCCTGCGGATAGTGTCCTCCATCATCAATGACCTGCCATTCCTCTTCGGCTTCCAGTTCGCCTGCACTCAGTAACTCCTCGCCCAATTGGTCTGGCTGTATCTTGTCAATCAAGAAGTCATCCCCGTATCTGTTGTATCTCATACCCGTCCGTTTACGATTGCCAGTTCTGGTTCCCGGTGATATTGGTCGATCTGGCTCCATCCACTTCGGCACCTCATCTTGCTCCGGGTCGTTCCAGTCTTCTTCTGCAAACGATCCTGTTTCAGACTCCACCTCTATCTTTTCATTGTCGTCCAAGCTCAAGTTTTCATTGCCATCATTTTTCTCCCTGGTGCCCTTCTCATTCACTTAACACGCTGGTTCTACCACCAGGTACTCGAGACCCTCCATGTCTTTCGGTAGGCACCAGTCTTCCGGGGACGGGACGTGAGGCTTCAGATTTTCGTAATGTGCTGCCGCCCAGTACTCAAGCGGTAGAACCGTCCTTGCTGATGTACTTCCGTTTTCATGAATGGTCCCCTCCACTTCTTGAGTAGTTTCTTTGTTCCCTTGGGCGGTATGACATTTTGGAAGACCCACACGTACTGGCCCACTTCATATGGTTTTGCTTGTAATATTTTTTCGTCATATTTCTTGCGTTGTCTCATTTGCGCTTGCGCCGTGTTCCTCCTGCATAGCTCGTTTAGCTCTTGTTGTCTTTTGATCGCTTCCTTCACGTATGCCTGAGGCGACGTCCTCTTCCCCTCGTATTCTGGGTAGAAGAATGTTAGAGGCATCGCCCTCTCCCTGCCCGTCAACATCATGAAAGGACTGATGCCCGTCGTTGAGTGATGTGTACTGTTGTAGGCTCCTACTACCTGTGGCAGGTATTTGTCCCAGTCCGTCATGTATCTTGAGCAGTACACCCTTAACATGTTGACCAGTGTCCTGTTCTGTCTCTCTACCAACCCATTGGTCTGTGGATGATAGGTCGTCGAGTGTGCTTGAGCAATGTGCGATCTCCTCATCAAGTCCCCCACAAAAGCTTTGCCGTTGTCCGACTGGAAAGTCATTGGACAACCATACCGCGATATCCAATGCGTTATCAATTGATCACATGTCTCCTCGGCCGAGGCTGTTTGGCACGGGACCGCTTCCGCCAACTTTGTGAAGTGATCTATTATAACTATTATTTGGTTATAACCCGACTCCGTCATGCAGATTTTCTGATGGTCTATCTGCACCACTTCATTGAATTCCAAACTCTCGACAGACTTGAGGGGAAACTTCATCTTTCTAGGGTCTTTTACTTGAAGGCATGCTAGGCAGGCATTCACCCATCTCTCGCAAGCTTTTCTCATGCCCGGCCAATCAAACCTATGAAGTATCCTTTGTTGTACTTTATCTATCCCCTGGTGGCCCATCTGGTCGTGTGATCTGAAAAGCACCTCCGTTTGGTACAATTGTGGTAGTATGATGAGGTTGTGTTTGTGTAATACCTTTTCCTCATCTCTCCTCTTGCACGCTACCACCCCATCAGCTGTGTGATAAAGTAAGTCTTTCTTTTCTTTGTAGAACTGGCTCAAGATCTTGTAGCTGTCTTCCTCAAGTTCCCCCTTCTCCCTGACCCCCGACTGGATCCATTTGGAGAGATTACTTGTCATTTTGTCATTCTTCTGGGCTCTTATTAGGTCTGACAGCCTATATCTCGCCTTGACATGCTCCTTTAGCGCCATGATCTGTCCATTCATCTCACCAGGGTTGTGGATGTCATCACTCAGTTTCACGCATATCATCCTTTTCACGATTTTCATGTCGTCTTCTGGTACCAGATTCGTTCTGACGTTCGAGTTGCACGACAGTTCCCTGAATGGCTTTCTTGAAACCGCAATTTTCTCAAGTTCTTCACCACCTCGTACCTCTTGTATGTCCAGATTGTACGTTCCTGAAGATGGATCCGTCTGTAACTCCCTGTCGTGTTGTCTTATCTTCTCTTCCGCCAATATCATGCACAGACTATCCTGGTCTTCACTGCTCTCATCCGAGTCTTTATCCCATTCTTCATGCTCCCCGGACAATTTCCCTTCTCCGGTTTCTTCTTCTTCCATGAACCTGGACCACTCCCCGGACTCTTGATCTAGTCCCAGGTGTTCAGCCTCTTCTTTGAACGCCACTTTCTTTTTCCTAACCTTGGTCTGTTCGAGAACGTCCTCGTGGATTTTGTCAACTAGTGACCGCACGACGTCCTTGCTATCAGCGACGCTCCCTGTTGAGAGGTCAGTATTGTTCACTGTTTCTTGTTTCCGAAGTATGGTGACTTCCGGTTCCCTTTGACCCTTCTCTTGGATCACGGGTTTGTCATCTGATAGTTTCTCAAGCAGCCTCATTAAATCTTCATCTATTCGGGCAGTTCCCGCTTCTACCTGATCGAGATCATAACCTTTTGCCTTGAGCGTTTCCCTCACGATCTTGGACTTGAGCATTATCTCTACCGGAATCCTTCTGCTTTTCTTCAAGATGGTCTTTTCTGGATGTTCTTTAGGTAATTCCGGATGATCTTCAATCGGTTTGCCTGATTTGTCCAGCCATCTCGTGAGTGGAAGACTGTCGTACGTTTCCTTGTCCATGAAGGAGAAGCCATCTTTGATCTCAGGTCTTTCCGCCTCTCTTTGTTCTTGTCTCTCGTAGAACTCCGTCTTCTTTTTCAAGCTGTCAGCATTTTGATGTTTATCTCGTGTTCTATGCTCAATTATCATGTTGTATCCGTCTAGGCGAACTATCCACCTCCCAATGTAACTTTGGTCCATTGAGTACGTTTTCAGCCAGCTTAGTGCTCGATTGTCGACTCGCAGCTTGAAGGGCTCACTGCCTAGGTATGCCCTGTATTTCTCGACAAAGGTGACCACTGCGAACATCTCTGCTTTCGGTGCTCCCTACTTCATTTCTGTGTCACTTAGGACTTTGCTCCCGTACGCTAATGGTCTCAAGACTGTCTTCCCATTCCATTCTTGTTCCTGATGGAGAATTCCTGAAATCGCAACTACCGATGCATCCGTGTCCAGCACGTACATCCCCTTCTCAGTCGGCATCCCTAGTACTGGTGCCTCGCATAGCTCTTTCTTTATCCTCTTGAATGACTCTTCTGCTGCGTTGTTCCATGTGAACTTCTTGCCCTTGTGCCTCATCAATTGTTGCATCGGGTACACCTTGTCCGCATAGCCTTTGATGAACTCTCTGTAGTAGTTAGCGAAGCCCAGGAAGCTCATCAACTGGTGTTCCGTCTTCGGTGACTTCCAGGTTAGGACTGCTTCCACGGCGTCTGGATCAGGTCTGATGCCGTGCTTGTCTACCATCCTGCCCAAGTATTTTATTGAGTCCTTGAGTATCTCGCACTTTGATGGTTTACACTTTAGCCCCGATCTTTTCATGCACGCGAACACCTCGTCCAGTCTCTCAATGTGGTCTTCTAGTGTTGGCGTTGCTATTACCACGTCATCCACGTAGCACATTACCAGATTGCCATACTTCTTTGTCACGACTATCAGCGCGTGTGCCATCAATCGCTGAAACGTGGCTGTGGCATTGCAAAGTCCAAACGGCATCCGTTTCCACTGAAACAGACCCAACTCGCAGGCAAACCCTGTCTTGTCCCTGTCCTGCTTCCGTAGTGGTACCTGCCAAAAGGCCGAGCCTAAATCAAGAGTCGTAAAAAATTTTGCATCACCTAACTTCGAGAGGCTCTCATCAATCCTAGGTATGGGATAGGCATCCTTCACCGTGACGGAGTTCAGGTATCGAAAGTCACAACAAAACCTCAACTGGTCGCCTTTCTTTTTGGCCATCACTACTCCACACTCCCACGGTGACTTGGATGGTTCTATCATGTCATACTCTAGTAACGTTTCGATCTCTTTTCTACACGCCTCTGATTTGTGCGGGGTCATGCGCCTCGCCCCCTCCCTGTGCGGTACCGCATTCTCCTCGAGTTCTATTTCATGCTCAACGAAATTACAACACCCGATATCCGCTTTGTGCTTCGAAAAAACTTCCTCGTTCCGCTCTGATGGCTTCGAGCTGTTCATCTTCCAGTTTGCCCCTCAAGTGTTCAATCTCCGGCAGAACCGGTTTATCAGTTTGCATTTCATCTAGTGTGGGTCGCTCTGGAAAGTTTGAACAGCTCGACAGCCCATCGTCCGTTTCTGACTTAAGTGATTTAATAAGACCTGAAGAATCTTTTATTTTCTGCAATTGTCTCAAGATACAAATTTTGTCCCTGTGATTGGGACAATCAACAACTTCATTCTGTTTCGAGTTCTCAATTGTTTCATATCGAGTTTTAACCGGTAAAGCATATCCCAGTTTCCTCCCTCTCTGTATCGTGATCGGTATATCAAGGGTATTCAACAAGACACTGACGCAGAGGCCGCTCTTCGTTATCGAGAAGGATCTTCCTAAAACAGCAGCACTTTGACTATTAGGATTCGGAACTATACACACTTGCTTATTGTCACTTAATTCATTGTAATTTTTCATCCACAAGCCTACGATTGCCGCTTCATTTGCCTTTAGCCTCACCCTCCTACTCAAGAACACCGGTGCTTTGCTTTCATTTGCCATTATTAAATTTACCGGTTTGATTGCGTACCTCCTATTCGGGTTCCGTATCCTGAACATTGCGTTGTTTAGATCAATCGCTACATCAAAGTTTCTGATGAAGTCTCTGCCTAAAATAAATTGGTCGGACTCATCTAGGTTTTCTACTACAAGAAAACTCATCCACAGGTTACGTTCCCCCAGATTGAGCGCTATTATCGGCGTTCTGCCCAACACGCGCAGGGCCCCTTTGTTCGCAGCCGATAACCGTATTCTCGAATCTATCAAGTCATCTTTGTTGAAGCCCATTTGTTCCCAAGTTTCGATTGGTATGACACTCAAGACCGCTCCCGTATCAAGTAACCCACGTAACTGAGTCTTCTTGCCACTTATGTCTAGCACGTGCCCTGTCACATCTGCCTCTGTCCCGATGTGCATCGCATCTTCTTCAAGCATGGCGCAGTGTCCAATCGATCTCACCTTTAACTCTTCCTTCCCTACGTAGATTTGCCCAATTAGGTCTTCATCACATGTTATCATTGTTTTGGTATAGATGTTGATTCCATCTATATTCAACATCACCTCATGTGGACCATAAGCTTCTGTGTATCTGTTATCAACACGTACCGACTTGCTACCCCCTCGCGTGAGTAGTGCTCTCAATGCTCTAGAAGTCGATTGTAGACTTATTAAACTCAAGTAATCTGCGTACAGATCAATGTGCATTATTGTCTGGTCGCTCGGTTCGCTCAAGTTTCCCGTTACCTCGTGGCCGCCCACTGTGATTATCGACATTATTCTAGCCCCGATTTTTGATATGCCGAATGGTTTTCCTGTCACCATCTTTACAGTGTTACAATTTCCAGTCTTTGTCGAGCCCGATACAGCCTCTGGTGCTGGATTCGATCCAGCTAATGCTTCGTTGAAATTCTGCTTTTCGATCTCCTGCTTTAGTCGTTGTTCTATTTCTTTCGCTGCCAGATCCTGCTTCACTTTGTTGATGGCCTCCGCTGCCGTCTTTTCGTAATCTATTTCTGGGGCTTTCTTCGCCGTGGCCTCTGCTGCACTACCACATTGTGTTACAGTTTTCATTGATTTCGTTGGTAGCTCCACATTTGGTCCCTCAAGTTTCTTCGTCTCAAATTCACCTTGTCTGTTTCTCTGGTTCTGCACCGCTGCTAGCGCCAACTTGTGTTTCGGATGACTCTGATTCTTGACCGCTTCCCAAAACAACGGACAGTCCATCCTGAAGTGCCCTTCTTGGTTGCAGAAGAAGCATCTTGCTCCTATTTTGGTGATCAAGCCGCTATAGAACTCGTGTTCTTCCATTTGACTCATATCTTCCTCATCAGGTGCATATCCCAAACTCTTCATGCCCTGTTTGTATGTCGTGCAATCCGCCACATGATGATCAACTGACCCGCAGTTAGCACACGACCTGCGTTTGTCCATGTCATCTCTGGGCTTGTACCATGGCGACCTCTGTGGCTGACTCCCCCCTTGGGTGTTTCTGTTGTCTGAGTACGAGTATTTCTTGGGTTTCATCAGCATGTACTCCCTTGACTTCTGCCTCATCTCTTCTGGAGTTGGCGCATTATCTTTCGACAATGTGTAATACGTTACTAACATCGTTCTCAAGTCATCACTTTTTACCCCATCAATGAACTTTGAGGCTATGCTGAAGTTTCTTCTATTGGTAGATTCTTCTGGGTCACTCCTCCTTCTCAAGCTCTCGAGATCATCTAGGAACCTTTCTATCGATTCGTCATCTCTCTGTCTCCTTTTTTCAAATCGCATCATCGCTTGATGACCCTTCATGCCTGAGCCGAATCTATTCAACAGTATTTCAAAGATTTTGTCCGCGGTATCGCGTTCTTCTTCTTTCTTCGCAACCACGCATTTTAAAGCTGTGCCTTCTAAATTGCTGAGTATGGCTGTGCATGCTTGTCTTTCATCGTTCAAGTTGTCCTGTTCTAGGTGTAATCTCATCACTTCCAAGCAAGTATCAATGCATCCATCAGAGTCATCTTTGAATTCTTTTGGCTTTTTGATTGTTTTTCTGGATTTTCCCTCTCTTCTATCATTCGAGTCAGTGTTCCTCGTGGCGAAGGCCTCTAGGGTTCTATTCATCATTTCCCAAGTGCTTGCCCATGTCATAGCATCCGGACCTGCGTTGCTGTTAGCTGTTGAGTCCCCCGGACCAGTCGTTGTACTTGACGTTCCATTCTTCATGATCGTTTTAGTAGCTGTTGGTGCTATGCTCACCGTGTCCCGGGTTAAGGGCAACGGTGTCGATTGCCGTTTGTTCCTTTGTGGTTCCACAAAGTCAACTCTGGTGCCTTGCGTGCGATCCGCTGCCGGTCTTTCTTGTGAGGTAGAATTTCTCAAGATTGCATCCAATTTCGCCTGTATTGCACTCGAACTTTCGGCCTGATTCTTGCCCATAGTGTCCATTCTCTTTTCCAGGCCACCTAATTGGCTGTTGACATCATCATATCGGTTTTTCAACTGTTGTATATCTTTTTTGATGTTCTTATCTCGTTCTTCATTGGTGGCGTCTACCTTATCTGACATCTCCTTGAGTCCCTCATCTGTTGCCTTGGCCAGGTTAAAGTAACTATCTAGATACTCGTGTTTGTTGTATCTTAACTCTTTTCTTATCACTTCTCTGTCCTCTTCGCTGTGCTTTAGTTTTTTGTCAATCTGATTCAGTTTCGCCATCAAGTCACCCAGCTCAATCGTAGCCTCTTCATGGTCAGCCATCGGTCTGTCTTTGGCCGTAGCCTCTGCTTTAGTTTGTTCCTCTCTTGGATTGGCTTCTGTCGTCTTCGTGCTCACTGTCCCAAAGGTTCGCGCTCTTTCAGCTTTTGGCTCTTCGGTCATGTTTTCTTTCGTTTTTAATCCGACCATCATCGCCAACTTTTCTGTAAAAGATGTCTTTTTTACTTGAGAGTCTTCTTTCACCGTTTCCTCGGTGTTGCCTATTGCATCTTCCACATTGTCTATTGGTGAGAACTCTATGGGATTCGGGTTCGGTTCTTCTGCTTTGGGCATTGGGGTTGACTCCGTCGCCATTTTCCCTGTTTCATTCATCCACACTTTGATCGGGTGTCTCTAGATCAATCTCGATGGTGGGTTCTACTCGTTCCCCTTCCGTGCCCTCTTGTGCTCTGTTCTCCGTTGTACTCCTTGTGCTGACCATATTAATTGAAAAGCTCTTCTTTGTTATCTTCGGACCCATTGATGTTGTTTTGCGTAGCGACGAATTATACTTTGTCTTTGCTTCGGTAGATCTTTTTTCAGCTACCGGTACTCTGCTCCGCCTCATTATTTACAATTGTTATTATTTACAGTATTATTATCTACAAAATTTCTACTCTAAGGTTAAAACTCTAAGTAAAAAGAAATTGACAATTCGCTAAAAACAATTTTTTTTTAAACTCTTGAAAACTTTTATGTGTTAGGTTAGGATAGGGAATGTGTTGTTATAATTGGTTACTTCAACCTAACTTAGTACTCTTGTAGTACCCCCTTCCTAATACTGTTCCAAGACTTTCTCTCTACCGTCCCAAGACTATTCAGTGTTGTCCCAGTACTTCTTATTTGTATCCTCAGACCAATGTCCCAAGACCAACGTTCCTAGACCAACGTCCCAAGACCAACGTCCCAAGACTAACGTCCCGAGACCAATGTCCCAAGACTAACGTCCCAAGACTAATGTCCCAAGTCCAATGGCCCAAGACCAACGTCCCAAGACCAATGGCCCAAGACTAATGTCCCAAGACTAACGTCCCAAGACCAATGGCCCAAGACCAACGTCCCAAGACTAATGTCCCAAGACCAATGGCCCAAGACTAATGTCCCAAGACCAATGGCCCAAGACCAACGTCCCAAGACTAACGTCCCAAGACCAATGGCCCAAGACCAACGTCCCAAGACTAATGTCCCAAGACTAATGTCCCAAGACTAACGTCCCAAGACCAATGGCCCAAGACCAACGTCCCAAGACTAATGTCCCAAGACCAACGTCCCAAGACTAACGTCCCAAGACCAATGGCCCAAGACTGTTTTGTACCAAGACTGCTCTGGTCCAAGACTGCCCCAAGGCTGCACTGTCCCAAGACTGTGTTGCCCCAAGACTGTCCCCAGACTGCAATGTCCCAAGACTTCTTCGGTACTGTCCCAAGACTCGTCACTGAGTGTCTGGATATCGGATCTTTTTCCTCTTCGTTGTAGGGACTTCTTGATTCACTGTACCTTGTACCACCACTCAAGCTCTAGTGAAAATCCCAAAAACCCTCTCTTAATGGCCAAATGCTAACCCCCTTTTTGAATTACCTCTTTTTCTATGTTCCAAGCAACTTGAAACCAAAACCTGTGCGCAGGTATCTTGTGATCACCTGTTCGTATAAAAACCAATCGCAAATCCTCACCAAAATGCAACAATAAATAAATAAAAATTTTTTAAACAAGAAAAAATAATAAAACAGAGAAATCAACCAACCTAAAATTCAAAGGAGACAAATGTCGACCTTCTGTCGAAAAAAAATGTCTGGTACCTAACTGCCACGCGTTTTCCTCCCCCCACTAGCGATCTTATGGGGTATCACAAAAACTGTCTATATCCGTTCCCCCCTACCAATCCAACCAGCGTACCAATCTTAACTGGAGTTAAATTTTGGATATCCACCTATTGTTACCAACGCGTGTTGATGGCTAATGTAACTAAATCAACGATGTCGATTAATTAGTTACTCTAATTTCCCCCCTTTTTACTATTTACAACCGCCAACCTCTAACCTAACCAGCCCCCCTACTAACCTCCCCCTCTTTAGCCCCCCTCTTAAGCCGAAAAATCCCTTAAGCGCCGGGTGCTAAACCTCTCGAGAGAAAACCGTAGACCGGTTTTCAGGCCTGCTTGAGTAAAAACTGCCTCAAAACAATGGGGCTCCGCTTATCCAATTTTACACTTATTTCCTATAATGTAATGTGGATTCTAACGATACCCGTTGTTCGACTTGAGAACACCCCTGTGCGTCCTCTTGTAGTGGTCCTGTGCTGGTTGTCTCTGTTCTGCACTTGACAGCAGAACCACTTTCCCACTCGACTGGTCACCTCTTCCAATCAAGTCTCCTAGTGGTCCGTTTCGATCCTTGTGAACCACTTTCCCACTCGACTGGTCACCCTTTCCAGTCAAGTCTCCTAGTAGTCCGGTTGGGTCGCAATCTACCTGAAAACCCTTAATAACGCCCCCCAATCGGGCACCTTACTGAAGTCACTGGTTTAAATTGCTAGATTGATCGAAACGATCGGTTTTATAAAACAGTATGTGTATACTATTTAATTAATACAAAGGTTTGATCCAACTGATTTGGTATCAAAGTCACTGTCTTTTTTCGTTTTATGGTTTTTGTTCCTTTTTGTATTCTTTTTTGCTCGTGTTTTTGTCCCCCTAGTTGCCCCCCTTCACTCGGTTAGCTAAGCCTCGTTCGGAGAGCGTACCAGGAAGTTTTCTTGAGTTTTCCTAAAAAGCTATCACGGTACAACCGGAAGGTTTACACGTTCCCGCTGAACCGTACCACCGGTACTCTAGAATGGGCATGTAGCCCGGAGCTGTGTCAAGTGGGTTCGACTCCGTAGTCATGATGTCGTAAAAACACCCAGGAGCGCCATAAAAACACTATGTAACATTCGTCTACTGTAGTCACACATGAGGCTTAAGAAAAATAGGCCCTATAACCATTGGCTCAAGAGTCAGGGACACTATCTCTTGTGTTTTTCTACCTCAAGAACGGTCGGAGCCAATTCGGTTCGCTTGCGACATGAGACTGGAACCCGTTACAGCTTAAAGGCCACTACCAAAATACCCCCCACTCTAGAAATAAAAACGTCCCCATACTTAGGTCTCGAAATACCCAAAATACATGAACGCCGTTAAAAACCGGGTCGGAACAATCCGCTTAGTTACTTTTTATTAGACAGTGGAACTTTGATCCATTTCAGATGGATCAACCTAAAACTCGCCTTATCTCAACATAACTGTCATAAAATACACTCGAGAAATTTAAATTGAGAACTCACATGTCGATGCACTTGAGTATGAAGAGTTACTAAAAGATAAGCAGCTCGAGAATCAAATAATATAACTAAATAAGTTTGATGCTAATTAGTTTTAACCACAGAAGTAAGTTCTGTCTCAAGAATCAAAGTTTCTGCATGAACCATCGGGACACTTGAGTTGTCCTCTCTTCCATTGAGTGTTCACTCTGTTCCGTTTGAATAATCGTCCTTTCTCAAGTCTGTGTTCTACTCTCCTGTTTTCGGGATAAGACAGCTCTACCCTCTTATTATTTCGTATCGAGAAATTGCGAATAGCAATTTCCTGCCTTTTTCTTGAGTAGTTTCCCGCTATTGTTAATTCGGACGTTCTGATTTTTCACTTTTGCCTTTTCAGTTGGTTCGAGAAAACTGAGCATGACAGGCTCCATTCGAAATTTCCAAAATTAAAACTTCACTCCAAAATTACGTGTTTCTCAAGGTCAAACCTCCAGACATGACCGACTGGCACAATCCGGGCCTACTCCAAAATTTAATTTTTGTTTTTTTTGCGATTCCGTCAACACAAGTACGCCGGCTCCGCGTATATAGAGGGTATGTTCCTCAAGGTAGGAGTCCTCGCCCGCGATCAAGTTTCCTTCCGTTTTTTGTATCGGGAGGATACCACTTCCTATGTGGTAGTTCACCAGTACACTCGCCATATATTCGGTGCACGGGATTCGCCTACGTGCGCCAATTTCGCGTTGGGAAAAACAGTAACTGATAATATGCTCATATAACCTGAGGCCGCCTCAGTCGTAAATGAAAAACTTTACATGGACGATTACTTGGATTTGTTCGAGAACGTTACCCATAAAATTAAAATTAGTCGCGATTTGGTTTCCTTACTAAAGTTGGGAGGATTTAATTTGACTAAATTTGTCAGTAATGCTGATGAAATTACTTCAGCAATGAACCCCGAGGATTGCGAAACCTCGTCTTCACCCATCAAGGAAATTTGTAACGGTGCCGAACAATCATCGCACGTCTTAGGTCTTAGGTGGGACCATGTATAAGACACATTGGTTGTCAGCAGAGGCGTGGATCGTCCTCTCGATAAGGCAATAACTCAACGAACCGTCTTGAGTTTCGTCTCTTCTGTGTTTGACCCCGTTCGGTTAGTAGCTCCATACACAGTTAGGGCCCGTCTTTTACTTAAAGATATTCGGAAAATCAGTGGCCAAAGTTGGGACGACGAATTGCCGGAGGACATAAGAGATAAGTTTCTCGAGTGGCACTCCGGTCTCCCTCTCTTAGGGCAATTGACTATTCCCCGTTGTTTTTTCACAGAGCCGGTGGATCAAATTGAGCTCCACATGTTCGGTGATAGCTCGCAGGACGTTTTCTGTGCGGTTGGATTTTTGCGTGCGCGACTCTCGAGTTCGCACAAAACTCAAATATCCTTCATCTTTGGTAAAGCTCGCGTTGCGCCCATGAAAGCGCTATCTATACCGAAGCTAGAGATTGAAGCTGCTCTGCTCGCCACACGACTGAAGGATGATATACTGACCGCCCTTACTGTCTCTAATAATCATGTCTACATGTGGACAGATAGTACTAGAGTTTTGCACCATGTTCTGAGCATCGATAATCCAGCTGATACCGGTACGCGGGGGATTTCTTCGGAAGCCCTCAAGGATAGCAGCTGGGTTATTGGTCCGAGCATTCTCAGGACTACTGATTGGTCGTTCATAACCGACGAACGTGTAATCAATAAATTTCGTTTGAAGGGTCCTTCTTGTGATGTTGATAATTGCTTGGAGACATCATCTTCCTTCGTCACCGATGTCACATCCATCAAACATCCCGAACACGGGTTCAATTGGTAAAGGTTCAGTTCCCTTACGAGATATAAACGAGTAGACGCTTTTATGTTGAGGATGTTGCCTTCACATAAGCATTTTCGTGGTAAGGACTTACGAATCACCGACCCCACTGAACTTGATATTGCAGAAAGCAAACTGATTCATCTTGCTCAGATGGAATCTTTCCCCGTTGAGTTAAAAACACTCACCACTGGCAAACCTATTAAGAATAGTAGTAAAATTGCCACATACTCGCCATCTATCGATCCCGCTGGTATCATTCGTTCCAACGGACGGATCGTGCGCTTGGTGAATACCAAGTTTGATACTCAGCACCCAATATTACTCGACGCCCGACATACCCTAGTTCGTTTGTTGGCCCGCAGCCTCCACCACAAGCAGTTTTTATCAAGGCTTAGATTTCATGCGCTCCGTTTTAAATATGAAATATGCAATACTTGGGTTGCGTCGACTATTTCGGTCTATCGAAAATCAATGTGTAACATGCCGTAAACGCAAAGCAAGCACCAACCAGCCAATTATGTCCGATTTACCTGTCGAACGTCTCGGATATTAGCAAACAACATTTAATCATACGGCTGTGGATTACTTTGGACCAATTTACGTTCCGGTTCGCAGAAGCACTGAAAAAATCTGGGGACTTCTTTTTACTTACTTCACCACCAGGGCTGTACACCTTGAGATTGTACCATCTCTGGACACCAGTTCTTGTGTCATGGGCATTGAACGGCTCATTGTGCGTCGTGGTACACCAAGCACGAACTGTTCGGATAACGGCACGAACTTCGTTGGTGCGGAAAAGGAATTACTTGCCTGCATCAAGAGCTGGAATGGCATGGACCCGACCATTTTTGCACACAAAGGTGTTACTTGGAAATTTAACCCGACTGGCGCACCCCATCATAGCGGCTCCTGGGAGCGCCTCTTCCGAAGCGTGAAGCGCGTGCTTTACGATATACTAGTCAGTAGGCGAGTCACCGAAGAGGTGTTAGGAATAACACTCTGCTTAGTTGAGCAGGCTTTCAATTCGAGGCCAATCACTCCCGTTAGTACTGATTCACGTGAGTTAGAAGCGTTAACCCCAAACAATTTTTTGCTTGGACAACATCGCTTTTACCTGGGGAGCACTTCGATCACAAGAAAAGGTACGTGCGAGCGCAGTCATATGCTAACGCGATTAGGTCTCGTTGGCTTCGAGAATATGTTCTGACTTCACTCTTAAAACAGGCGATCTCGTGTGGGTGATTGAGCCCGATAGTTCGCGTGGGTACTACCCTCTCGCCCGAATCGTCAAGCTAAACTACGGTTAGGACGGTTGCGCCCGATCCGCCCTTGTTAAGACCGCAACCCGTGAAATCACTCGGCCGAGCGTTAAGCTCGCTCCGGTTCTTCCTTCTTCAGGGGGGGGGGGAGGATGTTGCAATGCAAAAGTAGTCCGGTTCTTCCTTCTTCAGGGGGGGGGGGGAGGATGTTGCAATGCAAAAGTAGAGTATAGATGCATATAAAACAAGAGTATAAATGCATATAAAATAATCATAGTTGGCCGAGCGGCATAGAGACAAGTCTCTGACGCCAGTCAATCGGGTTCGAGTCCCTCCATACGCAGACCTTAAAACATGTAGACCCGAGGGGCTATAGCCCCATTTGACCGTTTTAAACTGTTTTTTGGTTCTAATTTGGTTCAGCCTTGATTAAGGCTGACCGCCAAAAAGAGCAATTTGTCTCAAGGACATTACCGACTGGTTCTTGTGGCTAGCTTGCGCCAAGTTTTTGGCTTATTTATAAATTAATGACGATGAATGTCCGTATTGCCGAGAATACGAGTTAAAACATTATTTTCCGAGCCGTTTTATCTAATTTACGGAGACTGAGCGCACTGTTCTTCTACGCAACTATTACGTAAGTGTTTCGTAACAACGACTTAAAAATAATATGAAACATAAAAGTTCCTGAAAAAGCATCTTTTACTGTTTTGGCTTTTGGGAGAGATCTACGCCTGGTTAAGAGCGAATCTCTCCCTAAAATTTTAGGACTGCGCCTTGTGCACCAGATTTGATTTTACATGTGATTCCATTTTTGGAGGTTTCAACTCAAAAATGAGCTCGAAAAAGATTGCTCGGCTGTAAAAACGAGAATTTGTTTGTTGAAAATTTCCGCACAAAACTTGCAGAATTTCACAGATATCTTCAACATTAATGAAAATTTTAGTGCTAATATCAGATGTGGATCTAAAACTTTCTCGCGGGGAAGGGTGGAGGGTGTTAATTTTCAAAAAAAGTTCATTTTTTAAAAGGGTTTTAATTCTTTTTAAAAGTCGAACAAGCGACTAACAATTTTTTTTGCTTATGACTTTTTGACAAAACAGACCAAAAAACGCGCGCGTGCTTTCCGTAAAAAAAATAGTATATGATGGTGCCAAAGGCGGAGATCTTAATATAGTATCAAGTGGGGGACCCTTCGGGTCATCAGGGGATCAAATTGCTGAGAGGAGAGCATCCGTCGCCTCCCCCCTAAATCCGCTACCGGCTAATACCTTTTTTCTATATCGACAAAATCAACTTTGCGAATTCTACTTGAACGCACCTATCAGGAACTTTCGATACTACTTCAAAAACTGAACATTATATCATATCGATTGACACTTTGAAACTTTGATTTAGCTGCCCTTTGGAAAAATTTTGATTTGCTGTTGGAAAAATAACTTTTTGTTTTCTAACTTTTTTTAAGGTTTCATGATCTTGTCAAAGTTATAATACTTGGGCTAGTTTCTTCTGATTTAAGTTCAACAATGCTATTAAATCCAACATTCCTTTTGCTTAATATCGATCATTGTACGTAAATTCGTAGACAAATTACCTGATTTTCTATAGGAATACAATTTATCAGGGTGCCAATGGATCCAAATATGTCGATCTGTTAATTTTTTATATTTCACGCAGAAAAAGCGGCGTTTCTTGTTCGTGCAGCTCATCCGTTTGCCCGTTTTCATGTTGAGACAGCCGAAGTCATGGAGGGTTTTAATCGGTTTGGGGTGTCCCTTAGGATCAATTTAAACCCCGGTTACCCAATAAAGCGAAAAGTTTAACCTAGTTGAAAAATAATATAATAAGGCTTATAATCATGTAAGTCTTAACTTTTAGGGTTACTCGACCAAAATTGAATCCGGGAAACATTATTTCAAAAGAAATTCGGCTTTGAGTAGTCAAAGGTTTTTGTCCCCGAGGAAAAAGTTGATAAAAAGTCCGCAACTGCGAGTACAAGTTAATAAAAACTTTGAAAACACGTTTCACCCAAAAATTAGTTGAAAGCGTTTAGTTTAAATTGATCCGTGCTTTCTCCCAGTGGTTGTAGTAATCAACGGTTATGTCACTTGTTGTCTTTGAATACATCAGGTTTCCGTAGTCCACAGTATGAAACACCTTGTCTTCAAAAAAATCTTTTTCGAATCCAAAATGGGGCTTCCAAGATCTGATCAATTCAATTAACATGGAAGGTTCCCGCTTTTTTCAAAATAGAAATTAACTCAGACAACAATCCCGCAAAAACAGTTAATTATTAATTCTCATTAACGCAACAGAATCTATAGTCTTTAAACTAAAACAAAAAAAAGGCTGCAAAGAGTTAGCGTTGGATTATTGCTAATTGTTTTGTTGTTTCGGACCAACTTTTTTATCACAAGGATTTTTTTCAGCATTTATAAATAAAGCTAGTTAAGTTATTGTGCTATTTCAAATGAGTGATTTCTTCTGATAGTTAGCTTTTCAAAATTTTAGCAGCATTTTTGTTCCGACCATTTGAAAAATGGGGGAAGAACTTTGTATTCGGGTGTGTTTCAGTTATTTTTCCACACAAAACCATGTACCACAAATAAACTTTTTATTGAGTTCTTAACGCAATTTTGAGAATTAAACACTTCAAAAATCAAAAAAATTGTAGCAAAAAAATTCAAACAACTTCTGAAACTATTTTTTTGTTTTTTTGAATATAATATTTTGGTTTTTCTGTTTTTTTTTCTCTACAAAAAATGTTTTCCAATTGTCCAATTTTACTATGAATTTCAAATATGCCTAAGTTTAGTTTTTTTGTTCGTGTCCTTTTATTACACCACGCAGTAAAAACCACACTAAATTGAAGAAAAAAACACTGTTTTTATATCTTTTAATGACTACAGTGGAAGCATTATGTGCTACTTGCATAGTAACTGGATATCTTTCTTCTGTTTGAATTTTGAACCAAATTTATTGCTTGGTGTTTTTTGCCAGCGAAAAACTTTTACCTGCAAACAACTTTATTACAGCAAAAAATCTCCAAGAAGCTTAAAGCCCTCATAGAATCTTCAACTTATCATCAAAATTTTTGAGTCGATAAGGCCATGATTGCTTTGCTGGTGATAAACAAGCTTACGTCGAATTTACATTTATTTTTGAAAAAAAACGTAGCCAACAGATTGTTGAAAATGCCAATGAACGGAAGAAAACCAAAAATTAAAAACGAATGAAAGTTTTCGAAATGTTTTCACAAAACAAATATAATCTAAGAGCTCTTTCAGTTTCGAGGGTTTATTATGAAATCCTTTTTTTGATGAAAAATGCCCACAATTGATAAAAACGGAAACAGAAAACATAACTAATAGATACTTTTCATTCCGCTGCGAAATCTAAAAAGAATTCATTACCTAAAAACCAAAATCCATCACATTTTTTCGCGCCGTTCGTGCTGTCGCTATTGGAGAGCGTAATTTTCCTTTCATTTAGGAATTAAGTTCTAAATAATCCTAATAAGAAATAATTCATATTGAGGAAAATCAAAATTAGCCAGGAGCACTGTTAACGCGGGAGGTTCCTGTTTGGTAATTTTTAAGATATCGAAGTGATTCAAAAAGAAATTTGTAATTTTCAAAATATGTTGAACTTTTAAAATGTTGACATTTACGAAAAGCCTGGTTGATTCTTTATCAAAAGTATATTAGGTTGCTGTGCAAGTAGCGCAAAATCTTCCGCACATATTCATAAAAACTGCAAAAATTTAGTGTCGTTTTTGCTCGCGAAGTGATGATAAAACTATACTCACGCTTAAGAAGTTAGTGAATTAGGCATAATCGACAAGTTGACTTCGAAAAAATTACAACCAACAAAGGAAAAAGATTTCCAAAAATCGAAATTTTTGATATTGTTTGAACAATAATTTTAAAAAAATTTTGAAATTGTTTTAAATGTTTTTCTTGCCAGGGATATATTAATAAATAACCAAATATTTCAAACCGATTTTTCTTGACACTGATTATTTTAAAAATTTTTAAAATCGTTCAAATCAGGACTGAAAATGCTTTGATTTGAAATATAACTCGATCCATTCCGATGATTATATGTGGTACTTGATTTTGCGTGGACTACAAAACAGATTAAAAAAACTCATTACGATGCCAAACTGTGTATTTTGTGAATTGTAAGCGGATTCCGTAACAAGGTCAAACTTTAACAATTTTACAGAATTGTCTATGGAATCCAGGAACACACAGAGACAAAATTGTGCACCTATCCAGTGCACAGTTTAGCCTCGTAATGCTAAAACACACCCGAATACAAAAGTTCCTCCCCATTTTCAGAGGTCGGAACAATGACGAAGAAAATGTTTTTGATCGGCAGATCCTTTTGCAAGGGAGATCATTTTTGGACAGTATTCTTTTCGATTGATTTCAAAATCTCAGATTTCGATCGGCGGTTATTGCCAGAAAATGGGTCAAACATCGGAAATTTTCTAAATTTTTAACAAATTGCTGGCTAAAATTGGATAAATTCATTTGTTTTAGGAACAATCCTACATTTTGCTCTTTCGATTGAACCCTTAATATGAGATTTAGCAGCGTAGTTTTACCAAAAAAAAATTGGTACCCTGAAAATCTGTTGTCGAGAAAAACAAAATTTTTCGTTAGGTTGAAAAACTTTTTGAAGCGGCTTACAAAAACCAAATTGCACAAATTACGGGGGAAAATATATACGCGTGCAGACTTCTTTCAGTAGTATAACGAGGAAAATTATCTTATAATGACGGTTGAGATAATAATTAAATACTGGTCCAATAATTTTCGATCTGCAATGTACCCTTAGGAGCATTTTTTCAGTACACTTAGTACCGAGAAAAAGCAGTGAAAAATTAAAATTTTTGGACAATACTTTCACAGTAAAACGACATTTAGTCTCGTTATAAAGAAAGAATACATTATTATATACGTGCGGGAAATGAACTACTTGTTATTATTTTTGAAAATTAATTTTCAGTCACTTCTAAAAAGCGGACTGCTTCAAAAATTGTGGTTTTAATGACGGGGCCCTTCTCTGTTGGTTGTAGTACCTGCTCAGTTCCTGATTGCTCAAAATTTGTTCTATCTCTTCGGTTGAAAAGCCAACAGCAAGCTCAGCACTCACCCATTTGGTTTCGCTATGATTTTCATGTTCAGAGTAGGCAGCAGGTGTTCCATTTTCAAAGGTGTTTGAATAGCAGTACTTTCTTGCATCGCCCCAAAGGAGGGAGGTGTTGATTGGGGGGATGTAGTATTTTGCAACTATCTCCCCCAGAGTGTCCTGCCATTGGTAGATTCGACTGAAGTCTGCGAAAAATGGGGATCTACTTAATAATCCCCCGTCTGTTTCAAGAAAGGGGGGCAATTGTTAAATAGATTAAGGTCAGGGGCGGATTTAAGGAGGGGGGGGGACGCCCCCCTCAGGTATTCGACCCCCTGCCGACACAAAGGGTCCCCCTTTGTACTATTTTGAGATATCCATTTTTAGTGACGGACCCTAAAGTTTGTCTAAAGGCGCCTTCGGCGCCAATATATACTAATTTTGAGGGGGGAGCGCTCGCAGAAAAAATGCGATTTTTTGGTCAAAATTGTCCAAAAAGTGCTTAAAAACGCCTTTTTCGGCCTGTTTTTCAAAATTTTGCCTACGGGGCAGAAATGTTGGCCAAAGCGGACTTTTTAGTGCTTTGGGAGAGCTTAAAAATCGAATGGGTCGACCTAAAAAATTTGAAAATCCGCCCCCCAGATCAGATTGCAGCAAAAATCAAACAAAAACCTAACAACGCTCTAGTTTAGTGTTTTTATATATAGGGGTGGCAATTCTTTAGTAGATACCAAAAGGAGGGCGATTGTTAAGTAGATCCAAAAATGGGTTATCAAAAAGTTTTGGAATTTTTTAACATGATAATGGACTTTAATTATTTGTATCTGCAAAGCTTAAAGACAACTAAAAAGAAATTTTTTTAATTCTTGCCAGTATTGAACAGTCCCATACAAAACATTCCAATACAAAATAGTTCAAAAAATTATGAGATGAAGGAAAAAAAAGCCCAATACAAAACAGTCCGGCTCAAGGTCGCCGGCTTGTTATTACTTGGGACAGTTTTTCGGACTGTTTTGTATCGGACTGTTTTTTCGTTCATTTTCACACTTTTCTGGACTCTTATGTATGGGACTGTTTTGTATTGGACTGTTTTGTACTGACACGGATTCGTCACACACCTTTGGATTGATAAAATGTCTGTTCAAACTTACGTTCATTCGGCTCGTATTCAATGATGCGCTGAGAAGGATGAACATCAATCGGATGCACTTCATCTAATTCAGCACTCCTTCTCCTCCTGTTCAGATTCTCATTGCACACCTTCTCAAGTTCCTAAATTGGAAGAAAACGCACTGAAAGTAGTCGCAAGAATAATTGAAGGATCAAGTTAACATCCTCTTCCCATCTAATGATATTAATACACCAAGTTAAGATAGTCCAATCTAATATTTAGTTTAGATCAAAACTGCTTAAAGTGGTGTTTAAAATTATTAACGTTGATTGGCTTAGCATTCTAACTGAAGACTAGCTAGCATTCTCCCATCTAAAGCGATTTAAGAGGAAGAGCGATGACTTGGTCCAAGTTTGCATTGTAAGTTGTTGAAAATTTGACAATTTACTATTTTAACATCTGCAATTGCATTATCAAACAGGGTGAGATATTTTATACCGCTGGTGATTTTTAAAAGGAAAACAAGGAGAGCCGGCTACTGTGCAAGTAGCACAGAATGTTTCGACCATATTCTAAAAAAACACACACATTTTTTTTAAACCAGTGACGGTTTTTATGCGTGTTGTGATGAAAAGATCTGAACAAAAAATCTCGAATTAGGAAAACTCGAAAGTCGTAGCAAAAAAGGCAAAAACTGTAAAAAATGACTAAAAAAACAAAAATTTTCAAGAAGTTCAAAAACTTTTCATATTTTTAGCGGAAATTTTATGATATTTTGAGCTTTTAATTTCCAAATGGCGCTAAAAAAGCTCCAAAACAACCTAACTTGAGTGAAACTAAGTTTTAACGGCTTAAATTAAGCAAAAATAAGATAATGCTTTACTTAAAAATTGTAAACCTGTTTTTCTCGATACTGGGACAACTTGTTGGAAATTTTTTAATGACGTTCGAATTACGACTGAAATGGCTTTAATATGATGTATCACGCGATCTATTCCCATATTTTTTGCGGTACCTATTTAAAAAAAAGAAAAAAAAGAAAAAAAAACTAAAACACGAATTCAAAGTTCCCACCCATTTTTCAAATGTTGGGAAAAAATCAAAAGAAAGTTTTAGTCAAGATTATTAATTAATGAAGAGCAAAAGAAAAAATTTATACAAAAAGCTGGAGTTTAAGGCTATATCGACAAAAAAATATAGCCAACTTACGGTTAAAAAAATGGAAAAAAAAAAAGAAATTAGAATCCATCACGTTTTTCGTGAATTTTACACTGTTGCTTTCGAAAGTAGAGTTTGCCATACTTTAAACAAAAGAAACGAAGTGAACTTAAGCAAAAATCAAAAGTTAAACCGCAAAAAATCAAATTTGAAAGTGAACAAATATCAAGACTTTTTTCTAAAAGAATGCAATAAAATCACCAAGACCTATCTAAGAATGTTCACTTCGTTCATTAATTTAAAAAAGAAACCTCGCTAAAATATCAAAAATCAATTCTTTTGGGAACTTTCGAAGATATGAGATTTTTTGAAATTTTATGCCTATCGATTACCATTACAACACTACATGCATTTCCTCCGGCCTAATTTCTTGATGGAACATTTTTGCACCAAGCTCAAGCAATGAATGGTTGTAATATTTTGTCTCGCTTCAAAAATTTTTTTTTTGTTGAGAGATAAAGACTTAGGGCCTATTCGCCGCGTTGTTTATTTCATTATTTTTGACCAACGTTTGAGAAACTGTTGATGGATTCAAAGGACCTGCTAATGAAGGATAAAGCTACTCCAATTCAACAAAGTCGGATTAGTTGGTAGTTTTTTATTTCACTGGGATTTCTGAAATTAAATCTCTTTTTGAAACTCAGACTTGAAGTTTTTGGTGCACTTCCGTTCGTTTGAAAACTTCACGGTGTTGTTTGCTTGCACAACTGTTTTATATAGGAAGTCTTACAAAAATTTTAAAAGAAACATGAACAAAAAACAGTTTCGAAGAATCAAAAAAGCAATTTGAGCCATTTTTAGGCTTTCCTCTGCTGAGTTGACGCGCAGGAATAATCAACCAAATTTCGGCAGTATTCCATTAGAGTGTAAGTTTCGGCACTGAACACTGAATCACAGATAAATCAATGAATTTTACAGCAGTAGCTAAATGATAACTCATTGAGTTTTCATCAATAAATCAAGAATAAATCAGCTACACAATTTTTTGTTATTAATAAGGAACCTTATTTCCCAGACCAAATTGGTGAATATCAAAATAGAGTTTCTGTTGCAGCGCAAATATAAAACAATAGTACAAATGCATATAAACGTAAATGTGCGAGAGTATAAATGCATATAAAAGTAAATGCATACAGGGACAGTAGCCAAGCGTATACATGGTGCGTCCCGGCAACCCAAACTGTGTATTTTGTGAATTGTAAGCGGATTTTGTAACAAGGTCAAACTTTAACATGTTTACAGAATTGTCTATGGAATCCAGGAACATACAGAGACAAAATTGTGCACCTATCCAGTGCACAGTTTAGCCTCGTAATGCTAAAACTCACTCGAATACAAAAGTTCCTCCCCATTTTCAGATGTCGGAACAATGACGAAGAAAATGTTTTCGATCGGCAGATCCTTTTGCAAGGGAGATAATTTTTGGACAGTATTCCTTTCGATTGATTTCAGAATCTCAGATTTCGATCGGCGGTTATTGCCAGAAAACGGGTTAAATATCGGTTAAATATCTAATTTTTTAACAAATTGATGGCCAAATTTGGATAAATTCATTTGTTTTAGGAACAATCCTACATTTTGCTTTTTCGATTGAACCGTTAATATGAAATTTAGCAGCGTAGTTTTACCAAAAAAATTGGTACCCCAATTTTGAAAATCTTTTGTCGAGAAAAACAAAAATTTTCGTTAAGGTGAAAAACTTTTTGAAGCGGCTCACAAAAACCAAATTGCACAAATTACGGGGGAAAATACCACGCATATATACGCGTGCAGACTTCTTTCAGTGGTATAACGAGGAAAAGTGTCTTATAATGACGGTTGAGATAATAATTAAATACTGGTCCAATATTTTTCGATCTGCAATGTACCCTTAAGAGCATTTTTTCAGTACACTTAGTACCGAGAAAAATCAGTGAAAAATTAAAACTTTTGGACTATACTTTCACAGTAAAACGACATTTAGTCTCGGTATAAAAAACGAATACATTATTATATACGTGCGGGAAATAAATAATTTTCAGTCACTTCTAAAAAGCGGACTGCTTCAAAATTGTTGTTTTAATGACGGGGCCCTTCTCTGTTGGTTGTAGTACCTGCTCAGTTCCTGATTGCTCAAAATCTGTTCTATCTCTTCGGTTGAAAAGCCAACAGCAAGCTCAGCACTCACCCATTTGGTTTCGCTATGATTTTCATGTTCAGAGTAGGCTGCAGGTGTTCCATTTTCAAAGGTGTTTGAATAACAGTACTTTCTTGCATCGCCCCAAAGGAGGGAAGTGTTGATCGGGGGGATGTAGTATTTGGCAACTATCTCCCCCAGAGTGTCCTGCCATTGGTAGATTCGACTGAAGTCTGCGAAAAATGGGGATCTACTTAATAATCCCCCGTCTGTTTCAAGAAAGGGGGCAATTGTTAAATAGATTAAGGTCAGGGGCGGATTTAGGGGGGGGGGGGGGGGGCGGACGCCCCCCCCCTCTCAGGTATTCGACCCCCTGCCGATACAAAGGGTCCCCCTTTGTACTATTTTGAGATATCCATTTTTAGTGACGGACCCTTAAGTTTGTCTAAAGGCGCCTTCGGCGCCAATATATACTAATTTTGAGGGGGGAGCGCTCGCAGAAAAAATGCGATTTTTTGGTCAAAATTGTCCAAAAAGTGCTTAAAAACGCCTTTTTTGACCTGTTTTTCAAAATTTTGCCTACGGGGCAGAAATGTTGGCCAAAACAGGGACTTTTTAGTGCTTTGGAAGAGCTTAAAAATCAAATTGTTCGACCTAAAAAAATTTGAAAATTCGCAACCCCCCCCCCCCCCCCTCGAGAAAATCCTAGATCCGCCCCTGATTAAGGTGTCAATTTTTTGACCAATCAGATTACAGCAAAAATCAAACAAAAACCAAACAACGCTCTAGTTTAGTGTTTTTATATATAGGGGTGGCAATTCTTTAGTAGATACCAAAAGGAGGGCGATTGTTAAGTAGATCCAAAAATGGGTTATCAAAAAGTTTTGGAAATTTTTAACATGATAAAGGACTTTAATTATTTGTATCTGCAAAGCTTAAAGACAACTAAAAAGAAATTTTATAAATTCTTGCCAGTATTGGACAATCCCATACAAAACAGTCCAATACAAAATAGTTCAAAAAATTATGAAATGAAGGAAAAAAAAAAACAGCCCAATACAAAACAGTCCGGTTTAAGGTCGCCGGCTTGTTATTACTTGGGACAGTTTTTCGGACTGTTTTGTATCGGACTGTTTTTCGTTCATTTTCACAGTTTTCTGGACTCTTATGTATGGGACTGTTTTGTATTGGACTGTTTTGTACTGACACGGATTCGTCACACTATCACTTTTAATTTTTTCTAACCTTTGGATTGATAAAATGTCTGTTCAAACTTACGTTCATTCGGCTCGTATTCAATGATGCGCTGAGAAGGATGAACATCAATCGGATGCACTTCATCTAATTCAGCACTCCTTCCCTTCCTGTTGAGATTCTCATAGCACATCTTCTCAAGTTCCTAAATTGGAAGAAAACGCACTGAAAGTAGTCGCAAGAATAATTAAAAGATCAAGTTAACATCCTCTTCCCATCTAATGATATTAATACACCAAGTTAAGATAGTCCAATCTAATATTTAGTTTAGATCAAAACTGCTTAAAGTGGTGTTTAAAATTATTAACGTTGATTGGCTTAGCATTCTAACTGAAGACTAGCTAGCATTCTCCCATCTAAAGCGATTTAAGAGGAAGAGCGATGACTTGGTCCAAGTTTGCATTGTAAGTTGTTGAAAATTTGACAATTTACTATTTTAACATCTGCAATTGCATTATCAAACAGGGTGAGATATTTTATACCGCTGGTGATTTTTAAAAGGAAAACAAGGAGAGCCGGCTACTGTGCAAGTAGCACAGAATGTTTCGACCATATTCTAAAAAAACACACATTTTTTTTAAACCAGTGACGGTTTTTATGCGTGTTGTGATGAAAAGATCTGAACAAAAAATCTCGAATTAGGAAAACTCGAAAGTCGTAGCAAAAAAGGCAAAAACTGTAAAAAATGACTAAAAAAACAAAAATTTTCAAGAAGTTCAAAAACTTTCATATTTTTAGCGGAAATTTTATGATATTTTGAGCTTTTAATTTCCAAATGGCGCTAAAAAAGCTCCAAAACAACCTAACTTGAGTGAAACTAAGTTTTAACGGCTTAAATTAAGCAAAAATAAGATAATGCTTTACTTAAAAATTGTAAACCTGTTTTTCTCGATACTGGGACAACTTGTTGGAAATTTTTTAATGACGTTCGAATTACGACTGAAATGGCTTTAATATGATGTATCACGCGATCTATTCCCATATTTTTTGCGGTACCTATTTAAAAAAAAGAAAAAAAAGAAAAAAAAACTAAAACACGAATTCAAAGTTCCCACCCATTTTTCAAATGTTGGGAAAAAATCAAAAGAAAGTTTTAGTCAAGATTATTAATTAATGAAGAGCAAAAGAAAAAATTTATACAAAAAGCTGGAGTTTAAGGCTATATCGACAAAAAAATATAGCCAACTTACGGTTAAAAAAATGGAAAAAAAAAGAAATTAGAATCCATCACGTTTTTCGTGAATTTTACACTGTTGCTTTCGAAAGTAGAGTTTGCCATACTTTAAACAAAAGAAACGAAGTGAACTTAAGCAAAAATCAAAAGTTAAACCGCAAAAAATCAAATTTGAAAGTGAACAAATATCAAGACTTTTTTCTAAAAGAATGCAATAAAATCACCAAGACCTATCTAAGAATGTTCACTTCGTTCATTAATTTAAAAAAGAAACCTCGCTAAAATATCAAAAATCAATTCTTTTGGGAACTTTCGAAGATATGAGATTTTTTGAAATTTTATGCCTATCGATTACCATTACAACACTACATGCATTTCCTCCGGCCTAATTTCTTGATGGAACATTTTTGCACCAAGCTCAAGCAATGAATGGTTGTAATATTTTGTCTCGCTTCAAAAATTTTTTTTTGTTGAGAGATAAAGACTTAGGGCCTATTCGCCGCGTTGTTTATTTCATTATTTTTGACCAACGTTTGAGAAACTGTTGATGGATTCAAAGGACCTGCTAATGAAGGATAAAGCTACTCCAATTCAACAAAGTCGGATTAGTTGGTAGTTTTTTATTTCACTGGGATTTCTGAAATTAAATCTCTTTTTGAAACTCAGACTTGAAGTTTTTGGTGCACTTCCGTTCGTTTGAAAACTTCACGGTGTTGTTTGCTTGCACAACTGTTTTATATAGGAAGTCTTACAAAAATTTTAAAAGAAACATGAACAAAAAACAGTTTCGAAGAATCAAAAAAGCAATTTGAGCCATTTTTAGGCTTTCCTCTGCTGAGTTGACGCGCAGGAATAATCAACCAAATTTCGGCAGTATTCCATTAGAGTGTAAGTTTCGGCACTGAACACTGAATCACAGATAAATCAATGAATTTTACAGCAGTAGCTAAATGATAACTCATTGAGTTTTCATCAATAAATCAAGAATAAATCAGCTACACAATTTTTTGTTATTAATAAGGAACCTTATTTCCCAGACCAAATTGGTGAATATCAAAATAGAGTTTCTGTTGCAGCGCAAATATAAAACAATAGTACAAATGCATATAAACGTAAATGTGCGAGAGTATAAATGCATATAAAAGTAAATGCATACAGGGACAGTAGCCAAGCGTATACATGGTGCGTCCCGGCGGGTTCGGCGCCGGTTCGAATCCCGACTAGGTCATTTCCTTTCTGGAATTCGAATATGCACCGAACTTGATGGGATGCTCCGTAACCAGGTTCGATCCCCCCAAAACCGATTTTAACCGTCTTTTCGCTCTAATTTGGTTCAGCTTTGATTAAGGCTGACCTTTAAAAAGAGCAATTTGTCTCAAGGAAAAATACTGGCCATTTTTTGCAGCTTGCTTTGAGTTATGCAGTTTTTGTGGCCGATGTTACCGATGTTAACAATAAAAAAGTTTGTTAAAAATATCATTGTATTACGAAATTTCCAGAGTTATTTCCCCGATAAAATACTCGTTAATTCAAGTGTTTGAAAACAGATTTTATTACGAAGTGTGGAGATTGGCGCGCACATTTTTGGCGCCCCACAAGGGACTCGAGTCTTTTCTCACGAAGTCGACACAAGGAACCGAGGTCTTTCTCTTCACGACAAGAGACTCAGTGACTCAGTCAAAGCTGTTCAAAAGTCGTCACCTTCTCGTATTCGAAGGTTGGCCGAGTTCGAAAGTCGTCGGCATATTCTCATTGGCAGAAAAATACGAAAGCTTTAAGCAACCAGTTGGCCGAGTGCACTTAGCCGAGTTGGACGACTGCATCACTTTCTATCTTTCCCTCCCACAAGACCCGAATGCATTTGGCCGAGTATATTAATTGTATCGAGTCTCCAGTTGGCCCCCCAGTGTCCGGTTGGCCGATTGTCCAGTTGGCCGATTGACCAGTTAGCCGAGTGTCCAGTTGATCGAGTGTCCAAATAGCCGAAAGTCGTTATAGTGAGCAGTTAGCAGAATTGGCCGAAATTCGCCCAGGGCTCAGTTGGCCGAAATTCGAGCCGACAGAGCAGTCTGGCGAAAGAGCAGACTGGTGGAAGAGAGGCCTGTGGTCAAAGTGGAGCTGTGGAGCTGTGTTTTTCTCGACACCCGAAGTTTTTGGCTTTTTCCCGGTGAGCGCCCAATCTCCAAAACCGTCAAAAACTGTAAGACTAGTCTAATCTTTATAAACTTTTTTGTGCAATAAAATTACATACGGTGTCTTGTTGTGTATCCCAACTCAAAGCAAGCTACAAGTGGTAATTTTCCCGATACCACAAAGTTTTGGGTAATTATGAACGGATTGAAAATCCAAGAAATCGGATCATAGACAAGGGGTACTAGACTAGTTTTTTGGGTTGGTTTACGACTCGAACCTGCTGACCAAAATTTTCCGAAAAATTTTGGGAAAAAAGTAAGAAATTTCCAAAAAATCGTCAAAACGTCCCCATAATTCTGCAAAACTGTGCTGTAACATGACACCAACCTTATGGTAAGTGGTCTGGTAGCGAAATATCAGGCAAATTAAGTTGAGTTTTTTCATCCTCAGGTTTTTTCCGCGTGTGTTGTTGGAACTTAACCGATTTGCCTGATTCTCCAACCCCATTGGTAAACTTAAGGTTTACAACGACTTGATACCTGTTTGCATCCGTTCGCTTTTCAAAACATTCGTTTCGCAACGACTGACTAAGTGGTCCGGGACGGTAAAATTAAGCAAGTTAAGTTGTTGTCTTTCATCCTCAGGTTTGCTCCGCGTGTGTTGTTGGTTTTCAACCGACTTGCTTAATTCCCAAACCTCTTGGTAATTAGTCGAGCTACTAGCCGATTAGCAGTGACGCACCGTCGTACGACCGTTCAACAAATTTTGTACGCCGTAACATCATCCTAAGTGGTCAGGGAGGTGATATTAAGTAAGTTAAGTTGGTTTTATTCATCCTCAGGTTTACTCCGTGTGTGTTGTTTGATATCAACCGACTTACTTAATCCCCAGCCCCATTGGTAACTTTACTCACCGAAAACCGTTCCGAATCGCCCCGCAAACGCCCGATAACCGTTAAGTATAGTTTGAGTTAAGTATAGACCCTAGAGCCATGGATGAGAACTTTCAGAAGAGGGTTCAAAGGTTATTTGCGAAGCGAACCAAGCTTGAAAATGAACTGTACAAGTGCCATGAAATTATAATTGAGAACATTGAAAGTCAGAGTCGCTCATCAAAGATTGACACTCAGATTCAGAATTGCAAGAGCCTGATAGAGACTGCAGTTGAAATAAATGAGGAATTGATTAAGTTAGCTTCTAAAAGTGTTGATCCTGATAAATTGATACCAGCGCAGGATATGTGGCTTCATACGGTTACATCAAGAAACGATACAGTTTTACAGAAGGCTGCATCATATAAAGCTGGCTTAAACGTTGAACCTGAGGAAACAGAGCTTGACAATGTTGCAGAATCGTTAAGTACGATCGTAACAACACAACCACAAGATTCACATGAAGCAGATGCGCGCTCTAAGGTGTCGCGGTACAGTAGTCGACATCATAAATCAGGTTCGCATAAATCCAGTCGCTATACCGTCGCGCAGTCAAAAACATCAACTGAGAAGAGGCGAGATTTGTTGGTTTTGAAGAAGCAGCAAGAGGAACTTGAGAGACAAGCAAAGGTGTCATTGAAGTTGAAAGCGCAGCAAAATAAAATAAAAGTAAAGCAAGGAAGTTTAGAGTTGGAAGAACTAGCTGAGGTACACCGCAAGAAACTGGCTGAAATTGAGTTAAAGGAATTCGAGTTGGAAGAAGAGCTTTCTGCAGCAAGTGAGAAGATAGAAAATGCTAGCGTAACACATGTTGACCCACAACGTACTGAACAATGGGTAGAAAACGTTGTCACTGAGCAAGAGCAGGCCGAAGTTGTTGCAAGCTCAGAGCAAAGTCATCCAGTAGTCGAGAGTTCCACTTTGATTGCTACTGATGTTTTGCAAGGGGTTGGTGCCGTCGTCAGCGGGGTGCCGTCGTCAACGCTGGTCAAACCACATACAGTGAACCGGGAGGCCACAATAGGAATCGAATCCAGGCTCAGAGATCAAGTTTGGTCCAATCGCGTCTGTCATTGCACTCAATCGAGAACCCATCTAGTTTACCACAGTTCGTTGCCTCCAGCTCAAACTTTGTTACTCCACACTTAGCTTCAACACCATATGCTGAAGTTTGGCAAAATCACAATCTGGTACCACAAGCAAGTGGTAGCATTCCCGCTTCAATGCCTTTTGGTAATCCCACCATTAATGTGGCACCGCCTTCTGTGTCGACCGTTACTAATCAAGTTTCGCTTCCGGCGAGTCAACCTTTTGTTCCTCCATTAACCGTTCCGATTCCCGTTTCGCTTCCGATTATTCAACCATTTGTCCCGTCAACCGTTCCTATTCCCTCTTTGCTTCCGGTCAGTCAGCCACATTCCGGCCCCATTTCAACTGGGTATCAGGCGCCTGCAGCGCCATCCCATCAACCTATAACGATGCCAGTTCCTCAATACTGCGCACCGCCCTCAAACGTTTTCTCAGTGACAACTCCTGTTGTTCCACCAAACACCGTAGTTCCTTATACAAGTTTTGGGACTGTGTATTACACCCATCCGCAAACTCATCCAGTTGTTGAAACAGCGCATCAAGGTTATCCACCTACATATCCTGCGCCCACTACGGGCCCGTCTTACGTGCCTAATAGCGAACAACCCATCTCGGCGAGAGAGTTAGCAGATATCATTCTGCATAGCCGCAAAGACCGTCTACCGGAGTTGAACTTGGAAGTGTTTGATGGAGAACCACTTAACTGGTATGAATGGTTCGGGCAGTTCCAAGCAACAGTTGATTCGGCTATGCTAACTGATGATGAAAAACTCAAATATCTGAAAACACACGTTAAAGACAAAGCCAAGAGTGCAATTGCGGAATACGGCTACAGTGGAGTGTTGTATAAGGATGCTCTAGCAACTCTCCAGAGAAAGTTTGGGCAACCTCATGTTGTAGTTGGTGCACATTTGGATAAGTTGAAGAATTTTCCCGCATTGAAGATGCACAACTCTGACCATGTTATAAGTTTTTCTGCGGTGATTTCTGGGCCCGTAGCTGTTTTTAGGTCTTTGTCGTTCAATGACGACTTGAAAAGTGTGAACCTATTAAATCAAGCCGTCAGTAAGCTTCCTCCAAATCTAAAAGAAGCATGGTCCATGCATACTGTTAGACAACATTGGCAGCGATTAACATTGCTAGACTTCAACGATTGGCTTAAGAATAAGGCAGAAGGCCATGAGCGATTGAAATCTTTAGTCAAAGTCGAGCAGCCAGTTAAACAAAAAGTAGTTACAAAAGTGCTCGCAGGTAACACTAAGGTAAGTTCTAAGGATGAGAAAAGTAGAGAAAAGACAAGGTTTCCTCCATGCTCGCTATGCAAAGGGCAGCATGCACTCTGGAACTGTTCCGTGTTCAAAGAGAAAAACGCAACAGAAAGGGCTAAATATGTAGCAGAACAAAAGCTCTGTTTTTCTTGTTTACAAGGCAACCATACCTTCCGAAAGTGCCAAAAGGCAAGAAAATGCCCAAAACAGGACTGTGAGAGCACTCACAATGTGCTTCTTCATGGAGCCGAGAAAGTTTTCCCGCCCAAAGAGGCCGACCGATCACCATCGACTCAAACTAATACAAACACTACTTCTGCAAACAACGCAGCTTGTGTTAAACCTTGTGAAGGAACTGCAAAAGGTATTCTTCCCGTTGCGTTGGTAGATGTGTCCTCTGGTTCGGAAAATTCGAATGCACTAGCACTTTGTGACACCGGTTCCACTCATTCTTGGGTTTCCGCGGCACTCGTTGAACGTCTGAAATTAGTTGGCACGCCCGTAAATGTTACGACCGATGGTTTTAACTCAGCCAAGGTATCTAAAACTCAACGAGTTCACTTGAAAGTTTCCGCAAAGCCCAATGAAAGTGAATTTTCGTTTTCGTTTGTCGCTTTCGTTAAGCACAACATGTATATAGGACCCGATGTTATAAACGTTTCCGAATTGCAGGTCAAATACCCGCAACTAGCCCCGTTAAAGACGACTGCGTATAATTACAAAGAGATTGAGATAGTTATAGGACAGGACTTCTATCATGCGATAAGACCCCTCAAACATGTCTTCGGAGATGAACTTGACTCACCGTGCGCCGTCCGACTTCCGATAGGTTGGGTCATTAGTGGTCCGTCTCCTGATCGTTCGTCCTTAAATTCTTCTTCCTTTAACTGCGTCACGGACGATACTTCTCTGACCGACCAAATCAAAATTTGGTATGAGTTAGAGTCGTATGGTGCGTTCAAGCAAGTAGATGCCCGTTGCGCCGCAGACAAGCGTGCTTTGTCGATCCTAAAAACTGAAACCGTTCACAATGGTGAGCGTTACACTGTACCGATGCTGTGGAGTGATAATGATGTTAGCTTGCCTAACAATTATTATTCTTCCTTAGCCCAATTAAAGTCGTTAGAGAAAAGATTAGATAGAGATCCGTTACTTCGCGAGAAGTATACCGAAACAATCAGAGAAGATATAATAAGTAAAGGATATGTCATAACCGTCAACCCGCACGATCCCAGCTCACGAGCCGAACGTGAGTGGTATCTTCCACACCATCCGGTTTTGAACCCGAACAAACCCGGCAAGGTGCGCCGTGTGCTCAATGGAGCATCCAAATTTCATGGCACTTCCTTAAATAGATCTCTCTTGGTTGGCCCGGATCTCCTTCAAAATCTTATTTTTGTACTGTTGAGGTTCCGTCAACACAAGTACGCCGTCTCAGCGGACATAGAAGGTATGTTCTTACAAGTTGGAGTACTTGCGCGAGATCAACCGTCTCTCCGTTTTTTGTGGCGGGAGGACCCCACTTCAAGTGTGGTGGTTCACCAATACACCCGTCATATTTTTGGCGCTCGTGATTCGCCAACTTGTGCGAATTTCGCGCTACAAAAAACTGCTTCTGATAATCAAGCTGAATACCCCGAAGCCGCTTCAGCCGTTGTCCAGAAGTTTTACATGGACGACTATCTTGACTCGTTCGAAAATACCGCTGACGCTCTTAGCCTAAGTAAAGACTTAGTCCCAATGCTCAAATTAGGTGGGTTTAACCTGACAAAGTTTGTTAGCAATGTACCCGAAGTTACAACCGCTCTTAATCCGGACAACCGTGAGTCCAACCCGTCAGTTAAGGATATTTGTAAGAGTCCAGACCAATCGTCGCATGTTCTTGGTCTCAGGTGGGATCATGTAAAAGATACCCTAGTAGTAAGTAGAGGTGTTGATCGACCACTAGATAAAGCAATTACTCAACGCACCGTGTTGAGTTTTGTTTCCTCAGTTTTTGATCCAATAGGACTGGTAGCTCCATATACTGTGAAAGCGCGCCTTTTACTAAAAGACATATGGAGAATCAGTGGTCAAAAGCGGGATGATGATCTCCCAGAGGAAATTAAACAACAATTTCTAGATTGGCACTCAGGACTTCCACTATTAGGTACTCTGACGATACCTCGTAGCTACTTTACCAAACCGTTCGACCGCTGTGAACTTCACACGTTCAGTGATAGTTCGCAGGACGTTTTTTGCGCCGTATCGTTTCTCCGAGCCCGACTTGCTAAATCGCAAAAGACCGAGTTAGCTTTTGTATTTGGGAAAGCCCGTGTAGCGCCTATGAAGATGCTCTCCATTCCCAAGTTAGAGCTTCAGGCTGCTCTGCTTGCGACTCGACTCAAAGAAGAGATTTTGAAAGCGCTTACTTTCAAAGTAAGCAATGTATTCATGTGGACTGATTCTACCACCGTTCTCCAGTGGCTTAACTCGTGCAACAAACTTCCTGTGTTCGTTGGAAACCGCACTGGTGAAATCTTGGAGTCCACCACCATTGATCAATGGAATCATGTACTCAGTGGTGATAACCCAGCTGATACCGGCACACGAGGGATTTCTTCGGAAGCCCTCAAGGATAGCAGCTGGGTTAGAGGCCCTAGTATATTGAGGACATGTGATTGGCCATTCAAGCCGAACACTGATGTCATCAAAAAGATCCAATTAAAAGGCCCACTCTGTGACATTGATACATGCCTTGAGACTGCATCTACGTTTGTTGTTGATGCTTCATCTGAGAAAGCGTCGTCGATCCGTCTGTTTAAAAATTGGGATAAATTCAGCTCAATTGTAAAGTACAAACGTGTTTTAGCGTTTATGCTTCGTGTGCTACCATCGCATAAACACTTCCGTACAAAAACGCTTGAAATAACCGACCCGTCCGAGTTAGATATTGCCGAGCAGAAGCTCATTTATCTCGCTCAGTCCGAATCATTTCCTGCCGAAGTGAAAATACTTCAGTCCGATAAACTGATAACAAAGAAAAGTCGGATTGCTAAATATTCTCCGTTCATCGGCCCAGCTGGCATCCTGCGTTCAACTGGACGTATCAGCCGTCTTGTTGATACCGACTTTGATAATAAACATCCAATAATACTGGATGGTCGACACCGAGTTGCTCATATGTTGATTAGGCATATGCACTTTCAACATGCACATCAGGGGTTGGATTACATGCGTGCTGTAGTTCAGTTGAAATACATTGTTCTGAAGTTGCGCTGGTTACTTGGGAACATCGAAAATACTTGCATAACATGCCGTAAGCGCAAAGCAAAAACAGTTGTGCCCATTATGTCTGACCTACCGATTGAAAGACTGGGTAACAAGCAGCCTCCCTTCTCCAACACAGGTGTTGATTACTTTGGCCCGTTTCAAGTGCCGATACGCCGAAGTACCGAAAAGAGATGGGGTTTCCTATTTACCTGCCTCACGACTCGAGCAGTTCACATCGAGTTGGTTCCATCTCTCGATACTAGTTCCTGTGTCATGGGCGTAGAGCGATTTATTGCAAGGCGAGGTACCCCCAAAACCATTCTTTCTGACAATGGCACGAATTTTGTTGGTGCTCAAAAGGAGCTCCTATCCTGTGTCCAAAATTGGAACAAAGTCGCCCCGGCCGTTTTCGTCCACAAAGGCATTAAGTGGAAGTTTAACCCGCCCAGTGCCCCTCATCACGGTGGCGCCTGGGAGCGGCTAGTGAGAAGTGTTAAGCGAGTGTTGTACGACATATTAGGCAACAGGAGATTAACTGAGGAAGTTCTAGGAACAACGCTCTGCCTAGTTGAACAATTACTTAACGCAAGACCGATCACTCCGGTCAGTTCCGATCCGCACGACCTAGAGGCACTCACCCCGAATCACTTCATTCTCGGTCACAGCGCAGCTAGCTTCCCGTCGCTAAGTTTCGAAGAAAACTTCGACCATAAGAAGCGGTTCGCCAGAGCGCAATCATACGCTAACGCAATATGGATACGATGGATGCGGGAATACGTTCCTTCCCTCGATAGGAGGGCAAAGTGGCACAACCAGTCAGACGTTAAGTTGAAAGCCGGTGACTTGGTTTGGGTCATAGAGCCTGACACTCCACGTGGACATTATCCACTCGCACGTATCCTAAGACTGCACTATGGCAAGGACGGATGCGCGCGATCCGCCGACATAAAGACCGTTACGAGCGAACTGACCCGCCCGACCGTAAAGCTCGCTCCCGTTCTTCCTTGTTTAGGGGTGGAGGATGTTGCAGCGCAAATATAAAACAATAGTACAAATGCATATAAACATAAATGTGCGAGAGTATAAATGCATATAAAAGTAAATGCATACAGGGACAGTAGCCAAGCGTATACATGGTGCGTCCCGGCGGGTTCGGCGCCGGTTCGAATCCCGACTAGGTCATTTCCTTTCTGGAACTCGAATATGCACCGAACTTGATGGGATGCTCCGTAACCAGGTTCGATCCCCCCAAAACCGATTTTAACCGTCTTTTCGCTCTAATTTGGTTCAGCTTTGATTAAGGCTGACCTTTAAAAGAGCAATTTGTCTCAAGGACAAATACTGGCCATTTTTTGCAGCTTGCTTTGAGTTATGCAGTTTTTGTGGCCGATGTTACCGATGTTAACAATAAAAAAGTTTGTTAAAAATATCATTGTATTACGAAATTTCCAGAGTTATTTCCCCGATAAAATACTCGTTAATTCAAGTGTTTGAAAACAGATTTTATTACGAAGTGTGGAGATTGGCGCGCACAGTTTCAACAAATCTTTATATTGACCGTGATAAAATGCTCTCAGTTGCTCAATCCAAAAAAGTACTTTCTAAGTTTTAAAAAATTAGTGAAAATTTTGTCGAATCAGCTTAACAAAAACAAATAATAAAGCCATATTAAAATTTTTCAAAAAAAAATTGAATTGTTCAGTGTGGTAACTTCTCTCAACTCGGTTTTTTGCATCGTTTCACGTCATTGGAAACACCAAAAGCACTTATTGAAAACTGGCAACATGAGACGCAGAAGCTTGGTAATTGCGTGAAACAAAGAAAGCACTCTTTTATATTGAGTATCTGAGAACAGTTTATCACGGGCAAAGTAAAAAATGTGTTGAACTTTGTCACAATTGGTCTATGAAATGAAATAACTTAAATCTCCATTTTAGTTTGACCACTAGTAAGAAAAACTTTGCACAATTTGATTTTTGGAATCAAACTTCTCGAAGCGTATTTGTTCTGCCTATTTTGAGTTTCCAATCCGTACAAACAGCTTTTCTAAGACTTTCAAGTAACAATGACGTAGTTGTAACGTATGATACTAGTCATTCGAACCATAAAATTTGATCCCAGCTGGGCACTTACCTTTTTTCTACATTCTGAAAAAATTAGCACTGATTTAGAGATGATTCAACGCTTATTCTATTCTGATTCAAAAATGACGCTAAGGTAATAACCTAAATCAATGAGGGCAAATAATGGTTTGTCTTTCAAAGATCCGGCAATTATTATCTCTGAGAGTTCAACCCTGGGTAAAAAAAGCTGTCAAAAAACACAATCCGTTCAAGTGAGTCCCATTCTCAAAACAAATTTTCATAAAACTATTTGAACTCAAACGCTCCAATAAAGGCAGGGGTGAAAAAACCCAGTGTTCAATTCTGGATTCCAAATGTTTCCAAATATCAAACTTTAGGCTTTTTTTAAGATCGCAAAACAAAACATAAAGGCCGCTGTTGAAAACGTTAGTCGTTCAATAAAAAATTCCGAAAGATAATCAACTTGATCTCACAAAGTTAACATTAAGAGTGGTTCTAAAGATTATCCAAGGGTGACAGACTGTGCCAAGGAGAGCACCTGCTAATAGATTAATTTAGCACCAAGAGTGACAGTTGATTGACGGCTTGCAATTTGAACTAAATAACACTATACGACACTTCCCCTTCAATAGATGAAACTTTAGATGACTAAAAAATAACGACACATGTTGATTATAAATGACTGATAAGGAAAAACTGACTGCATGTTTGAAGAATGATTAACGACTTTCTGACAACAAGTTTTATCACTAAAAAAAATCACTTAGCAGTGATGGCGTTTGAGTTTTAAGTCACTATTGACCAACCCTCTCCCTGGGCTAGAAATTTTGTTTATGGTTCAGTTTAACTATTTCTTTCAGGTCACTTCTTTCCTTCTTTTTCATTCTGATTGATGAAGTCAATCATAACCGCTCCCATCTTGATAACCGCAGTTCTTTTTCTTCCGCTTCTTCGAGACGCTGTAGATCCTGTTTCGTCCTGGCTACACCCCTGACTGCTATACGATACCAGTCTGGCCTTCCTTGTCGTTCCCTTCTTTTTACTGGGTGCTGGCAGTGACGCTGGCAGTGACTGGTCCCCTGGATTTGGCGCTGACGGATCTCTTGGATTTCTACCCAAATCGCCGCTGAGTGCCGGAATTTTGTCCTGGTCGCTTCCAATGTCCACGTCGGTTTGTGTTTTTGCTGTTGGTCCTGCCTGAGCTATAGCTGTTGATGTCTCAGCTGATGGTTGTTTTGCCCGTTTGACCGAAATAATCTGCAAATCGTCACTGTCGTCCGATTCAGAACCAATGTTCTCAAATCGGCGCCCGGTTTTCTTCCTTTGCTTTTCTGCAGCAATTTGTTTAGTCGTTCGCTCTTTAACCTCACGCGGAGTTGGCGGTGGTAAAACCGAATAAGCTAATGCTTTTGTCTTCTTTGATTTTGGCTTTGTGGCCACCCTCGATTTTCTAAGCACAACCCCATTATTTAAAGTTAACGTATGAGCACTTTCTGCTTTAACTTTCGAATGAAGCTGTTTATACCTTTTGAGATTTCGGTTTCCAGTTCGCTGGAATAGCAATCCAGATGGTCCCGATTTCCGCTTGTGCCTGCGGATTTAAGGATTGACTGTTCGTCGTTTTGGTTGGCTGCTTGCTCATTGGTCAACCGGCGCGCGTGACTCCTATGGTTGATGTCGTAGGCTAAATCCAATCGTACGTCCCAGTTCGTGTCAGCAGGGTGTGGCATATCCCTCGCGTTTGGGTCGGCGTCATCTAAACAAGCATCTTTCGTTTTTATAATCCGTGATCAGTCCAGATTTTGAAGAGATGGTTTTTTAGTAAGGTTCCCTAAGACCGTGTTCGCTTCTCGACCATGATGCGCCTCGAATAGCGAGAATTTTAATGTTGCATTCTTCGAAAATCTGAGAGCACCAAGGGCCCTTTCGATCATTTTTTCCAAGGGTTCAGGATGTTTTTTTCTTAAACCCAAAAACTCCTCTTTATCGCCAATAGGTGTTAAATTGGAGCAAAAAATCTCTGAATTTTTTTAAGCCAGAATGCTCTAATTGAAATCTCATTGAAACCAAAAAAAATCCCAAAAAACTTGAAGCGATAAAAATTTTCCAATTAAGCTCAACTTATAAATTTGACAGAAGTTGGACATTCCAAAAATGCCAATTTAAACAATTTTGACGAAGGTTTTCAAAAACTGGTCCCCTTAAAACGTACCTTGAGCACAAGCACATCACTGGTTGCGTTCATTTTTTTGCTAATCACGCATTCATCCAAAGCTTACTAAATCGATATTATGATGTTTTCAATATCACTGCTCAAAAAACTTTCAGGCTTTGCATCTATATGCGTATAACAAGTGATTATAACAAATTATTTATGGCCAAAATTAACCCGTTTTTGTAGAAACTTAATCATTTGAATATGGCTCCATTTTTTTCCTTTTAATTCTATAAAAATATGCAATAATAAAGATTAAAATGCTTTTCAGTTGATTAAAATCAACTATAATTGTAAGAACAAGAAAGTAAAGCAACTTGAGCGTTACTAAAACTACGACAAAACCAGATTAGAATCAGAAGCAAAAAACTTTTTCCCCTCAAAAAAACTTTCATACTGGATGTGGCACTACTGTAAACCGTGATAAAAACAGTTTTTTTTTGTAAATCAGATGGATGCTGGCCATTCATTGCGGTATATGTCCTATACAAATAAGATCGAAACCACGAAGGTATACAGAGCGATCTCACGAACAAACCCGGGTTGACCTCCATACACCGAAAATGCTTATCATACAATTCCATACCAGAAAAACTCTTATCTTATCATACAACTCCATACATCAAGTCTATGGAGAAACTGATTATCATACATATTTCATAGAATTTCAAAAAACAATTGAAAAAAAATAAACGATTTAAAAAAAATTAAGCTGTCGGAAAATGCCGTGCAACCTACCAGATTTCAAAGTTAAAGAAACCTGTTCTGGACTCAGCAAATCCGTCAAGTTATTAGAAAAGACGCAAACCTCTTAATGAAGCGTCAGATTAACAATGTCTGTAAAAGATGTTAAGAGCCTCAAAATCAAAAACTACAATTAGCTTTAAAGCGCAATTGTCTAAGTTTCCTTTTTATATTGTTCAAAAGCCTGCCATTTTCAAGTTTTTGCAAAGTCTACAGATATTAGCCAATTTGTAACTAAAAAGCTGCAAAGTTTTCGATGAATTTTCACCTAAGCCTCGAATCATTTCCAAACCTTATTTGGATGATGGAGCAGTCATTAAGTTTTATTGCGTACAGGATTCTTCAATAGTAAAGGGTGTTTTTTTCCCCTAGGACTGTAATAAGGTCCTGTCCTTGTAGTAGAATGGCCACGTTGTCTTCTGATGAAGCTGTTTAACAGGTTATTGCCTTTCGGCGTATCCGGTGTATATTTTCCCCCTATTGCAATAGGGGGGAGATTCGTAACAAGATACCAAATTCCGTTATGCTTAACTGATCATTTCTTTCTTTATAGGGGGGAATTATTCGTTACAAAATACCATGGGGGGAATAGTTAACAAGATTCGAATCTAGTTATCATGGGGGTTACAAATAGCTTCATTGATAAACAAAGAAAAGCTTTAAGGTCAGAGTGAGTGATAGTTGAAGAGATGGAATATCTTGTTCAAATTTTTTCAGCCCAGAGTATTGAAGTTGCGATTCTATCAATGATCGGAATGAAGAGGTTACTATGCTAAAATTAGAAGAATCAATTGTTGCTATTGCCTTCCTGCTGACGCCTACAACCTGCTTTTTGCTAAAACTATGAAGATTTGGTACAGAAAGAACATGTCAGCTGCTGGTCTGCATCCTCGACCGGAAGGCTTTAGACAAGAGGCCGGAGGTTTCGGGAACATTTTCACTGTATTCTGATAGTTACAGACAAAGAGCTGTTTATCACATGATTTTTTTTATCACTTCGTCTGAGTGGCTACTTGAGGTTTTCCACGACTACCGTTATTCTTTAATGTCAGATCATCATACTTTTCATGATTTTTTATGAGTGCTGCCAAAGGCCTGGAATGAACTAATAATCATCATAATAAATTGTTTGCAAATTAGATTCCATTCATTGTAAAAGGTACTACATTTATAACCAAACGAAATCCCATTGCGAGAACGCCGTGGATTTATGCAGTCCGTTTTCAGGCGCCTCTGATTCTGCTATGACTTCTATTATTTTTTAATATCGATAGTTAATCAAGAAATCAAAAAAAAATTTAATGATTTGAAGGGGAAACAAACTTTTGAAGCAAAAAAGGGAGAAACTTCAGCAGTATACCTACCCTTGACAGCAAATCTTTTTTTTTCAATACTAATTCTCTTCAAAATTGAGTTTAAACAGTTGATAGTTTTCTGGAATAAAATTGTCCAAAAACTCATGAGTGAAGATTTGTAATTGATATTGTGTGCAGCTCTGAATCTTAGTTACAAAATCTGGGTAGTATTTTAGAACAAAGTAGAAAAATTTTCTAATTCTAACTTTTACAGAAGTTTTTTGATTACCCTTTGATTGCACAAGTATCTGCCTCTCTTTTTCAAAACTCTCTTATTCAAAATTTTATTCAAGTTTTTCTCAATTACAGCTTCCTGGACAATGGCCGATATGCACTCTTTTCTCATAACCTTACATAGTAACTTTAAAAATTCATTAATATGTAATTCCTTAAGGAAGTATATTTTACGTTTTTGTCCCAGTTCTTAGATGCTTTCGTTTCTTCTCTAAAAACAAATAATTTTTGTAAGCCGTTTAATTTTAAGTTCAATTATTTCTATTTCGTTTTGTCTGTTGACGTATAAGCCAAAACTCCGTACTGTAAAATGGGTTTCACATAAGCGTTATATGCTTTCAATAGTTAATCTTTACGTAAAACTTTCCTCAACCTGTAATACATCCCACAAAACCTCGAATATTTGTTTTCAATTTTTGTAATGTGATCCGAAAAGGAAAGTTTAGAGTCAATTTGAACACCTAAGTATCGGAACGATTGTTTTTCTTCAACAATTATTCCATTCATTTTGACATCTGATTTACCGCTGCTCTTCTTAGATAGTATCATTGGTTTTGTTTTATCTTCATTTAAGGTCAGTTTGTTTTTTTTTCTAGCCAACTTGCTGTTTTAATTTGAGTTGTCGAAGGCCGCTTAAGGTTTTTAAAAAAAATTAAGCTTTCGGAAAATACCGTGCAACCTACCAGATTTCAAGTTTAAAGAAACCTGTTCTGGGCTCAGCAAATCCGTCAAACTATTAGAAAAGACGCAAACCTCTTCTTGAAGCGTCAGATTAACAATGTCTGTAAAAGATGTTAAGAGCAGAGAAGTCGAGCAAGTTGAGCGTTACCTTAAGATTACGACAAAACCAGATTCGAATCAGGAGCAAAATGTTTTTTTTTCCTCAAAATTCTTTTTTTTTCCACAATAATTTAAAAGAGCTGTATGATATAAAGTCTTATATGAATTTCGTGAACAAAATTAAGTTCCAATAGTTTTATTTTCATCAAGAATTGATTATTGCAATAGCCTGCTTATCTTATCAAAAAACTATAAAACGTCTCGGATCTACTTAACAATCTCCCCTCCCCCCTTAGGTACTAACTTCATAATTTCCACCCCTATAAATAAATACAGCGAATAAGCACTGAGTTTTGTTTTGAGAACTCTTATTTTGCTGCATTCTGATTGGTAAAAAATTGACCATTTTGATCTACTTATTAATCTCCCCTTTCTTAAAAGGGGTGGAGATTGTTAAGTAGATCCAATGCCCCGATCAGTGCTTGGCGCTTTGCTTTCCAGATTTCAAGATACCTTCATTTTAATTTTCGTTCGTGATTTGAACTGACTTTGAAGAAGATGTTTCAAGTTGAGTACAAAATTAATTAATTACCAAATAAAAAGCCAATGTAACTAATTTCCAAAATAAAACCCAGTAAAATATATTCAACCCGATTGATTCTACCCATTGCAAAAATACGTACAGAAAACGATTGTTTTTGTTTAACAGTTCCTAATTTGGCGATCAATTGCCAAAGATATGAAAAAAGAAGGCTCAAATCAAAAACTAGAAGTAGCCTTAAAACGCAATTGTCTAAATTTCTTTTTTATATTGTTCAAAAGCCTGCCATTTTCAAGTTTTTGCAAAGTCTACAGATAGTAGCCAATTTGAAACTAAAAAGCTGCAAACTTTTCGATGAATTTGCACCTAAGCCTCGAATCATTTCCAAACCTTATTTGGATGATGGAGCAGTCATTAAGCTTTATTGCGTACATACTTATTCACTAGTAAAGGGTGTATTTTTCCCTAGGACTGTAATAAGGTCCTGTCCTTGTAGTAGAATGGCCACGTTGTCTTCTGATGAAGCTGTTTAACAGGTTATTGCCTTTCGGCGTATCCGGTGTATTTTTTCCCCTATTGCAATAGGGGGGAGATTCGTAACAAGATACCAAATTCCGTTATGCTTAACTGATCATTTCTCTCTTTATAGGGGGGAATTATTCGTTACAAAATACCATGGGGGGAATAGTTAACAAGATCCGAATCTAGTTATCATGGGGGGTACAAATAGCCTCATTGATAAACAAAGAAAAGCTTTAAGGTCAGAGTGAGTGATAGTTGAAGAGATGGAACATCTTGTTCAAATTTTTCAGCCCAGAATATTGAAGTTGCGATTCTATCAATGATCGGAATGAAGAGGTTAATATGCTAAAATGAGAAGACTCGATTGTTGCTATTGCCCTCATGCTGACGCCAACAACCTGCTTTTTGCTAAGACTATGAAGATTTGGTACAGAGAGAACATGTCAGCTGCTGGTCTGCATCCTTGACCGGAAGGCTTTAGACAAGAGGCCGGAGGTTTCGGGAACATTTTCACTGTTTTCTGATAGTTACAGACAAAGAGCTGTTTATCACATGATTTTTTTTATCACTTCGTCTGAGTGGCTACTTGAAGTTTTCCACGACTACCGTTATTCTTTAATGTCAGATCATCATACTTTTCAAGATTTTTTTATGAGTGCTGCCTGAGGCCTGGAATGAACTAATAATCATCATAATAAATTGTTTGCAAATTAGATTCCATCATTGTAAAAGGTACTACATTTACAACCAAACGAAATCCCATTGCGAGAACGCCGTGGAACTATGCAGCCCGTTTTCAGACGCCTCTGATTCTGCTATGACTTCTATTATTTTTTAATATCGATAGTTAATCAAGAAATCAAAAAAAAAATTTAATGATTTAAAGGGGAAAAAAATTTTTGAAGCAAAAAAGGGAGAAAATTCAGCAGTATACCTACCCTTGACAGCAAATCTTTTTTTTTGAATACTGATTCATTTCAAAATTGAGTTTAAACAGTTGATAATTTTCTGGAATAAAATGGTCCAAAAACTCATGAGTGAAGATTTGTTATTGATTTTGTGTGCAGCTCTGAATCTTAGTTACAAAATATGGGTAGTATTTTAGAACAAAGTAGAAAAGTTTTCTAATTCTAACTTTTACAGAAGTTTTTTGATTACCCATTTATTGCACAGGTATCTGCCTCTCTTTTTCAAAACTCTCTTATTCTAAATTGTATTCAAGTTTTTCTCAATTACAGCTTCCTGGACAATGGCCGATATGCACTCTTTTCTCAAAACCTTACATAGTAACTTTAAAAATTCATCAATATGTAATTCCTTAAGGAAGTTTATTTTACGTTTTTGTCCCAGTTCTTCGATGCTTTCGTTTCTTCTCTAAAAACAAATAATTTTTGTAAACCGTTTAGTTTTAAGTTCAATTATTTCTATTTCGTTTTGTCTGTTGACGCATAAGCCAAAACTCCGTACTGTAAAATGGGTTTCACATAAGCGTTATATGCTTTCAATAGTTAATCTTTACGTAACACTTTCCTCAACTTGTAATACATCCCACAAAACCTCGAATATTTGTTTTCAATTTTTGTAATATGATCAGAAAAGGAAAGTTTAGAGTCAATTTGAACACCTAAGTATCGGAACGATTGTTTTTCTTCAACAATTATTCCATTCATTTTGACATCTGATTTACCGCTGCTCTTCTTAGATAGTATCATTGTTTTTGTTTTATCTTCATTTAAGGTCAGTTTGTTTTTTTCTAGCCAACTTGCTGTTTTAATTTGAGTTGTCGAAGGCCGCTTAAGGTTTCAAATAGCAATAGCAAAAAAAAACTGTTTCAATCAGAAGACGAACAAAGATTATTGACCGCAAACAATGCAACAGTAGATTGAGACTGCATCGACAATCAGAATTACAAAAAAAAGCCGCTTGTCAAACGAGGATACGTTGTAAGAAAACCTAATCGAAAAACCTAATTGATAAAAAGAGCAACCAATGAATTTGCCACCAGTGAGCTCTCGAAACTCGTGTAAAACAATATTAATGATGATGGTATAATATAATTTAAGGTTTATAAATGGTGTTGTTATGTAGGATTATAAATCATTTCAAAATCCAAATTTGGCGCTTGTAATTAGTTATAGTTTCTATAAAAGTATAATTATACTTGTAGTTTGATCGATTGCTTCCTTTTTAATTCAGTGCGTGAGTAATGCTTGCTCAGTGAATACAATTATTAAAAACATCGTTCTTTTTTACCTTTGGAGATTTGGAGTCGTTCAACGACCGACTGTTACTGAACTCCGAGAAGTACAAACAGCAAGACAATGGCCATGGGTGAGCTGAAACAGAACAACGGTTCATAATTCTGTTGATAAGATCCAAATCATCAAAGCTTCGAAACTTTAATTAGACAATTGTTTTTTTTTCATTAAAGATCAAAAATGAAATTTGAAAATTTTGAAAAAACCTGAAAAAACGTTCTTTTCTCCTCAATTTCGGAAACAGTTAAGTACACGAGTTTGCAAAGGGTGTCAAAATAGGTCACTTTGATTCCCCGAAAGAAAGTTTGGCTTTCCCGCATCCAAGTTTAGGCGTAAGTAATCGATTATAGAGGATTATTATTATGATTTTTTGACAATTATAATTGATTATAATTACCAAAATTAGGTGTTTAAAAGATTTATAATTGATTGGAACTAATTGGAAAACTTTAAAAACATTTCTCTCATTTTTCATAGGAACTAACGTCTACAAAAAGCATAAAATATAAGCAATTTACTTGCAACTTCGAAGACAAAATGGACAAACAAAGGGATTATAATCAGTTATAATCGATTATAATGGATTTTTGTGCAAAACTAATGAACTAGAAATTTGAATAAAATTAATGGATTATGATCAATTATAATCGATTATAATTGTATCAAAAATGGACGAATAGACAATCGATTATAATCGATTATAATGTATTATAATTAATTATAATTTGATTTTAAAAAGAGAGGTTATAATCGATTATTAATTGATTAAAATCGATTGTTTCTCAATTTTAGTAAGACTGGTACTGAAATCGTAATATAATCGATTATTAACGCTTGAAACTGGATGCGGGTTAGGTGGAAAACTAGACAACTTGCTAAACTTTGAAAATCATATGTTTGAGGTCAACCATTTTTGCCAGTAAAGGTCCAAAGGCTAAGAAACTGGTGGTACGTGCGTGAACCATAAAACTATTAGCGACCTTCTCCGGAAGCTTTATACCATAAACTCATCGTCCAATCTTCAACTCCATCCACACCACAGCTCGAGTGTTTTATTTGGATGAAGTTCCACGCTCTGGACACTTCGTCTTCAGCATATTCTCCTTTGTAGTCCTTTTGCAGACTTGCAAGCATGTTGGTTTTGAGGTTTTTCAGCACATAAGAGTCGTATTTGAAGCAATGTTCGACCAAGGCTACCTGGACTACAAATATGGAGTGTGAATAAACCAGCCGAAGTTTAAACCAACAGAAAATGCGCAGAGTATAGAAACCAGCCGAAAAGTTACGTCATATCAATGAAATTTGCATGATTTTCGTAACTGTTACATAATTTTTACATAACTATTTTATAACAGTTAGGTTTTATCGGCTGGCTTATTTGGTAGCTCGCTTATACTTCGGCTAGTTTATATACCACCCAAATATAGGTCATTTATAGAGTTTAGTGACAAAATCAAAAGTCTTTCAAACACTTGTGAAGATTGGTCACATTGGCATTTAAAAAAATTTCGGATTTTTTTGTGAAGGAATTTTTGAGATGAACTCCTCGAACATAAATTTTGTCTGATAAGAAATGTTTGGTCTCGTTTGGAAGTGTGTTCCAACCAAACCACATGAAATATACTTGAACTACTGAAATGGATGAAAACAAAGGAAAAATTTGTAACATTTCGTCAGTTATGCCACTGACGTTTTCTTTAAAATGGAATTATTAAAAATATTGCAAAAAATCAATGCAAATTTAGAACTACCTTTAAAAACTTTTGTCTGACTTTTACATGGCACCATCGATAGCTTCACGGGACCAAACTTCTAAACGAGTACCAAATGTTCTCACAAAAACTCTAAAAACAAAAGTATGAATTAAAATTGACGACTTACAAACCAAAGTGACCAGAACTGCTGACATCAACATACAAAAATACACACGTCCTCTCTTAAAACTCATGAGAGCAAAAGCAGCGTCGCTTAACACCCCGACCCAAACACTCGTCGTGAGCCAAAGCATGCTACCCTTTTCAGCAGCACGAGGGTACTTTGAGATTACAAAATAGTGACTGATATTGCCCCAAAAAGATTCATAAGTGATAAATATGAAACCCATTGTTATAATTCCAATCAACGTCACGGCCCAAATGTTTATTGATTTTCTGTAACATTCGGTTGTAATGATTATCGGCTTGTTCGAGTGAAACTTCTGCTGAAAAGTCTCCAAATAATCTTCTTTTTGATCTTCGTCGTGATTTTTTACAGTTTTGTTGAGCTTTTCTTTGAATCCGTGCTTCATTTTGCGGCTCATAAAAAGTCTGTTTTCAAAACAATTTGAACAAACAATTTTGAAACGACAATTGTATCTGAATGAAATGATTTCACTTGCTTTTGTTTTGAACAAACTTAGAACACGCACGTTTTTTTAATTGAGAAAAAAAGAGCACTGAACTCGCTATTTTTGTGAAGTATTTGAACTGACTCAAGAAAGAACTCAATTTTGATGTAAATGCTAATTGGTTTCCCGTTTTCTAGGATAATAGTTTTCTTGAAATTTTGTTGACTGGACCTCGTCCTTGTTATAGTTTTAACTCAAAAAAATCTCACGCTGCTTATCCTCCCCCTTCCAAACGCTTTGTTCCGACCACTGAAAACGGAGAAAACTTTGTCTTTTGGTGCGTTTTAATTTTTTGTTCCGACCATTAAAAATGGGGAGAAACCTTGTACTCGGATGTGTTTCGTTTTTGCTTTTGCTTCGCAAAACAGGTGCCACAAATAATCATCGGAATGCGCCGAGTCATCTATCATAACAACACGCTATGACTCGTGATTTGAACAGCAGTATAAACTTTCCGAAAATTGAATCGCAGTGTCGATGAAAATGTGTTTGAAAGTTTTGATTTTTGGTCTATTTTCAAGATAATAAATTGAGCACAAGCGGGTATGTTGTGTTTTTCGATTAAAATAGTTACCACACGTAATCATCGGAACCGTTGGAATGATATATCATAATGAAGATTTTTCATCTTTGATTCGAACGCAACTAAAAACTTATCAAAAAGTTATCCCAGTATCGATAAAAACTTCTTCGAAAATTTGAGTTTCAGTACAGTTTCGAGTAACAAAAGGATTTTTTTTCCATTTTATTTTTGTTTCGCGTCGTGCAAACTTTTGCAAGAGCTTTTGCATTTATCAAGTGAGTTTTGCGGAACCTTTGCAAAGCGAGTGTACGGCCTAATCCATTTCTAAACCAAAACTCAAATTGCAAACAGATTCTGTTAAGCTCCCCCCCCCCCCCCTAACGATTGCCCCTTTGCTCCGTTCCTCGTCCCAACCACCCCCCCCTTCGCACCTGTTAAGCTCTCCTCCTAACGTTTGCCCCCTAAAACTTCCCCCTCAACGTTTGCCCACCCCCCTAACGTTTACCCCAACCCCCCCCCCCCCCCCCCCTCCCCCAGTTTACCCCCCCCCCCCCTTTCAATGTGAGGGGAGGGGTTTGTAAAGGGGCGAAGGCTTGGGGGAGTAATGTAACGGAGATTAGTCCACTTCCAACTTTTCCACCCCTCCCCCAAAGTTTCTAATAATTTCAGAAAATTGATGGAAGGAACAGAACTCAGTTAGAGTTATTGAGTAACATAAAAAATTAACAAAAATACAAAAGCTCAGCAGAAAAAAAAACAACAAATAAGTAACTTTAGTTTAAAACGTAGAAAACACTTTATGTGCGTTGAAATTCGCATCTGAGTAAAGAAGAAAAAAATCTTTTATTATTTAGTTCTATTGTCAGTATCCATAAAAGTGAAAAAAAAATCGACTATAATGGATGAATAAAGTATTTTGTTGCCTGGAAAAATAGTGATTTTATAATTTATTTTTAAGTGATTATAATCGATTTGTTTTCACTTTTGCGGACGCTGACAAAGAATCTCAATTATAATCGATTTTTATTCATGGACCTCCAATGCGGGAGCGTATACACGGTGCGCTCTGGTGGGTTAAGCGAAGGTTTGAGTCCCATCTAAGTCGTTTCCTTTATAAAACACAGATTTGAGCCGAACTTGAAGAACAAAAATTATTCGCTCGGTAACCGAGTTCGAAACCTCTGGTTATCAACTACTTCATAAACTGGCCAGGGCCGGCGTTGATTGACTGGTTGTTGCAAGGCAAAACCGTCTTAGGCCAAAAGTGTGAACGCTCTCACACGCTTAATATCAAAGCTGTTTGAATTCGCCTGGTTAACGAATTTTTTTAATGTGTTTTGAGCCGTCTTTTTTTCCCAAATTGCTTGAAATGGCTCTGTGTCAATTTATACATTTACTACTCGAAAGAAAGTTGTGAGCGACATTATGTTTTAAGCAGCACAGTTTTGGTGCAGCGACCCGGAAGCAGACAGGCGGACCTGGAACTGTCGACCAGGACGCTCAAGAAGATGTAGTAAATAATTGGGAAATTACTGCTCTGACCAGGATGCTCAGAGCTAACACAGTAATCGGGAAGTTCTTCTCCAGTGAAACGTAACAGCGACAGTATATCTATCCTAAAATGGTTATGTATTCTACTAAATGAATAATCAGATAAGCGAATTTCTCTAGAAAACGTTGCAAGAACGGAAGCCCAGGGGCGAAAGAAGGTCATTTCAAGAAAAGTTAGGATGCTGTTTCCAGACAACCTTCGCGAGTGTTCCCGATCCTGTGCAGGCTGTGTTCAGACGGTCTTCTCGAGTGTTCCCGACCCTGCGCAGTCTGCCCATACGTTCTTATCGCAGTGTTTTCGATCTGGTGCAGGCTGTTTCCAGACGTTCTGCGCGAGTAGTGCCGACCGTGTGCAGACGCTCTTCACGAATGGATGCAAAGCCATGAAGTAAGAAGAAAACCTTCAACAAAAACTGTAATAATCACCCAAATTCCGTTTTTTGTGTGATTTTGAGAGAAAACTTAAAAACTAAAAAATTGTTTTTGTAAATCAGTGTGATATACAATTATTATTAAAGTTATCGCTCAAGTGCTAAAAAAATTTTGTCCAGTTTTAGTAGATAGTGCTATAGAGAGATCATAATGTGATGTTGTATACAAGAAATTAGAACAAGGGGAATTACCTCTCACGCTGTTTTTCGATATTGCAAAAGCTTTCGAGTCGATTAGCCATAACATCATTTTATACAAGCTTGCCAAAATAGGCTACGACCATGAGTTTCTTCAATTTTTTGCATCTTATCTCACAAACAGAAAACAAAGAGTTTTATTCGTAAAATATTGTCTCATTCCCGCAATTTAACGGGGGGATCAATTTTTTCAGTGTTCTTGCTTTCTTTATATATAAACGATATGCCAGAAATTAATGACAACCCTTCCTTTTTTATATGCTGACGATACAAAAGTTATTAGAAATTGATTTGACATCTCTTCGATTCAAACAGATTTGAACAATGTAATCACCTGGGCAGCAGAAAACAGAATTGACTTCAATTTTGACAAATTTGAACGAATAAGATTTCAAAAATCAAACAAGCGATACCCTTCGAGCGATCTTTTATCTATTGATGGAGAACAAATAGTTTTAAAAGACCTTGGTGTCTGGTGCAATTTCAAACTTTCATGGATATACCACATCACCGAAAGGCTTAAAAAACAAACATGCAATTTAATTACATCAGAAGATCTTCACCAAACTCACTGAGTAGCTCTGTTCGAGTTTCGCTTTTCAAAAGTTGCATACTATCAATATTTTTTTATGCATTTCCAGTTTGGTTTGCGACTAAAAACCAAAGTAAGCGAAAATAAAAATTTCAACGACGATGCTTAAAATGGTGTTACAAAAAAACATGAATTGAATGATGAGGATTATGTTTTTTACTTGAATAAAAGCAAATTTTTGCCAATTTTTCTGACGTTTTCAAAATCGATTTAATTTTGCTGAATAACATTCTTAATAACGAGTTGCCGAAAAATTTTCTTGATTTTTGGACTATCGAAAAAAGCCCTGGCTCAAATCGAACGGGAAACAAGACGTTTTTGAGAATGCCAACGATAACACGGAGCAAACTTTGTTGAATTTTTTTTTACCTAGTCGCAGAAATGTCAAACACCCTTGCTTGATAAAACCATTTACCTGGCTATGATCCTTTTCAAGAACCTGCAACCTTTAGAAAGAAATTGAACCTGATATTGTCTGAAAAAACTACAAACACTTAAATACTTGATTTATCCAGAGTCATGGTTTTTAAGTTTAATTTTACTAATTTTGTTATCAATGACTCAGAGCAACTAATCCCCGCCTTGCGGGTTTAATTCAACCTTTTTATGATAAATACTATTGTTGATTTTTTTTATTATTGTCATCATTGGAAAAACACGGTAAGAAATACAAGACAATTTTTTGACTAAAAAAGTCTGATTAAAAAAGCAACAGACTCAGTTTTTTTTTGCAAAAAAAGAGCTCAGATTATGGACCCTAGTGTAAAAGCGATGGTGTTAGTTTTTTGTGAATTGTTAGACCGCATTTTTGGGAACAGATAGTTCGAGACAAATAAATGTCGCGTTATAAAAAACTGCAAAAAGCCGTATGATGAAACAAAATTGGACTTTCAGGCAAAAAATGAGATCCTCAACCGGAACGCTTGAAAAAATTAGTCTTGCTTACATCAATTCAAAAACTTCAGTCGTAAAAATTAGTTTCAACTCCTGATAAACTTGTAGCTATCTCGATGAACTTGTAGCTTGTTCATGCGTTTTTATAACGCGATAGAACACAAATCACCAACAGCGAGAAATTTTTATCGCCGACAACGAGAAACGAAATAGTGCAGAAATCCTAGCCATCACTATCGATTGTTTGTTACAAAATTTTTTGGTGTTCAATTGTCGATTCAAAAAATTTCTGTTGACCTAAGAAATTGTAAGGTAACCTGTGTTACATATGTATTTTGTGTAAAATTCTAGTTAAGTCAATTAACATGCCATGAAATTTTCGGTTTTTCTTTTTGTTTGATTTTGGCGGCTGTTTTTTTAAGTTTGCATTTATTCTAGATGTTGAACGTGTTTTTGTTTTTTAAAAACCAAAAAACTGTTTTTGTCCAACAGTGTGAAAAACAATTAATAATAAGTTATAGCTCAAGTACTTTTTCGTCCAGGCTTGGTAGATGCTCATAAATTTTAGTGCTCATAATGTCAAAACAGGGTAAGTAATACATGAAGTTTTTGGTTTTTCTTTTTGTTTGATTGTGGCTGCTGTTATTTTAAGTTGTTTTGAGCAAGTCTATCAGCGTCACTCCGTAACCACTTTGAATATATTTCCTAGTCATACCGGGTATAAGTTTTTATCCGAACGCCGTTAATCTCCGTAAGACTGTACAACACTACTTTGAGTCATTTTCAAACCATCTCGCGAAAATTGTTAGTTAACATGATGTCAGAAAAAACTAAATTGAAAAGCATCCCGGCAAAAAATTCAACGAATTAGATATAATTTTGTAGCTATCGTTGAACACTATCAAGCTCAAAAATCATTGTCAACATGTATTGTCAACACTCCGGAACTGAGAAAACATTTGAGAAATATAAAAGTGCAGATATCCTAGCCATTACTCTCAATTATTTGATATCAAATTTTTGGTGTTCAATTTTCCATTTAAAAAAAGTGGGTTGGCATGTTGTAAAATGGTCTGAGATACAATTGCATTTTGTACAAGTTTTTTCTAAGGACATTTAACACGCTAAGGATTTCTCGATTTTTATTTTTGTTTGACGGTGACGACCGTATTTTAACATTGCATTTATTCTAGATCTTAAACGCGATTTTGTTTTTTAGGAACCAAAAACTGTTTTTGTCAAGCGGTGTGATAAGCAATTATTAATACGTTTTTGAGAAATAATTGGATTGATTTGATTGGCCAGTTTCAAACGGATTCATCAATAAGTGAACATAGATTTCTAGCGTCGGGTACTGTTTTTAGTGATTATTCTTTCGAAAATATGATAACTGGGTTTATAAACTTGTTGCCTGTTTCTTCAACACTGCGTCCGGTTTTATTGAAAGATGTAACGTAGAATGTAAATTTCCTGTATCAAACTTTGATGCAGCGCAAACATTAGAAGATTTCAATAATAAGTTAGCCACTTGTTCACGTTCGTCTTAATTTACTTGCGAGCTCTGAAAAATTTGAAATTTCAAATAATGGTTTAACATTTTATGTTACTGTAAAGAAGACTTTATTTCGTTTTTAGTCATTGAAAATGTGGTTATAAAGAAGTTTTCAATAATTATAGTAGAATGGTAAACATGGAAAAGTTTTCAAAACCTTATTTACTCATTATACTCCATTAGTAAGTGGATGTAATGTGACAGTTGGTTCTCAGTTTCCTAGAAATCCGAAAGGAATTGTGATTGTGTATGGCGAATTGTTGTTTAGATGTAGTTGGATGTTATCTGTTGTTGTATTATCTGCATATATTATTGATAGCCTTTCCGCAAAAAAAATGTTTAAACTGAACGCAACCCAAGGTCAGACATATATTGCTTTATTGTTTCATGATTGCTGTTGTATTGATGGATATGAGATATTAGGAATTTATAGTTATATGCAGTTAATGGTTTCAATTATTTGTTCTTTTTTCTTATTTTGGCGCAGCGAACCGGAAGCAGACATGCGGACTTAGAACTGTCGACCAGGACGCTCAAGAAGATGTAGTACGTAATTGGGAAACTACTGCTCTGACCAGGATGCTCAGAATTAACACAGTAATCGGGAAGTTCTTCTCCAGTGAAACGTAACAGCGACAGCATATCTATCCTAATACGGTTATGTATTCTACTAAATGAATAATCAGATAAGCGAATTTCTCTAGAAAACGTTGCAAGAACGGAAGCCCAGGGGCGAAAGGAGGTCATTTCAAGAAAACTCAGGATGCTGTTTCCAGACAACCTTCGCGAGTGTTCCCGATCCTGTGCAGGCTGTGTTCGGACGGTCTTCGCGAGTGTTCCCGACCGGGTGCAGGCTGTTTCCAGAGGTTCATCGCGGGCTGTTTCCAGACGTTCTTCGTGAAGGTTCCCGACCCTGCGCAGTCTGCCCAGACGTTCTTTGCAGTGTTTCCGATCCGGTGCAGGCTGTTTCCAGACGTTCTGCGCGAGTAGTGCCGACCGTGTGCAGACGCTCTTCACGAATGGATGCAAAGCCATGAAGTAAGAAGAAAACTTTCAACAAAAACTGTAATAATCACCCAAATTCCGTTTTTTGTGTGATTTTGAGAGAAAACTTAAAAACTAAAAAATTGTTTTTGTAAATCAGTGTGATATACAATTATTATTAAAATTATCGCTCAAGTGCTAAAAAAATTTTGTCCAGTTTTAGTAGATAGTGCTATAGAGAGCTCATACGGTGATGTTGTATACAAGAAATTAGAACAAGGGTAATTACCTCTCACGCTGTTTTTAGATATTGCAAAAGCTTTCGACTCTATTAGCCATAACATCATTTTTTACAAACTTGCCAAAATAGGCTACGACCATAAGTTTCTTCAATTTTTTGCATCTTAATTCACAGACAGAAAAAAAATAGTTTTTTTTTCGTAAAAATTTGTCTCATTCACGCAATATAACGAGGGGATCAATTTTTGCAGTGTTCTTGTTTTCTTTATATATAAACGATATGCCAGAAATTATTGACAACCCTTCCTTTTTTATATGCTGACGATATAAAATATTAGAAATTGGTTTGGCATCTCTTCGATTCAAACAAATTTCAACAATGTAATCACCTGGGCAGCAGAAAACAAAATTGACTTCAATTTAGACACGTTTGAACAAATTAGATTTCAAAAATCAAACAAGCGATAACCTTTAAGCGATCTTTTATCTATTGATGGAGAACAAAGAGTTTTAAAAGACCTTGGTGTCTGGTGCAGTTTCAAACTTTCATGGATATACCACATTTACGAAAGGCTTAAAAAAGCAAACATGCAATTTAATTACATCAGAAGTCTTCACCAAACTCACTGAGTAGCTCTGTTTGAGTTTCGCTTTTAAAAATTTGCATACTATCAATATTTTTTATGCATCTCCAGTTTGGTTTGCGACTAAAAACCAAAGTGAGCAATGTAAAATTTCAACGACGGTGCTTAAAATGGTGTTACAAAAACATGAATTGAATCATAAGGATTATGTTTTTTACTTGAATGAAAGCAAACTGTTGCCAATTTTACTGAAGTTTTCAAAATTGATTTAATTTTGCTAAAAAAACCCTTAATAACGAGTTGCCGAAACACTTTCTTGATTTTTGGACTATCGAAAAAGGCCTTGACTCAAATTGAACGGGAAACAAGACGTTTTTGAGAATGCCAACGATAACACGGAGCAAACTTTGTTGAATTTTTTTTTACCTAGTCGCAGAAATGTCAAACACCCTCGCGTGATAAAACCATTTACCTGCTGGCTATGATCCGTTTCAAAAACCTGCAATCTTTAGAAAGAATTTGAACTTGATACTGTTTGAAAAAACTACAAACACTTAAATACTCGATTTATCCAGAGTCATGGTTTTTAAATTTAATTTTACTAATTTTGTTATCAATGACTCAGAGCAACTAATCCCCGCCTTGCGGGTTTAATCCCTTTTTTTTAGAAATACTATTGTTGATTTTTTTTATTATTGTTATCATTGGAAAAACACGGTAAGAAATACTAGACAATTTTTTGACTAAAAAAGTCTGATTAAAAAAGCAAGAGACTCAGTTTTTTTGCAAAAAAATGAGCTCAGATTATGGACCCTAGTGTAAAAGCGATGGTGTTAGTTTTTTGTGAATTGTTAGACCGCATTTTTGGGAACAGATAGTTCGAGACAAATAAATGTCGCGTTATAAAAAACTGCAAAAAGCCGTATGATGAAACAAAATTGGACTTTCAGGCAAAAAATGAGATCCTCAACCGGAACGCTTGAAAAAATTAGTCTAGCTTACATCAATTCAAAAAACTTCAGTCGTAAAAATTAGTTTCAACTCCTGATAAACTTGTAGCTATCTCGATGAACTTGTAGCTTGTTCATGCGTTTTTATAACGCGATAGAAAAAAATTATCACCAACAGCGAGAAAATTTTATCAACGACAACGAGAAACGAAATAGTGCAGAAATCCTAGCCATCACTATCGACTGTTTGTTACAAAATTTTTTGGTGTTCAATTGTCCAATCAAAAAATTTCTGTTGACCTAAGAAATTGTAAAGTAACCTGTGATACATATGATTTTTGTGTAAATGTTTAGTTAAGTCATTTAACATGCCATGAAATTTTTGGTTTTTCTTTTTGTTTGATTTTGGCGGCTGTTTTTTTAAGTTTGCATTTATTCTAGATGTTAAAAGTGTTTTTGTATTTTAAAAACCAAAAAACTGTTTTTGTCCAGCAGTGTGAAAAACATTTAATAATAAGTTATAGCTCAAGTGCTTTTTCGTCCAGGCTTGGTAGATGCTGATAAATTTTAGTGCTCATAATGCCAAAACAGGGCAAAAATACAAGACACTTTTTCGACAAAAAGTCTGGTTTGAAAAACCAGAGAATCGTTTTTTTTTGGAAATTTTCAGCCCCTATAAGTGTTGTAGTTTTTTGTGAATTGTTGGACTACGGTTTTGGGAACAAAAAGTGCGAAACAAATAAACGTCCCTAAATAGAAAAAATTGCAGAACACCAAAAAATGAGTCAGTAATGGAGTTTTAAGCAATAAAAATAGGGCGCTCGACGGGAACGCTTGTAATTTTAGTCTAGCTTACTTCAATTCAAAAACTCCAGTAGTATAAATTACTTTGAGCTCCAGTGACTTCGAGTTTACTCCGACTGATTAAGGGAGCTTTGATCTGATTTATACGACGCCCCGTAAATCTATCCGAACAATTTTGTGAGATAAGTAAATTCAATTAGCGTCCGTTTTGTTTGGTATTAAAGGAATTTGTTGTCAGTGCAAGCTCGTTGCATCACGCGCTAGCATGGCTACCAGCGTCACTCCGTAATCACTTTGTATGTATTTCCTAGTCATACCGGGTCTAAGTTTTTATCCGAACGCCGTTAACCTCCGTAAGACTGTACAACTATTTTGAGTCATTTTCAAACCATCTCCCGAAAATCGTTAGTTGGCATGATGTCAGAATAAACAAAATTGAAAAGCATCCCGGCAAAAAATTCGACGAATTAGAGATAAATTTGTAGCTATCTTTGAACACTATCAAGCTCAAAAATCACTGTCAACATGTATTGTCAACGCACTGGAACTGAGAAAACATTTGAGAAATAAAAAAGTGCAGATGTCCTAGCCGTTACTCTCGATTATTTGATATGAAATTTTTGGTGTTCAATTGTCCATTCAAAAAAAGGTTGTTGGCCTGTTGTAAAATAGTCTGAGATACAATTGCATTTTTTACAAATATTTTTTAAAGACATTCAACATGCTAAGGAATTCTGGATTTTTATTTTTGTTTGAAGGTGACGATGGTAATTTTAACATTGCATTTTTTATTCTAGATCTTAAACGCGTTTTTGTTTTTTGAGAACCAAAAAGTGTTTTTGTCAAGCAGTGTGATAAACAATTAAAATACGTTTGTGAGAAACACTTGGATTGATTTGATTGGCCAGTTACAAATGGATTCATCAATGGGTGAATATAGATTTCTAGCGTCGAGTACTGTTTTTAGTGATTCTTCTTTCGGTAATATGATAACTGGGTTTATAAATTTGTTGTCTGTTTTTTGAACACTGCGTCCGGTTTTATTGAAAGATGTAACGTAGAATGTAAATTTCCTGTATCAAACTTTGATGCAGCGCAAACATTAGAAGATTTCAATAATAAGTTAGCCACTTGTACACGTTCGTCTTAATTTAATTGCGAGCTCTGAAAAATTTGAAATTTCAAATAATGGTTTAACATTTCATGTTACTGTAAAGAAGTCTTTATTTCGTTTTTGGTCATTGAAAATGTGGTTATAAAGAAATTTTCAATATTTATAGTAGAATGGTAAACATGGAAAAGTTTTTAAAATATTATTTGCTCTGTATACTCCATTAGTAAGTGGATGTAATGTGACAGTTGATTCTCAGTTTCCTAGAAATCCGAAAGGAAGTGTGATTGTGTATGGCGAATTGTTGTTTACATGTAGTTCGATATTATCTGTTGTTGTATTATCTGCATATATTATTGATAGTATTTCCGCAAAAAAAATGTTTAAACCGAGCGCAACCCAAAGTCAGACATATATTGCTTAAATGTTTTTTGATTGCTGTTGTATTGATGGATATGAGATATTGAGAAAATATAGTTATACGCAGTTAATGGTTTTCTGTTGTTTTTTCTTTTTTTTAATTGTGATAGAACCTTGAAAAAAAGGTGATTGCTTTTGAATTCTCTGGAAAAACGTTAATTAATTTTTATTTTTTCTTGCGTCAATTACTATCTGTAGTGATTCAATTTTTTGCTAAACTGTTAAAAGCTTTTTTTTATTGTTTTGCCTTTTGTTTGCTATTTTTTTTTCGGCGAGATAAATTCGTTTTTGTTCAAGTGTTTCTAAAAGTCTATTTACTGTATCTTGTAAATGTGTAAGCTTTTTACTACGCGTTTTTTCTCGAAAATTGGGTCTGGTTTTATTGGAATATGTAATATTGATTGAGTTTTTCCTACATCAAGTTTGATTTGGCCTATACATCAGACTTTTTTAATCAAAAATTTGCTAATTGCTCAAGCTCGTTTCGATTTGTTTGTAATTGCTGAAAAAAAACATAGTTAAAAATTTTTGTTGTCCTGATGTGTTAACTTTTTGGTTGAAAAATAAGTTTAAAATATGGTGTTTTTATAAACTAATCTACATTTTTTTTTGTTTATTGATAACGTTGTTTATGGATCAGAATTCAATAATTTTCATAGATCGACCAAAATGAAAGAACTTTAACATATCATTTTTTTATATGAATTTTCTGTAAGCAGATGTGGTGTGATGTTTGGTTCGAAGTATCCTAAAAAACGTTAAGGATGTGGTTGTGTATGGTAAACTGTTATTGTTGTTTCGGAGTAATTCGATGTTATCTCTGTTTTTATTTTCCGCATTTTTCCTTGACATTTTTGTTACGCGAAAAATTCCTGAATCAGAGGGAATTCAAGTTGAATCATGTATAGTTTCTGTGTATTTTGTTATTGGTGTACTTTTGGATGGGATATACTGCAAACCTATACAGGTAACCAATTAATTGTCTTGAATAAACTCTTTTTTTATTGTAAAGGTGACAAAGTCTTTCAAACAATTGCAGTGGTTTTTGCAAATTTTCGAAAAAAGCTCAAGAAATATTGTTTTTTCGTTATTTTTTTGTAGAAATAACTATTCATCATATTATTTATTGGTATATATTTAGTAAAAATTGGATTTTCTTTTACATTATGTTTTTATTTGTAATTTGTGTTAAATGTGTAAGAATTTTAACTAGAAATTCGTGGTTTTTGATTGGTTTTTTGTTGTAATTGAAGTTTGTTTTTAATATTTTTTGCAAATTTGCACCTGGTGCTTTTGCTTAATTTCTTCATACCTTGTAGCTTCACGAATGGAGTTAAGAGTAGAAGTTCTATTCATGTATTTATGTTTCCGATGCTTGAATCTGCAACCGAGACAATTAAAAAGTGTAGATCGAGGGGTTGAGTATTATTTTATTTTTTTTTGTGTTCTTGAAGAAATGAGAGAGTACAATTATTTTATTACGTTCATGCATTTTTTTGTTGATTTTGTTTTTTGTACACGTTTTTGTATATTTTATTTGGGTTATTGTGAGACTTATCCGGTGTGGAATACATCTTTTATGAGCTATTTGACTTTTATGATTCTATTTGCGTTTGTATCTGGTTGACCAGTTCGATAATCATCAGATTGAATAGTGATTTAGTATTCATTTTTGAGATTTAACAGTTTAATCATTAGTATGTTTGCGGCATTGTTGTCGTCATCCGAGCTATAACTTAAAATGAGAATTATTTGTCAGCTTTGCGTTTCTTTTGTTTTAATCTCTGAGGGATCAGTTGTCGTTACAGAGTTTTGTACTTGGTGAAGTTATCGTTGATGTTTTGGGGGGTTACATTTGTGGTTTTTGTAAGATCGATAAAAATTCAATTAACCGTTATTTTGATATAGTTATTTTTGCAAAATTTTGAGGTTTTCCAATATTATAACTAGTTTTTCTATTTCTAGATTTAATAAAAATGTCTCGTGGTCTATAAATTTTTTTTCAGGTTGTGATAGCTATTATTTGAGTTTTTTCTATAACGATTGCTTCAATAAGGTCTTTTGCAAAAATTTTACTAGTTTCTATTCAGATTATTTGAGTATGATTGACTTCTACTGTTTTTGGAGTAAGTAATTCTGTTTGAATTTGATCTTGAAACTTGGTTTGTATTTTGAATTGTGGCTATTGGGGTGGCTACTTTATTTTGTATTTTGAATTTTGAGTTTTTTTCTGTTTCAGGATTTTGTCGAGATATATCATTGCAGGGCGATTGGGGTCTCTGGTTGTTATAGTTTGACAAAAGTGGTTTTTCTGGCTTTTATTACTTTAAACAATTCGGTTAGGTAAGTTTTGATTTTTTAAAATGTTTTGGTAAAAAAAATTTATTTGAGTTTTTTTCTTGTGTTGGTCGATTTGATTGACTCTGTTGTTTTTATTAACTGGGTCCTAATCGTCTTTAATAAGTAAACCAATTCTTGAACGAAGGCTTTTTCTTTAGAATTTGGGGTTTTCTCGTATATATTGGTTACTTTTGTAATCGTTCTACTAGTTCTTTTTCAGAGTCTTTTAAATGATTTATATGTGTTGAAGTTGTTTGAATGTTTGAGACATAATGTTATTTCAAGGTTTCTGTTTCTTGTGGTTTCGTTTTAGATTCTGCTGGCTATATTTTGTCTAATTTTTTCCAAGATCAATTTCTTGTTTGCAAACTGATGAAAGATGTGATGCTTTTTTCTTCATTGCTAACTTCTGTAATTGCGGTGTTAAAGTCATCAATAAAGTTTCATTTTTTTGTTTTTTTTGGTTTTAGTTATGCGCATTGAAAAAGTAATCTTTTCGCACCAATGTTTCTTTTCTCACAATAGTTATTTCAATATTTTGTTGAATAATCAGCAGATTTCGATTGATCTGATTGATCTGCTAGCCTTATATCATCATCACAATTTTTGCAAATTTGTTCTTTAGAAAGCTCTATGAGATCTGTTTTGTTTGAAGTAGTCAATTATAAACCACGCTAAAAGACTTTGAAGATCGTCTCCTAATATAGCTTGTATGTCAGTGTCATTGAGGGGATTCTCGGATTGTATCTAAAATTTGTGAAAAAGACATCCTTCTATCTTACAATTTCATGTCGTCTTGTTGGTGATGGTGATATAAAAAATGATGCTTTTGATTCTAGGATAGAAAGGTAACCATAAATAGTTGCCAAGCATTATTTGTAAAAAAATTTAATTCGCTGGTTGTGTTTCTTGATGTTGTATATTTTTAAAGTTTTTTTTTGAAAATTTATGAAAAATCTCATCTGTTTTTTTTATTGATGGAGTACGGATGTTTCGTTCTAGTAGTAGGATTTCAATCGGTCCTTTGCCTCTGGAACTTAATCTTTGCATAGACTATGGCTTTCGAAAATAAGTTGTTTATGAGCTTGCGACATTGCGTTTCAAAATTGCGTTGCGTTTTATCGAAAAACTAATTTTTAGAATTTGTTTTTGTTTGTAGAAGAAATTTTGTTTTTTGCGAGTGTTTTTTGGCTTGATTAAACCTGCTCATTGTTGATATGGTCTTATTACGAAATCGTATCATGAGTTTTAAATGAGACAACCTTGATTAATTTTTGTTCGTTTACTCCCTATGTTTGATGTTGACATAAGTCATCAGATGAAAAGTTGGTGCAAAATCTAGATGTTAATTGTTCAAATTTCCTAAACTGTTTGTCCTAATTGTTTTGTGGCTGTTATCTTAAGTCCTCGGATTGTTTGTTTGTTGTGTATAGACGGGTTGGGAAGAGAGTAGATCAATTCTATTGAATGATGTCTACTGCTCACAAACTCAAAAACAAGTGGCGTTCTCTGCATTTCAGTACTCCTATTCTTAGTTAAAAGGTTGAGGGTTGGAGAATAGTAAATCAGTCCACACAGTTCAGATACATTTAGAACACAAGTAGAACGTTAGATATTTTTTAGAGCTTACCATTTCCCAGAATTGTTTTAAGCCTGGTTCAAACAAAAAGTAGGAACGAAATGGTCAGCTGAACTTGAATGATGAGTTTTATAAGGTGAAAAATTATAAAGTCGTGGGTAGTTTGGAAGGGTTGGAAAACTAATCGACACCTAATTATCAGTTAGTCGTGGGTAGTTTGGAAGGGTTGGAAAACTAATCGACACCTTAACTAGAAAGATGGATTGAATTTGAGGGTTTCAAATCTAATAGATCTGAGAAATGTCTTGTTGCTATTGATCTTAGAAGGATGTGAATAAAGTTTTCAAGACCAAATACTCAGAAAATGTCTTGAAAATGTCTTGAAAATGATGATCTTGTAAATTAAATGCATATGAGGTCTTTGAAGTTAAAAATCCAAAGAAAACACTTCATGACCTTGTAAGTTAAATGAATTTCAAAAAAACCTTGATGATCTAGTAAATTAGTTTAAGTTGGTTTCTAAAGTACTAAATTTCAAAGAAAAAAAGAAACTTTATCCTTCTGAACACTTTTCGTTGAATGCTTTAGATAAAAGAGTCAGAGGACGAAAAGGGACACTCCAATGAACGCTAATATTCCATGATAACCAAAAATTAAACTAATTTGGTTCTTTGTTTTCTGTTTGTTATGCAAAACTTCAACGAAATTAAACTTATCTTTTGCGAAAATCAAAGCAGATTCAAAGTTCTGACGTAGTTGAAGCTTAGTTGACGTCTACTTGGTAGTTACTTTACCGTGAAATCGTTAGTAATTTTTTAAGCTTTTTAAGACTTCTTAAATATAAATTTACGGCACAATTAGATGCAGCTAATATGATAGTATTAAGCTCTACTGCACAAATAAATTATTTCTCAATTGTCTGCCGTCATTTCTGCTTATTTTCGCTTTGCAATGCAGATTGGTTTTCGTCGTTGTATGATAGACATTCGTCGTGAATTTTGGCTCTGTTTCATAGAACATATTGACATGTGGTAATTTCAGTTTTATTTTTAATTAATTCACTCGCTTCTAAAACTAATTTAGTATTAGGTCTGCTCGAGACTCGTTGACCGCATTAGCTTAGGTCCTGGGTGGCCTTCTCATAAAGTAATATGGGACAGGGTAACCCGTCTGTTCGTCACGCTATCTACTTTTGGCCAAAGAGGTTCGTGCAAATCTTTAGTCCGATAAAAGTCCTTGTCCTACTCTTTTTTTCCTACTCTCATTAGATCCAGCAACATACTGGTTTATTGCAAAATTAGAGGAAAGAGCAATTTAACTGATGTCAAAATTTAGTTTTAACTCTCTGAGCTACTAGGGTTTCAGTTTGACAAATAAAAAGTAAAATTGACTCATGAATTAGTTATGAATATTAGTTATGAATATTTTACAGTAAAATGTTTTAAATATAATTTCAAAAACTGGTTTTAAACTGGTTCCAGTATTTGTGTAACGTTTGAAGATGAAACATTTTTTCCAGGAACTCTCTTTTTTTGATGAGTTGCATCCGCCAATGGGATGACTAGAAAACTACAATTCTATTTTTAAATTTTTTTTATCTAAAGCGCAGAAGCAAAGCCAAGAAACGTTCAAACCTGCAATCAATTGTGAAGGCGAATAGAAAAAAAAATGAATTTTGGGTTTAGGAAACTTGGTTAAATTACTAAAACGAGCAAAAAATATGGACTTTGGATGGTGAAAACTTTGTTTCATTTAGATGTGACGGATCAGTGGAAGCCAGCAGGAAAAATAATAGGCAGTGTCACTCTTTCAGTACCCAATAGAGTTTAACCCAAAACTAAACCAGGATTTACTTTTCTGCACAAAAATGGGACTTTTTATGGATTGAGCTTATAACTACATCCAATAAAAAAGAAAAGAACCATCCTTTTAATTCTACCTGACAATCCAAGAAAAGTAAACAAAACTGAAATCATTGAAGAATTTGCTCAGTCGATTGACTTACACACAAAATCATTAGGCAATAAAACAAAACTTTTCGGCATTTATAACCTAAATTTTATCAACATCGATGATAAAGATTCACTTGATACACTTCTGACACCATAAAGTCTCCATGTCACCCATAAATCATTTCCTGCTAACTCAAAATCACAAATAGACTACATGATCATCGGTCTTAGTGTGAAAGAACAAGCCAACAAATCATCAATCCTAGATACACATCCTATGAAAAAGATTACTTAGCAAACCCTTTCATAACTACAGTAGAGGGTATGAGAGAACTTCTCAAACTTAAATGGAAAAAAAACGGCAAGGCGCATCTGACATTTCATCATACACTCTCGAAGATGGTTGCAATGAAAGTTAAACATATCTTACATTTTTTAATGATTACTTGAGAAGTAATCTTTTTCCAAAGAAACTATAAAAAGCAACTGTTTTTCCAATATACAAAAGAGATGATCCTGAATTTCCTGAAATTTACAAGCCTGTCTCAGTTGCAGGAGTATTATCAAAATTGTTTGAAAGTTTTTTTATAAACAATTTAATTAATATCTTTATCTGAAAACTTTATTCAACCCTCAGTTTGGCTTTAGAACATCGTGTTGAACATTTGATGCTATTTTTATTTTTATGAAATCATTCAGAAAACCAATTGATACCTATTATTTGGTTGCATGCTCATTATTAGATTTCTCGAAAGCTTATGAATCTGTTGACCATTACCATTTAAAACAAAAACTCAAACCACTAAATTTTCTGAAACTGCTCTAGACTTAGTAAACTATTTCAAAAGCGACCGAGTTCTGAAAGCAATACTAAATAACACTGATTTGGACCAGATCTTAGTTCCTCAAGTTTTCACTTAGGGCATTGTATTAGGACATCTCATTTTCAACCTGTACATCAAGGAATCTTAACAAGCAACTGACTAACTCGTACAAAAAAGTTCAATATGCAGATGACACAGTTCATTTCCTTGACGGTGAAAATTTTGAAACTGACATAAGAGATCTTGTTAAATTTTGAAGTATTTTATCAAAGTCCTCAGTATTCTCATAGTCATAAAATGACCATCACTGAGAGTTAGTTTCACCAAGATGCACTATTCTTAGAGGGTAAAAAGTTGCCTAGCTACCCACCTTACGAATCCGAGCTTTTTAAAATCACCGGGTATGAACCCTTCCTAAGGTTACATCATAGGATTCACAGTGCTAAAAGCATTGTGGCGGTTGCCATTCATGGCAACTTCTTGAAAGCCCATTTTCCACAACATTAGTTCTCAACATCAGGGGATTCTGTAGAACACAGTCCCCCGTTTCTGGTCTCAACTAACACAGAAACTTGTACCAAAAGTCGTCTCTATCCGAAGACCTTCGAGACTACTAATGTCACTTGGTCTGGTGGCTTTCAAGGCAGTATCCAGCCGGCGCATGCGCAACACAAAAATGTCGAGTGACCCCCAAGGCTTGCGTTTGCCGAAGCAAGGCCCAAAAGGTTCGCACTTACGTCTTTGAGCACTGGGCAATGCGGCGTGTGACGTTTGCAGAAACGGCCTCGTTTAATGAACCATCGGTGACATAATGGAAGCTCGTGATCCAATAAATCGCGCAGGTAAAAGGAAGCAAAAATACCTGCCCGACAGCCCAAAAACTCAGACCAAATCCCCAAGATACATCGTGGTAGATCCGATTACTGCGAACCCCACCGCTGAGGACTACATCACTCGGGGAGGTGCCACACTAATGTATCCCTTTATCAAAGTACTTTCGGGGACACTTACTCCAAGGTAATACCAGAAAAAAAAACGGAAATTATCGTCTTCAAATGAAAACATGTTAAAAAAGATGAAAACAATACACAATTGCCCTGGACAAAAACATTGTGAAAGAAAAAGTAAGCGTGAAAGGTCTCGGATCAATTTTGAACCAATTTTTGAGTTTTCAAGACAAATTGAAAATGATCTTCAAAAAAATGGCCTGATCTTCAAAAAAATGGCTACAAAAATTGATTAAAAAAACGCTTCCTTTTAAAACAAAACTACTACTCTTGAGATCATTCATTGTCAATCACCTACACTACCCTACCCTCCTCATAAATAAAATTTTAGCAAATTTGTCAAATGCAGTAGAAAAACAATTAAACTGTGCATTTCAAATTTGCTGATTTTGTTCAAAACTCGATTCATTTTCCGATGTTAATTTAAAACGCAATGTATTACCAGTACCATTGTTTCTCGACTGGAAAAAAATTTGCCATTTCCGGAGATTAAAAAACTTCTGAATACCACCGATCGTAAATTCTCAAAATGAAAACAATCAAATAATTGTGAACACAAGAAAAACAATTGTAATTTGTCGAAAGTTTTAATGGACCATATTTTGAAAGCTCTTTTTTTTAAGAAAAAAAGAGTAACAATTAGGATCAAGTTACAAGATGACATAATCAATTTAAAGAATATCCTTGCTAACAGAAAAAGAGAAGCAGTTTATAAGATTTAAAACCTACGTTTATTTTAAGGAGAACCAACAGTGGCAGCCATTCAATAGAAAAACTTGATCGAATGATTTCAAATTTCTTTCGTGATGTTTTTTTTAGTTTGTGATACTAATCTATTTTTCAAAAGTATCATAGTAACCGAGGTTACACTCAGGAGTCCCTTCATCACGTATTCCAGTTAAAATCCTTGGAATTTTCTAGATATGGAAGTGATAATGATAAAAGAAGATGACAAGTGATGAATTCTTTTTCAATTAAAATCGATACAGATTACGTTTCTTCAATAAGAACACGCAACTCGACACGAGAAATTATAATATACAAGAGCTACAAATAAAAAAGTTCGTCGAGAGTTCTTTTGTCATTTATTTTTTTGAGTATGCAAGCGGCGTTCGCAATCTGCATTGCAAGGGAGATTCTCTGTTTTAAAAAGCTGCCTGCTCTGGGTTCCTCAGTGCATATGCTTAGGTTCTCACAAAACTTGATCGAAAAAATTTCTGTGCTGGGGCCGGTCAGGCCCTGAATCTCAAAAGCTAGCGGTTGAAAAAGACATCCATCATCTACAAAATCTTTATACTTGTTAATTTTTCGCTCTTCCGCGGCAGCCGTACCAGGGTTTCGAACAGACTCGCTATTAATCCTACAAGGAGCTAAGGAGTCTACTACCGTTAATTACCACAAGAGCTGATTACCAACAGCCCAAGGAACGAGCGTCAAACCGTCTGGTCTCTTCTGATCGGTCCTGTAGATATGTCGTGGTTCTAAACAGACGGAATGTGAGTAGAAGATAAACTCTGCCTTTGCTTAATTTCTTCATACCTTGCAGCTTCACGAATGGAGTTAAGAGTAGAAGTTCCATTCAAGTATTTATGTTTACGATGCTTGAATCTGCAACCGAGACAATTAAAAAGTGTAGATCGAAGGGTTGAGTATTATTTTAATTTTTTTGGTGTTTTAGAAAAAATGAGAGAGTACAATTATTTTGTTACGTTCATGCAATTTTTTTTCTTTTGTTGATTTTGTTTTTTGTACACGTTTTTATATAATTTATTTGGGTTTTTGTGAGACTTATCTGGTGTGGAATACATGTTTTATGAGCTTTTTGACTTTTTGATTCTATTGGCGTTTGTATCTGGTTGACCAGTTCGATAATCATCAGATTGAATAGTGATTTAGTATTCATTTTTGAGATTTAACAGTTTAATCATTAGTATCTTTGCGGCATCGTTGTCGTCATCCGAGCTATAACTTAAAATGAGAATTAATTGTCAGCTTTGCGTTTCTTTTGTTTTAATCTCTGAGGGATCAGTGGTCGTTACAGAGTTTTGTTTTTGGTGAAGTTATCGTTGATGTTTTGGGGGGTTACTTTTGTGGTTTTTGTAAGATCGATAAAAATTCAATTAATTGTTATTTTGATATAGTTATTTTGCAAAATTTTGAGGTTTTCTAATAATATAACTAGTTTTTCTTTTTCTAGGTTTACTAGAAATGTCTCGTGGTCTATAAAATTTTTTTTCAGGTTGTGATAGCTATTACTTGAGTTTTTTCTATAACGATTGCTTCAATAAGGTCTTTTGCAAAAATTTTACTAGTTTCTATTCAGATTATTTGAGTATGATTGATTTCTACTGTTTTTGGAATAAGTAATTCTGTTTGAAATTGATCTTGAAACTTGGTTTGTATTTTGAATTGCGGCTATTGGAATGGCTACTTTATTTTTTATTTTGGATTTTGAGTTTTTTTCTGTTTCAGGATTTTGTCGAGATATATCATTGCAGGGCGATTGGGGTCTTTAGTTGTTATAGTTTGATAATAGTGGTTTTTCTGGCTATTATTACTTTAAATGATTCGGTTAGGTAAGTTTTGATTTTTTAAAATGTTTTGGTAAAAAATTTTATTCGAGTTTTTTTATTGTGTTGGCGATTTGATTGACTCTGTTGTTTTTACTAACATCGGTTACACTGGGTCCTAATCGTCTTTAATAAGTAAACCAATTCTTGAATGAAGGCTTTTTCTTTAGAATTTGGGGTTTTCTCGTATATATTGGTTACTTTTGTAATCGTTCTACTAGTTCTTTTTCAGAGTCTTTTAAATGATTTATATGTGTTGAAGTTGTTTGAATGTTTGAGACATAATGTTATTTCAAGGTTTCTGTTTCTTGTGGTTTCGTTTTAGATTCTGCTGGCTATATTTTGTCTAATTTTTTCCAAGATCAATTTCTGGTTTGCAAACTGATGAAAGATGTGATGCTTTTTTCTTCATTGCTAACTTCTGTAATTGCGGTGTTAAAGTCATCAATAAAGTTTCATTTTTTTGTTTTTTTTTTGTTTTAGTTATGCGCATTGAAAAAGTAATCTTTTCTTACCAAAGTTTCTTTTCTTACAGCTAGTTTTTTCATTGTTTTGTTGAATAATCAGCGGATTTCGATTGATCTGATTGATCTGCTAGCATTGTATTATCATCACAATTTTTGCAAAGTTGTTTCTTAGAAAGCTCTATGAGATCTGTTTTGTTTGAAGTTGTCAATTATAAACCATGCTAAAAGAAAGACTTTGAAGATCGTCTCTTAATATAGCTTGTATGTCAGTGTCATTGAGGGAATTCTCGGATTGTATCTAAAGTTTGTGAAAAAGACATCCTTCTATCTTACAATTTCAGGTCGTCTTGTTGGTGATGGTGATATAAAAAATGATTCTTTTGATTCTAGGATAGAAAGGTAACCATAAATAGTTGGCAAGCATTATTTGTAAAAAATTTAATTTGCTGGTTGTGTTTCTTGATGTTGTTAATTTTTAAAGTTTTTTTTGAAATTTTTTGAAAAATCTCATCTGTTTTCTTTTATTTGACGGAGTACGGATGTTTCGTTCTAGTAGTAGGATTTCAATCGGTGCACAGATTTGGTAAGTATTTGTCAACTATCTTTTTTAGTCCTTTGCCTCTGGAACTTCATCTTTGCATAGACTATGGCTTTCGAAAATAAGTTGTTTATGAGCTTGCGACATTGCGTTTCAAAATTGCGTTGCGTTTTATCGAAAAACTAATTTTTAGAGTTTGTTTTTGTTTGTAAAAGAAATTTAAATTTTGTTTTTTGCGAGTGTTTTTTTTGGCTTGATTAAACCTGCTCATTGTTGATATGGTCTTATTACGAAATTGTATCGTGAGTTTTAAATGAGACAACCTTCAATAATTTTTTTTTTTCGTTTATTCCCTATGTTTGATTTTGACATAAATCATCAGATGAAAAACTGGTGCAACATCTAGATGTTAATTGTTCAAATTTCCTAACCAGTTTGTCTTTATTTTTTTGTGGCTGTTATCTTAAGTCCTCGGATCGTTTGTTTGTTGTGTATAGACGGGTTGGGAAGAGAGTAGATCAATTCAATTGAATGATGTCTTCTGCTCACAAACTCAAAAACAAGTTGCGTTCTCTGCATTTCAGTACTCCTATTCTTAGTTAAAAGGTTGAGGGTTGGAGAAAAGTAAATCAGTCCACACAGTTCACATACATTTAGAACACATTTTTTAGAGCTTACCATTTCCCAGAATTGTTTTAAGCCTGGTTCAAACAAAAAGTAGGAACGAAATGGTCAGCTGAAGTTGAATGATGAGTTTTATTAGGTAAAAAATTATAAAGTCGTGGGTAGTTTGGAAGGGTTGGAAAACTAATCGACACCTTAACTAGAAGGATGGATTGAATTTGAGGGTTTTAAATCTAATAGATCTAAGAAATTTCTTGTTGATTTTGATCTTAGAAGGATGTGAATAAAGTTTTTAAGACCAAATATCCAGAAAACGTCTTGAAAATGTCTTGAAAATGATGATCTTGTAAATTAAATGCCTATGAGGTCTTTGAAATAAAAATCCAAAGAAAAGCCTTCATGACCTTGTAAGTTAAATGAATTTCAAAAAAACCTTGATGATCTAGTAAATTAGTTTAAGTTGGTTTCTAAAGTACTAAATTTCAAAGAAAAAAAGAAACTTCATCTACCTGAACACTTTTCGTTGAATGCTTTAGATAAAAGAGTCAGAGGACGAAAAGGGACACTCCAATGAACGCTAATATTCCATGATAACCAAAAATTAAACTAATTTGGTTCTTTGTTTTCGACACCTAATTATCAGTTAGTCGTGGTTAGTTTGGAAGGGTTGGAAAACTAATCGACACCTTAACTAGAAGGATGGATTGAATTTGAGGGTTTTAAATCTAATAGATCTAAGAAATGTCTTGTTGATTTTGATCTTAGAAGGATGTGTTTAAAGTTTTTAAGACCAAATATCCAGAAAATGTCTCGAAAATGTCTTGAAAAAGATGATCTTGTAAATTAAATGCCTATGAGGTCTTTGAAATAAAAATCCAAAGAAAAGCTTTCATGACCTTGTAAGTTAAATGAATTTCAAAAAAACCTTGATGATCTAGTAAATTAGTTTAAGTTGGTTTCTAAAGTACTAAATTTCAAAGAAAAAAAGAAACTTTATCTACCTGAACACTTTTCGTTGAATGCTTTAGATAAAAGAGTCAGAGGACGAAAAGGGACACACCAATGAACGCTAATATTCCATGATAACCAAAAATTAAACTAATTTGGTTCTTTGGTTTCTGTTTGTTATGCAAAACTTCAACGAAATTAAACTTATCTTGCGACATTAAACTTGCGACATTGCGTTTCAAAATTGCGTTGCGTTTTATCGAAAAACTAATTTTTAGAGTTTGTTTTTGTTTGTAAAAGAAATTTAAATTTTGTTTTTTGCGAGTGTTTTTTTTGGCTTGATTAAACCTGCTCATTGTTGATATGGTCTTATTACGAAATTGTATCGTGAGTTTTAAATGAGACAATTTTCAATAATTTTTTTTTTCGTTTATTCCCTATGTTTGATTTTGACATAAATCATCAGATGAAAAGTTGGTGCAACATCTAGATGTTAATTGTTCAAATTTCCTAACCAGTTTGTCTTTATTTTTTTGTGGCTGTTATCTTAAGTCCTCGGATCGTAATTATCAGTTAGTCGTGGTTAGTTTGGAAAGGTTGGAAAACTAATCGACACCTTAACTAGAAAGATGGATTGAATTTGAGGGTTTCAAATCTAATAGATCTGAGAAATGTCTTGTTGCTATTGATCTTAGAAGGATGTGAATAAAGTTTTCAAGACCAAATACTCAGAAAATGTCTTGAAAATGTCTTGAAAATGATGATCTTGTAAATTAAATGCATATGAGGTCTTTGAAGTTAAAAATCCAAAGAAAACACTTCATGACCTTGTAAGTTAAATGAATTTCAAAAAAACCTTGATGATCTAGTAAATTAGTTTAAGTTGGTTTCTAAAGTACTAAATTTCAAAGAAAAAAAGAAACTTTATCTACCTGAACACTTTTCGTTGAATGCTTTAGATAAAAGAGTCAGAGGACGAAAAGGGACACTCCAATGAACGCTAATATTCCATGATAACCAAAAATTAAACTAATTTGGTTCTTTGTTTTCGACACCTAATTATCAGTTAGTCGTGGTTAGTTTGGAAGGGTTGGAAAACTAATCGACACCTTAACTAGAAGGATGGATTGAATTTGAGGGTTTTAAATCTAATAGATCTAAGAAATGTCTTGTTGATTTTGATCTTAGAAGGATGTGTTTAAAGTTTTTAAGACCAAATATCCAGAAAATGTCTTGAAAATGTCTTGAAAAAGATGATCTTGTAAATTAAATGCCTATGAGGTCTTTGAAATAAAAATCCAAAGAAAAGCCTTCATGACCTTGTAAGTTAAATGAATTTCAAAAAAACCTTGATGATCTAGTAAATTAGTTTAAGTTGGTTTCTAAAGTACTAAATTTCAAAGAAAAAAAGAAACTTTATCTACCTGAACACTTTTCGTTGAATGCTTTAGATAAAAGAGTCAGAGGACGAAAAGGGACACACCAATGAACGCTATTATTCCATGATAACCAAAAATTAAACTAATTTGGTTCTTTGGTTTCTGTTTGTTATGCAAAACTTCAACGAAATTAAACTTATCTTGCGACATTAAACTTGCGACATTGCGTTTCAAAATTGCGTTGCGTTTTATCGAAAAACTAATTTTTAGAGTTTGTTTTTGTTTGTAAAAGAAATTTAAATTTTGTTTTTTGCGAGTGTTTTTTTTGGCTTGATTAAACCTGCTCATTGTTGATATGGTCTTATTACGAAATTGTATCGTGAGTTTTAAATAAGACAATCTTCAATAATTTTTTTTTTCGTTTTTTCCCTATGTTTGATTTTGACATAAATCATCAGATGAAAAGTTGGTGCAACATCTAGATGTTAATTGTTCAAATTTCCTATCCAGTTTGTCTTTATTTTTTTGTGGCTGTTATCTTAAGTCCTCGGATCGTAATTATCAGTTAGTCGTGGTTAGTTTGGAAAGGTTGGAAAACTAATCGACACCTTAACTAGAAAGATGGATTGAATTTGAGGGTTTCAAATCTAATAGATCTGAGAAATGTCTTGTTGCTATTGATCTTAGAAGGATGTGAATAAAGTTTTCAAGACCAAATACTCAGAAAATGTCTTGAAAATGTCTTGAAAATGATGATCTTGTAAATTAAATGCATATGAGGTCTTTGAAGTTAAAAATCCAAAGAAAACACTTCATGACCTTGTAAGTTAAATGAATTTCAAAAAAACCTTGATGATCTAGTAAATTAGTTTAAGTTGGTTTCTAAAGTACTAAATTTCAAAGAAAAAAAGAAACTTTATCTACCTGAACACTTTTCGTTGAATGCTTTAGATAAAAGAGTCAGAGGACGAAAAGGGACACTCCAATGAACGCTAATATTCCATGATAACCAAAAATTAAACTAATTTGGTTCTTTGTTTTCTGTTTGTTATGCAAAACTTCAACGAAATTAAACTTATCTTTTGCGAAAATCAAAGCAGATTCAAAGTTCTGACGTAGTTGAAGCTTAGTTGACGTCTACTTGGTAGTTACTTTACCGTGAAATCGTTAGTAATTTTTTAAGCTTTATAAGACTTTGTAAATATAAATTTACGGCACAATTAGATGCAGCTAATATGATAGTATTAAACTCTACTGCACAAATAAATTATTTCTCAATTGTCTGCACAAAAATGGGACTTTTTATGGATTGAGCTTATAACTACATCCAAAAAAAAAAGAAAAGAACCACCCTTTTAATTCTACCTGACAATCCAAGAAAAGTAAACAAAACTGAAATCATTGAAGAACTTGCTCAGTCGATTGACTTACACACAAACTTTTTAGGCATTAAAACAAAACTTTTCGGCAATTATAACCTAAATTTTATCAACATCGATGATAAAGATTCACTTGATACACTTCTGACACCATAAAGTCTCCATGTCACCCATAAATCATTTCCTGCTAACTCAAAATCACAAATAGACTACATGATCATCGGTCTTAGTGTGAAAGAACAAGCCAACAAATCATCAATCCTAGATACACCTCCTATGAAAAAGATCACTTAGCAAACCCTTTCATAACTACAGTGGAGGGTATGAGAGAACTTCTCAAACTTAAATGCAAGAAAGCGGCAAGGCGCATCTGACAATTCATCATACACTCTCGAAGATGGTTGCAATGAAAATTAAACATATCCTACATTTTTTAATGATTACTTGAGAAGTAATCTTTTTCCAAAGAAGCTATAAAAAGCAACTGTCTTTCCAATATACAAAAGAAATGATCCTGACTTTCCTGAAATTTACATGCCTGTCCCAGTTGCAGGAGTATTATCAAAATTGTTTGAAAGTTATTACATAAACAATTTAATTAATATCTTTATCTGAAAATTTTTTTCAACCCTCAGTTTGGCTTTAGAACATCGTGTCGAACATTTGATGCTATTTTTATTTTTATGAAACCATTCAGAAAACCAATTGATACCTATTATTTGGTTGCATGCTCATTATTAGATTTCTCGAAAGCTTATGAATCTATTGACCATAACCATTTAAAACAAAAACTCAAACCACTAAATTTTCTGAAACTGCCATAGACTTAGTAAACTATTTCAAAAGCGACCGAGTTCTGAAAGCAATACTAAATAACACTGATTTGGACCGGATCACAGTTCCTCAAGTTTTCACTTAGGGCATTGTATTAGAACATCTCATTTTCAACCTGTACATCAAGGATCTTAACACTCAACTGACTAACTCATACAAAAAAATTCAATATGCAGATGACACAGTTTTTTTCCTTGACGGTGAAAATTTTGAAACTGAACTAAGAGATCTGTTAAATTTTCCAGTATTTTATCAAAGTCCTCAGTCTTCTCATAGTCATAAATGACCATCACTGAGAGTTAGTTTCACCAAGATGCACTATTCTTAGAGGGTAAAAAGTTGCCTAGCTACCCACCTTACGAATCCGAGCTTTTTAAAATCACCGGGTATGAACCCTTCCTAAGGATACATCATAGGATTAAGAGTGCTAAAAGCATTGTGGCGGTTGCCATTCATGGCAACTTCGGGAAAGCCCATTTTCCACAACTAGCGTTCTCAACATCAAGGAATTCTGTAGAACACAGTCCCCCGTTTCTGGTCTCCACTAACACAGAAAATTGTACCAAAATTCGTCTCTATCCGAAGACCTGCGAGACTACTAATGGCACTTGGTCTGGTGGCTTTCAAGGCAGTATCCAGCCGGCGCATGCGCAACACAAAAATGTCGAGTGACCCCCAAGGCTTGCGTTTGCCGAAGCAAGGCCCCCAAGGTTCGCACTTACGTCTTTGAGCACTGGGCAATGCGGCGTGAGACGTTTGCAGAAACGGCCTCGTTTGATGAACCATCGGTGACATATTGGAAGCTCGTGATCCAATAAATCGCGCAGGTAATAGGAAGTAAAAATACCTGCCCGACAGCCCAAAAACTCAGACCAAATCTCCAGGATACATCGGGGTAGATCCGATTACTGCGAACCCTACCGCAGAGGACTACATCACTCGGGGAGGTGCCACACTAATGTATCCCTTAATCAAAGTACTTTAGGGGACACTTACTCCAAGGTAATACCAGAAAAAAAACTGAAATTATCGTCCTCAAATGAAAACATGTTAAAAAAGATGAAAACAATACACAATTGCCCTGGACAAAAACATTATGAAAGAAAAAGTAAGCGTGAAAGGTCTCGGATCAATTTCGAACCAATTTTTGAGTTTTCAAGGCGAATTGATCAAAAATTGCCACAAAAATTGATCAAAAAACCGGTTCCTTTTAAAACAAAACTACTACACTTGAGATTATTCGCTGTCAATCACTTACACTACCCTGCCCTCCTCATAAAAAAATTTCAGCAAATTTGTCAATAGCAGTAGAAAAACAATTAAACTGTGCATTTAAAATTTGCTGATTTTGTTCAAAACTCGATTTATTTTCCGATGTTAATTTAAAACGCAATGTATTACCAGTACCATTGTTTCTCGACTGGAAAATAATTTGCCATTTCCGGAGATTAAAACACTTCTGAATACCACCGATCGTAAATTCGCAAAATGAAAACAATCAAATAATTGTGAACACAAGAAAAACAATTGTAATTTGTCGAAAGTTTTAATGGACCGTATATTGAAAGCTCTTTTTTTTTAAAAAAAAATAGTAACAATTAGGCTCAGGTTACAAGATGACAAAATCAATTAATAGAATATCCTTGCTTACAGAAAAAGAGAAGCAGTTTATAAAATTTAAAACCTACGTTTATTTCAAGGAGAACCAACAGTGGCAGCCATTCAATAGAAAAATTTGATCGAATGATTTCAAATTTCTTTCGTGAAGTTTTTTTAGTTTGTGATACTAATCTATTTTTCAAAAAAATCATTGTAACCGAGGTTACACTCAAGAGTCCCTTCATCACGTATTCCAGTCAAAATCCTTGGAATTTTCTAGATATGGAAGTGATAATGATAAAAGAAGATGGCAAGAGATGAATTGTTTTTCAATTAAAATTGATACAGGTTACGTTTCTTCAATAAGAACACGCAATTCGACACGAGAAATTATATTATACAAGAGCTACAAATAAAAAAAGTTCGTCGAAAGTTCTTTTGTCATTTATTTTTCCGAGTATGCAAGCGGCGTTCGCAATCTGTATTGAAAGGGAGATTCTCTGTTTTAAAAATCTGCCTGCTCTGGGTTCCTCAGTGCATATGCTTAGGTTCTCACAAAACTTGATCGAAAAAATTTCTATGCTGGAGCCGGTCAGGCCCTGAATCTCAAAAGCTAGCGGTTGAAAAAGACATCCATCATCTACAAAATCTTTATACTTGTTAATTTTTTGCTCTTCCGCTTCAGCGGCAGCCGTACCAGGGTTTCGAAGAGACCCGGTAATAATCCTACAAGGAGCTAAGGAGTCTACTACCGTTACATCCCACAAGAGCTGATTACCAACAGCCCATTGAACGAGCGTCAAACCGTCTGGTCTCTTGTGATTGGTCCTGTAGATATGTCGTGGTTCTAAAACAGACGGAATGTGAGTAGAAGATAAACTCTGCTTTATAAGGGCATTCAGGTTTGAATGCCTAGAGAATCTCCCTGAACTTTTGAGGCAAGAGGCATGACAACCTTCCTCGGTAACGTCTTTTCCGCACACGCATTTATGCCGTTCGCATATTTTTGAGCCTAATCGAAGTCCTGTGGCAATTCTGAGTTGTTGGTTCGACATTTTAAACCTTAAAATTTTGAACGGGATGACGTTCAACCATTGGGAGCCAAATCTATCTTGGAACGCGTTGAATCTTTTTAGGTCCGTTGGCTTGAGTCGTAAAATCAAGTCTGCAATTTCGCTGTCAAAAACTGGCTCTGTTCAATGTTTTGGATTTCCTTTTCCGGAGCCATTTCAATTTTTTTAAGTTCAAACCACATTTTAAGCGCATCATCATAGGTTCCATCCACTTGATCCAAACCAAAGTTCTCGCTCTAGGCATTTTTTGCTGCCAGGAGAACTGCTTGTAAAAACTGGTTTTCATCCATTTTCACATTAGTGACCTTGCAAAACGAAATTTCTTAGTAATTTGTTGTAGCTATCCAAAAAATCATTTTGCAAAAAACAAGGACTCGTAAGCAAAAAATAAAGGAGTTTTGGCATGCTAAAGCAATTTTTCAGGAGTTAAAAGCCATAATGGGCGTCTAGTTTGTCAATGACATCCGAGATTTTTTCAAGCGCGTTAATTTTTTTGTCAACAATTCTTTTCGGCAACGTTAGCCGATTGGAGATCCTTAAATGAGGAATTCTTCTTTTGTTTTTATTTTTATTTTTGGGGCGTATTTTTCGAAATTAGGTTAAAATTGAATTATACTGTGTACTCGTAATCGGTCCCAAAAAACAAAGTTCGAACTTCTCAGTGCTCAAGCTCAGGCTGTAAATTTGTTCCAATTTCAGAATGTTTTTAAGGTCCCTGAGTACTACCTCATAGTCGTCGGCTAAATTTCCATTATCTAAATACCAGATAATAATTTTCGACTCCAACTGTTTGACTAATGTCTGAATTGTTTCCATAAAAAGGGTTTGGGCTTCAGGATCACCTTGCTGAGTTCCGTTTTCTGACATTATGACAGAGTTTCCGTAAAAAAGGTAAATAGAATTACAATACGCACAATGGGTGTAATTATACAATTCGGGGCGATTTGAATAGACATGATTCAGCCTTCAGGCATTCTTAAAATCTAGTTTTAAAAGAACATTGCGTTTTGGATTGTGGTCGCGTTCAATAAGGTTTCGAAACGAGTATGCAGCTATTTCTGCTCCTCGTTTGGTACCGCATCCTACCTGTACGTTTCCGAAAAGTTTTTGTCGCTCTGAGAGGGCCTTGCTTCCAGCGCATTTAGACGCGATAAGTCTCAGCGTGTTGCCTGTGGCAATCGGTCTCAACCCTCCGTCTATCTTTATGAGGGTTATAAGCTTTGCGCCGAAAAAGAAAGGTCTTAGGGGTTCGGGTATTTTGCCATCTCCAATGAGGTTTATCAGCTTAGTAAGCGATTTCGGTCCTGCACTGCCATTCGACCTACTAACAAGATCTTTAAAAATTTGAGGAACTATTTTATGAAGACCTGCTGCTGATCCGTTCGGAAAGGACATTATCGCTTTGTATAGGTCAAAATCGGTTAAGAAAAAACTATCTAACTTTTCTGGATTTGGAGCTTCAAAATTGGGCTCGCTGAGGGTGCTTAGACAACATTTTTTGATAGTTATTAGTTGAAAAAGGAGCAAATTTATCATCCGAAGCAGCAAACTTTATTCCTCCTTTTATATTTCCTTCACCGAGCTTAGTACTTATTAGCTTTTTTCTCTGCTCGAGGTCACTCAGAGGCGGGTTTGAAACTTGGGGATGGGGTTTGGAAGTGATACGTCATTTGCTCGAATTTTTTCATTTATCGAAGAGCTCATGCTTGTGATCTGTTTGAGTCCACTTCTTTTCGGTTGCTCCAAAAAAATAAGAACGACGTTAAAAAAATTAGCCATTTGGTAACATCTTCTACATTGTAGACGATGTCATTCAGTCTGTCCGACAGACTTTCCGCCAAGGTAACACGCGAGTCTTTTGGTACTCTCTTGAGTACTCGGACTTTTGAGGTGGCTGTATTAAGATAATTGTCTAGCACTAAATTATTACCTATTTTTGCTTTATAAACAGATTTAATAGCAACGCATAAAGGCACACTGAAACCATTGGGTTTTCTTAGAGTCGCTAAGAGAAATATTTGCCAAACCGATACGATACCAACTAGAACAACAATCACATCCAATCCAATTTATCAGTCCTGGAGGTTTTAAGCAATCTTTGCTTGTACACTCTTTGTTGTTTTTCCCCATCTTGACTCAGCATAAAGGTTAAAAAAAGGATTTTGACTGGACTTTAGGGGACTGAACATTCCATGAGAAGCGGTTAGTGGGAATTTTATAAATCAGCAAATAAAAAAAAAAGACAATTAATATAATTTAAATTTTAAAATCGAATTACAAAAATCAAAAACATGGAACAATCTCACCCGAGCTCAGTAGGTCCAGCGGTGTACCACCAGACTCTTCAAGCCAGTCGCAGTTTCCCACCTCCCCACAGAAAGGCACTTGACAGACCTGTCTCTAAAATCCCTCAGAGGGCGCTCCACAAACAGGCACAAACATCAAACATAACAAATCTGTTTAATAAGATTATTACAACAATTTTTTCATTGTGATGCACTTAATTGCTTAAAATTTGTATTTTGAATTTTTTCTCAAGAATTTTTGCCAGAAACATGATTGCGTAGCAATCAAATAACAGGTTTGTGAATTTGACCACGAAAGCTGAAGGATGGTTATTTGATTATGTTATTTAGTATCCCAGTGGAAACCTAATTTGCAAGAAATTTTTGCTAAAAAGTAAATTTCAAACGTTTGCAAGCAAATTGCAAGCAAATTGCAAGCTAATTTGCAAGCAAATTTGCAACCTCATTTGGGAAACAACAGTTGCAAGCAGTCCGTGACTCTTCATGCTTGAGCTAAATTGTTGTGAGTTTCTGAGTGCGACAAACCTCAAGGTTTGAAATGTTTGTCTTTTTTGAGTATGGATGTTTTGAAAGTCGTAATTATTCCTCTCAGAATAGTTGTAAATTGTTAGAGCACTTTTTTTTCAGAAGCGCAAGTTCTGTACGTCTTTTCCATTCTATAAGCAATTCCTAGATCTTCTTTTGTGATTGGCGGAAGTACTTTTTTTATCTGATTAGGTTTTAAGTTTCTCTCTTTGTACAGATTGTCCATCAATGCGGAATGATTGTCAATTTTTTAGTTGCCCTCAGGAATTGACTCAATCAAGATTTGCATTGGCATTTGTGAGACTCGAAATTGTTCATCTGCCACTGATTTCTTTGAAGACACTGAGCCTGATTCCTTAAGTTTTATCCTTTTCAATTTACCTTTGATCGATCTAGCTTTGTTATGCTTTGTTCTTCACTTTTAATTTACTTTCTAAAGTGTACACAATTTTTTTTTACGTCACACATCGAACGGCATAAGTCAACTTTGATTTTCAGATGTCTTCAAAATTTTCTTGTTATCAAATTTCGATTATAAATTTTTGATTTTGTGCGGGCTCAAATTAAGTTTAAAGTTTTTCCTCATGCTTAAATTCCAAGATACAAAAGTGGGTCAAGCTCCTAAAGAATTCATCTCAGAGGCATCTGTAGGTTATTATTAATTTTTCAAATTTGAGCACTCGAAGATTTCTAAACATGGATGTAGAAAACGCCAACCCAGTTACATCGAGAAATGCGGGCGGCAAAAATAACGGAAAAACAACGGTACGTCAGAATTTTGAAATGTTAAGGTTGCTTGTCTGTTAAGTCTGGCAAATTTAAGTGTTGCAGCACTTTAAAGTTGACTTAATTCGGTTTCAGACAAACAGAGGTCCACGAACTGCTTTCGGGAATATAACAAATGCGACTGTCGCGGCGCAGAGCCTAAATGTCTCCAAAGCAGAAAAAGTCGGCGATGTCGCCAAATTCAGCCATTTCGCTAAAGAGAGTAATCCTCAAAGAAGTCCGGAGCGGTCTGATGAAAGTATGGAGATTGACTGTGAGTAACATGGTCAATAACGGAAGCATATTTTATTTTTCGATTGACTTCGTTAATTTTGACCAAATGTTTCAGCTATCGGAGATTCAGAGATTATATTTACGTTGTCTCTGATTGAAATTGCTTTCCGTGAGCCAGAGTATTGTTCAGATGCATTGACCTACTGGAGAGAAGCAGAGGTTTGTAAATTTTGACGCTATTGATTTTTACTATTTGAACATGTACAGTGAGGCGTTAAATATCAGCGAACAGTCAAATTTGGCTTTTGAACATATGAGATACCAAATCTGAACTGCAGATGAAATAAGCTTTCAAAGTTGATAAAATGAATGCCGGAACTAGATAGATTGGATAAATTGTTTATCTGAACTGCCAGTCTGTGTGATTTTTAACTGGTTAATTACGAAAAGGTTGGACTTATTACGAAAACGAACTGAATGGGTTATACTCGGCTACTTTAAGATTCGATCCTAATTCTGCTTGCAGAGATTGTTCCTGCCGTCGCCCAGGTACTTGCGTCGGCAGAGAGAAATTGACAATGATATGAGATCGACCCTGGTTGACTGGCTTGTCGAGGTAGGGGAGGAGTTCAAATTATGTAACGAGACACTGTATCTATCAGTCGCTTACGTGGACAGATTTTTGTCAGTCATGTCTTGCACGAGAGACAAACTGCAGTTAGCTGGTGTCGCAGCAATGTTCATTGCCTCGTAAGTAAATATACCAAAAAAAACTAGATTTAACAGATGTCATCTTGATCCAAACTTCTAAGTTTGATGTTATTTGAATTGTTTTAAGGTAATCAAGTGTAAAATGATAAGTGATTGTACCTTTTACCAGACCGGTCTTTTACCAGAATAACATGGACCTTTTACCAGACTCAATAAACAAATTTGATTGACAGATGTAATCGCGCCGTTTAGTCTGGTTAAAGACATTGTTTTCACGGTTTCTCAGTGAAGTTTTGTTTGTTCTAACCGCTTCCTCTTCGAATCTTCCAGTAATTTAAATTTATCTTACTAGAATTATTGCATTGTGGTCTTGTAAAAGGTCGGTCTGGTGAAAGACCTAGCCCCATAGGTCGTGATGTTTTTCGCGTTTTAAAAACTGTAGAAAAAATTTGGGATCTACTTAACAACCTCTACCCTTTTCAAGACTGCAGCAAAGGAGGGATTATTAATTAGATCCAAAATTTGCTCGCGCTGGCTGAAATTTGATTTTTATGGCTTGACCTTTGATTTATTTGTTTTTCCTTTAGTTCAATGATTTTTTGTAAATTCAAAGGCTTTAAACCTGATTTAATTGCAAAAAATTCGGATTCAGTTTCTTTTTATTTCATCTGTTGACTAGGTTTGCATTTCGAAACCAAACTAATTGTCTCCATCGCAGAAACGTTTCAAACTAGAAATATTCTAAAATGGGCCAATTGGTTATATTTTGATATTTCCCTGTGTAACCCTAGTAACACAAATTATAGCCCGTAGTTTGCCAATTTTTCAAATTTGACTTAGAGAAGATATGCTTTCAATCATAAGTGCTAAAAAGATATGCTTCAATCATAAGTGAAATCATACAAAATGCCATTATGGCAGCGCTTAAATCCGTATAAAAAATAAATTCGTATAATCCGTGCCGTATTGAAAAACCAGTAAGTTTTTTAAGCTTAGTGCAAGTTTTGAAAAACTTGCTTGTGCAAAATAAAGCACAGTGAAATATCTTTCCTAGAACAATCAACCAAAAAAATTTCGTAATGTTGCATTTTAGCGTGAAAACTTCTAAATGTGTTTTTTTTATTTATTTTTTCGTGTTTATTTGTTCATTTACTCTTCTTTAATTGTCTGTTGGCTATGCTAATTGATTTATCAGGATTATTTACTGGGGGATATTGAATGGGAAATATCGTAATATGATATAAAGCGTTATGTTGAAAGGAAGTTTTCAACTGATTTGCAGGAAATACGAAGAAATTTACCCTCCTACTGCCGTAGAGTTTGTCAACTTGACTGACAATACATACAACGCCAGACAGCTGCTGAGGCTGGAAAAATCAATGTTGAAAGCCTTGAAATTTGAATTATCACAGCCGTCCTCCAATGCCTTCTTGAACCATTTCTTAAAAGAGTATGATGACCTAATTTGCGAAACAGATCCAGAATCTCTGTTGGAACTGGAAAATCTCTCAAAAGTAAGGTCAATATCTGTCAGAATGTGGAATGAATTTTTTAAATGATCGGTTACTATGACAAGTTGGTAATTCTACTTAACAATTCGTCCCTTATTAAAGAGCATCGAGAATATTATAACACTTCGGAATGTAATTTTGACTTTTCAAACGGCCCTGCGCGAGTTACTTCTGATGAATTGCTTTTGAATGAAATAATTTTTTCTCAATTTTGATTTGGGCTGTCCGAAGGTTTCGGCAATTATCTTACGTGTATATTTTTTCCAGTATATCTGTGAGCTGACACTTCTGCAAGGAGAGACTTTCCTGTGCTTCCTGCCATCACAGAAGGCAGCAGCCTCATTGTACGTGGCAGCAGCTGCTCTCAATATGGACAAATGGGTAAGATGTCGTCACAAATCATTTAGTTGCTCGCATGTCATTTTGAAGAGTTTGAACGTAGAGAAGACTCGTAAATAGGTCTTGGTGATTTTTTTTATGATAAAGTTTGCTCACGCTCAGTTTTGATTTTTCGCGGTTTGACTTTTTAAGTTCAGTGCATTTTCATTGTTAAAAGGAAGGCAAACTCCACTATCGAACTGCATAAATATAAAGGTCACGAAAAACGTGATCGACTTCTAATTTCGAAACTGGAAATAAATTATCAGATTTCCCAGCAAAATGAAAGTTTAGCCTATTGATCCAGTTTTCTCAAATTGGGTTAACTTTAGCAAAAAAGTGTCTATCATAAATTGTTCTACAAACTCAATTAAGGCCATCTATGTTTTTCTTCGAAATTTTCAGTTTTCTTGCGTTCATTACTCTTTTCCGGCTGTCAGTTTATGTCTTTTTTTCCCACAAAGGTTCTTGATAATTATGAGCCAATGATAATTTTCTTGTAGATGTTTCGTGTTTTTTGACGTTCTATTATCTTTTGCTTCAGATGGAGAGTGTTCCAAAGAAGTGTGGATTTTCACTGAGGGAACTAGAGAGCTGCATTCGGTACACCCACAAATACTACAGCCTCGCCCCCAAACTCACCTGGACTGCAATTCAGGACAAATACAAGGACGAAAGGTCGGTGTATTTGTATTAATTAAAAAGAAATAAGAATTGCCGGCTGCTGTACAAATTGCTTTCATTCGAAAAAAAGAAGGGCCGGTTGCTATACAAATTGTTTTCATTCAAAAAATTAAAGAATTGTCGGTTGCTGTACAATAGTTTTGAAATTAAAAAAAAATGTTCGTTATCTGTAGAATTCACATAATTTTGGAGTTCTTCAGTAAATTAATCTGTTTTGTTGACTTCATTTAATAAAAATAGAATCAATTTCTCGGTGAAAAATTGCGCATCACTGGCTTAAGGTTTTTGTCACTAAAAAAGTACTTCAAAGATTTTTCTGACAGGTTTTTCTCGGCACAATCTGTTTGATTTAAATGGGCGTTGAACGGGAAAGGATATGCCACTCGATCTCAGCTGGCGTCTCTATTTGTAGTACTTACTAATATAAACAATTATAATCAGTGTATTAAGTTGAAACTTACTTTGAAGCAGAACTTATCAGCCAAATTCTGAATTTTGTTTAGATTCGGTGAAGTTGCTGAGCGTGTCTGCCCTAAGAACATCCCACTCCCTCTGGGAATATGAGGATGCGGCTATTTATTTCCGACTTGTTCTAGACTGGAACTGGTTGTTGGATTACTCGATTTACTAAAGAGTTCAGCTAACAAGAAAAAGGCAGTCAAATGGTGCTATGAGTATGAATTAGGCACACAGAACATACGAAATGAGGCTACTATTATTGCGAACATTCATTATGCAATGTAACTTTTGTAATTTTATACGTATTTTAATGAGTATTTAGGAAATCGTTTTAGACTTGAATTTGAATTTTAAGTTGCTTCAAATGCCACCTTTATTTGTTTGAAATAATTCTTGTGGGCGTGTGTGGACTTTGAGTCAATGTGTTGTGTGTAGAAGCATACCATTTAATGCAATAATCCAACTTGTGATTCCTCGTTTTCAATAGTTTAATTCAGAAGGCTTCAGAAAAAATTAACTACTGATAAGATGAAGAAATAAAGCGATTTCGAAAGATTAGTCGAAAAGTTTCGTTTCATAGCGAAAGTTTCGTTTCATAGCGAGCGTGTCTTATTAGCTATTTCTTGAAAAAACTCAGCATTTAACTGATTCAGATTGAAAATCAGTCCGTTGAGGGGGGATGATTTGTTAACATTCAAAAAATTGTTATGTTTTACTGTTAGTTTTAAAAAAAAAAACACAAATTGCTAACCCTGCCTAGTGATCAATTTTCTCAAATCGCGTTAAAATAATTGAAATGTCTATAACTTGTCCTTGAAGTTCAAAGGGCGTTGTGGCGATTTTTTTCTTAGCAATTGGATCAATTAGATTTTAACTAGAAAACAAGGGAATTTGTTGTTTTGCGTGCATTGACACTTTTCCAACTGTCGGTTTTTGTTTCCTTGGGTTCAATGATTCTTTCCTAAATGGCTGTCTTGCATGAATTGACCCTTTTGCAACTCTGTGTTTGTTCCCTTGCGTTCTATGATTCTCCTTGCGTTCAATGATTCTTCCCTAACTATGCATGTGAGTTTTTGCCCATAAAACTATAGATTGAAGGAACTGTTTTAATGATCAAATTATTGTTCCCACCTTCGACACGGGAGGAAATTCGTCTCCGGGTGTTAAAGTTTGTTTTGAGGTTCCACACAAAATTAGGTACCACAAATAATCATAAGAATGCTCCTAGGTATGTCAAGTTGTAAAACCCTGTCAGTCGTAATTCGAACGACATGAAAAGTTTTGCAGCAAATGTTTTCAACGTTCAGGTCAACCGGTTAACGTTTTGTTTTTTTTTGGTCTAATTTTGCGCAAGTAAAGCGAGCTAAAAAAACGTATTGAAAAAAATTCTCGTTTCAGAAAACAAAAACGTAGTTTTACTCCATGTGAATTAGTTTTGTAAGTTGCATTTGGCGTTTTTTCTTAGCGAAAAAAAATTCTTTATCTGAATAAAAAATTTACGCTAATAATTTAAAAAAAAAATTTTTGACATTTTTTTTCAGTTGTTCATTTTGCTTATTTTCATCTGTCGATTATGCTTAATTAATTAACTCGAGTATTTTGATCAGCTCTAAAACCGCTTTTTATTTGAAACAAATGAACAATAAAACCGAAATGTTTTTAAAAATGGTCGGAACATTCTGTGGTACTTGCTCAGACACCGGTTCTTCTTGTTTTGATTCTCTCATTTTTTAGTATCCCTCATATTTATTGAAATATTTTCACTTGCGAGAGCAAGTGTCTTGTAATTGGGAACAAGACTAGTTTTTCTCGTATACAACTTTTCTTACACATTATTTTCTTACTTCTTTTCTCTTAATTTCTCTAAATATCTTCTTAGCCTAGTGGTAACTCAGTTGACGAATCCTAGACGGACCTTGTTTTTTTCCAGTAACAATAAAATTGAACAATGTTCGAGAAAAATTCAATTGTTCATTCTACTTTCAGAGGGGACTTGAAAGATTAGAAAAGATTCAGTAAATGTTTTTTTTTCTGCTTGAAGATGGTCGGTAAGGATTTTTCATGGTAGTTGGAAATGCAAGTGTTGTTCATTCTAATTTTAAGGGGACTTCTATCGTGACGTCTATCGGGATTGAACTTCTATCGAGACATACGAAGATATAAATTTTGGAAGAACTATTTTCAACTTATTTTTTTTCGACTAATGTTTTTTTATTTGTTGTATCGCAAGTGGTTCGAATCTCCGCTTCGCCCCTGTGTTAGATATTTTCAAGTCTCTATTGATAGCTACTTAAAAAAAATCGATTGTCAAGCGATCGTAGCGCAGATGCCGCCTAGCTTGCCATGATATATATTTTAATGTATCTCAAGCTGAGCGAAGCACTTTTTTGTTAAAAAAGCCCGTTCATTGTGGGGTTTCACATTAATTGATCAAATGGCAGGCCAATAAGGCTTTCCAATAAGCACAAATCAATAAGTGTTAATGGAGGCGAAAATGGGGCTGGAATTATGCTTTCAAAAGCGGACTTAAAGCCCGCTGAGAAACAAAAATAGCGGGGTTTAAATGGTAGCGGGATATTAATTTCAACCAATCAGATTCGAGCGTCATGATCAAGCTTTCAAAATGGCATAAATAATGCTTTTTGGGCCGTATAACTAAAAAGGCCCTCCATCTCAATTGAGTTCAGCCATTTTTTATAAATATATTAAGCCGAATTGCTCAGCGACGAAAAATCTTTTTTTTTTCAAATCCTTGCATTTGTACCTTGTTTCGAATTGGTACCTCGAATGAAAACAAACGTTTAACTGGTTTGTTTCAAGCAAAATCAGATATTTCAATTAATAATCAAAACGGGTCCAGTTATGAAACAGATTATAGCCTGCGCATTCTGAATCCGATTTTCTGGAAAATTTCCCAAACAGTTTACTCACTGGCAAGAAAAGCCGTATTGGAAATTTTTTACATCTCCGTGTAATTATGAGCAAAAAAAAGCGAGTAACATTACGTTTATGAAAAAAAAAAAACGGTTATGTAAGCTATTAAAAACTTTGTTCTACCAAAGATAAGCAAATTGTGGAAGATTTATCGAGCGCTTCCCTGGCCTTGAGAAAATAAAATAAAAAAAAGTTAAAAAAAAATCATTAAAATAAATTTGGATAGTTTTTGTTTTTCGTTAATCATTTTTAAAACAACTGTAAAAAATTCAGGCTTATTCTAATAGTTTGAGCGTTCTTTACGGTCCTCTTGAGTTAGGACCGAAGTGTATAACTCATAGAGTAATTTCGGATAGGGTACACCGTCTGCTCGTCACGCTATCTTATTTTCGGCCGGATAGATTCGTGCAACTTCTTAGTCTAATACCAATCCTTATCTTACTCTTATACTATCTAGTCTCAGGTTGTTTAACTAGTCTCTGCTAGGCTCAATAGATCTAGGGTATACTGGTTTATTGCGGTTGCTGAAGTCTTCTTGGAGAGTCAACTAATTTCTAAGTTAAATTCAAATCTCTCTGGTGCTGAAATTACAAGTAATTTCAGCACTTACAAATAAGTGGATTGTTAGTCAGATGGATCATGATTGGTTAATATTAAATACTTTACATTGGTAAAATATCTAATTTATCCAATCATAAAATGTAGTTTAGATCAGGTTCCACCCATCCGGGTTTTGCAGAGTTTTTTAGAATAGTCTTTCTGTAATTCAAAGGATGGATGATGGACGTTGGTGTTTGGCGAACATCATATTTCTTCTGGGTTCTCTTGTTAGAGAAGTTCCAGGTTCGATCGTTGTGTCATCTCATGACAACGACTGGGTTTTCGCAACAAACTCAAATCTGATTTCAGAATGGTTGGCTATGTCAGGTTTTTCTGTTTCATTGATGAGAACTTCTTTGTGTTTTGATCTTGTCTGGGAATGGCGTGGAGATTGTGCGTGGAGGGGATGCCTGGTTACTCGGATCTGTACGTATACTTGAACATCGAGGTGGTCATTGGTCTAGTTCAATGAAGTCCTTTTCTGCGAAGTCAAGTCGTACTCTAAATCCTTTGAGTTGTGATTGTGGGCGGCATATTGATTGTGGTTGGCCATTCTTTTTCGAGTGTAGTGGGTTCATTTTGTCTTTGGATGTTCGTCTTTGGTGTTGTATGCTGATCTATATATTGCATAATATAATTCACATTTTATAAAACTTTTATTAGTTTAATGTTTTTTAATTATGATTTTGGTTAGTTGTTTTCACAAAAGCTTTTTGTTTTAGTTCAGTTATTTTGAAGAGTTACTCACCCTTGAGTAGCTCTTATTAAAAATAGGAGTGTGGTCACAAAGCGTGGATGTAGCGCGGTGGGTTAGGCCGGCTATAGAGCATGCTCAGGACGTCTTCTTCTGGTGGGTTAGGCCAGGAGTGGGAGTATGATTGCATGCGGTTTTTGTGAGAGGTCCTGTTATGTGACAACGTTTTATGTTGGTTTTGTGTTGTTCTTTCTGATGTTACTTTGGTTGTGTCCCTTTTTCAAAAATCAAACTGTTTTTGGTATGGGTTTGTCTTGCGACTTTTTTGTGTTTTATTACTTCTTTCTTAGACTTTATAATAGTCTTCAAAAGAATAAAGTATCCAGTTTTAAGCTGGATTAATCCGGTTTGGGTACCGTTGGTTTTCTTTTCTTAGTCATGCTGTTATTTTATGATTTGTGGTGTTTAGTAAGCTGCGTTGGTTAGTTTGGTTTAGTATATAATTCCTTTCCAACCGGGTTAAAGGAAAGTTTGAAACTTGTTATCGTGTGTTAGAGTTGTTTATAGTGAAAGCTTGAAACTGAAATTCATTATTTAAACAATTCTTCGTGGGCGAGCTGTGCGAATTTGGATAGAATTCTTGTGCGAGTGAATGAAAATATCAAAAGGTTAGTACTGCATTTGCTTCTTATTAATTTACTACATAGAATTTCAATTTTACTGCTAGTTGTTGGGGAAAATTAAGTTACAAATTTTCATCATTATTAGATTTACTGCATTTGGAAAAAATTTATAAATTAAATTATTGCATTGGTATTATTTTTATTTAATTATTTGGTGCAAAAAATTAATAGAGTTTTAAACAGTTTGAAAAAATTTTTAATTTTCATTTTCTTTTGTGAATTTTTCAGATGATCGTTGGATGAAGGCTAAAATTCTAAAGAAGACATGAATAAAGAATGGTTAGTTTCTAATTTTATTAACTAGTTAATAATATGTATAGTTCATACTTACCTGTTAGTCGTCGGGGAAGAAACCGTGGGGGAAGATGTCGTGGATGAGATCTGAAGTTGTTAGTAATTTAGCTAAGATGCGGATGATATTTTGGTTTGAAGCAGTGGCCAGAGCAATTGAAGTGCTTTAATGGTGGTTAGTTCTTCAGTGCCAACTGCAAACTCATAAGGTGTGTTTTGGATTAGATTATATAATTTGTGATTGAATTTAGTGTTGTGGATGAATTCTAAAATGGGGATTTCTATAGGTTGAACAAATTCGTGTGGGAGAAAAAAGGGTCGGGATTCTTCTGCGTTGAAGGTCTTGGTGATGGGACAAAAAATATACATTTGGGTTATGGGATCATAATTTCGAAGAATACCATGAAGGTTAGTATCTTTAATGCAATATGTGAAGTTAAGAAAGAATGGTGAGGTGTATTTGGAATTGATGAATTGAAAACGGTGGTGTGGTTGTCTGGAGGGGGTGTGTAGGTCGAAGTGATTTTGGATAAAACGATAATATGTATATGTGTGAGTTTGTTTAGTGCGCAACATAATATCGTGTGAGCAGTGCAAATCTCTTTCATGTGGTGCAAGGAAATGAAAGGTTAGTGAAAATATTTGGAAGCGTTCTTTAAAACTTTCGTAAGCTTGTGTGTCTGTTAGTGCTTCTGAAATGATGTGGTCAAATTTGCGGTCAAAGATATTGAGTGTAAATACATATGGTGTTTTAATGAAAAATTTTTCTGTGATTTGTGGGTTAGCGAAGCGATCGTCGTCTAAGAATTGATCTTGGTTAGTTCTGATGATGTTATGATCGTAATATTCTAGCGTATATTCGTTAGCTCGGGGTGCAGTGTATGTTTTTAGTGATTTTTTATATCCGATGTAAGTAAATTGTCTAGGTGTTAGTGGTGTAGTGAGTCGATATAGCATGTCCTTATTTCGTTCTATATCGATGTGAGTGTTAGATAAAGGTAAGCAAAGGGGATTAGTAAAATGATAATATAAGGTCCAAGGAAGGGTAGGCATTAAAACGTGTTCGTCTACAAAGTTTCGTGTCTCGTTAGTGTCGTGAGGGGTGTTTAAGGTGTATTGTGGAAATGAGGGTAAGGTGATAGCTAAAAATTCTTTTGTATTAGTGTGATTTAGGTGATTTATATATTCACGGGCTGTTCCTGGTTTTGCTGGGAAAGGATGGTTGGGGAACTTTCTTTTAAAAGTGCGGTAAGCTCTATTAGTGCTGAGTGAAGATTCAGTAGATGTGGATGATGGTGCTAATGATTCGGTATAAATTGAAGAGGGTGTAGGGGTAGGAGGGTTGGATGAATCTATTGTGGATGAAATTTGGTTTATGGTGGGGGTATCAAGGTGGTAGGGTTGTTGTTGTAATGTAATAAAATTATCTAGTTCTGGGGAGATTTGGGGGGTATCTGGAGAATTGGATGATCGGTCTGAATGATGTGAAGAATAGGTTGGAGTGACTTGGGAAGCATAAGAGGGTGTAGAATTGGTGGGGACGGGGTTATTTGGTAGCATTGGTTGAAAAGGGGGGTGGGAAAAAATTGAGGGGTTGGTGTGAAAATTATTGGATGGAGATGGTTCAGAGTCGGCGAATTCATCGGGGGTTTCAATATTCGGGTTATTGAGTTGTGATGTGCAATATAAAACTGAGATGTGTGAATTAGTATCGGAATTCATGCCTGATGTTACATTACTGGTTGGGAAATCGGGTGGCGGGAAAGCAAAAAGTGGTATTATTGTAATTGGAGTAGTGAGGTTGGTTGGGTGGGAATTTGAACGGTGTAGGGATCCAAGTTGTCGGCTCATCGTGGGCTAAAAAAATTATTATTTTGAGACTGAAAAGCGGTGGTATGGGGTTGTTCTATAATTTGTTCATAAGTATTTTCATCTTGTGAGTGGCGTGTCATTATATGTTGGATGGGACTTTGTGATATGGTTGGTCTAAAATTTGGATTATGTGTTATTGCTAAGTTTCGAAAATTACGTGGGACTAGGGATAATGGATGGTTATGTGGTAGAGGTGGTAACTGTGGTGCTGTTGGCGTTGTGTCTACATTGTTATGTTCTTCGTCGTATGTGTTCTGTCTTGTTGCTATTTTTGTGTTGTATTCTTTTATTTGTGCATCTAAAAGAATTTTGTTTATTGATGTAGAAAAAATTCCAAAAAATCCTGCAAATAGTATGCGTGCTACACTTGCTTGTCTATTGACTTGTGTGTGTATAGCAGATGTGTTATAGATTCCTTTTAAGAGTGAAAAAAGAAATCCAATAAAGTTAAACATTGCGTATAAAATAGTCAGTTTTTCTAAGATGTAGTAGGGCCATCCTAGAAAATCAAGAATTTCATTCTTGAGTGTAACAAAGCTAAAAATATTGATAGGTGATATATCTTGGGGACGGTATTTTTCACCGTTTAGATATATATAATCTTTAATGTCTTTAAAATATCCGCTATAGTCTTGCGTATAGATGTCTGCAAATCCTGCGGTTTCGGCAAGTTTGCGTAAGTTTTGGTCAATTGATTGTCTTTGTATTGTGTCCTTTTGTGTTAATAATTCTTGGAATTGTTGTGTTCTAATGTGATGTTGAATATCTGATTTTGAGTATATTCCTATTGATTGTAAGTCTATATTTGGGTTTCGAGCGATAGCGCGAATGCTTTCTGGTGAAAATTTTTTGAGTGATTGCATTAATGTGGGATATGGGGTGAGAAGGTAATATTTATCTTCATCAGGGTTTAGTTGTACTACATTGTGGCTATTTTCTGATCCACATGGGACTGCGGTATCCCAGAAATAGGTTCTTCTTGAAAGTGTGTCAACGAAATGTACTTTGTTCTTATAAAAGATAGGGATTCTTTTATAGCATCGTTTGTCTTCAAAAACGTATAGTGGTGATACTTTTTTGGTACAAGTATAAAACCATAAAATGTTTCCTTCATAGTCTAAAAAATTTGATCTATTTCCTGATAGTAAATATCCTGCGTAGGGTATTTTTAATACTGCTAGTGCAAGTGATTGTAATATTTGTGTTCTTTCTAATTAGCATAGTTGGTGTAGTGTTACTAATTCAGAGAGTGACATTTCTTGAAAAATTCGGCTAATCGTGTAGTCTAGTTTCATATCTAAGTGAATATCATAGTGGATATTACCGAAATATGTACTATTCATTAGTGATAGTTCTTGTAAACGTGTGCTTTGATCGTCTTGGGGCTTTAAATGTCCACCAGGTTGACCTGTATTTTTTTGAAAATGAACTGGTATGTATGATGTTCCTTCATTTGGAGGATGACTTGTGGCGTATGGGTCGACTTTTGTTTTTCCAGTGGTCATGTCGAATCCTTTTTCGTATTCAACTAGTATTTCGGAGTATTGTGTTTTGTGAAGTGGGTTTCTGTATTTACATGCAAGTTCTTTTTCTTGATATATTTGAAAACGTGTTAATTTATTTTCTATATTATGAATGTTTCTAAAATTAGAACTTATTTTTCGTAATGGATTTACTTGTTCATATGGTATTGATTGTATAAAATATTTTTCGTGAAATTTTATCATACGAGCGTGTATTTTTGCTACTTGAAATGTTGTACATGTGTCTTCGGGGAACCAAACAATTGTTGCTTGTGTTCTTGTTGTAGGGTCACAATAGCCTTGATCGTTTTTACAAGGTAATCTAATTCCTTGATAGATCATTGTGTTGTCTGATAAATCTCGTGTGAGTTGAATTTTTTCGAGTTGTATTTTCCAATCGAAAAACATTATTTCTTGGTATCCTTTATTTTTTGTGTCTGCTTTGCAGTTTGATGGGTTATTTATACCAATGTGTGGTATCCAGTGTTTATCGTGCATGTCATAGGTTAATCGTCCGTGTGCGCCGTTATATGGGTACTTTTCATCTAATTTTATATGTCCTTGATATCTTTCAAGTTCTGCTTGATGTACAGAATCTGAAAAAACTTGGAAATATACTAACTTTCTATCTGTGTTTTTATTTTTTGTGATGTTTAGTCGGAGTAACTCGTTTTTACAATCTTCGGGATTGAGATGTAAAAGTCGTTCTATATTACTCTGGTAGAATGATTCATGGTCAAGTCGGTTTTTATTTCCGTTTGAGACTTGTGAACAATGTACTTTCTTTTCAGAAAATGTTGCTGTGAATTTATATCCTATAACTGTAGTTGCTCGGGCTTTTGAATAGAGTGTCGCTATTACATTTGTTGTTTCTATGGCTTGTGGTTCTGTTTCGCATTGTGATACTTGATTTATTGCATATTTGTGTAGTGTTTTTTGTTCGTTTTCTTCACAATCGTAATGTGTTACTAATAAATCTTGTGGTCCTGTGCGGGGGGAAGGGTTTATGTTTTGATTTGAGGTTATTAGAAAAAGGAGTTGGAGAAAAATTAAAATTTTTAGAATATACATGTGTATGACAATCCTGAGTATGGGTTATAAAATGTGATGTAACCAATTGTCTTTTTGGTATATCTGTCGTATTTGTATATTACTTCAGTTGTTATAAATGGTGGTGGTAGGGATTGAGCTGTTATATTTGGTGGATTTAATGGATAGGGATGTTGAGTAATGTTGTTTAATTTAACCGTGATTTCAAATTTTAATTGTAGACTATTCTGTTGGAGTATTTGGATGTTATGAGCACGAATGTCTTCGTGAATGTCTTGTCTATATTGTAGTCTATTTAGTGCCCAATTGTGGAGTCGGTTACTTTCTAGGTGTTGTCCAAATAATGGTGGAGGTGCTGTGAATGTATTCCAGTCTAGTCTTAAAGGAATATTTGTTGATGATTGTTCTCGATATCTAGCGTCGAGGTTATTTGGGAAATTTAAGTTAAAAGGTGGTGGTGAAATCTGGCTTATTGATGGTGTTGATTGTAGTGATAATGTTTCTGGTAGTGATGAGGATGTTGTTGTATCCGTAGAAATATCTATTGGATCATTGACTAAATTTAGTTCACCTTGTGTAAATGAATGTGTTGTCCAATATGGTAGTCGTGATGCCTGGTTTGGGGGGTTAAAGGGATTTTCACGTATTTGTTCAGATGTTGGTGTTGAACCTAAGTAATCTGATGGTAGGCTTGAGGTGCTACGTTGTGAGAGAAGCGTAGGGGTTTCTGGTAATATACCAATGGGGTTTTCTGGAGTGTTTTGTGATGGGGATTGAGGTATATCAAAATGAACTCGGGGAGTTTGAAAATTTCTGTTTCGTCGAGGATGTATAATTTGTCTATTTATTTCGACTGTATTTTGGTTTTGACTAGGATTTCTTATTCTACTTAATTCTTGTGGTAGTTGGGTATAAGTTATATGTTGGTTCGCTTAGAGGTGCTTGTCGTTGAACTGGTTCTAGTGGTTCTGATAAGCGAGCGTGTCGTTCTTCAAAGGTATATGGGTTATCTTGAAAGGAAATTCGTGTAGATGTTTGAGGATTTTGGGTAGTTAAAGGTGTTGTTGGGTTATCTTGGGATGATGTCGGTGAAGACTGACTATGTGACTGTTGGGTAGCAATTTTTGATAGCTTTTTTAGTCTATTCTTTTAGTGAAAAAATTTATGTTTATTATAGTATTCTTCTAAAAAAAGAATTAGGAGAATTGTTGCTAGGGCGAATGTGATGATTGCTTTTTTTATACATTTGCATATTGTCAAGATGAGGGATGAGAGAAATGTTATAAAAATTACAAATAGTTAAAAAATATCGGTTCTACTAAAAATGGTTCGTATCATTTAGATAAGTTTTTGTGAATCGTACCTGTGGATATAGTCAATAGCTTTTGAAAGTTGGAGGTATAGTTCAAATAGGGAATAGAAAATTAAAAAAATAATGCAAAAAATGATTAAGATTATTACAAAAGATTCAAAGATATCAAAAAGAAATATTATAAAAGTTTTAAGTATCGTAAAAAATTGTTTGAGGTTTGTGATAATTATAGTGACTGATTGAGAGAAGAGCATTTACAAAATGACTTCTTGATCGAATATTTTTTGTTGTTTGGGGCAATTTTCAAGTGTGGTCGGATTATTTATTGGTTTTTTGACAAGTGGGTTGAGTTTTGTGAAAAATTGTTGGGGGCAATTTTTATGGTGATCGGGAGGTCTTATTTGTCTTTATTTTCATTTGTCAAATGATCTGGGGTATTTTTGAGATTTTTATACTTTAGGCTAATTAAAATGGTCGTTCTTTTACTTAAGGCTAATTTAACATATTTGTTTGGGGGATATTTGAGGTCTGAGTTGGGGAAATATTGTTGATCTTTGGTTTATTAGATAAGGGAGGGTTATGATATTATGGTGATATTTATTTTAGTTGTCAAGTTGGAGTGGTTTGCTTATTTTTGACCTGGAGGTCGTAAAGTTATAGTTATAGATATGCCTGGAGTTTAATATTTTTCGTCTAGTTGGTTTGTGTTAGAGTTATAGAAGGTGACGGATTGGATGAATCCTATTGGCTAATTTTGAACTAGAATCGCTGCGTGTTTGTCAGCATGTTATTTTGAAAAATGAAAGTGTAAAATGTTTCAGAGGTGCAAAGATTAATAAATGTAGAATTAAAGTTGTTTTTGAAATTCAACTTTCTTTAATATTTTAGATTGTGGGATGAATAATTTATAATTTTTACGTGGTTGATTTCTAAGTCGTGAAGTTTCTCTATGTTCTGATTTGTCGATTTGTTCTTGGGGTATTATTTGTTCTGTCATTTTTCTATTTTTTCTTTCTTTTTGAGATGTATTTTGATCTAGATTTTTTGTATTGTTTTTTGTGGTGGTTGATTTTGTTATTTGGTTTTTGAGGTGAAAATCTTTTTGTTCCTTTGTTGTATTTTCCGTATGTGGGTCATTTTGAATAACTTGTAAACCTGTAAAAGAATATAATTGAGTTAGTTCGCGGAGTGCGTATTCTTTTGGATAATAAGGTAATAGGTTATTTCGGTGTTGAACGATTTCTTTTTTGTCTGAGTCGGTGATTTTATATGTGACATCAGTGGGTTTTGCAATTATTTGGTATGGTCCTTTACGAAGGGGTTGTAATTTTTTTTGAAATTCCTTTTTGAGTATTAAAATTGGGTATTAAAACAAATGTTCCAATTTTTAAATCGGAGGCTGGTGTAAAGCGTGAATTTATTTGTTCATTAATGTTTTGCCTTTGTAACAAGTTTTTTGTTACTTTTTGGTAAATTTCATTGTGTTTTTTATCTCTGTTTAAAATCCATTCGGTGTGTGTACCGTAGGCTAATTTAAGAATTTGTGGGTGATGAAAATGATCTTCATCGTGTGTATGTAAAGGTAGGTTATAACAGATTGAGTCTTTATTTGGTTGACAATAACCTTGTGCGTTTTTATAAGAATTTGCTGTAAACATTATTGGTTTGCGTGGCTTTTGGTTAAAAACCATTTCATATGGTGACATTCCTAGAGTTGTCGTAATTTGTGAATTATATGCTAAGGGAAATAATTTTACATCTGCTGACCATTCGGTGTATCTTGTATCATTTCCATTGATGATACATCTGAGATATTCTTGTAATGAACGGTTCATACCTTCGACTAAGCCGTTTGTCCAAGGTGCGTGAGATGTACGTGGTTTGTGTTTGATGTTATATAGATGACATAGTGTGATGATTTCATTATTTATGAATTCTGTACCGTTGTCTGTAACTAAAATTTCTGGTAGTCCGAATTTGGCTATCCAGTGTTCATAGAGTGTTGTGTAAGCGTAATAAGCGTTACAATGTGGTACTGGGTTAAGTGCTACATAATGTGTAAACGCGTCAACAATTACCATAATGTAGGAGTTTCCTTCGGATGAGGGTGAAATTGGTCCTTTTGTATCAAAGGAGATACGGTGGTTAAAGTACAAACTTTGTCCTTTAAAGTCTTGTTTTTGTGCTACTTGTTTTTGATTTGGATAAGGTTTATTTAGTTGACATACTATACAATCATTGCATAGTACTTTTATCCAAATTGGTGCATTTGGGAAATAAAAGTTTTGTATGAAATTTGAATATGTTTTCTCTGATCCAGAGTGTCCTTTAATATTTTGTGTATGTGAAATATTAAAAGCTATGAGAATCATACTTAGAGGGAGACAGGGAACTGTAGATTCATTTAATTTGTATTCTAGAAGGTCTGTGTTTTCGTTAATTGTTGTATTATTGAATTTTCGAAAATATCGGAGGAGTGTTTTATTTCCTAAAATAGTTGTATCTGCCTTGACGGGTTTAGTTTTATATTTGTGCCATGATTTTAGTTGTCTAATTACTGGGTCAAGATTTTGGTATTGTTTCAATGTTGAAATTGTAATTGTTTTTGTTGGGGGGAGAAAAATGTTTTCTATTTCTAATATAGATAAAGGGATTGTATCAAGTGGGTCATGAAGGTCAAATATTTGATTTATTGTGTATTTTGAATCGTTTGTTTGTGGTCCTGATAAATTTATTTTATCAGTTAGGTTTTCTTTTTCAATTAGTGGAAAAAGGTCTTTTTTATGCGAGTGTTGTTTTATTTTATGCGAGTGTTGTTTTACTCTTTTTTGTTGGGTGTTATTTTTTATCCATTGTGAATATGGGATTGGTTTAAAAGTTGATGTTCCAAGTAGGTCAACTTCATAGTGATTATTTTGACAATCTAAATAAAGTGGGAAGTGTTGTAGATTGTTTATCTGTGATTGTTCAACGTCAGTTTTTACTGCATATTTGCATTCTAGTCGGGGTGATGTTTCGTTTTTTGCAAGGTAGAATTTTATATTTTTGGGTATTTCAACTGTGGTTTTACGTGTAAGTAATTCCGGTGGCGTATTTCGACTTAATGTGTCTGGTAATGCAAGATTCTTTCCTGCTGTCCAAACTATATGTAAGTTTGGGAATTTCATTAGAATTAGTTGAAATCTATAAACTCGGTGATTTGGATTAGATTTTTGTGTAAAGAGAAAAATGATTGGTTTGTGATCTGTGAATAGAACTGTTGGATGTTTTGATCCAAGTATCAGAAATTCATATTCTGTAAGTGTATAGATTATGGCTGTACATTCTCTCATTAGGGTTGAGAGTCTTAGCTCTGCTTGAGTGAATAATCGAGAGTTTGCTGATATAAGGTTCATTTTGTTTGTACCATTATGTGATTGTAATAACGCTGCGCCGATGCCAAAGTTCGAAGCATCGCACATTGCATAAAATGGTTGATTTGAATCTGGAATTGTGTTTGAAATTTGTTCAGTTAGAAGTTTTTTAATTTCTTCAAATCGTGCTTGATGTTCTGTGTTCCATTCAAAATTATTTTGTTGTCTAAGTATATTATAAAATGGTCTTAGGTATAATTGCATTTTATAGACATATTTACTTAAAAAATTCAACATTCCAAGGAATTCTTGGATTTTCTTTTTGTTTGTTGGTGGTTGGAGTTTTTGAATAGCAACAATGCGTGATTTTAATGGGGTGATTGTTTTTCTTTCTATATTATGTCCTAAGAATTTTACTCTTCTTCAAAAAGAAGTGTGATTTATCGGGGGCGGCCTTCAGATTTTCGTTCTGAAGTATTTGGTGATATTGTTCTAAAACATTGAACATTTCTTCTTTAGTCTGTGATTGCATAAAAACATCGTCTAAATAAGTGATTGCGTTTTTCTTGAGTATTAGTGGTCTAAAAATTTTGCTCATAAAAGCTGAAAATGCTGCTGGTCCTATAAGCGTTACAATGTGGTACTGGGTTAAGTGCTACATAATGTGTAAACGCGTCAACAATTACCATAATGTAGGAGTTTCCTTCGGATGAGGGTGAAATTGGTCCTTTTGTATCAAAGGAGATACGGTGGTTAAAGTACAAACTTTGTCCTTTAAAGTCTTGTTTTTGTGCTATTTGTTTTTGATTTGGATAAGGTTTATTTAGTTGACATACTATACAATCATTGCATAGTACTTTTATCCAAATTGGTGCATTTGGGAAATAAAAGTTTTGTATGAAATTTGAATATGTTTTCTCTGATCCAGAGTGTCCTTTAATATTTTGTGTATGTGAAATATTAAAAGCTATGAGAATCATACTTAGAGGGAGACAGGGAACTGTAGATTCATTTAATTTGTATTCTAGAAGGTCTGTGTTTTCGTTAATTGTTGTATTATTGAATTTTCGAAAATATCGGAGGAGTGTTTTATTTCCTAAAATAGTTGTATCTGCCTTGACGGGTTTAGTTTTATATTTGTGCCATGATTTTCGTTGTCTAATTACTGGGTCAAGATTTTGGTATTGTTTCAATGTTGAAATTGTAATTGTTTTTGTTGGGGGGAGAAAAATGTTTTCTATTTCTAATATAGATAAAGGGATTGTATCAAGTGGGTCATGAAGGTCAAATATTTGATTTATTGTGTATTTTGAATCGTTTGTTTGTGGTCCTGATAAATTTATTTTATCAGTTAGGTTTTCTTTTTCAATTAGTGGAAAAAGGTCTTTTTTATGCGAGTGTTGTTTTACTCTTTTTTGTTGGGTGTTATTTTTTATCCATTGTGAATATGGGATTGGTTTAAAAGTTGATGTTCCAAGTAGGTCAACTTCATAGTGATTATTTTGACAATCTAAATAAAGTGGGAAGTGTTGTAGATTGTTTATCTGTGATTGTTCAACGTCAGTTTTTACTGCATATTTGCATTCTAGTCGGGGTGATGTTTCGTTTTTTGCAAGGTAGAATTTTATATTTTTGGGTATTTCAACTGTGGTTTTACGTGTAAGTAATTCCGGTGGCGTATTTCGACTTAATGTGTCTGGTAATGTAAGATTCTTTCCTGCTGTCCAAACTATATGTAAGTTTGGGAATTTCATTAGAATTAGTTGAAATCTATAAACTCGGTGATTTGGATTAGATTTTTGTGTAAAGAGAAAAATGATTGGTTTGTGATCTGTGAATAGAACTGTTGGATGTTTTGATCCAAGTATCAGAAATTCATATTCTGTAAGTGTATAGATTATGGCTGTACATTCTCTCATTAGGGTTGAGAGTCTTAGCTCTGCTTGAGTGAATAATCGAGAGTTTGCTGATATAAGGTTCATTTTGTTTGTACCATTATGTGATTGTAATAACGCTGCGCCGATGCCAAAGTTCGAAGCATCGCACATTGCATAAAATGGTTGATTTGAATCTGGAATTGTGTTTGAAATTTGTTCAGTTAGAAGTTTTTTAATTTCTTCAAATCGTGCTTGATGTTCTGTGTTCCATTCAAAATTATTTTGTTGTCTAAGTATATTATAAAATGGTCTTAGGTATAATTGCATTTTATAGACATATTTACTTAAAAAATTCAACATTCCAAGGAATTCTTGGGTTTTCTTTTTGTTTGTTGGTGGTTGGAGTTTTTGAATAGCAACAATGCGTGATTTTAATGGGTTGATTGTTTTTCTTTCTATATTATGTCCTAAGAATTTTACTCTTCTTCAAAAAGAAGTGTGATTTATCGGGGGCGGCCTTCAGATTTTCGTTCTGAAGTATTTGGTGATATTGTTCTAAAACATTGAACATTTCTTCTTTAGTCTGTGATTGCATAAAAACATCGTCTAAATAGGTGATTGCGTTTTTCTTGAGTATTAGTGGTCGAAAAATTTTGCTCATAAAAGCTGAAAATGCTGCTGGTCCTATGGATATTCCATAGAATAAGCGGTTGAATTCATACTGTTGGTTTCCAATAACAAATTGTGTTAAACGTCGCGATTGTTCATCTAATGGCATTTGATTGTATGCACTATTCATATCTGCGGTTGTAAAGTATTTTCCGTTTATTTTTGTTAAAATAACTTGTATTGGTTCAATAGGCCAATTACACTTTGATTCATCTATGAGTGAGTTGAGGTATCTAGCGTCGAGAACGATTTTCAATGATTCTCCTTTGGCTAGAATGATAACAGGGTTGATAAATGTGTTACCTTTTGGTTGTTCTTCTTTATTTACTGGTGAGATTATATTGTATTGTTCTAAAATATCAAGTAATCTGTTCACTTTATCGTGTAAATGAATTGGTACTTTACTTGCTCTTTGTTTTTTGAAAACTGCGTCTGGTTTTAATGGGAGATGTAGTGATGAGCTGATTTTGCCAACATCAAATTTGGATGTTGCATAGACTGATGAATATTTAATTAGCTGTTTGGCTAATTTTTCAAATTCGTCTTGTGTTATTTGTGAATGTTGGAAATTAAACATTGTTAAAAATTTCTGTTGATTCTCTGTGTAGTTATTTATGTTGAATGTCGGTTTGAAATATGGGGTTTTTGTGAAATAATCCGTATTTCTTTTTTCGTTACTTATTATATTATTTATGGATAATTTTTCATTAAGAATTGTGGATTGACAAATATCTAATAATTGGAGTATATTATTTACGCGATATGCTTTTTCGTATATTGGTGATATTGTAGCGTTGGTTTCGCAATAGCCTAAAAGTCCTAAAGGTAATGTTACTTGATAGGGTGTATTGTTGTATACATGTAGAGAAATAATATCTGAATTCGAGTTTTTCAAATATTTTATAGATGAGATTGTGATTTTGAAAAACTTATGGATAGGTTTGAATTCAAAGTCTGACATATAGAATTGTTGTTTATTTTGTTTTTTATCATATTGGTGAACTTGTTTTATTGAAAAATTATATATGTTTCCTGATAGTGGTTTCAGGTGTTTTCTTTGTTGATTATATATCGGATAAAATTTTGAAAAGAATGGTGGTTGTTTATTTAATCTTTGAAAAAATGTTAGGGATGTGTCTTTTGCTTTTGTGTATTTACCTTTGATTAGTATTTTACTGTTTAATATGTTGATTGTTGGTATATATTTAGAGATAAATGGTATTCCAATGATATTGTGTTTAATATCAGTGATATGGAATATTTGTTTAAATGGTTTAGTTAAAATTTTATTTTGCTCCATTGTTCTTGTGGGGAGAAGAAATAATTGAATTTTTCCATAGTTTACCAATGTTGATCCTTGTGCTGTTGCTAGTTTACTGGAGGTTTCAAGAGGTGTTAGCTTTGGGTGTAAGGTTTTTATTTCATTCCATGTGGGAATGTTTATTATATTTGATTCTGCTTCTGAATCAATTAGAAAATCAATTTCAAGATCTGGTGGTTGAAATTCTTTGCTTCTTGGACTTTCTAAAAGAAATGGTATTGTCCAAATTTTTTCTTTGGGTTGTTCTTTTTGTATGTTTTGATAGATGTGATTTGTATTCAAGCATTTTGTTTTGTCATTCTCATTGGGTTGATTTGTAGTGTTAATTTCATTAGTTTTTTGCGTCGTCGGTGTGGAATGGATGGGTTCAATATAATAATTGTGAAGGAGTTCGGATTGATTTTCATATATGTGTGATGAAAATGGTTGTTCATATATAATAGGTTCATAGTCATTTTCGACTGCTATCATATTGATGGAGATAGTGTTTTCTGTTTCACTTTCTGAGTCTGATGATTCACAGTTTATTTGATTGAGTTGTAACATATCATTTACTGTGTCGTCAATACCTGGAGGGTCTGATGTTGTTTCTGGATTTGATTGTATTTGATTTATATTCCTTTGATGTTTAGGTGTACTACTTCTATGGCGATTATTAGAATTATTATAATGGTTATTATTCCTGTGTGGTGATTGGGAATAATTTCTATAACGATTATTATAACTTGAATGTCGATTTTGTGAATTATTTCGTGATCTGTTTTGGTAATTATTGTTTGATCTGTTATAGTTCGATCTATTATATGAGTTATTCCTTGATCGATTGTTCGGGTAATTCTGGTTTCGGTTGTTTGAATAACTTCTATTCCGATTATTGGAGTAGTTTCTATTCCTATTGTATGATGAATTTCGTGATTGATTGTTTGGATAGTAATTATTTCTTGATTGGGAATTAGATCTAGAAACAAATCGTGTTGTATTTGAATTTGATCTGGAGTAGTTATTTCGACTATTTGGTCTATTGTAGTGATTTTGTGATGAATTTTGCGTATTTCTTCGTTCTGGTGATCTTCCTCTATAACTTGAGTTATATGGTGATTGATTTCTTGTATAATTTGTATTGTTCGGGAGTGGTTTTCCTGAACTGTTGTTGCTGTACACAGTTTTGTTCGGTAGATTTTGATCTTTTTTCATGTATTGATAGAATGATTTATTTGGTTCTTTATATTTTTGAGGTTTATTTTGATTGTCTTGCTGTTTTTGTCTACATTCAGAAATACTATGTCCGTATCGTCGGCAATAATTACAACATTTTTTGAAAGATGGTTTGCCTTTAAAGTTTGGGTGTTTTTCGTAAATATTGAGTATTTCAGTGATTTTTTCAACGAGGTCTGTATCTGATTCCTGTATATTGTTGATACTTGTGGTATTTGTTTCGATTCGGTTAACATATTGTAATTTCAGATTTTCTGTTTCTTCGAGTTTCATTGTGATTTCTGCTTGTTCTAGTTTGTCTACTAGTTTTCGAAAATCTAAATCGGGTTCTCGAATTGAAGAAGGATGGGATGCTCTCTTTTTTATTGCTATTTTTCTTAATTGCGGTGTTAAGGTCATCATTAAGATTTCTGTCATCTTTGTGTTTTTATAGTCGTGTGTATTTAATGAATATGCTTTTCGAACTAGTGTTTCGATGCGTACTGCTAATTGCTTGATGGTTTCATTTGGTAATCTGCGAATTTCATTACATAAAACTCTTTGTTGTTGTTTGTTTCCTTCGGAGTCAAACATTTTTGAAAATTCTTGTGTAAACCTTTTCCAATTTGATTTTATTTCTATAGGCAATACTGAAAACCATTTTTGGGCTGCGCCGTCTAAAGTTGTTTGTATCAACGCTGTGCGTCGATGTATCCAGTTTTGATGTAGTGGCGTATTAATTGGTTCAGGTCCTATATTTAAAATCAAATTTGCTGTTACTGCATTTAAATAGTCTTCTACAGAATATTCAGGGTCTGTTCCTGTGAATACCATTAAAGGTTTATTTGATGTTATTGATGATCCACCCATAAGGTATGGATTCATTGTCATTTGTAATGATTCTGCTGCATTTGGCTTTTGAGAAAAATTTGAAAGTTGATTTCTTGTTATTTCGTGTTGTTGAAGATAATATGGGAGTGGTATTTCATTTTGCATTTGTGTCGGTTGATACGAGTGTGTGATCATTGGGTTTTGTTGCTGAATTGGTTGAAAATATTGTGTATTAATTGGGTTTTGTTGCTGAATTGGTTGTTGATTTTGTGTATCTATCGGTTGTGGAGAAAAAATTCTATGATTTGTATGTGGTTTCTGTACTCCTTGTCCACGATATTCTTGATTATATGGTGCAAATATATCTGGTTGTAAAAAATCATCATCTGAGGATAAGTAATCCATTTGATAAGATGTTTGTTTTTTATTTTTATTTTGTTGAAAAAATGGATAGTTTTCACTACGATCCTGTGAAGGATGTAAATTTGTTTGAAAGTTTACTGAATTAGTTTGTGCCATTGGGTTATCCCAGTTTCGAGATCTTGTATAATTATTGAAATTTTTTCGTGGGGGATAATTTGTTTTTGATGGATGTGTGTAATTATAATTATGTTCTGCAAAATTGTTTCTAGTGAACGTTTTACGTGTTTTTGACGGTATTGTCATGGGTCTGTATGTTTGATAATCCATGTGTGAATATTTTGGGGCAACCGAAGGTTTAACGGTTGATTGTAAGGTTACTTGTGTTTGTGAAGGGTTTGTATTTCTTGGTGTTGTTAAATTTGGACGTATTGGTGAAATACTTTGTTGTGTAGTTGTTGTGTGTACGATTTCTTCATTTATGAAGTGTGATGGTGTCTGGATATCTTGTTGAGTGAGATTTCTAAATCCATTGAGGTTTTCATTGTGTATGACTGTGGAGTTTAAACTATTATTTTGCATATCAGGTAAAAATGTATTATAGTTTAATGGTGTTGCATCAATGGTTAATGGTATTACTCTTACATAATCTCTTACATAAGATATCGTACTTATTGCTTGACTTGAGATTGATTGTGGGAAGTTTATGAATGCGGGATGAGACCATTCGGGGTCCCAAACATAGTCTGATTGTTCTGTGATGGCAGTATCATCGTTTGAGTTTTGGGGTCTAAAATTTTTTCTTGCTTGTGAAATTAAATCAATATTATGTGTGAAATAATCTATTATGAACCATGCCAAAATTTTTTGTAAGTCGTGTTTTGTATGTTGTGAAACTTCATCTTTCGTGAAATTTTCTTTAATTATATTGAGAAAACTAGAGAGTAGTGTGATTTCATGTCGTACTCTTATATGTTTAGATGTTTCTGTCGGTGAAACATTTGTGATTGGGATTTCGTTTTCTAATATTGAGATATAACTATATATTATTGCAAAAACTTCATTGGTGAATATGGAGTTTGCTCTTTGTGAGTTATGATATTGTATGCTTTTTATATATTCTGAGAATACTTTTGAGAATTCTAAATCAAGGTCGTCTGTTTGAATTACATATTTGCTGTGATTCTGGTTTGGTGAGTTGAATTCTATGGAGTAGATTCCGTATTGTTGTGTTAAGTTACATATATCTTTCAAATAGTGATCGATAATTTGTCTTTTGATTTTTACATCTGGGAACTCTGTTTTACATGGACTGATTCCGGGTTCAAACAAATTTAAGAGTAAATTTTTGCAAAATATATGCTGTCCTCTATCAGTGGTTGCATCTACGATAAAGGGGAAGATATCATCATCATCTGGACTTTCTTCACCTGGGGTGTGTGTTGAGCTCATTTTTTCGTTTGATGACTGTTAATATGTAATTATCAATGTGTCTAATTGGTTGATTCCAATTGTATAAATGTACTGGTTTGTGTTTATATTGCTTTTTTATTCTTCTTTTTCCTCTTTTTGATGAATTTGAAGTTGTTTCTGAGTCGGAAAAATATAATTGATCGCGAATGGGGCAATTTTTATCTATAGATTCTTTTAATTTATAAAGTTCGTCTAAACTGCTGGTTTCTGATTCTGAAAATGCGTTGCGGTTTTTGGAAAATCTTTTTCGTGTAATTTGTCTTTGTTTGGTTATTATTTTTCTTTTTAGTGTTTGTCGTTTTGTTCTGATATATCCAACTGTTTGTGTGTGTGGTGTGATTACAAGATCGTATTTTTTGTTATCTATTTCACAATTGTGTAAAACGATTGTTTGTTTGTTTCCTAGGTTTTTAAATGACATAAGGTTTAGGATGACGGATGCAAAAGGTTGTTAAATGATTTCTATTACTTAGACTGTTAGTCCTTACGATTTTTTGGTTAGCCTAACCTGGGTCTATTTGTTCAGGGTTGGGGAGAAAAGTATATCGATTCCGAAGAATGATTTTATACTTTCTCGTGGCTAGTATAAGCTAAGGTGTTAACTTACTTAATCTTACTTAAGGGTAGTGATTGTGTTCAGGGTTGGAGAATAGTAAATCGATCCACAAGGTTCAGGTATAATTAGAACGCGAGTAGTTCGTTAGATACTATTTTAAACTTACTAAGTCTAAGATTTATCCTGGGTCTGGTAAGAGGGGGGATCAAGTGAAGGATGAATAACCGAAGTTCTTCACTGTTTATCCTAATTTGAATGATTAGTTTTGTTCAAAAATTTCTGTTAGTCCTGGGTTTTTAGAAAGGGTTGGATAGTGAATCGACGTTTGAGGTCGTTAGACACTAGCTAAGTGGGTGGGGGAGAACAAAATTGTTCTTTTTGATCCAAGGAGAGGCCTTGATGATCAAGTTTTAAATTTAATTAAATAGAAAATGATTTAAGATCCAAGGATGAGCCTTGATGATCTGATTTTAAATTTAAGTGAATTTAAGTTTAAAATGATTTAAATTTATGTAGAGAAAAGATTTAGTGTTTTTATGATATTAGTGAGCTTATGAATGCTGTTATGTTTAGGTGATGAAGCTGGAACAACAGGATGATTTATAGTTACTAACCATTTATTGTCATGCTACTAATTTTTATTTTGATTTTTCAATAAATATTTTTCAAACATGTTTTGTATATTACTGCAGAATTTAGGAAAACGATCTGAGATCTCGTTATCAATCGTTATTGTATATTAATAATTTGGTTTAGCGCCTGAAATGATTTTGAAGATTGACTTCAAGATTTTATGTTTGCAAATGAAAATCTAAATTCATTGCTAGTAGTATTCTAAATACAAAAGTTTGTGTTGGCTTTTGCCGAACTATCATATAACTATATGGTAAGTTTCTACTTTGTCGTATGTCGTCTCTGGTTCGAGGTCTTCTTGCAATTCCGGGTAGTTCTCTTATCGTTCGGAATATTGGCTTTGATCTATTGAGTCGTAGAGACATTTCGATTAAATTATCGTCGTGTAACATTTTAAAAATGTTTTGTCTAAATTCTAATCTATTTTTGGTTAATTCTAAGCTATTAAGGTCTTGTTCGAGACTTATGGTCGCACCAGATGAGTTAGGACCGAAGTGTATAACTCATAGAGTAATTTCGGATAGGGTACACCGTCTGCTCGTCACGCTATCTTATTTTCGGCCGGATAGATTCGTGCAACTTCTTAGTCTAATACCAATCCTAATCTTACTCTTATACTATCTAGTCTCAGGTTGTTTAACTAGTCTCTGCTAGGCTCAATAGATCTAGGGTATACTGGTTTATTGCGGTTGCTGAAGTCTTCTTGGAGAGTCAACTAATTTCTAAGTTAAATTCAAATCTCTCTGGTGCTGAAATTACAAGTAATTTCAGCACTTACAAATAAGTGGATTGTTAGTCAGATGGATCATGATTGGTTAATATTAAATACTTTACATTGGTAAAATATCTAATTTATCCAATCATAAAATGTAGTTTAGATCAGGTTCCACCCATCCGGGTTTTGCAGAGTTTTTTAGAATAGTCTTTCTGTAATTCAAAGGATGGATGATGGACGTTGGTGTTTGGCGAACATCATATTTCTTCTGGGTTCTCTTGTTAGAGAAGTTCCAGGTTCGATCGTTGTGTCATCTCATGACAACGACTGGGTTTTCGCAACAAACTCAAATCTGATTTCAGAATGGTTGGCTATGTCAGGTTTTTCTGTTTCATTGATGAGAACTTCTTTGTGTTTTGATCTTGTCTGGGAATGGCGTGGAGATTGTGCGTGGAGGGGATGCCTGGTTACTCGGATCTGTACGTATACTTGAACATCGAGGTGGTCATTGGTCTAGTTCAATGAAGTCCTTTTCTTGATATGTGAGTTTTTGAAAATTTGAAAAATAATGATTTTTTGGGCTCATGGTTGCCGACTCTAGCACTTGTATAGTTTCAGCATTGATAATTCATTTATGTAAGTGCCTGTGTTTATGCAATAACGTATATAGGAACCTTACGAGTTAAATTTTTTTCCGTTCCACCTGGCTTGTCTGAAACTACAATCACCCTGAGTTCGAATTTGTTGGTTTAATTGCGACAGTGTAGCTTTTTTGTATAATACAAGCTATTTTTCTGCAGGCTATTTGTCTGCTTCTGTTTAATCGGCATAACTTTTGAACATAGCGGTGCTTGAAATTGTATTTCTATTCTTTTGTGCTTCCTGAGAGAAAACTTTATTTTGATTTTCATAACTATGGCACAGTTTTTATGTCAATAATTTTGTTTTCGGCTAAACTGGTGTCTACCCAAGTTTTGTCGGTTTAGCTGCCGCTAAATAATTTTTACTGAATTTTTCTTAAAGCTGTCGCTAAAAAAAGGGCTGGTTTGGGATGTAAAATGATCTAGCTTCAATTTTTGTGGCTCAAAAGTTTTAATGACAACAAATTAGTTTGGGGCTCAACTGGCGGCAACCACAGCTAAATTTTTGGGAACTCTATTTAACGCTCACGGTTTTTTTTACTTTTGTATTTCTTAAATTGAAAGTCTTCCGAAAAAAATGTTCTAAAGATCAGATTGATGTAAACCGGCTTAACTGGTAATTTTTAAACAGATGAGCTTCTTCGAATATTACAAAAGTCACCAGATGAAAAACGCTGACGTGCACTTTCAATCAATGATTTTGGAAGCCAATTGCCCCCATAGACTAAAAATCTCAGACAAAAAAATGCCGCTCAAAGTGAATTGTTGATAAGAAGAGCAGAAATGTTTACTCATATAAGTAGAACCGACACCTCCATATATCATGTAATTTGATCTACTGGTGCGTGAATTGATAACATTAATCAGAATTAGAGTAGTTTTTGACGATGAAGCTCGCCTATAAATAGATGAATTTTCTGGTGAGAAAATTCGCTGGAAATGTGAGTGTGATCCCTGAATATCGGGAAGCCCTCCGAAATGGCCGGTATCCTCTGGTTTTCAGTGATATTTCCAAAAAGAATGGGCCCCAACTCGACGAAATGTAATCTATCGTACTTTTCTTTCAGCTCTTCCAGATATTCTCGCCAGAAATCAACCCCTGGGTCGTGGCGAACCTTGATGAGACAGCGTGCTGGGTCTTTTTTCTTGTTCTTCATGAGCTTAATACATGGCGAAGGGCTTTTTTCGGGCGACTGGTGTTCGATGATAAAAACTGGATCATATTATAGATACAATATCAGTCCCCTGCCATATAAAAACTGTTTGTTGGTTTTAAAATTACAATTGTTTTTGGTTCTTTCCCAATCCAACGCTTTCTTTTTTTCCTGGAAATACTGGAAAGTAGCATTTACCGGACAAATAAAACGCAAATTTTGGTTTTTTTACACTAGTCGAAAAAATTAAGCGCATATGCAATTTTTTTTGCTATCTCAAATGACTTGTTTTAAGGACATAACTGGACAACACTTTCAGAGCCTTTGCAGTTGCTTGATGTAAAAATTTTATTAAAAATTCAAGTAAATGTTTGCCAAAATTGTTCTTAAAAGAAGGCATGTTAAAGAGCAAAAACCTAAACTTGCGTTTAAATTTGTCCACAAAGGTAACGAAAAAAGCCAAAAGGACCTTGTGATTGGCAAAAGGGTGGGGGTAGTTATAAAAAGCTATAACTAGGCTAATATAACTGAAGAACCAGTTTAAAATACGGACCCTGAAACCGCGCTTGTGTGCACTAAGTCTGCCGTTTTTTGTTAAAAAAAGCGTTTATGTTTTGTCGAAACAAGGCTTCTATGAGCCGAGGAATGGCGGTGCGAATCAGAATTTTCCACTTCTCAAGATTTTTTCGGGCATTTACTAGAGGCGCAGATTTGTTCAACGAAAACTCACAAACATGCATTGTTTCCGAAAACAACAAGGTGATATTGGGTTTTAATTTTTGAACAGTATCCAATAAACGAGTTGCCGGTTCATTCGGACTGGTTAGCGTCCGCATATCTCGGTTTGGCGATTTTTGAAACGCAACGGGAAACAATAGTGATCCAGGATGTCCAATGTGTCTATATGTAGCTGATATGTTGCAATTTTCGTGCACTTTTGTAAACGCTTCTTTCCAAGATCCAGCGGAGGAATCGCCCGCCAAAAGTATGCTTCAAGAAGTTAATTGTTAAAACCAGTTGGTAAATAATGCAAGATTCTGATTATGCTTTTACTTTAGCAGACTTTTTAGCTTATATTTGCTTAACTTTAGCTGAGCAAAATTAACTTAGAAAAAATAAGACAGTGTTCAGCCTGTGTCGATGTGTCCGAATTGTTTTTGACTTTTTTGGAGAAAAACTGCGCTTGTTTCGAATTTATACTTGAATAAAAAAGCTTCTTGGGCGCCGTTTTTTTCCGCAAAACTGTAAAATCTGACTTTGAAAGTACATCTGAAATGTGGAAAAAGTTGATTGATGTTTGGGAATTATGTCCAAGTGTCATCAATTTGAAATGTTTTCACATTATGGGTGTTGACGGGGTTTTCACCAGATAAAGTTTTCAAAGAAAACACTCAATAAATTTTGTATCACGCTCCTTTTCATCTCTTTTTCGACTGAACAAGAATTTAGTTCATGTTGTCTAAAACGTGTGATATGCAGCAAATCACAGTAACATATTATGGAGATATATAGTCAAAAAAAAGATAGAGCAGAACTATCTAGTGGTTTAAAAACGGCGATTGATCTCAGACGGCGATAGCAGAAAAAGATCTTTTTGGGTTTAAAATTTTTGAGATACCCCCTAAAAACTCGTTGGCTTTTCCTACCATACATTCAGAAACTACAGTTTCGGATATAGTCATGGCGGACGCCCAGTCTTTTTTCAGGGATTGAATCCCTCGCCAACCATAGGGTCCCCCTTTAGGCCCAACTGTGTGACATCCTTTTTTAGCCGCTCATCATGAAATTTTTCTGAAGCTTTCAATCTCACCAGAAACCTTAGAATCCTGACTATTTGAATCATGAACAGCAAAAATTTAAAAATCAAAAACAGAACGAGGCGTTGGTGCCGATTTTGTTTATACTACCTTTTATGATAATCCTTTTATCGGAAGAAAATTCTCTGACGCTACCAACTAGTTTGACCTGCGATTTTTATCGATATTAGAACACAAATTTGATGAATCAATCGGTTCTTTTTCCGGTAGTTTAGATGGAGTTGTCGCGTCCTTTTCCGGTGATTCAGATGTAGACAGGGATTTATTGAATTTCAGTTGTTGCAGCCTTAGTTCCACATTTTCAAGCCTGCTCAGATCCGCTCCAAGAATTAAATTTAAAATAACAGGTTGTATGAGAGTCAAAGTCACAAACATAAGAATGATTTTCTGGGAATTGAATTTTTTGCAAATAGTTTTTGTAGGCTCTTCTATATATTTACCGATCAGAGCCGAAAGAGACAGAGAGATTGTTAAGATTGATAAAAATCTTGAATCGTAGGATTTTGACTATTTAAAAAAAAACTCGACCTTAAACCACTTTTACTTAGCCAACACAGCTAGCTTCCCGTCGCTAAATTTTGAAAAAAAACTTCGACCAATCAAACGCCTATTCAATTCATTCACCGTGGTTCGGGAATGCGTGTTTTTCCTCAACGAGAGAATAAAGTGGAAAACTATCTGGGATTCTACTTTGAAATATGTTGACTTGGTTTGGTTATTTGAATCTGACAGTCCGCGTGGGAAATACCTGCTTGCCTTTATAATCAAATTGATCCAAGGCAAAAACTGATCCGCAGACTTTGAAGCGACTGCTCATGTTTTAGCATACTGCTAAAAAAAGGGGAAGAAAATTTTCGCAACCGCTTTTCTTGCCCTAATTCGGCTCAACTTTGATAAAGGCTGACTATCAAAAAAAGGACATTACCAGTTCATTGCTAAAAGTTGGTAAAATTATCAACACGATTTCTATGAGATCTGTAGTTTTTCTATTAATTACGACAATTATTGTTTGTTTTACTAAAAAATAGTATAACATTTCGTTGTATGAACAACTTTAACTTGGTGAACGGAGACTGAGAGCACACGAATTAACTGTCGCAAATCCTTTGTATCAAAGCGCAAAATGTGTAACTGTTTGATAGATACTGATTGCGCGGGAACTGAAAAAGAAATAAAAGGAATTAAATTTAGGCCGAAACAAAAACTTTGCGGCCTATATTCATTTCAAAAACAGACAAAATATAATCAAAATTTAGCCAATCAGAATTGGTAGTTTATAAATATTTAGAAATCGCAAAAGTTAAAAAAAACAGAGAAGGAACAATGAGATTGAAATCAAATTGAACCGATTAAAAAATAGGCGAATAAGGCAATTGAAAACGCTTAGTGGTTATTTGGCATAATGCTCTGACAAGTTGCACCTGTCGAGCAGCCTGCAGATAATAACAACTCACGTTATGTTACGTTCGCGATTAGTTTGGCATTCCCCTGATTGATTTCCAGCTGGTTGATTTTATCATCTTTTGAAGCTTTATCATTCGATTTTTCACCACTTCACACTCCGCTACAGTTTTTTGAATTACCAATTTTTGTTTTATAATTTTATATTTTCACAAAAGCCTTAATTGAAAAAACCATCAATGATAAAAATCGTGGGCATTTTTTTCGCATTTTTTGATTTCATTCAATTTAGCATAGACAACTGGGCCAAATATCTAATTACATAGGAAACTTGAAAACCAAATTACAGAGGTAAAATTTTTTTTGTGACTCTAATAAGCTTGTTTAGCGCGAGGAAGTTAACTTTGATCCCTGAATTTAAAAGTGGGGGTCTTAGTTGTAAAAAATGTCAAAATCCTTCCTCATAGGTCCAGTTTCTGCTATTTGAGACGTGATATCCCCAATTTTAGTGACAGGCAAATGAACCAGATACATGCTGTAGGAATAGCGACCAATAAGACATAAATAGTGATTATGGAAAAATTTCCTCTTCACTAACCCTTCTTCCGCTGAAACTTCCAGAAGAATAATTAAGCTGAAGGTCATCGCTGATCCAATAAAGCCGGCATAAAGCGTCGAAAAGTTCAGTAAGATCATGAGAGCTAGCAAAATTATAACGAATAGTCCCGATAGAACATCCGCCACAGTTTTAGATCGTTCGTCTTTGAAATACCTTGAAATTGTGGTAGTTTTGTCTTCCCGCAAAAACACCAAATAAGAAGCGATTGACCCAGTGGAAAATTGATACACGCGACCCCAAGTCGAGAAGTAATAGACCATTCGGTTATACTCGAATAAATTGACGTCTAGAACTCGAAAACAAACCGTAGACAGGATAAAAAAGCACAGCATACGAGCTGGTTTGTAACGCAGAAGGAATGACAGAAGCCAAAGAAGAATAGGAAAAGCAAGATAGTATTGCTCTGTGCGAAGGAAATCCGAATAACTTAGGGCTTCCAAATCGCCAAAACCAGAATGAGGTCTATGTATATTCTAGCTTTATGGATGATTTGGTGTATACTATGCGCTTCTGAAATCATATTTCTTTTCAGCTAGTCAGCCAATTTCGGCGAAATTGGTTAATTTTATTTATCTTACGGATTTTATTTATATTCAATTTTTTTTTATATTCAATCTTTTGTAGATATCCTTGATCTAAACTTACCAGAAAATAGAAGACGTTTCGATATTGGGAATTTATGAACGTTCTTTACTTTCGGACTAAAATTCTTTGAAAAGCAACTTGCACTGTTTGAAGTTTGGACGCATAAAATTGATACTCCAATTTAACTAGTGAAAAACTAACCCGGGTTGACCAAAAGTCGCTATCTTAGAACTTTTCGAATAAAAACCTTGCAACATCTTACAAAAATTGGCTCATAGTATGTGACAACAAAAAATGACTCTCTACTATAAGAAAAGTTAGATGGAAACAGTTCTAACAAAAAAGATGTAGAATGTTGGAAATTTTTTTCAATAGTTTAGTTGTTTTCATTTTTCATTGTTTTTTTCCCTTGCCATAACTATGGTTCTCCGCTGTCCTAGAGTACAATAGCAGAAATCGCGTAGGAAAAACTAAGCCATTGCACGCTAATTTTTGAAAGCTAGTTATTAGTTAATGGTTAGTTCTGTTGCTTATTTGAAATCAAAAACATTTCAAACACTAAATTTGAATTACCTAGAGAATTATTGAGAATTCTTTTTTTAATGTATTATCTGTATACTCTTTTTCTTACCCCTTGTCTGATAAATGTGTCAGCTGCGGGTCTAAGGATTTTAGCAGACCGGTTTTTTGCAGAGCGGTTTTTTTGCAGACTCAGAACAATTATAAAGTGTAACAAGACTGCTCGTAACAGGGCGAAGCCCTGAATGTTCCGACTGCCTTTTAAGGTTTATGGAGCAGTAATAACATTAAAAAATTCAAAGAAATAAAAAAAATGATTTTTTTTTCTAAAATTTGAAACTTTTTATGAAAATCATCCCCCCACACGCCATATAAAGTACAAAAAGATAGATTTCGCTCTTTGTAACAAACCAATTTTGGCAAATAAGCTTCTTTTAACCAATTTGGAACGATTTCCAAGACGGATTAACTCTCCGCTTACGCGTTAATAGCGCGAAATATCGCGCGTTAATTGTCCCAAATTGGCCAAAATTGCAATCTTTAAACCCCCGTAACTTTACGAAAAATGATCACAGGTGAAATATCTTTTCAAATTTGAGCTCAGGACAACAATTCCTTTTGAATGATAAAACAAAATTTCCGTCAAAAATGGCTAGTTAAAAAGTCGAATTTGTTCTGAAGAAAAAACCCACCCAGAGCGCAAATATTCCGTTACTTTCGTTACGAAAGTCGGAACAACAATTTTAAAAATCCCATCTTGGAGTAACACAAAAAAGGCCAGTTAACTGCCTATCGAGCTGTATGTCTTCTTACTTATAGTGCTGAGATCCCGTCCGTCCACCTGTGCCCTTCGGAAGAGTGACGTCACCGGTCTGTTGTATCCCTCGTGGGCCATCCAATCACAGCCATCCGCACACGTCCACTTCATCGGTCGCTTCTCTCGCCACCCGATGGCACTATACATTTATTAGTATTGATTTCATATCAAACAACACTGATTTTATGTTTTAATAATGAATTTTATAAAGCTAAAAATGGATCTAAGCCGTTTCCTTTTATTTAGATACTATTTTTTAACAATTCAATAATAATGTCGGAAACTGCCAAATAATGCTCTAGAATGGCCTGGATAGCCAAAAGATTCATGCCAGTTTTTCTCGACATTAAAAAGCATTTTTCGAAATTTTTGATCAATTCACGGCTGAATTAGCGCCAAAATGATACATCACACAACTTCATTTGCTATTTATTTGTAAGCAGTAAACTATCATGTGTACTCCTGTACCCAGCAAAGGCTTCCAAACAGAAAGAAATTTGAGAATTTCGGAGAAAAAATGGCAACATAATAATTCTGGTGAAATTCTAAGCAACTTTTGTCCTCTTCATTTTTTGTCTAATCTTAACCCAATTTGAGAAAAACGCGTTTGAAAAATCAAGTTTTGTTCGTTTTGTCCGGATAATTTAAATCAGCACTGTATATCGCGCGTTAATTGTCCCAAATTGGCCAAAATGGCAATCTTTAAACCCCCATAACTTTACGAAAAATAATCACAGGTGAAATATCTTTTCAAATTTGAGCTCAGGGCAACAATACCTTTTGAATGATATAAAAAAATTTCGTCAAAAATGGCTAGTTAAAAAGTCGAAATTTGTCTGAAGAAAAAAAAAACCCACCCCGAGCACAAATATTCCGTTACTTTCGTATCGAAAGTCGGAACAATAACTGACTTCAAACGTGGCATTGACAGTTAAAGACCGTTGCTCCGATGCGCTTCAATTCAACACGAGTGTTATTGTGCGCGTAAATTTTTGTTTTGCCGCAAGCTTAGACTTGTGTTTTAGAAGTTGTTAGTTTTGTTGATAAATAGTGAGATAATTGACTTAATTCGGGAAGCATGGCCCCAGACTGAACGTCTTTTTGAGTCTGTCAATCAATCATCCATCACTTTATCACGTTGGTCTGCTAAAAGCTAATTTTTCACTTTTTATGCTAAAAGATTGGCCTGCTAAACGATTGGTCCCCGTCAGCTGCCATGTCCGCGTGTTCAAGAGCCTCGACAATTTTTTCTCTAGCACTACTGCATAACCCATGCAAAACTGTGTGAGGCGACAATTTGTAACAGACGAAAATTCGTAACAGTAGATTAAATGGGGAACCCTGATTTACACGCAGTATTCCTCTCGTGCCGAATGTAAGCGCAGCGGAGCAAGCGTATCCTACTTGCCAATTCGTTGTTACGAATTGTCGCTTGTTATGACTTTTCACCCTACCACAGAACTGCACAACTATGAAACCTTTGAAATAACCTTTTCGGTTGACGAATATGTTTCAGTTTTTTCCGGGGCTCCAAGATAAAAAAAATCATAAATGTACCGGTTTTTATGATGTAAGTTTCTCCCGATTAACTGCTATGCTTTGTATTGTGGCATTGAACTAGAAATAAGTTTCGTTCCAAGCAAAGTTCTGACTATAATGGCTGTTGTTTCAATTTCTACAATCAGGTATTTGCAGTCTCGCACTTAACTTACTTTTTCTCCGTTTTGCAACTTTGGGACTGTTTTTTATTCCGACCAAAAATTAAACAGCGCATAACTTTCTATCTACCCGGGTTGACCAAAAATGCTTGTCCTACAATTTCCATATATGAAGAAAAGCTTATCCTACAACTTCGTACAACTCCATAGATACAGAAAATGTTAAGAAAACTCTAAAAACTCTTTTCATAATGGAATATGTAGGATAAGCATTTTCGGTTTAAGGAGGTCAATCCGGGTATATGAGTTGGTCGAACTACGCGCTACGGTTGCATTTAATTTCAACCAATCAGATTTGAGCATTTGGTTTTCTGTTTTTTTTTCAAGAATTATATTTTGGGCGGAATAAGTAAAACGATTCCAGTTTTGGCCGATCAACACAAAAAATCTGCATTTTAGTTAAATACAAGGCTGATGTGAAAATGTAAGAAGAAGCCTGAAAAAGTAGGAAAAAGTAGGAAGCCCGAAGTTAAACAAATGCATTCCTTCAACTGAGAGGGACCAAAAGTGAACTACTGGAGATTGGTCTGTGCCTTCGTCGGTGAAATAATCCAGTGCAATATGCAAACCATACCAGTTTTCGAAGCACAGCGCAGAGGCGATAAAACTCATTTTGTGTTGCTTAACATACTCGGGTAGTTCGAAAAGTTTGAAGCTAACTGCGGTTGTCAATAAAACGAAACAAGAAGCTGGAAATAGGCGAATAAACCTCCGTGAATAGAAATTTGACAGATCAAGATGACCTGTTTTTAAAAAACAGAGTTGGCGAAACTCAAGTTTTTTTTCAACTTTTCTTTCCATGTCTCAAACTTTCAAATTTCAATTTTTTGATAATTTTACAAAGTACGATAGTAAAATGCATTTTACGCCACCAAGCAAGCATAAAAGTGTGTTCAGAATGTTCAATTTGTTCACTACACGCAAAACTTCCTAGCACGATAGAAACCTAAAGTTTTCTGATGAAAAGCCAAAAAATATACAGAAAAAAGTTGAGATCACTTGAACTGTTGAACTCATATATATTTAGTGTTCCTAGCCACACTAGTCGACAAAATGAAGCAAAAGTTTCTACTCTCTAAAAATAAAGTTAATTTACTCTCTCTTAAACTAATTATAGTCTATTTAAAATCAATTAAAATGGATTTTTTTTCCAGTTTATTTTTGTTTCGCGTCGTGTAAAATTTTGCAAAAATTTTATCAAATGAGTAATGAGAAAATTTTGCAAAGCGAGTTTACGGACTACTCGATTTGTAAACTTAATTTTTTTAAAATTGCAACACGATTCCGTCAACCTCTTCCAACTAAAACCTCACACTACTTGAATTTGAACAGCAAACCACAAACTTTAGTTCAGAAAGTAGAAAACACATTATGTGCTTTAACACTCCCATCTCATAAAGTGGAAAAAATCTATTTTTATTGAGTTTTGTTGTATTTATCTATTAAAAGGAAAAGTAGTCTATTATAATTGATTGAAAATGGATTTTATTACCCTAATAAATGATAGCAATAATTTTCATTTTTAATGGATTATAATTTATGGTGTTTTTTTTCTCTTTCGTAGAAACTAGCAAAAAAACTCATGGAATTTCAGTGCGGGTTGCTGTGATCATTTGCTTTTGGTCAATGAAAAAGTTTTACTGCTAATCGAAGTAATTTTTGTCCGAAATGGAAACTGAGAACAGGCATTTCACACAAGTATAACCTTAAATTGCCCATACGTTTGTACGCATCAAGCATCAAGAATCACAGCTGAACATTATTTGAAAAAAAAAAACAAAATATGATGTTAAAAACCTAGCAATCGATGTTCGAGATGCAAGAAAAAGTTTTCAGTTTTCGCTGGAATCAACACACTTTTGTTCCGCAACGGAGAGAAAATTTGTGTTCTTTTGAGTTTCTAGCTCAAAATTCATAGGTTGAGGTTAGCTTGGGTCCGGTTACATTGCTTTTATTTATATTTTGAACGGCATCAGAAAGTTTCCAGAAAACTTGAAATTACTATTTTTTTCATTCTTGCGTTTTTTTATTGCGCAGTTAAGACAATTTCTAAAAAAAGTTGCAGTTGAAACGATGTATTTTCGAGCACTGCTCAATTTCAGTATAACTAGAAACTTAGTTCATTAACTTATAAAAAGCAACTCTTGCCTAAAGGAAAATATCGCAGCGATGAACATTCCGATATGACCTGCTGTTGTTGAGTTGTTTCAACTGGTATCCAAGACTCACTACTTTAACAAGGAAAACTATCTTCTGCATTTCATTCTTGTGTACTTCGTCTGAGAGTGCTTTCAGCACTGCTGGAAACGATGTTACCAAAACAAGGTCAACACTTACTGGAGGTTGTTTTTGATCTTCATTTTTTTTCAGAATTGATCTTCATTTGATCTTCAAGTATTGATCTTCAAGTATAGATCTTCATTTTTTTTCAAGAATACTGAAAAACCCAATGATTTACTGAATTTTTGAGCGTTCGAATGTTTTTGACATAAACTGGAAAGCTTTTTTGAACGAATGTTGCACCTCTAGCCCAAACACAATAAAGTTTTTAAATTGCGAAACTTTTCCATGAACATTTTAAAAAATTTGGACGGCTTTGAAAAAGCTTTTTGAGGTTTTGCAAAAACAAAATTGCTTTTTCGACGCGCGCTGTCATCTCAAAATTAATATAAATCGATATATCGGTATCGGTGCTCAATGCCTTTCTGGATCGATGAGCCAAAAATTGATGTCGTAAATTAGTAACAAAGTGGGGCCCTTTGGGTGGTCAGAGGGTTGAGTCCATAAGAAGAACGCGTACTATGCCCCACCCCCATCCCACCCTTATTAAGCCGGTGACCATCAAATTTTTATAATCTGAAACAAAACTAGAACCGAAAAACATCACCTTTTTAAGACAGCCACTTTTTAGCGCATTTTTTATGTTAATCAGAATACCGTGTGTTATGCCCGTTTATTTTGCTCCTGCATAAAACTTTTTTCTTTTAGAAACAAACTTCTTGCTTTTGAAAACTCACACTCATCGAGTACAAGCTTGTAAGACCTAGCCTATTCTGCAATCATAAAAAAACTGACGCAACCAGTTTCACCAACCGTTTTGGGCAATTTCTCGCAGCAAGATTGAGCAAATTAGGAACCCGGACAGCACGAAAAACATGTCCACGATCATGTACCCATTGGCCATGCATTTGAACCCACTATGGAATAATAGAACAGCTATGCATCCAAATCCTCTAATCGCGTCCAGGTGTTTCCGGTACGTAAACTTCGCCCCATCACAATTACCCATAACTAAATCGAACTTTTGATACTTTTCAGTAAGCTGCCAATCACCTGAAAATCAACGGAATTGAACTCCTGAGTTTTTAAATTTATTTTTTGAACCAGTACAGTGAAATAAAAACGATGATAATAAATTATTGATAATAAGTATCATGGCCCGACTATTTGAGCTGCGCACCCAAAAACCATATAGTCGCATTGAAGTGCAAGTCGGTCCATGCAGGCACCCTTATTGTGGTTTTCAACGGGGAAATCTTTCTGAATTATGGTTGCAGAGAATTTTGGGTTAAAAGGAGCCAAAGAACCTCAGGTCTTTATGAAAAGAATAAGGTATACGCGTGTGGTATTAGAGATGATGGTAAATAAACGTAGTCAGTAGGTTTATGAAGCGAGGTTTCGTTTGGTTTTCCAACTGTTCAGTATTATGACTTATCTGAATCAAAGAAAAAGGTGATTAGTTGTTGTAAAAACTAACTTGCAGAAATATGAAGCAAAAACGAATGAAAGATAAAAATAAAAATTGCGGGGGCCGATTATGGGTTGTTAAGAAATTTTTTGCAACTCTTAGCCGAGTAATCAGGTTGTGGTTTTGAAACAAAAACTTCTAGACAAAAAACTGGAAAAAGTGCAGCAAGATGAACAAAATTTGAGCCATTAAAACTGCTTAAAAGCCACCAAATTGAATGTTAAACAATTAAAAACGATTTCATGAAAACTAGAAACTAAAACTAGTTCGGGAAAAAAAATCTTGCAGTTTCCATCAAGCAGTTTCAATCAAAAACTTTCTCCTTTTAGAAGCAATCTTGGTAGGGGCGGATCTAGGATTTTCTCGAGGGGGGCGAATTTTCAAAAAAAATGCCGAAAATTTTGACGACCTTCTTATTAGGTCGACCAACCAAATTGATTTTCCGAGCTCTCCTAAGCACGAAAAAAGACGCTGTTTTGACCAAATTTTCTGCGCCGCAGCCAACTTTTTGAAAAAACATGTCAAAATCGCGTGTTTTTTGGCGCGCGCTCCCCCTCAAAGTTAGTATATATTGGCTCCAAAGGCGCATTCAGAAAAATTTTTGGGTCGGTCGGCCATAAATGAATTCTTAAAAATTACCCCCCCCCCCCTAAATCGGCCCCTGAATCTAGGGCCAAGTACGTGTTTCAGTCTTTTTCGGCATCTTAGTGAAATCGTACAGCACAAATGGGTGTTTTGGGTTAGCACATTGTCCTCGAAAGTTGCTCAAGCCGCACTGTAATGGAGCGTTGTGGATGAAAAAGTATCTTCAGCTACCTTATGGTGCCCCAGAACAAGACAACTGATATCATCTCAAAAAGGTCTCTTTTACTTTATAATGGAAAAAATGATAACTTGTTGATGACTATCGTTTCTATTTGGTAGTTTTTTTGTTTAATAGTATAAATTTTTAACCTGAAAAACTTTTCTCGAATAAACACTATTTGATACGATTATGCAGCAGCTTCTTGGCGATGTTTATCACTCATTTTTTGGTGAAAATCCTAAAAGAGCCAAATATGACATATACAGAACCCCAATTCGTCAGGCAGAAAGGCGCAATATTGGTAGGGAAAAGTAAGTACAATCAGCCAACCTTTATCAAGTTATCTCGATAAATTCAAAACTCGATAGATGTCTTCTGTTTTTGCAGCATATTTGAAGCTATATGTTTCGATTTTCAAATTCACTTTGAGACTGAACACTTTTGCTGAATCAAACATTTCTGCTGCATCATTTGTGACCTTGCTCTTTGTTATTGTGTTAACAAGTTTTTTTCTTGTTTCTTTTTGGTTTCCTCATTTTTCCGAAAACTTATCAGTGGTATATCACGTGTAAAATGTGAAAAGATATCCAAATTGTGTATTCTTCCGTTGCATGTTAAGATAATAAAACAGTTTTTTGCATTTAAAAAAAATGGAATTTTACATCACTTTTTCCTACATTTTTGAAATGAGGTAGCATTTGATCTAATTTGAACTAGATTTTGCGCTATACACTGTTCTGAAAATCAAAAACAAAGCTTTTATTGTCTGAAAATCTGCTCAAAATTCGAAATACCAGAAAAATTGTGAAACTAAACCAGACTGTTCGAGGAAAAAAACAAAAACTAATCATATTAGACCCAGTATTCTTCCCAAACTTTCCATTTTACTTTTTTTATGTATGCGTAATTAGTTTTGTAACCAGTTACATACATCTACAATTTTTAAAACATCAAGTCAAACGCTCAGTCAAAGCAACAATGATCGATTTTTTGAGCCAAGCTCTTGATTCTTTTCTTCTTAGAAATTATGTTGAAAATTAATCGAAATTTATGCAAAATAGACAATCTAAAACTCTGGATTTTGTTGTACCTTAATCAAGTCAGAAAATTTCTCTCATTTTTTTGGTTTTTCATCACAATTTTCAACCTACGTTTAAGAACGGAGCAATTTTGAAGCAAATCTTAGAAAAAATTAAAAAAAAAAAATGTTATTTTTAACATTAATCATTCAAATATGATAGAAGCACACTTTTTTCTAAAACTCTAACGATTTTCCATGTAAACTAGTACTGAGAGTAGTAGATGTTGGAGCTAAAACGGGAGGCTGGGAGGAGGGTGACCCGCATGTTTTAAGATAGGGAATAGATCATCCGGTCACCCAGCTATGTAATAACATTGGGTATAGAGTCTACAAGGTATTAGGATAGGGAATACCAATGGTAAGGTTTCATGGTTTGAGTGATGGTGAGAGAATGGTAAGAAAACCGATTTTTTTTGGTTTTTGTGTGGAAATGTCTATTTTTTTTCGCAAAAATTTCGGCGACCGTTATCTAATTGTTAAATATCACAGGTTAATTACGTGTAGATTGTGGAATGAAGGTCTTTTGATTAGTTTTTTTGGTATATGGTAAATCAATGGTAAGAGATTTTGGGTAATATTTGAGAATTAAAAAAAAAATTTGAAAAAATTTCAAAACACGATAAGATTTGTTATAATTTGACCTATTAACTAAATTTTTAGATATTTTTACTTTTTGAAACTTCTACCTGAAACTATGCTGAAGTCTACTGAAGCTTCGAAAATTGAGTTTTTCGAGAGAAAATATTTAAGTTATAAAGAAAATATATGAATCACTGCATCGTATAGTAAATTTACTGCCATAATTTACACTTACAAATAACAAACTACACATTTACATAAAATTACTTATAAAATTCAAACATGCACATTATGAATTTTATCCAAGTTTCTCTGGTAGAATTTAAAAAGAAGAAATGCTGAATAAATTGCGTAAAAACCACCCAAATTATCAGTGTTTTGTAGTTTTTTGGGAACCAGTCGCCAATACTTTTTTGTTAGAAAGAAATAAGTTGATCTTTTTCGACCCAAAGAATCAGCATAGTAGTAAGTTTTGTTCAATCGTGTGTTCCCCTCTATCATTGCTTGGAGCTGAGTTGATGATTGCAAAAGAGTAATTTGTTAGTTGAGGTACTTTATCAGAGGGGTAAGAACCCATGTATTTCAATCTGAGTTCAGAAATTCTTTCAATAATTTGCAAAAGTGAAAAATTATCCATCTTTGCAATTATTAGCTGATTTACATCTACAAACAAAGAATTATATAGTTTGATAGTGTATTTTTGGATGAAAAAGGCTAGATTAATGACTTACACACATTTAGCTATTGAATCAATTAAGTCGCATACACAAGCCTTATGTACTGGACAGAGACTATTGAATACTGCTTTAAAGTCTAGATTGAAGAACTTTCTTGGGTTTTCAATTAAACCGCATTCATTATCTGCTTTTTCTGGAGATTTAGGTCTGAAGAAAAACAAAATCGATAGTACAGAGACAATAACATTGAAAAGTCCCAAAAAAATACAATGTTTTCATAGGAGCCTGAAAACTCAAAAAAATTAAACATTTCTAGCGACTGTTCCAAATTTGTCAAATTGAACATTTGATAGTCTTTCCTCCGTTACTTGCTAGGGAAATTGGAAAAACATTACTAATCTCAGGCTTTCCCCACTAATATCCGGATAATGCAATTGTTCAGCTGCATCCTGCAGTGAAGTCAAAACAAAAACAAGAATACAGTGATTTTGAAAAACTTCCATAGGAAGAGTTGGTAAATCTTCGTTAGGCTGCATTGCTTTCCTTGTTGTAACACTAGGATGACAAGGAGAAGTTGTATCTAATGAAACAATTGCTCTTCCACCCTGAATAATTCTAAGCTCTCTCAAATAGAATTGCTGATAGCTGAAAGGGTTTTCATGAAAAGATCCTGCAACAGCAGATTTTGTGTTCATTGCAACAGCTACTCCTCTTAATGGAGCGTTATTGAATATATTTTGGTGTATGAATTGTTTTTGACGAGATGGAATGATAAAAGTTCTTGCTATGGCTTCCATGTAATTGTATTGAGCAGGTTCTCTTTCAAGATTCCCTTGCACGTATTGATGATTAGGTTCAGCAACTAAAACTCTTCTACTAAACAGCGAACAACCAACAATTTTCAGACTGACATTTGGATTATCAGATAGCTTTTAAAATTGGGTCTAACTCGAAAAAGTTTAATTCGAACTTTGGTATTTGGTAGTAACAACTTTTCGGAATGGATGCATATCAAATCATCAGGATATTCTTCAAAACTGTATCCATGACAAGCAAGTATTCCTTTATTTATTACTCACTGCTGACGAGTTGAGTTCGTTCGATATTTGTGCCTTATGAGGATAGAATCCATTGGCGTTTTAAAACCCTTGTATTGTTAAAACAAACTTCACAATTGGAGAGTAGTGATTGTAGTAGATTGTTAACATAAGTTAAGTAAATTTGTAGTTCCTCATCTGAGTCATCCTCGGATTTTGCTTTATGTTCCGCTTTTTCTTTTTTGAAAGCATCAAAAATCTTCCCTTGAATAAATGAAGCTTTAAACTATGATAGGTATCACGCATACCCAAGTAGAGATTACGATCCGTTTCAAATTCAAACTCAATACTGCTTTCATCTAAATAAGTACTGAAGAATACTTCTTTTGTGTAAAATGACATAATTGCTTACAATACTGGGACTTTATCAAAAATCTCCAATGAAGAATTTGTAAAAGCCCCGTACCGAAAAGGACTTTGGTTTATACTCATTTTATATTGTCAAAAATCTCTTTGCGAGAGCGACTGGTTTTCGATCTACATTTCCGAGAAAAGGATCTGATTCTACGCTTGGATTTCTTTTTTCCGCCCCCCAATTGTTTCCGAACTGTTTTTGTTACCACGTCTTTTGCAAATGTTTTGTGTTTTTTACGTCAACTAACAACTTCCCCAATCTCTGGAGCAGCGATTTCAAACAAATCTGTTCCAATTCTTTTTGCAGCTGAGACTACATATTTTTTAATTAAGGGTTTTGCAGTTCTCCCAAGAGTTTGTGCAAGAGCTCCAAAACCTCTTCCACGTTGTCTTGCGTGTCATCGAAAAATAAGGAAATCAGCTGAATTTTGAGCAACCATTTTGTATGAAGTTTAAATCAAGACGATTATTTGAAATCTTGCGGAACAAGAAAACAACTCAGGTGATTTCTACGGACACAAAAGGAATTTTTGGTTTTCGATCCAGTCAGCTGCCGTTTTTTTCTTTTAGTTCTATCTTGACACTATGCAAAGATTTTTTAACAGTCTTTTAAACTGTAAATTTGTAAAGGACTGATAAATCATGCACTGTCCTGTAAAAATTATATCTCCACTTTTTACTTTGGAGAGTAAAGGAAAACAACGAAGTAAACGAGTTTTTGTATCACCGACTATGTTATATTCAATAATTTTACTAAATGTCATCAAAGGAAGTAGTCTTATAATGTCGTAAGAATACTGAGGATAATGTGGACCTTTTCCTTTCATTATAAACCCTGTTTGATTTTGTTCTAGATCACAACCAAAAGTGTGACTCAAGTCAGAAATTTGAATATTAAACACTGATTGATTCTCAGGTAAATGAACGGTAACCTAATGTGTAATTTTATCTGCTGATACATAGATTCCTTTATATTCAAAAGCTTGAGCACCTAGAAATTCTCGAATTTTTTTGTTCATGGCTACAACTAAATCAACAGTACTTGAATTTAATCCTGGCTCAATATGCATCGGTTCAATCTTTCTTTTCGCCTCAGAACTTTTTCTACCATCTACGAAAGTAAAATTTCCCTCAGTAAGGTTTTGGTGCAACGAAGGATACGATATTTCTGAAATAACAACCTCCAATTCTCCTTTCGAATGTGTTTGTTCCAGTGGAAATTTTGTAAAAAAAACTCAGACTATTATTCGGATAACCATTGAAAGAATCGTTAGAAACTAACCTAATTGTAAAAGAATCCATGACAACTGATCGATAGAAATTTAGTTTAAAAAATGATTTACCTTTAATCTGAACCTTTTCTCAGCTCTTTTTCAAAAAATTTTTTCAGGAATTTCTTCTTTTTAGAGATCGTTGATGATGTATGTAGGAGGCTTTTTTTGTAGATTTTGCCGAAATTTCAAAAACTTCATCTGTAAGTTGTGGTTTGTATCCTTTTTGAAAAGGAATATCATTCTTTGAAATTCTCACTATTTCTCCAAATTTTAGTTTCTTATTCCTTGTTAGAGTTTTTTGTACAGAATTGAGAGGAAATCAAAATTTTTGACATCTCTAGGAGATTTCCAAATAGATCTATTGATGCGGCAATTCATTGTAGACACAAATTGAGGTAACTTGTAAATGAACTTTTCACCATGATCTTAAATTATGTGTTTTAATGATTGAATGGCTCTCTCAGCAAATATTCTGTTCCTTTATCAACCCAAAATTTTTCAGGAGTGTTTTTTCGTGAAATCATTTTTTTGAAAGCTTTTAAAGTGTCTTAGGCATATTTGTTTACATTGTTTGAACTCTAACAAATCGTAAAAAAACATCAACAGCAACCAATAAATATTCGACACCTTTGTTTTAATTCGCTAGTTTGTGCACAGAAGCCAAGTCCATACGCCAAATTTCATTAATGTTTTTTGAAAAAGCTTGAAGTCTTCGGAAACGTCTGATTGAAGGACCAAAGTTTGTATACGATGTCTTGGTTTGAAAAAATTGTTCTGCTTTCTTTTTGTAAAATCCGCTGGCCTTACTCAAGTTTCGCACAGAACCGTACGCAGCTCTAACCCTAGAATCTGTTCAGACTTAACTTTTCAGATTTTGAAAAGGATTCAAGTTCCTCTGTCTTTCGCTTTGGCATTCTTGTTGATTACAAGTTTAGGTGGAATTTGAGTTGCTTCCAAAATGGTAAAGTATATATCTGAAAAGTTGGTATTTTTTTCGCTTTAGTGCACACATATAGTCTACATTTGATTCTTTTGTGTCTCGATCAACCAATATGATATTTTTCGACTTTGTCTAATTCTAGGAGATTTCCAAATAAATCAAAAAGAAGCTTAATGCTGCTCGTTTTCGACATCGCATTTACAGTACTGTAAATAGAATCAAAATCTTTTAGTACAATCTCCTGTTTTTTTTGTTTTCGTTCTAATATAATTTTTTTTGGAAGTGTACGTTGTTATTGATAAATTGAATAAGGAATAAAAAAAAACTGATCGATACTATGTCCATCGTTTATTGACAAAAGGAGTGATAAGAGATATTAGTTGTAAGCCTTTAGGCGCGCTTTAAATACTTCTCCTTTTATGCAGTGAAGTTGTGAGTTCTAATATTTTTCTTCGATATTTTACTGCGTTTACTTTTCGGAGATCCTTTAGCTCGCCTCGTAGCAAGTTTACTAGACATTCGCTGAGGATCTGAATGAATTTTTTTGGACAAGGGAAGATGAATTGTTTTTGAAGTTTCTGGGAAAATGTTTGAAATATTGGACCTATTGGAGTATAGAGACGTTTTGTATGCTCATCATCCAAAAACTTTGTAATTTTGATGAAGCTGAATAGTTTTTTGTCCAATATCTTAGCGAATCAATTGTTTTTGGAGTTAAAACAATGAGTGAATGACCATAAACCATAAGTAACAGATGTTGCTTTTTGAAACCACTCTTTCGATTGTGACCTAGACCTAGCTGTTGACTTAGTGTATTGATTTGTAAAACATCTCTCGGTGACTTGAACAAGACTATATGTTTTTTGTAACTCAACATCTCTTCCCAATTGCTTTGATGAAACAAGTTATGCTTAATATATATTGTATGCAGTCCCATGTGTTTTCCAGCAGTAGCAATTTTTACAAACTGATAGAATTTGAATTTTCTTCACAAGAAAAATCAAACATTAACAGGTATTTTGTACCAGTATTGGGAAGGTTTTCAATCAGTTCAATGTCAACTCCTCGGATAAATTAAAGGTTTTTTTTTTGCTTTTGTCGATAAAGAGGTTAATAATGTTGATAAAAATAAAATTTTTTGTCAAATTTCGGATGAAATGTACCAAGTTTTAACCAATCAAAAATATAATGCAATTTTCCAGATCCACTCGGTCCAACTAGCGAAATGAAAATTTGTTCTTTGGTAGAAATTTTTTTCCATAGCTTTGGAGAAGGTAAACTATAACCGACTGTACTTGATAAAACTGCTACCCAAAACGTTGTTTCTTCACATGTAGTGGATAACATTATTCGAGCGATTGCACATACTAGTAATGAAACTATGAAAAAAAATTGGCACATTAATACTAAAAAAGATCTATTACACGTACGTTCAAAAAACTTCCATGATTTGTTCATGATTCTCATCAAAAACAAAATTTCCTAAATTTAATTTCTTGTCATTTTCATCAGCCATCTCAATTTTGGAAAGAAAAAATTGATAATGATTGATATTTAAATTTCAAAAACCCAAGATAATATTAAATGAATTATATAAATTACAATTTGTTTTAAAAACATCGAGTCCATGTTCCGTATGAAAATGCTTTTCTTTCTGCACAGTGAAGAGTTTTTGCATGACGAAATGTGTTGAGGCTACAGATGCAATAAGACCCCAGAAGGAACTTTTTGGTCCAAATTTCCTTCAATTTCTGAACATTCATTTTCTACAGTGCATTCGTCAAAAAAAATACAAGTTTTTTTGAATGTTTCGACATAAGATAAAATCGAGGGTAAAAAATCAACCAGTTTATCATACTCTTCTTTTCCAACTTGTTTTTTGATTGTTTTTCCAAGGGTTTCCTTTTCTACGATATTCTTTCAGATCTACTTGTTTAAAATCCGACCAAAAACTTAATAGATTTTACGTCTTCTATAATGCAAAGTCTACTCAAATTGAAAAATTTGTGATTCTGTATCCAAATCTTGCAAATTTGGTAAAATTTGAGATTCCAAAACTGTTAGTGAAAAAATTCTGGGACTTTTCTTGTAAGACGACATAAAAAATACCAATTTATTTTCAAGCTTCGAAACAAGATTTCTGGAAAAACCACGGTTCCAACTCATAATGTTCAACGCAAGTTTAAAAAAATGATCCAAGAAGATAAATATTTGAATTAAATGACTATAATAAAATCACTCAACAAAAATATTGAACCTTACAGTTCACAACAAACTTAAAATCACACAAGACTTGGGGGAGTTAATTGAATTCGTTCAAGGTAAAGTTGAAATAGGCAACTTGATTCAAGACTTCGTTCTCTTTGCAGTGAAGAGTCGAATCTGAATGTAGGGTGGCTTGTTCACACTGTACGTCTCGATTGGGACACGCACCCTTCCCTTCTTGTATGTTGCTACGTCATACACCGCATGACGTCTGCAAGTTCCTGCTCCATGGTTGAGTCTTTGTCAGAATAGGGTTCCAATACAGTAACGAGTCCAAGGTTTTCAGCATCGTGAATAACAGTCTTCTGTATTTCTGATATCATCTCTCCTTCTTTTCCATCAAGATAGACTTGCTGCAATTTTTTAATTTGTCCCGATTCAAATTTTTGAGCAATTGGAGGCAAGGTTTGAGACTAAGAGCCAACTGATCAGTAGTAGTTATTTCACGATAATGATATTTGTAAATAAATAGAAATTAGGAAATGTAGATGACTCACTGTACATTCCAAATAAAGTTTTAATACCTTGTATGGAATAGTGAGTAGGCGATGATTCAAATATGGACCTTGTAAAGGTGCTGGAATTACTATACAAGCAATTCAATGTAGATAAAACTCATTTTCAACGAGTAATCGGTAATGGCATCAGTTATGTGTCAAGCACATCCTACTTTTGATTCGGATTCCATTATAAGTATTGATGATTAGGTTCAGCAACTGAAACTCTTCTAGTAAACAGCAAACAATCAACAATTTTCAGACTGACATTTGGATTATCAGATAGTTTGTAAAGTTAGGTCTAACTCGAAAAATTTTAATTCGAACTTTGGTGTTTGGTAGTAACAACTTTTCGCAAGTAAATAAATCAATGGCAAGCCAATAGAGTGAAAAAGTTATCCCTGTCCCTAAGGAATTTGCTCTGTCAGTGAAAAGATGCATATCAAATACATCAGGATAGTCTTCAAAACTGTATCCATGACAAGCAATTATTCCCTTATTACTCACTGTCGACGACTTGAAATCGTTCGATATTTGTGCCTTATGAGGAAATAATCCATTGGCGTTGTAAACCCTTGTATTGTTAAAAAAACTTCACAATTGCAGAATAGTGATTGTAGTAGATTGTTAACATAAGTTAAGTAAATTTGTAGTTCCTCATCTGAGTCGTCCTCGGATTTTGCTTTATGTTCTGATTTTTCTTTTTTGAAAGCATCAAAAATCTTACCTTGAATAAATGAAGCTTTAAACTATGATAGGTATCACGCATACCCAAGAAGAGATTACGATCCGTTTCAAATTCAAACTCAATACTGCTTTCATCTAAATAAGTACTGGAGAATACTTCTTTTGTGTAAGATGACATAATTGTTTCCAATAGTGGGACTTTATCAAAAATCTCCAATGAAGAATTTGTAAAAGCCCCGTACCGAAAAAGATTTTGGTTTATACTCATTTTATATTGTCAAAAATCTTTTTGCGAGAGCGACTGGTTTTCGATCTACTTTCCGAGAAATGGATCCAATTCTACGCTTGGATTTCTTTTTTCCACCTCCCAATTGTTTCCGAACTGTTTTTGTTCCCACGTCTTTTGCAACTGTTTTGAGTTTTTTACGTCCACTAACAACTTTGAGCAGCGATTTCAAACAAATCTGCACCAATTTTGTTTGCAACTGGGACTATATATTTTTTAATAAAGGGTATTGGAGTTCTCCCAAGAGTTTGTGCAAGAGCTCCAAAACTTCTTCCACGTTGTCTTGCATGTCCTCGAAAAATAGGGAAATCAGCTGATTTTTGAGACACCATTTTGTTTTAAGTTTAAATAAAAATGATGAATCGAAATCTTGCGGAACAAGAGAACCATTCGGGTCATTCCTACGGACACAAAAGGATTTTTTTTGCCTGTTTTATCTCTTAGTTCTATCTTGATACTATGAAAAGAGTTTTTTAATAGTATTTTAAAATGTAAATTCATGTACTGTCACGCAGAAATTATATCTCCACTTTTTCATTTGGAGATGATTGGAACAAAACGCAATAAGGGAGTTTTTGTATCACCGACTATGTTACATTCTTTAACTTCACTATATATCATCAAAGAAAGGATTCTTATAATGTCGTCAGAATACTGAGGATAATGTGGACATTTTCCTTTCATTATAACCCCTGTTTGATTTTGTTTTAAATCACAACTAAAAATGTGAGTCAAGTCAGATTTTTGAATAACAAACACTGATTGATTCTCAGGTAAATGAACAGCAACGTTTCGAGCAATTTTATCCACTGATACAAAGATTTCCTTATATTCAGAAGCTTGAGCACCTAGAAATTCTCGAATTTTGTTGTTCATGGCTACAACTTAATCAACAGCTCTTGGATACAATCCTGGCTCAATATGCATCGGTTCAATCTTTCTTTTTGCGTCAGAACTTTCTCTACCATCTACAATATTGATTTTTTCCTCAGAAACGTTTTGGTACAATGAAGGATACGATATTTCTGAAATAGCAACCTCACATGTATTTGCACGAAAATTTGTAAAAAACTCAGACTATTATTGGGATAAAAATTTAAGGAAGCGTTTGGAACTAACTCAATAGTATAAAAACCCATGACAACTGATCGATAGAAATTTAGTTTAAAAAATGATTTACCTTTAATCTGAACCTTTTCTCAGCTCTTTTTCATAAAATTTTTTCAGGAATTTCTTCTTTGTCGAGATCGTTGATGATGTATGTAGGAGGCTTTTTTTGTAGATTTTTCCAAAAATTCAAAAGTTTCATCTGTAAATTGTAGTTTGTAGTCCTTTTGAAAAAGAATATCACTCTTTGAAACTCTCACACTTTCTCCCACTTTAAATGTTAGTTTCTTATTCCTTGTTAGAAGTTTTTTGTACAGAATTGAGAAAAAAATCAGTATTCTTGACATTTCTAGGAGATTTCTCAATAGATCTATTGGTGCGACAATTCATTGTAGACACAAATTGAGGTAACTTGAAAATAAACTTTTCACCATGGTCTTCTTTGTAGCGGTAAATTATATGTTTTAATGATTGAATGGCTCTCTCAGCAAAGCACCTTTTGTTTCACTCATTGTTGAGTAAATTTGAATGTATTTCTCCAAGCAAATTTTTTTGAAAGTTCCCCCATATTCTGTTCCTTTATCAACCCAAAATTTTTCAGGAGTGTTTTTTCGTGAAATCATTTTTTTGAAAGCTTTTAAAGTGTCTTAGGCATAATTATTTACATTGTTTGAACTCTAACAAATCGTGAAAAATTATCAACAGCAACCAATAAATATTCGACACCTTTGTTTTAATTCGCTAGTTTGTGCACAGAAGCCAAGTCCATACGCCAAATTTCATTAATGTTTTTTGAAAAAGCTTGAAGTCTTCGGAAACGTCTGATTGAAGGACCAAAGTTTGTATACGATGTCATGGTTTGAAAAAATTTTTCGGCTTTTTTTAATCAACCGCTTGCTTTACTCAAGTTTCGCACAGAACCGTACGTAGGAGAATTCAAAATAAATGAAAAAGAAGCTTATTTTTACTCGTTTTCACCCTCGCATTTACCGCACTGTAAATAGAATCAAAATCTTTTGGTACAATCTCCTCTTTTTTTTGCTTTTGTTCTAATATTGTTTTTATCGGAAGTGTTTTTTGTGATCGATGAATTGATTAAGGAGAGAAAATTGATCCATACTATGTCAATCGTTTATTTACAAAAGGAGCGATAGGAGATAATAGTTGCAAGCCTTTAGGCGCGCTTTAAATACTTCTCCTTTTATGCAGTGAAGTTCTTCTTCGTGTGAATTCTGATATTTTTCTACAATATTTTACTGCCTTTACTTTTCCGAGATCCTTCAGCTCGCCTCGTAGCAAGTTTACTAGACATTCGCTTAGGAACTGAATGAAACTGAAATTTTTTGGACAATGGAGGATGAATTGTTTTTGAAGTTTCTGGGGAAGTGTTTGGAATATTGGAAGTATAGAGACGTATTGTATGCTCATCATCCAAAAAATTTGTTTCCGTCAATAAAAATGCTACCCAAAACGTTGTTTCTTCACAGAAAAACTAAAAGAGATCTATTACTCGTACGTCCAAAAAACTTCCATGATTTTCGTTCTTGAATCTCCTAATCAAAAACAACTTTTCCTAAATTCAATTGCTTGTCACATTTATCAGCCATCTAACCTTTGGAATGAAAAAATTGTTAATGATTAATACTTGAATTTCAAAAACACAAGATAATACAAAATGAATCATATAATCTACAATTTAAAAAAAACATCGAATCCATGTTCCGTTTGCAAATGCTTTTCTTTCTGCACAGTGAAGAGTTTTTGCATGACGAAATGGGTTGAGGCTACAGATGCAATAAGACCCCAGAAGGAATTTTTTGGTCCAAATTTCCTTCAATTTCTGAACGTTCATTTTCTACAGAGTAGTCGTCAATAAAAATACAAGTTTTTTTGAATGTTTCCACATAAGACAAAATCGAGGGTAAAAAATCAACCAGTTTATTATACTCTTCTTTTCCAACTTGTTTTTTGATTTTTTTTCCAAGGGTTTCCCTTTCTACGATATTCTTTCAGATCTACTTGTTTAAAATCCGACCAAAAACTTAATAAATTTTACGACTTCCATAATGCAAAGACCACTCAAATTGAGAAATTTGTGATTCTGTTTCCAAATTTTGCAATTTTGTAAGTTTTGTGATTCCAAAACTGTAAGTGAAAAATCTCTGGGACATTTCTTGTAGGACGATATGAAAAATTACCAATTTGTTTTGAAGCTTTAAATCAAGATTCTGGAAAAACCAAGGTTCCAACTCATTCTGCTCAGCTTAAATTTTGAAAAATGATCCAAGAAGATTAATATTTGAATTAAATTACTATAATAACATTACTCGACAAAATTATTGATAATTACAATTCTCAACAAAACTAAAATCACCCAAGAGTTGGGCGAGTTTTTTGAATTCGTTTAAAGTAAAGTTGACACAGGCAACTTGTTTCAAGACTTCGTTCTCCTTTGCAGTGAAGAGTCGACTCTGCATGTAGGGTGGCTTGTTCACACTATACTTCTTGATTTTGACACACACCCTTCTCTTCTTGTATGTTCTTACCTCATACACCGAATGACAGTCTGCAAGTTCCTGCTCCATGGTTGAGTCTTTGTCAGAATAGAGTTCCAATACAGTAACGAGTCCAAGGTTTTCAGCATCGTGAATAACAGTATTCCGTATTTCTGATATCCTTTCTCCTTCTTTTTCACCAAGGTAGACTTACTGGATTTTTCGATTTGTCCCGATTCATTTTTCTTTAGCAATTGGAGGCAAGGTTCAAAGTAAATTTTTCCATTGTAGGGTTTTTGGGACCAAGAACATCTCCCAATTCTTTTTTGGTTTTTAGCAAATTCAATATAGTTGAGAATGATATCTTTTCGTGGAAAAATTTATGTTTTGAGACTCAGAGCCAACTGATCAGTAGTAGATATTTCAAGATGATGATATTTGTAAATATATGGAAAATAGGAAACGTAGATGACTCACTGTACATTCCAAATAAAGTGCTAATACCTTGTATGGAACAGTGAGTAGGTGATGATCCAAATATGGACATTGTGTAGGCGCTGGAACTACTATATAAGCAATTCAATGTAGATAAAACTCATTTTCAACAAGTAATCGGTGATGGCATCAGTTATGTGTCAAGCATATCCTACTTTTTATTCGGATTACAATGATTATCACTGTCTCAGAAAACGTTTATGAAAAATTCATTGTCAACCAAGGCTACTGTGTATCTAAACTTTCATCATTCTGTCCGGTGGAAAATTGCAAATTTCGCTTAGCATTAATCGGATCATCGCTCAAACAAATTTTGCAAAGATTAGATAAATATCATTTCCCTTACCAAATTGTTGACTTTATATAAACTTTGAACAAACACAGATTTTTTTCCAAAATATTTTCATCAAGAATTAAAACTTTCAATCAATTGAATCGTGCAGTCGAACACAACTTGAAAAGTCGAATACCGGAAAAATTACCCAGTGTTGCAAAGAAACGCCTGCTGCGAAAAAAATCAAAAGACAATATCTCAGTTCTACTCAGAAGCTGGCGTCCACTCACATTCTTGGATCAATTTTTTTGGAAAGGATTCGGAAAGTTCAAAACTCAAAGTATGAGACTGATTTGTTGAAAACTGTTGATTGTTTCATTGATCGTTATGGTTCTGTAAATAGTGAGCGTGTCAATTTCTCTATTAATAATTGAATATTTGTTTATAAAGTTGTTGTCAAAATTATTTCAAATTTTTTCGCGAATTTTTTTTATAAGATGCAAGTTTTGATTATATTTTTTCAACAAATTTGCAAAACTGTTTTGGTTTTTTTAACAAGTAGCCAAAAATTTTCATGAAATTTTTGTGTAGGATGCAAGTTTTTTCGTGGTTTTTTAGAATACAAATTATAAATTGTAACTTCTTTTTTCTTAAGCATATGCGAAAAACGCAAAAACTTTTTGTAAGAAGCTTCATAAATAAATGCTGAGTTTTTCATTTCTAATGACTTTGAGTGCTAGTCCCTTTCTTAATACATTGTTTTTGTGATGTTTTTGATCAATATACATGCAAAAAAAGTATTTTTTTTATGATCAAAATTAGAACAAAAAAATTAGTAATTTTAAATTTTCAACAGAGCAAGAAAATTTTGTTGCAATTTTTTTTAAATGCGAAAATATTTATTAAAACTTTTCTTCATTTGCGAGATTTTCTTTGATTTTTTAAAACTTTTGTGCCAGAAATCTAATGGAAAAATTGCATGGTGCAAAAATTTTGTAAATTTTGTAACATGTTTGCAAAAATTGTAGTATTTGCTGTAAAAATAGGATGTTAAAATTGGTTGACTTTTTTTGCCATTTTACAAAAAAAGTTTTGTAAAAAATTTTACCAATTGCATAATTAGTTGGTTTTTTCGCAGAATTTTAACAAACTTTTAAAAAAATTTTGCCTCTGCAATTTTTTAAACAAATTTTTCTATAAACTTATAACTTTGTTCCTATCTCTTTAAAATAAAACTACTAGATGCAAAGGAATCAAATTACAAAACACAAGACAACAACCAAATTATTTAAAAATCAAAGAGCTGTCAAGCAGTCGAAACGTTTTGCAAGTTCTCAATGAAGCGCAAAGCTGGTCTTGTCTCCATCATCGGTGGTTGTCTTGGTGATTCGCTGACTGGAGTTCTTGGCTCAGAAACCCCTCATTCTCTTGGATGGTAATTGGGTGGTTCACAGATCCCTCTTCCCAAGGAAAGAGGAAATCGTCCAATGGTTGATCCACATATCTTGAGTCAGGAGTTTCGGAGTAGTTCATTCCCACATGCTCAGCCACTTTCGCCATCATTTGCATTTTCACCAAGTTGGTTCTCTGTCAAGGGTACTTGAGTCATATTATGTTCGTTGAAGTCTCTTCGCATCACCTCCACCAGGAGCCAGACTTGGATTGGGATGTCCATTCGAGCCAGAAAAACTCCAAACACTGTTTCTCGCACTTGGATTTGTACTAGATCAGGCAAAAATTCGACAGAGTACATAAGGTTGCACTGATAAGATCATTTTGAGCAATAAGTTCAGTAAAAGATACAGTGTTTAACCAAAATTTTAGTTGAGAGAGAAGTAGTTGACGGATGTTAAACTGAAATGAAAGTTTTTAGAGTTGAGAGAGGAGGTATTTGACGGTAATTAAGTTAAAAATAAATTGGTTTCTAGTTCGGAATGGGAAAACTTTCAACTCGAATGTGTGGGCTTAACCAATCAGAATTAGTTTTCCTTATTTGGATTGTAGTCGTGCCTTTTATGGAAATCTTGGACAAATTTCGTGTCCAATCGGAAACCAAGCTCCATTTTGGGTACTTTTACAAATTGTCGTTTCCAATGACAAAAAATTTCGTTTCTGTTCTAGTTATCGTATTCAATCAGATGACCGTTTTAAGGATTTAAATCTTCCAAATAAGTAAAAATATACACAAAGGCAATTGCGAAAATAAAAGACCCTAATTTTTTTGCTGTAAAAATAAGGAATCTTGCCGATATAAGAAACAAAATAAAGGAAATTTTTAAAAGTAACATCTCTGCAGTTTTTCTCATCAAGTTCGTTGAATTTTTTGTTTGTAATCAATGAGAAATTGCTGGTTTCTGAGTAAAAAATTGAATTTTTTGGCTTTGATTTAAATTTGGGAGGATAGCTCGAAATTGATGAATTTTTCAAAGCAAATTGTTGGAAATCTTATTCCAAACCTGATCATGCAGGATTTTGAACTTTGGTAGTTTTTAAAGAAATGAAGGAATAAAGAACCTTGCTGGGGAGTTTTTAAAAACTTGGGTAATGAATAAAAAGATTCTTTAATATATTATTGTACGACTTTTTGATTAATTTCAAATTCTCGAGAATAAACAAAATTTCTTTTCTACTTAGGTGTAACTCAGCAGTAAGTTTAAAGCTTTGATACTCAATACTCGATTCAAAACTAACTTCTTTGATTGAGTAAGTTTCCCTAAATAGGCCTTTGCTTTGTGGGAGAACTCTATTTTGGACAACATAAACGTCCAAAAAATTGTGAAAATTGTAAGAATCAACGTCTATTTCATCAATAAGGAAGTCACAAGGATTTTGTTTTCATGTAGAATAACTCTGGGAAATTCAAATGTTTTTATGGACTTTTTTCAAGTGTTGATTATTTTTATTCCAAAATGATGTCTAAGAACTGCAGAGTTCTGATTGGTTGTTTTTCTTGAATAGAAAATTCTAAAATTTTCTCCAGAATTAGAAAATTGCATAGGCGATTACGTCATAACCATAAAAAGAAAATTGCGTGGGTGGTGACGTCACTTCTAATTATAGAATGACTCAATACCATAAAAAGTAAATTGCCTGGGCGGTGACGTCACTTCTATTCAAAGAATGACGTCATGACCATAAAAAGAGAATTAGCCAATGACGTCATTGTTAGTATAAATACGGTTATTTTAGAAATATAAATCATTAACTTTAATCGCCATTCAGAAACGCTTAATTGAATTTCAGTTCAATTTTCTAAATTCGTTACTTCGCGAAGGGAAAAATGAAGTATTTTTGTTCAATTGGTACTTTAATTTTTTGATTTTGGAACATTTCCTATGAGTGGTTTGAAAACCCAGACAAGCTTGATTTTCCCGAATTGCCACAGTATGAAGCCCTTTTCAGTAAACTTAGAAGCAACAATCCTCTTTAAGGACGACGACAAAGACTTTAAGGACTATGAGAAGCTGAGAAAGAATGGGCTTGACGAGCAACAAGCACTGAAAAAGCTGTACCTCCATTTGGTTTGGATAATTACAATCACTTACGAGATAATTGGAAGAAAAATGGAATGACATTAATGAGAGACTTTTTGCAGTGGTACAATAACAAGGATGTAGTTCCAATAGAAGCAAGCAAAAATATTTCAAATCTATCATAACAAAGGAATTGATATGTTGAAACTTGGATGTAAATTTCCAATTCTAGCAAAGAAATGTCTACACAAATCCACAAATTGCAAGTTTTATCCTTTTTGCGAAAGTGATAGAAAAGTGTGCGAAAAAATACGAGAGGATATGACTGGTAGACCTTCCATTGTTTTCACTCAAAAAGTTGTAGTTGATGAAACCTTTATCAGAAATTCATCAAATGCTTGTAAATCGATCGTTGGAATTGATGCAAGCCAGCTTTACCCTTTAGCAATGTGTCAAGATTTGCCAACAAGACTGTACACGAGATGGGAGTTTGACACTTATATGCAGAAATTCAAGGCTAGATTTAATCGAGCTCGCAATTTTGAGAACATGGTCATGTCTTTCTATCAGGTAACAAGACCAGATTGCAAAACTTAGATTTTTTCACATCTGGAAGACAGAAGAAAATGACTGTTTTAAAGTGGACGGTTATTGTGATCACTGTAAGACAGTGTTTGAAGCAATGGGATGTTACTACCACTTCTGTTCTTGCCAAGAAGCTCGTCCCTCCTTAACAGATCAGGATATTGAGGCAGGAAAGCCTCTTTCTACAGACTCCCTTTTAGCAAAATTAAAAGTTGGACCTTTTTTTGGTTATGTTCAGTGCAATTTAGTTGTTTCAGATGAGCTAAAATCAAAATTTGCCAACTTTCCTCCAAATTTTAACAATACTGAAGTTGGAAGAAAGCATATTGGAGACTACATAAAAAACTATGCAATCGAGAACGAAATGTTCAAACATCCTCAGAGAATGCTGATATCTAGTTTGAAGCTAGAAAATGGAACAGTTATAACTCCTCTGTTCAACTTTTATTTGGAACTTGGCTTGCAGTGCACCAAAAACCAAAAACCGTTTCAATAAATTCGTTCAGTCAGTGGTTGATGCGAGAAGAGAAGGAGATGAAAACCCTCTATCAGGAGTTGTAGCAGAACTATTTTGGGTAATTCCTCTTATGGATATCAGATCATGGATAAATCCAGGCATACAATTACTAAGTACCTGAACAATAAAAAAAACACATAAAGCGATCAATGAGCCATTGTTCAAAAGATTAAACACAGTTGAAAAAAACTTGTACGAGGTGGAGCTGATGAAATCAACCATTGAGCACCGAGAACTCATCATTGTTGGCTTTTTCATACTTCAGTATGCAAAACTGAGAATGTTGGAACTCCAGTATAACTTCTTTGACAAGTTCTGAGATGTAATTAAATTTGAAGAGTTGGAGATGGACACAGACTCATTTTACTTGGCAATTGCTGAAGAAAACTTATATGACTATATCCAACCAGAAAAAAGATACATTTGGGAAAAATTGAGGGAAATTGACTGCGGAGACTCTTTCAAGGCAGATGCAAAATCTAATTTCTTCCCTCAAACCTGTTGCAGTATCAAAAAAAAAAGCATGATAAGCATGAAAAAAAGAATGGAGCCGGGGCTTTAAAAAAAATTAGGTGCGCAGAAATGCTATGCTTGTGTAGCAAAACTTATTGCTGCTACGACAACAAGTCATACAAGCTCAAGTTCAGCAGTAAAGGTTTGAACAAACGAGTTCTAGAAGATTCTGGAGATGGACCCATGGCAAAGTACAGGAGAGTGCTCGATGAAGCAGTTAACCTCACATCTACTAACTGAAGATTCAGAACTATAAATCATATGGTTGCTACATATGAACAGACAAAGAAAGGAATAAGCTGTTTTTATCCAAAAAGACAAGTTCAAGATGATGGAATTCATACAAAACTGTATTAAACTTTTGTACGAAGCAGTATTTTGTTGGTGTATTATTAGAAAGTTGCGGTAAAAATCAAATACGATGCAGTGCTTCCTGATACATTGTACACTCTATACCCAATGTTAATACATAGCTGGGAGACCGGATGATCTATTCCCTATCTTAAAACACGCGGGTCACCCTCCTCCCCCCACTTTAGCTCCAACATGTACTACTACTGAGTGAATCTATCTAAAACAAACTACAGCTTCTGGAAAACCTTCCACGTAATTTTAACCAAATTTGAGATCATGGATCTAAATTGAATTTTTTTTGCTAAAATAACCTGAAATGGGCAAAAGTTTATTAAAAAGAAGGTTATAAAGTAATTGGATTTCAACGAACACCCCCACCTAACTGCTTGAAATCTATTTTTGCTTCTAAATTATTCTTTGTAATCTCTCAATTCTCCATGTTTTCTTTTAGTTCATCAAATGATAATAACAAAGTTTTATAAGTTTCATAAGATTAGCTAGACTGAAGGGTTTTGTGTTTGATCTTAAGCTGAATTTTGTATCCAAATATCGAGCAAATTTTTTGTTTGCTCAATTTCCCGGAGTTTTCTAATAAGCTTCAATTTTATTTTCCCATTCACGAGCAAGAGTAAGTGTTGCTTGGCTACCTCTCAATCTAATTTTTTCCAATTGAATCCATTTTGAAAAAAAATTACCCAAACATGATTTTTAGAAAAAAATGTATCATTTCAAAATGTATTTGCTGGTCCAAAAAAAACTCAGCGAAACTCGTCAGGCATTTTACTTTTTCCTTCCTAAATCACAAAAACCTTCAAGTTTGGAAAAAATCTCTAAAAACAGATGAAAGAAAACTTTTGTTTTAAGTCCTGATTTAACTTTTTGAATTAATTTTTCTGGCCAGAAACATATCATTGTTTTTCTGTATCTTGAAAATTTCAAAGTCAAGAAATACAATTTATTTTTTGTTTTTTTTTTGGAGAACAAAAAAGTCATGATTCTTGATACATGCTAAATTATCTGCCTTAAAAACGAGCCATTCCATGAAGTTAATCTTAGTCACCAGATGGGGAAGTTTATAAGATGATAACTAAGCAAAATTGTTTAAATAGTCAATGTTATAGAAAAAGAATGTCACCAAAAGCTCGTCACCATTGCAAAAGCTTGTCACCACAGATTTTCCAAAAACTTATCACCATCGCAGTCATAACTGTAGATTTATGGTTTAATAATTTTCATTGAGAGTTTTACGACAATTTGAATTTGATTGTTATTAGACTTAGTTTTTCCAGCAACCATATCCTTTGAATAAAAGCATAAATGAAAGATCAACTACAGTGATGAAAATTTTTGTAATTTTTTTTCTATAATGTTTCTGCTTCTGACAAAACTGTATAGATTTCTATATTTTTTGGTGTACATTTTTTGGTAATTGCTAAAATGTCCAATTTTTTACCACATTATACTTATTTTTGCTGCTCAATGTATGAAAAAGATTTTTCAGAAACCAATAAAGTTAGCTCTTACTTTTAAAAGTTGCAAAATTTTATGGAAAAGGAATGAAATTAGTTATATAAATGTCTTGACCGATTGATATTATGAAGTAAGCCAGACTGAATTGAAATCTTTGTAGTGAAACCTAAAAAAAATCAGAACCGAGTTTGATTTCATAGTGGGTTTGTGGATAATTATGATATCATCCATTCAAAATCTAGTTTTTTTTATGATGAGTTTTTATCCTTTTTGACATCAACGAATTAGAATCCAGCTATACTTTAACAGAAGTGAGTTTCAATATTAGAATAATTTAAGGTTTTCGGCCTTGTGAAAAAAATAATATTTCTAATTACCAACATTGCTTCGCCTTTTTTTCAAAATTAAAAACTTATTTAGCTTGTGTTGAATCATTGGAAGCACAGTTCAATGTGAATTTTCTCCTTGTGAGATTTTTAAGACCAACTTTAAATTGATTTTTTAAAAATTCAATAGACTTGGAATTGGTTTCCTTTCTTGAGTACATTTTTGAATCGGAGGGCAAACTGATCAGATGAAGAAAAACAAAAACCATGATTTTACGATTGGAAGTAAATTGAGGAAAAGAGCATGACACATCTTGTTTACAATTTAAGGAACTAGGCTCAAGTATGGATTAATTTGCTCCAAAACTTCCAAAATGGAAACTGTGCAATTTTTAAATCAAAATCCATCTTTCAGTTGGCAGCTGTCTGCGTCAAGATTTTTTGAAAATGTCTTTCACCTCAGACGAAAAAACATTAACAATTAGCTTTTTCAACTATTTTTGCAGAAAAACTTTAGAAATCTAAGATTGATGGATGTCTATTAACAAATCTCCTGTGTCGTTGGGGAATTATTATTTTCATTTGGTTTCAAGAGGATAATCTCTTTGCGAAATTATGCATATATTAGACAAGTATCGTTACATATATCAAGAAAATGACACTTTTTAAGTTGAAACAAAGATTTTAATCTCGTATTGTATTTGATATTCTTAGTCGAGCAATTCAACGTAACGTGCAATAGGAAAGAGCCAAAAACACTCTTGTGTTGTAAAGAAAAAACTCATTTGGAAAAAATTCAAGAGACATTTCTGGTCAGAACTCAAAATTTCTAAAGCTCAAAACTTGAATAGAAACAGATGAAGAGATCCGATTGTTTCCTTGATGGTCATGGTTCTGTATATAGAGGTTTGTAATTTTTGTGATAATACAATGAACTGTTATTGATTGATGATTTTTGTTCTGAGTTTGCAATATGCGTTGTAAGGTTTTTAGTCAGCAAGGCAATCCACAAAATTCATTTTAAAATGAGAAGAAACCGATTATCATAATTTAAGAAAACGCTAAAAGACAAAATTTCAAAATTAAAACAAAATTTGAGTTAAGTTTCTTCTTGTCCCTTTCTTTTTAAGATATCACTCCTTGTTTTATTCTCAACTCATTGTTTTGAGATATTATATTCTGTTGAAATAAAATGTTTTCTTCTTTTTTCGCACATTTTGTCACGGAATGTTTGAAAATTTTGCCAATCATGTAGGGAATTCTAAATGGAATGAAACAAAATGGATTGAAACAAAGTGGAAGTGTAATAGAAAACTTTTAAATTCAACCTATTTTTTGATAATACTTCTACATAGTGAGTTTTGTATTGTAAACAAAAAATCAGTTTTTTTAAGAACCTAACTTTTATCAATATTACCAAAGTTTTTTTTAAAAATCTATACGAAAGTTTGATCGACATACCTATTTTTTTTCTATCTTCCGTGACTTATTTTGCCTCTCGATTTCGCGCTCTTATGAAAGACTTATGATAGTTTCCTCAATAGGGAGATTTTTTGAATTTGAGATTTTTGAAATTGAACAGTAATTCATCTATTCTATCAAGATTCGATTTCGTTTTTGGCACACACGTTTTTTTTTTACAAGTTTCATTATTTTTTTAAAAAGTTTTTTTATAATCAGTTTTTCAGCTGAACTACAAGAGTTTTCCAAGTAGAACGAAAACTCTACTTTTCCCTCCACTGTACTGTTTTCCATCTTAGGTGGTTGCAAGCATTCAAAAAAATTGAAAAAAAGTTTGCTGAGTGTTTTTCTACTGGAACTATTCTTTAAAAAACCAAGCAATCAAAACTCGAGAACAAACTCGAGAAACTTTGTTTGTTTTTGTGAAGTTTCGATACTTTGATCTTTTTTTAGACATATTAATTAAGAATTTCAAAAATTAAATCGTAGTTCTCAGCAAAAGCTTATATTCATTCAAACTCTTAGAGCTGCTTTCTTGAAAACATTCAAAAACTTCAAAACTCATAATTGAATTTGTTTTGATAAAAAATTGACAGTTTTTTTTTATGATGGGTTTGCAAATAGTGATAATGTCATGTTTTCAAAGGAAAGACTACTTAACATTTGCTTTATTGGAACTTAAGTTAAACCAATATAAATTTATGATAAATGTTGCTTCTGTTCGTATCCAATCGAATTTTATTTTTCAACTTGGTTCTACAGTCCTATTATATTTATAATGCTATCAAGTTTTGTTTTTGAAGGAAACTTAGCTAATTTTCGGTTCAAAAATTTTTTAAACGATTGAAAAAACAAATGATCATATGCTTTTCTCCCTATAGATTAGAAAGCTTGCAGATATAATTAAGAATAAGTTTAACATAATCAACTGTAGAAATTCTGACGATTGTCTCATCAAATCCCAACAAACACTTTTCTGGTTGTTTTCAATAGAAATTTACTGATTTTAAAACAGAGACGCAATTGCAATACTTCTGAGAACAACTGTCAACAAGAGCTCAAAAATGATTAATTTTTGAGAACAATTTTTGGGAGTTTGTGTTCTAAAAATCATCAAACAAACGTTTGAGCTCTGCGAAATCACGGTAAAAACGTTTTGCTTTTAGAATAAACAGAGAAATTGAAATTCCATCACATTTGTTCTTACATGAGACTTTACAGATTAAACAATATCTCTTTTCATGTTAGAAGATTTTCCCCTGTAGGATTGAATCGTTCATAATCATCATTTGGGTGGAAATTAGTTTTTTCATTGAGTTGGATTCCCTAAATAAGCCTTTCTTCACACGGAGAACTTTGTTTGTACGGTACAAACATACGAAAGTTAAGAAAAAAAGACTGAATTTCTATTTCATTGATATAAAAATTCACTGCAATAGTTCTTTTTTTTCCTGTGGGCAACTCAAAGGAAGTGAAAATTTTCTCAATAAAAAATTAAAATTTTGATCAAATGGTTTGAAATGTTTATTAAGTTCACTTATAGAATACAAAAGTAATATCAAAACTGCTCGAGGCTGATTGGTTGATTTTCTATGAGCAGCAGCCGAAAATTTTATGCTGAGTTTTTCATACACTAAAAGCAAACGCTCTGTATTTTATATGATTATATGAAAAATTTTACAATTTTTAAAAAAATGCAAAGAATGTATAAAAATTCGAAGTAATTTTTTTCGGACATATCAATTCTCCTATTACCAAATATTTTTTAAACTTAACTCTGGTGCATGCTATATCTCTCACTATTTTGGATGCACTGAAAAGGAGTGAGAAAAACGAATGCGAGGACTGCCGTGGGAAATATGAATGTCAATATGCTGCTTGACATCAAAAAAAATTTGTTTAAGGAGTTACTTCTTGTCCAGAAAAAAATTATTCTAACAACAATTTGCAGAAAACGATTTTTCTGTTAAGCAAAAAGCACTTAAAGTCTACCCTCAAAGAAGCATATTGTGCAGCGTTTTGGAGCAATTGTCCAAGCTTTTAAGCATTTCAACAACATGGCAAGAACGATCTCGGGTTGAAAGAAAGGAAAACAAGTGATTGTTGTACTGATTTGAAAAAAAACCTTGAAAGATGTAGAGGAGAGTTAAAAAGTAAGATGAGTTGGTTGAATGCCTGTCAACAATTCCTAACTAAACTGAGACAGCAAATAGAAGCCTCAAGAAATTTAGTTTTCATATCTCGAAACTATATCCTAATCTAGTTATTGAGAAATTGGATTAAGTTTTTAAAAAACTTGTTGTTCGTCAAAAACAACATTGCTCTGAGTTTTGCGCAATATAAAAACAGTCAAATATATTTATTTCTACGCCCAAAAAAGAACACCCTTTTCGAGAAATCAATGTTGCTGTGTACTAAAGCTGATTTTATATTTATACTGAAAAATTGAGCAAGCGAAACACTTTGAAAAAATGATTGACTTTGGACTTGAAGCGGCAGCCAAACAATCATAATTTTTGTTTGTTTTGAGCACTTGCATTTCATTTGCAAGGAGCAAAAAAACTTGAAACACCTTGATTGAGAGTTTGTGATAAATTTTAATAGAAAAAATGGATAATGAACCGAAGCAGTTTGATGGCTGTGGACTTGTGATAGATCTTTTTCCAAAAGTTGAAGTTTTTATGGAAAAACATCTATATTAGATTCATTGAGATAGAAAATGGAAGTTTTTTTGTTGAATTAGATCAAACTAGCTCAATCTAATGGAGAAAGCAAAAACTTAGCGAGACTCCGTTTCTGTAAAGTTTGCAGATTTTCAGGTTCTCCCTGTAGAGGCTTGACACTCCCAAAAATGCCGTTATACAATAACTACAGCTGTTTTATGATGTTAACAACATATTCAGAAACAGCAACCCTCTTGACGATTCAAAAAATGATCAAATTTTATCATGATAAGGGATATACAAGCCAATTTAGGCTGCATACAACAAAATTCAGAAAATAATTTTCTCCAGCTGAAAAAATACAGGAAATTGACTGGTGGTCCCTCTGTTTTGTTCACAAGAAAATTAGGAACACACGAGATAATTGCTTAAAAACTGAACAACAACTGAACAAGAAGAAGAGAATGGCAAATTTCGGAAGCTTCTCTCAACCATGGGTTAGCTAAAGTGCGCGCAAGAAAAAAACGTGACACCTCTTACGGGACCGGAAAGCAACAACTTTTAAAAACCTTTCTGAACAAAAGAAAGTACGAAAACATTTCAGAAATTTCGATAATGTTATAACAACGAAGTAGTTGTTCCTACCCTTAAAATAAGGCAGCACAATTTTGAATCTTGCAGAAATTTGATTTTACAAACCAAATGACAATTTTTTTCCTTTCTTCTCGAGAGATAAGGGTTTTTTTGAAAAAAAACATGAAATTTTTTTTTGGTGGTGGTCCATCAACTGTTGCCACAAGGAAACGTTCATTGCAAAATAGAACAGTTTTTGCGAAGAAATTGTCAACTCTATCCCTTTTGTACACTGGCTTGGGGAACAGTGTACAATATTTCTTGGGTTTTTACAGGACACATTAAAGTTTTCAACATTTTTTTTCATGGTGCTCAACTTTTTTTCAGTGTGTTTTCTGCTGACGTGGTGTAAAAAAAGGAAAACCTTTAATAAATTTTCCTAAGGTCCTATGGTATTCAAATTTTGGACAGATCATAGAATACGATGACAAACTATCGACGAAAAAGCAAACAATGACAAAAAAACTTAAACGAAATATCTAAAAAAATGTCGAGACTCGATCGTAGAAGTCTTTTTTATCTTTTTTCTACAGTATATAACGCCAAGTTGAGAATGTTGCAAATGTAAAAAAATATATAAAAATTTCTGCAGATTCAAATTGGAACTCTTCTCCTCGTACTTGCTGCTCCAAGCACAAAAATTTGACAAAAGGAAGTAAGAATGCTCATGGAGGAGTTCATATGCACCGAAATTGTGCACTTTCTCGATAAAACTTTAAGCAATTAAGATAACAAAAGTTAGAAGTATAAATTTAGCAGTAATTGACTTGACAGATGAATGTTTGAAGACTCCGCAAATGAACTGATGGCAAAGTATCGACAAGTATTGGATGATGCAGTGGAATTAAAGTCCATTCATAAAAGATTTGAAACAATTAACCTTGACGCTCTTAAACGTCTTATCTTGTAAAAGGTTTTGTAATAAAAATTTATAGGACGCAGTAACATTTTCTCTGTAATCAAATTTTCTTTCATTGACTGATTTTTCTGAGACGCTGTGCTTGATACATTTTCTTTGTAATCAAATCTTCTTTCATTGACTGATTTTTCTGAGACGCTGTGCTTGATACATTTTCTTTGTAATCAAATCTTCTTTCATTGACTGATTTTTCTGAGACGCTGTGTCTGAGTTAGTTCAAACTCTTATACTTTTTTGTTTCGGTTAATGCAGAAATATTCAGATTCCTGACCCTTGTTGGTTTTTTTTTCTGAGAAAAACTTCAAAAAAAAAGAATTTTTTTTTTCTGTAATTTACAAATTGAAACCTATTATCGAGAAAAAAAACACATCTCAAAATGTAAAATTTGAAAACATTCCCGTATAGAAACTGAACATAGCTGCCGAAAAAATTTAAAGCCGAAAACTTAAAAATTGAAACTTACCATTCAAAATTTGAAGGATTTGACCTTTTTTAAACAAGGGAATTTTTTTACCTATGTTAAAATTAAAGAAGAGACCTATAGCCTATTCCTCATAAAACGTGAGGATCTCTACCATGTAGCTCGATTTTCTTCATATCATAGTTTGACATTTTGTGGGCAACTACTGATTCATATCGTACCTCGACAAGTCATGGGCAAACACTGGAGTAAAAGTACTACTATAGCATTTATCGCGAGTGAACCGAGAAAATGATAAAGTGACAGCGGTCTAAATGCATGCTTCTGAATCTCTTGGAGGTCATGTTGGCCAACAAACCCATGTTTGGCCAACAAACCCATGTTTCTGGGACAAAATTTTTTTTTCAAATGACCATGCTCTAGAGTAGCCTAACTAAAAGAATCCGTTACCCCACTTTAGATTGGCCAGACTATAGCTACAGGGCTGTGATTTTTAAGTATTTGAATTTTTGACACTGCAGTAACAGAAACGAGCACATAGACGAAACGTAGGATAAATCGCTGAGCTACCTGACTTCTGGGAGGGTCTTTGTTTTTTTTCCATTGTTTCTCCAGTTGTTTCACGCATTTGCTGATTTTTAAGAGCTGCAAGTAGAACTACACACGTTGAAGCCAATTCAAAAAGCTCAATAATTTTATTTTGGTTTTTCTTTCGAACGAAACTATTGATCTTACACAGATCTTGAATTAAATCGAAAAAAAAACTTTTATCGGTAACTGTTGTCAACAAAGGCAACTTCTTAACAAACACCGTCTTTTGATATTTGATTTGGTAGCAAAACATCATTTTCAGACTTGAACAGTTTGGTTAGTGTTTGAAAGAAGTGTTTTTTTTGTCATTGTTTGCTGTTTGTTTTTGGACTGCCCGAAATTAAATTATGTCAGATTTAAGCTACTGGCTCAATTATATGCTGATACAAATTCTTTTAATAGTTTTTCTAACGAAAACCCTTTCCCCTCTTGTACTCCTTGAACCCGCACCTCAGCCAGACCCTCCCCCCGAACAGGACCACAAGACTTCCCTGTCACACGTTATGATTGTGAAGATAATCAACAAAAAAACATTACATAAAAACGCAATTAATCAAATAACACAATGCGAATCGGAACCACTAGACATTGAATCAGCAACTATAGTAGCTACACTTTACTGAAAAGCCCGAGCTACAACTCTGATAGGATACAAATTTACAACAAAAATCTCAGAAAAGAAAGTACATTGATCGCAAATTTCAAACAGCATTAAGAAAGACTCGATCATGAATGTTTTTTATCGAGGTATTATCGAAAGCGAATATAATAAAAAAAAACTATCAGCAAAACTGTACATTTATGATACTTCACAAAATATTACAATTACGACACTTAAAGCACTATCACATTTACACAGTCTACATAATAGTCACCCTGTATCTTCAGTCCAACAAAGTTATAGGCACACACTTCCGACCACTGAACGCATACTTCAACCTAATATTTCACAACGAAGCCCAAAATCTCACATAACACTCCAACAACCGAATATTGACAATTGATATGAACAAATTGTAGAACAACAATCAAAACAATCATCGTTTTAACCAGTATGAGCCTACAAATGCAATTCCTCAACCATTCCTTTTCCTATCCATCTTATCTCCAACGCCAAAACTCCCTCATTTCAATTTCAGACCTCGCCTCTTCTCCTCTACCCAGTTTTTCTTCTAACTCACAACGCAGTTTTTAATACCATCTCTAATTTTAGAAATTCTGATATAGAAACCCCCGACGACTTCGACTCCGAACCCAGCCCTACTATTTTTTCTCAACCACCTTTCCAACCCATAACTCCAACTAACCCTGATGAACCCTCTCCCTCTCCCTCTTCACACACAGGCGCTAACCCCATCCTCTCCCATCTGTCAAGTAACGAGCCCGATGTACCCAGACCTATCACAGACAGCCAACTTGAGCATGACTTAGACAACTTTATATCTCACCAACAACAAAATCACGACGCAAATACCTCAATAAAAATTCACCAACTAACCCACTCAGCTTCGATCCCCGAATCCTCTAACCCCTCAGTTCAAATTGCACCTACGCGAGCACAAAGAGTTTCTATGAAACGAAAGACCCTAACCCTACACCTCAACTCCTTATTAGTCGCCCACGATCATCTGGACTAAACTCCCACCATCCTCATTACCTTAATACTCCAAACTTTTCAATCCAAAACATACCATTTTTCCCTTAGTATACTTATTACAAGATAAAAATTGAAAACCAAGATACACCATGAATAAACCCTACTCCCTACACCATCCTGGATCTTCTATTACAAATTTACTAACTCTTTGAAAATTTCCCTGAAAAACAACCTCGAGTATAACGAACTTTGTGATACCATCATTCACCAACTAACCTCCGCACTACATTAAAATCAATTCACCACCATAGTTTTAAACCAAACACTACACAGATTCATAGCACCAAAATGAAATCGACTTTCTATTAACCACAACGACCACACTGTCACCAGGTATATCGAAAATTCCCCGGACGACGATTATCCTAACATTAACCCTCAACCAATTGAAAAATTCTTCCTTAAATCAGAATAAACAATTCATCTTGACAGTGCAAACAAAAAATTCGATCATATCATAGATCACGCATTATTAAACACCAAAGCTGATGAATCATTCTTCCATCAATTCAATCACTTCTCAGTAACATTTAACTTCCTCCTCACATCAAAGGAAAGAGATATTCATCGCTGACACGAAGTTATGTTTCAAACAAAATCAACACATCCTTTTAGTTATTATAAAATTATACAAACACACTATATACACAGTTCACCATCCCGTAATCCACACAACCGTTTTATGTACATTAACTCAAAATACACAATACCCTTCTTCATAAACTTCACATACTCAATCAAATCAACTAAATTGCATCGCATCCTCCGTAATTTAAGGACCCTGTCTGACAGATGTATATATTTTGCCCATTGACTAACAACTTCCCACACAAATACACCTGCCCATTCATCATTCCCAACGAATATATATACAGTCCGTAAAAATAGCACTACTAGAAAACATACATAACATCAAACTTACCCACAAGCTTCACAATCTAATCATAAATACAAATCAAATTTTTCAGCTACTACCGAAGAAGTAGATATCGTCAGAGAATTTGAACTTCTTCGGCCACTGCTTCGCACTAAAAAATTAAAATGCATGCTTGCTATAGCCTTTTAGTAGCATACGACACCATTGAAACTAACCCTCCTCATGGACTTTTTCCTAACCTGACCCCTCGTAAGTCTAACTTTTTTTATTATCACTAACACAAATCAATAAGACACTCACTATTCTTATACGTGTGTTTCACTTTTCTTTTTTAGATTTCACCAGTCACTCATCTGAAGGATAAAATAAAATTATAAATAAAAAAACTGTCTTTCGACTTTCAATTTTTACATCTAGCCATGTAAAGCAATTCTCCTAATTGAAATAAATTCAGGAAAAATGCACTAATTTGATGATTTTGTTGTAAAAATTATCAATGAAGTAGTAAATTAATAGTGAAAAATAAACTACAGAAAATTGAACTTTTGTGTGTTTCTTTTATAGACAAACATTTCTCATTTAATCGCAAAATTTTTGGCTCTTTTTCCGCCAAAATCGAGTCACTTGCCCTCGTAGAACTGTTTAATAAATGATTTTCAGTTTTCAGAAACTAACTGATAACAACTTAATTGGTTTTAAAGCGTTTCAAACTTTCCCTTAACCCAGTTGGAAGGAATTATAAGTCAGCTTAAACTAACAAACGCAGCTTACTAATGCCAAAAATGCAACCACAGCTATGAGAAAAACCCACGGTACACAAACCAGATCAAACCCAGATTAAAACTGAAAAAACTATTATTTTGAAACCCACTTTCAAGTTTTTCTAAAACAACTTGAAACACTAAAATCTCAAAAGAAAAACATAAAACACAACAATCTGTTTTTGATAAAAGGACACAACCAAAGACAAAATAAGAAAAACACCTGATAAAACAGAACAAAAAATTGAACACGAAAAGAGGCTCTGCTCAAAGTGACCGTAATAAAAGGAACGAACAGCAGAAAAGATGAAAACTCGATGACATTCCGACTTTGGAATGGCAAATCTATTGGCTTGTTGCCGTAGTCACAACCCTCAAAGGATTTAAAGTATGTATCCAACATCGCAGCAAAGACCGATTGAAGATGAACAACTCGATGTTGACTTCACATACGGATCCTAGTCACGTGGGGTTTCACAAAAATAGGCCGAACTCCATCTTGCACGTAGTCTTGCTCTAACTTAACGAAATCAACACATCATTGCATAAATCTACAATCTTGACACGATCACTCAAAACGATCTAGGATTTACGAGACCCACCTCTGGAGAAAGAGCAACTGTCCCCCTTCTCTCTATGAAGACAACTACTCCGAAACACTAACAACTGTTTCTCTCTCTTCTCTCACGCAGTCACTGCTTCAAAAAGTTACTACCGAAGAAGTAGATATCGTCAGAGAATTTGAACTTCTTCGGCCACTGCTTCGCACTAAAAAAGTAAAATACATGCTTGCTATAGACTTTTAGTAGCATACGACACCATTGAAACTAACTTCCCTCATGGACTTTTTCCTAACCTGACCCCTCGTAAGTCTAACTTTTTTTATTATCACTAACACAAATCAATAAGACACTCACTATTCTTATACGTGTGTTTCACTTTTCTTTTTTAGATTTCACCAGTCACTCATCTGAAGGATAAAATAAAATTATAAATAAAAAAACTGTCTTTCGACTTTCAATTTTTACATCTAGCCATGTAAAGCAATTCTCCTAATTGAAATAAATTCAGGAAAAATGCACTAATTTGATGATTTTGTTGTAAAAATTATCAATGAAGTAGTAAATTAATAGTGAAAAATAAACTACAGAAAATTGAACTTTTGTGTGTTTCTTTTATAGACAAACATTTCTCATTTAATCGCAAAATTTTTGGCTCTTTTTCCGCCAAAATCGAGTCACTTGCCCTCGTAGAACTGTTTAATAAATGATTTTCAGTTTTCAGAAACTAACTGATAACAACTTAATTGGTTTTAAAGCGTTTCAAACTTTCCCTTAACCCAGTTGGAAGGAATTATAAGTCAGCTTAAACTAACAAACGCAGCTTACTAATGCCAAAAATGCAACCACAGCTATGAAAAAAACCCACGGTACACAAACCAGATCAAACCCAGATTGAAACTGAAAAAACTATTATTTTGAAACCCACTTTCAAGTTTTTCTAAAACCTTTGAAACACTAAAATCTCAAAAGAAAAACATAAAACACAACAACCTGTTTTTGATAAAAGGACACAACCAAAGACAAAATAAGAAAAACACCTGATAAAACAGAACAAAAAATTGAACACGAAAAGAGGCTCTGCTCAAAGTGACCGTAATAAAAGGAACGAACAGCAGAAAAGATGAAAACTCGATGACATTCCGACTTTGGAATGGCAAATCTATTGGCTTGTTGCCGTAGTCACAACCCTCAAAGGATTTAAAGTATGTATCCAACATCGCAGCAAAGACCGATTGAAGATGAACAACTCGATGTTGACTTCACATACGGATCCTAGTCACGTGGGGTTTCACAAAAATAGGCCGAACTCCATCTTGCACGTAGTCTTGCTCTAACTTAACGAAATCAACACATCATTGCATAAATCTACAATCTTGACACGATCACTCAAAACGATCTAGGATTTACGAGACCCACTTCTGGAGAACGAGCAACTGTCCCCCTTCTCTCTATGAAGACAACTACACCGAAACACGAACAACTGTTTCTCTCTCTTCTCTCACGCAGTCACTGCTTCAAAAAGTAACTACTCAAGAAACAAGAAATTTCTCCATCCATCTTTCACTGCAATAATGAATAAAAATTAAAACCCTCTGAGCCCCGGATGGAAGGAACCATTTAAAACTGGCGTTTAAATGCAATTATTTTATTGATAAAACTATCTCTATAAAATAATTTTAACTAACCAATCTTGATCCATAACCAACACTTACGATTATTTGTAACGCTCGAAATATTCATAGTTTCAGCAACATAACAAAATTAATATAACTAAGAAGACTGTTGTACTCCTCCATGATAGTTCCTAATATCTAACTTGCAATTACCAGTATACACTAGGTCTATTGAGACTAGGAGATATAAGAGTAAGATTAGGATCGGTATTAGACTAAGAAGCTGCACGAATCTATCCGGCCGAAAATAAGATAGCGTGACGATCAGACGGTGTACTCTATGAGTGAGCCACCCCGGACATAAACTCACTTTACACTTTCTTGTTTTCTAATTGTCGATAAAAGTTAGATCTAGTTTTACTCACAATTGAAGTTTCAGGGTAGCACTGCAATAGCGAGGGCTTAATAGCTTATTTTATTTTAAAATCTTCTGGTCAATTTGGGTGGAAATGATAAGAACTTTTTAACCACCCCATAGCTGAGAATAAAGTGTATGTAGATTTATTTACCTATTGACTTAATCAATTTTGTTGGTTTACTGGTGGAGATTTGTTTACTCAATACAAAAGCAAAGGAGATGGCTTGGAAGATCACAAAAGAAATTTTTTGTTTCACAATAACAAAATTCGTGTCTCAGACTTTTGATGAACGCACACAGCAGGAGTGTATGTGCAAGTGGGAAAATAATTCCTTCACATAAAGGTTTTTGCGCTCCAGGATAACTTTGGTCAAATCTTATTTCAAAAGATATCAAAAAATAATGTAGTTTCTTACAATGCCAAACTGTGCACTGGATGCGCGCACAATTTTGTGTCTGTATTCCACAGACATTTTTTAAAACATGGTAAAATTATGTCGGCACGATAAAAGAAATTGAAAGAACAAAAGAAGAACAAAGGGAGCGTCTGTTGCGGAATCCGCTTACAATTTTGCCTCGTAATAATAAAAAAATCTGCATTTTCAAATTGACAGACTAAGTTAAATAAATATGTGAGAGTTTCTTGAAAAAAAAATGCTGACATAAATTTACAATAAATCAAAAAGCTATGTCTGGCAATTTATGAAAAATGAATTTCGAGACAGTTTCTGATATTAATAAAGACATAATCAGATGGATAACTATCAGAAACCATAGTGTGATCATCGGATGTTCTCAAAAGGGGTGGTTCCTGGTGTATTTTTTTCGAAAAAAAAATGCCAACTTTATAAGTCGATGAAAAATTTAAAGATAAAAATTTAAAAAAGTCTATTGTTTTTTTTAGAAACCAAAGAGGTAAAGCATTTTCTTAAAGACTGTTATGTTAGTTCGTGTAATCTATCCCCTGCAACCCAATTGATAGTGTGCAAGACAAGACTCTCATTGGACCGGACCTCCATAGCTTCAGTTCTACTACGAGCCTGGACCAAAATGAGCCTCAAAAGATTAGTATAAAAAGATTTCCGTAGACGCAAAAAACAGCCTTTAGTCAAAAAAAGAGCTTCGCTTAACAAAATAATGCAATCTATCTAGAATGTTTGATATTATTAAAATTTGACTATCCTACGGCAAGCTTGACACCTTTGATATATCCTCTTCAAATCGAAGAAACAACTCTAAAATGTGCCTAACTCATGCTGAAAAGCTACTTAGCCGAAAAATCCGCCTTCTATAAACCTCATGGGAAAATATGTTAAGGATCAGATTTACTGGCGTCTAATTTAATCTGAAATTGATGGCTCGTGTCGTGTCTCATCAGAAACTTATAGAACGAAATATATAGTTTTTCGTCACTGAAGTTCCAATAATATTTGTTCATAATTAACTTTCCCATTCAAAAAATTGCTAATAAAATGGATGCTATTTTTCAATAGAAGCTGCTATTTTTCATTAGAAGATATTTTTGCTTCGAGATAATCAAATTAGTTTGTTTGATTGTGTTTAAGCAATCGTTCTGGGGTTCTACCGCCGCCATTGAATTTATCAATTGATTTTGTAAATTGTTTTAGTGATTTTTCGAGTCAGAGTTTGTTAATCCTTAATATTGATTGAAGGAAGGATTTTCAAATCCTCATTTTGGTCGAAACTACGGTTTTGATGAAAAAAGTTTATAAGGGAAACATCATTTTTCGAAAACTGCTCTGAGAGACAACTCAAAATGACTATTTTTTAACCTAATGGCGTCTCCCTGAGGTTACCCATGTTGAAGCCCCACCGTTAATTATCGCTTTTTCCGCAGTAATTCAGTGATTGCTATTTTCCAGCACTGATTCATGTATAACTTAGAGTTTTTTGCATAGCTAAAGCTGCGATATTTCAGAGTTATTTCAGTAATGATTGCATAGAAATTCAGCGCTAAAACTTAAGAATGAAATATAATCAAACTGTGAATTTTAAGAATATTAAGAAACGTGTATGGAAATAATAAGAGCCAGTAGCCTGCCTCAATTGAATCTGGGACATTTTTTCGGTGCGAGATAATTAGCCACGGGTAAAATATGCAAATATGCTTAATTTTCAGCATCAAAGTATTAGAGCGCTCTTATAGTCATGTTAGTGATATAAGAGTAAGATTAGGATCGGTATTAGACTAAGAAGCTGCACGAATCTATCCGGCCGAAAATAAGATAGCGTGACGAACAGACGGTGTACTCTATGAGTGAGCCACCCCGGACATAAACTCACTTTACACTTTCTTGTTTTCTAATTGTCGATAAAAGTTAGATCTAGTTTTACTCACAATTGAAGTTTCAGGGTAGCACTGCAATAGCGAGGGCTTAATAGCTTATTTTATTTTAAAATCTTCTGGTCAATTTGGGTGGAAATGATAAGAACTTTTTAACCACCCCATAGCTGAGAATAAAGTGTATGTAGATTTATTTACCTATTGACTTAATCAATTTTGTTGGTTTACTGGTGGAGATTTGTTTACTCAATACAAAAGCAAAGGAGATGGTTTGGAAGATCACAAAAGAAATTTTTTGTTTCACAATAACAAAATTCGTGTCTCAGACATTTGATGAACGCACACAGCAGGAGTGTATGTGCAAGTGGGAAAATAATTCCTTCACATAAAGGTTTTTGCGCTCCAGGATAACTTTGGTAAAATCTTATTTCAAAAGGTAACAAAAAATAATGTACTTTCTTACGATGCCCAACTGTGCACTGGATGCGCGCACAATTTTGTGTCTGTATTCCACAGACATTTTTTTAAACATGGTAAAATTATGTCGGCACGATAAAAGAAATAGAAAGAACAAAAGAAGAACAAAGGGAGCGTCTGTTGCGGAATCCGCTTACAATTTTGCCTCGTAATAATCAAAAAATCTGCATTTTCAAATTGACAGACTAAGTTAAATAAATATGTGAGAGTTTCTTGAAAAAAAAATGCTGACATAAATTTACAATAAATCAAAAAGCTATGTCTGGCAATTTATGAAAAATGAATTTCGAGACAGTTTCTGATATTAATAAAGACATAATCAGATGGATAACTATCAGAAACCATAGTGTGATCATCGGATGTTCTCAAAAGGGGTGGTTCCTGGTGTATTTTTTTCGACTTTATTATTGCCAACTTTATAAGTCGATTAAAAATTTAAAGATAAAAATTTAAAAAAGTCTATTGTTTTTTTTTAGAAACCAAAGAGGTAAAGCATTTTCTTAAAGACTGTTATGTTAGTTCGTGTAATCTATCCCCTGCAATCCAATTGATAGTGTGCAAGGACAAGACTCTCATTGGACCGGACCTCCATAGCTTCAGTTCTACCACGAGCCTGGACCAAAATGAGCCTCAAAATATTAGTATAAAAAGATTTCCGTAGACGCAAAAAACAGCCTTTAGTCAAAAAAAGAGCTTCGCTTAACAAAATAATGCAATCTATCTAGAATGTTTGATATTATTAAAATTTGACTATCCTACGGCAAGCTTGACACCTTTGATATATCCTCTTCAAATCGAAGAAACAACTCTAAAATGTGCCTAACTCATGCTGAAAAGCTTTTTAGCCAAAAAATCCGCCTTCTATAAACCTCATGGGAAAATATGTTAAGGATCAGATTTACTGGCGTCTAATTTAATCTGAAATTGATGGCTCGTGTCGTGTCTCATCAGAAACTTATAGAACGAAATATATAGTTTTTCGTCACTGAAGTTCCAATAATATTTGTTCATAATTTACTTTCCCATTCAAAAAAATGCTAATAAAATGGATGCTATTTTTCAATAGAAGCTGCTATTTTTCATTAGAAGATAACTTTGCTTCGAGATAATCAAATCAGTTTGTTTGATTTTGTTTAAGCAATCGTTCTGGGGTTCTACCGCCGCCATTGAATTTATCAATGGTTTTTGTAAATTGTTTCAGTGATTTTTCGAGTCAGAGTTTGTTTTTCCTTAATATTGATTGAAGGAAGGATTTTTAAATCCTCATTTTGGTCGAAATTACGGTTTTGATAAAAAAAGTTTATAAGGGAAAAACCATTTTTCGAAAACTGCTCTAAGAGACAACTCAAAAGGGCTATTTTCTAACCTAATGGCGTCTCCCTGAGGTTACCCGTGTTGAAGCCCCACCGTTAATTATCGCTTTTTCCGCAGTATTTCAGTGATTGCTATTTTCCAGCGCTGATTCATGTATAACTCAGAGTTTTTTGCATAGCTAGAGCTGCGATAGTTCAGAGTTAATTCAGTAATGATTGCGTAGAAAATCAGCGCTAAAACTTAAGAATGAAATATTATCAAACTGTGAATTTTAAGAATATTAAGAAACGTGTATGGAAATAATAAGAGCCAGTAGCCTGCCTCAATTGAATCTGGGACATTTTTTTGGTGCGGGATAATTAGCCACGGGTAAAACATGCAAATATGCTTAATTTTCAGCATCAAAGTATTACATGGCTCTTATAGTCATGTTAGTCTATTGGTAAGAGTTCCACTGCATGCTTTAAGCCAGGATAGTCTAGTGATGAGTGTGCCCTTTCTTGGAACAAAATGTCCTTAGATCAAAATGCCAAGATAAAAATTTTGAGAACTGGTCTGTATAAAAATCACCACGAGCATATAATTTTCCTAGTTTTTTCGAAAGTCAGAACAAAAAGCTATGATACGAAAAAAGAACAGTTATACAAAAGTTAATGACTTAGACGGAGTCTAAAAAATTAAAACATCTAATAATCTGGAAAAATTGAAGAAAGGATAGCGTATGAAGCATCTTTTAGTACAACATTGACTTAATTAAACGAGCTAGCAAAAGAGTATCCCGGAATGACCAAAACTTCTTATCTTACAATTTCCATATATGAGAAACTTCTTGTCATACAACTTCATAGAATTCTGTAACCACAGAAAATTGTATGAAATTTCTATGACAAGCATTTTTTATAGATGAAAATTGTATGATAGTTGTTTTTCCATAAACCAAAAGCTTGATTTTTTTTTCTAAATTTATTTTCTGAAAAACTTTGGGTTGTTTTTGTATCCAATCACAAGTTTCAAAGACCTTGGTGTACTCAATGCACCAAAGGTCAGACGGTGTTGCATTTACAATGCATAGAAACGACCTGGTTTGTCTTAAAGCTGTCTTTCACAATTGATATTACAAAAGTAACAAAGTTTTAAATTTTGGCAAATTTTTCAATGATGATTATTTTAAAAATTTGATGTTTTAATTTATTAGAAATTGATTAGGGCATACATAAACACGCCATATAAAAAAATAGGAATTTTCAGCGTTTTTGAAGAAAAATATCCAGCAAAAAGGAAAGAAAAATCCAACATTAATTGATCCAAGACTACGTTATGCTCACAAAAAAAAATAATTTTTGGAAAGTGTTGTTTGCGTACAAAATTAAATTTGTGGTTGAAAAAACAACAACAATTTTAGGGAAAAATTTTTGTGTCGTCATCAAAAAAATGCTAGTCATACAATTTCCATATATGGGAATTGTATGAAAAGCATTTTTTTCAAAAAACGAAAACCCCGGTTTTTTTCATCACCAGGCTGTTTTTTTAAGAATCAAACAGCCGCAGAAAATATTTTATATCTTTTTTCAACCATTTTTCGAAATTGTATGAAAATTGTATGACAAGCATTTTTCCACACAATTGATGTATGGAATTGTATGACAAGCATTTTCGGTGTACAGAGGTCAACCTGGGATGTTTCTAAATTTTGAAAGTATTCAAAGTTCTAGGAGTTTTCATTTTTTTCATCGATTTCACGTTCTAGTTCCGATTTGAAATTTCACAGTCTATCTCGATCGAATCATCTAAATTATCGACTGGCAGTCTCAGTGACGGTTCATTAGAGGTAGAAGATTGATTCTCATCTGAATCTTGCGGTAATCTTGTAGTCTTGTTAATAACGAAGGATTTCCAATCCCGCAGCTACATGGAAAGATAGTGATTGAGCAGTTTTTTGGTTTTGGCAAATCAAGGGTGGCGTTGGATGGCCCGTCTGAAATCTCAGGTATAAAATTTGGGTGAAAATCCATTGGATGACCATCAATGTTTTCTTTGCTATTCGAAGTGTAATCGGCAATGAATCAATCCCTAATCATTTTCATATAAGGACAAAAACCAATTTCTACTCCCAATCGCCTAAGTCGGACGTATCGGAAAGAAGGCATGTTGATCCATGGCAACCTAAAAAAACTTAGTTGGAGTTATTTTTTGGACATTTTAGGTTGTTTTCTGCTTGTCTTTCTGTGGAACTGAAAGATTTTGTGTCGTTGTCAGTAGTTGCCAAAAAAGCTCCCCTCTCGTCTTTTGCCATGGACTTTTTTATATTTCTTTTCCGTGGGAGAGCTCGATGCTTGTTTTACCTGAAGTACACCTTTCTTGTAAAAAAAAGGTTTTTTTAGAAAGCTGGTGTTGACTGATCGAAAGATGCTACTTGTAAAGGGGCCCTGGATTGCGATTTTTCAGTTAGAAGATTTTTTCTGCGAAGGAGAATCCGATTTGTATCAGTTTTCTAATGAATTTGTTCTTCCTTCTCGATCGGGAATAAAAAGGTACCCGTCCTTGTTGCTGTCGTCCGCATTCCAATACAGGGCTCTCTTCTTGCTCAAAACAATTTGAAACCTTATCTAGTAAGGCAGGAAGCGTGATCTCCAATTTATCGAAGTTTGAAGAAATTTGAGAAAACGATCGAGGTCGTTTTTTTGGCGATGGAATGTTTGATTATTCATCGATGCATAAAACTAAAAATTTTTTGGTTGCCCATTGTGTATCCGTTGCGAATTTTTTAAAAAGTTTTTTAGTTTTTGTATTCGGATGTGTTCTAATTTTTTCATTTTTTTTCACTCAAAATTAGCTTACACAAATAATTATTGGAGACAATTGAGTATTAGATCATTTTAAAGCCCTTTCAGTCGTGATTCGAACAACAAAACAAAAATTTCAAAACATTTTCCCAGTATTGGAATTCGGTTTGAAATTTTGATTCATCGTCTAACTACGAGTGAGCAAGCAGAAATGCATTAGTTTAATTTGGTTGCTTACAAGCTTAAAAATGCTTAATTCAAGCCGCAAAAATGTATTGTTTTTTGAATAAAACTAATTTATTTCTTTTTAAGTTATTTCTCTAATCATCAATCTGGAATTTGTTTTTGACAAACTTTTTCCTTTGTCTCAACAGCGTTTTTTTTGTCCTGGGAAAGATGTACTGTGTTCTCCTCTCACATTATTAAACCCATTGTGCACACAGTTTGGTTTTAATCCATGACAGGTTAAGCTCATATCTTTTAACCCTATATTACTTTCATTAAACTCAGTTTTCAAGTTTTTTTGTCATTTTTTGCAAAAATTGTTTTAAATGTGTTTATTTTACTATGCATCTCGAATATGCGTAAGCTCTAATTGTTCTTTCAGATCCTATTTATCAAACCACTCATGAAAAATTGGTTTTAATTTGAAATAAACTTTTTTAAAGACTGGTCGGAACGTTTTTTTCTACTTGCACATCAACCGGCTGTCCTTGTTTTAATTTTGAATTGTTTTGGTGCCAGACCAGTATCAAAGTTTTTCTGATTTTTCTAGATTATTTACATTATTGGTCTAGACCAGTACTGCTGCCTAACATATGTTATTGAAACCCAACTTTGCATAATGAAAAATGTAAAGAGTTTTTCATGTTATTTCTCTAATCATCAATCTGGAATTTGTTTCTGACAAACTTTTTCCTCTGTCTCAACAGCGTGTACACAGTTTGGTTTCAACCCATGACAAGTTAAGCAGGGGGGATTTAAGAGGGGCGGGCGGCGGACGCCCCCCTCCCCCTCTCAGGGATTTGACCCGCTGCCGACCCAAAGGGTCCCCCCTTTGGTACTTTAAAGAAATCCAGTTTTGGCCGACAAAAATTAAAATTTAAGGGGGGAGCGCGCGCCGAAAAAACGCGATTTTTTGGTCAAAATTTTCCAAAAACACCTAAAAATGCCTTTTTTGGACTGTTTTTTCAAAGTTTTGCCCCCTCGAGAAAATCCTAGATCCGCTCCTGAAGTTAAGCTCATATCTTTTAACCCTATATTCTTTTCTTTAAACTCAGCAATTTTTTTTATATTTTGATTTTGTTTTTATTTTCAAATACTATTTAGATCACAATTAAACTTTGAGACGACTTTTTGGAGGTTATTTGAATCGAGTTAAAACAATTGGCAATCATTAGCAAAAATCAAGCCAAGGCAAAAATTCTTTCCTACTTTTTTGAGAGTAGAAATGGAACAAAAAATTTCACATGGCAATAACTTTGTGCTAAACTGCAACTTTTTGACTGCAACTTTTTAAACGCCCAAAACTTTTTCAAATTTGAATTGAAAAAAAATGCGTTCAATTTTTATGCGTGATCACTTCAGACAAATTAAACTTTAAACTTGAAGGGTTTTAGTCAATGATTATTTTAATGTGATTCCAAACTTCCTGTGAAAGGCACAAAACTCCCCCACTCTAAAATTAAGTCGACTGTTATAAAAAAAATTGGATCTCTGGTATGTATAATTTTCATTACAAAAACAACAGCGTATTTTCGAGCATGGATCATTTTCCAAGTAAAAAAGAGACACAATTTAAGATGGTTTAAATGAGTGAATTGCATGGTAAAACGCTTGTGAAATGATATAGTAATACACTTTCAATAAAATTCCCTCGGAAAACTGCATATTTATTAGTTTTTGCATTGTATTAAAAAATGTTGAGCCATATGCTACATCCTCACTGCAAAAATTGTGTACCATACAAATGGTTGACAACTTAATTGTCCATTATTAAAAAACAAAAATTTTTTTTTGCATTTGAATTATTTTAAAAAAGATTTCTGAGTTATAACTTTTAAAATTCAGGTCTTTATTGATTAATTGAAGAACTGCAAAATTGATATAATATTAACTGTTTTGTGTTTGCAATTTAACTGTTTTAAATTTTGGGCTTGAAAATTGACAATAGAGCGAAATGAGTCGAACTGCATCCATTTTCAGAGACCAGGCCGAGAAACCATTCGTCAACAACGAGTAAGTCTTGCAGATCTTCATTTTTTATTTTTCTCAGTTTTGCATGGGAAGAGGGTTTTGAAACATTTTGTCGACCTTTTTTTAGGTCGACCAGATGGATTTTCCGAGTGCTCCAATAACACTATAAAAACCCTATTAACACTATAAAAACGCAGAATTTTCTTTCCCTTCAAAGGTAAAAGCAGGTCTAAAATTCCGTTTTTGACCACTTTTGGAATTTTTTTGGGACCCTTTCGTGCGCGAGGAAGAAGGGGCATCCCTAATTTTGAGTTGCAGTTTTTTTGGGTCGAAAAAGTCAAAAGAAATCTAAAGAATTGATCGATGGAAAAAGACCAAAATGTAAGCTGGTCTCGTTACCACAGGGTGTTTTAATGAAGTAAGATAAATAAGTTCAGTTTTTATATGAAACAATCGTTTTTTAAAAATCGTGAAAACGTAACCATATTCTCCAAAAGGTTGTCTTAAGTTTAGTCACAATTTGTTTAAACTACGTTTTTCTAGTTGTGAATTGTGATTGAAAAATTGCACATTTTTTAGTGAGTTAGGACCGATGTGGTTAACTCATAGAGTAATTTCGGATAGGGTACACCGTCTGCTCGTCACGCTATCTTATTTTCGGCCGGATAGATTCGTGCAACTTCTTAGTCTAATACCGATCCTAATCTTACTCTTATACTTTCCTGGTTTGTTGCGGCTGCTGAAGTTCTTTTGGAGAGGCAACTAATTTCTAAGTTAAATTCAAATCTCTCTGGTGCTGAAATTACAAGTAATTTCAGCACTTACAAATAAGTGGGTTGTTAGTTAGATGGATCATGATTGGTTAATATTAAATACTTTACAGTGGTAAAATATCTAATTTATCCAATCATAAAATATAGTTTAGATCAGGTTCCACCCATCCGGGTTTTACAGAGTTTTTTAGAATTATCTTTCTGCAATTCAAAGGATGGATGATGGACGTTGGTATTTGGCGAACATCGTACTCTTGTCCGGTTTCTCTTGTTAGAGAAGTTCCAGGACGCTGGAGTTAGGGGCATCAATCGTTGTGTCTTCTTGTGACAACGATGGTGTTTCCCAATGAAATCAATCTGATTTCAGAATGGTTTGCTATGACGGGTTTTTCTGTTTTATGTAGAGAACTTCTTTTGTGTTCGACCTCGTCTGGGAATGGCGTGGAGATTGTGCGTGGAGGGGATGCCTTGTAACTCGGATCTGTACGCATACTTGAACATCGAGGTGGTCATTGGTCTAGTTCAATGAAGTCCTTTTCTGCGAAGTCAAGTCGTACTCTAAATCCTTTGAGTTTGTGATTGTGGACGGCATATTGATTTGTGATTGGCCATTCTTTTTCGAGTGTAGTGGGGTCATTTTGTCTTTGGATGTTCGTCTTTGTTGTTGTATGCTGATCTATATACTGCAAAGTATAGTTTACATTTTATAAATTTTTTATTAGTTCAGTGTTTTAATTATGATTTTGGTTAGTTGTTTTCACAAAAGCATTTTGTTTTAGTTCGGTTACTTTGAAGAGTTACTCACCCTTGAGTACCTCTTATTAAAAATAGAAGTGTGGTCACAAAGCGTGGATGTAGCGCGGTGGGTTAGGCCGGCTATAGAGCATGCTCAGGACGTCCTCTCTGGTGGGTTGGGCCAGGAGTGGGAGTATGATTTCGTGCGGTTTCTGTGAGAGGTCCTGTTATGTGATAACGTTTTATGTTGGGTTTATGGTGGTCTTTCTTATGTTCCGTTGGTTGTGTCCTTTTTTTCAAAAATCAAATTGTTTTTGTTATGGGTTTGTCTTTCGACTTTTTTGTGTTTTATTATTTCTTTCTTAGACTTTATAATAGTCTTCAAAAGAATAAATTATCCAGTTTTAAACTGGGTTAATCCGGTTTGGGTACCGTTGGTTTTCTTTTCTTAGTCATGCTGTTATTTTATGATTTGCGGTGTTTAGTAAGCTGCGTTGGTTAGTTTGGCTTAGTATATAATTCCTTTCCAAAAGGGTTAAAGGAAAGTTTGAAACTTGTTATCGTATGTTAGAGTTGTTGAGTGTGAAAACTTGAAACTGAAATTCATTATTTAAACAATTCTTCGTGGGCGAGCTGTGCGAGTTTGGATAGAATTCCTGTGCGAGTGAATGAAAATATCAAAAGGTTAGTACTGCATTTTTATTTTATCAATTTACTACATAGAATTTTAATTTTACTGCTAGTTTTGGGGAAAAGTTAAATTACAAATTTTCATTTTTTATGAAATTTACTGCTTTTGGGGAAACAATTTATAAATTAATTTACTACATTTGGTATAAATTTTATCAGTTCATCTTGTGGAAAATATTAATGAAGTTTACAAGAATTTTAACATGTCTATTTTTTATTTTGCTTTTTTGTTTTTTGCAGATGATCGTGGTATGAAGACTAAAGATCTAAATGAAACATGAGTAAAGAATGGTTAGTATTTATTTTGAATTTATTAGTGAAGAATATGTATAAATTATACTTACCTGTTAGTCGTCGGGGAAAAAACCGTGGGGGAAGATGTCGTGTATCATGTCGGAATTTGTTAGTAATTTTGTTAGTATGCGAATGATGTTTTTAGTTTGAAGCAGTGGCCAAAGCAATTGAAGTGCTTTAATAGTTTTTAGTTCTTCGGTGCCAACTGCAAACTCATAAGGTGTGTTTTGAATGAGATTATATATTTTGTGATTGTATTTAGTATTGTGGATGAATTCTAATATAGGGATTTCTATAGGTTGGATAAATTCATGTGGGATAAGGAAGGGTCTGGATTCTTCTGCATTAAAGGTCTTCGTGATGGGACAAAATATATATATTTGTGTTATTGGGTCATAATTGCGGAGGATGCCGTGGAGGTTAGTATCTTTGATGCAATATGTGAAATTTAGAAAAAATGGCGAAGTGTATTTAGAGTTAAGAAACTGAAAACGGTGGTGTGGTTGTCTTGATAGAGTGTGTAGATCAAAATGATTTTGTATGAAGCGATAATATGTATATGTGTGGGTTTGTTTAGTGCGTAACATAATGTCGTGTGAGCAGTGCAACTCGCGTTCATGTGGTGCAAGGAAGTGGAAGGTTAGTGAAAATAATTGAAATTTTTCTTTAAAACTTTCGTAAGCTTGCATGTCGGTTAGTGCTTCAGAAATGATGTGATCAAATTTTCGATCAAATATATTGAGTGTAAATACATATGGTGTTTTGATGAAAAATTTTTCTGTTAGTTGTGGGTTAGCGAAGCGGTCGTCATCTAAAAATTGGTCTTGATTAGTTCGGATGATATTATGATCGTAACATTCTAGTGTAAATTCGTTAGCTCGGGGTGCAGTGAATGTTTTTAGTGATTTTTTATATCCTATATAAGTAAATTGTCTATGTGTTAGTGGTGTGTTGAGTCGATATAGCATATCTTGATTTCTTTCTATATCGTTATGAGTATTAGATAACGGTAGGCAAAGGGGATTAGTAAAATGATAATATGATGTCCAATGAAGTGTAGGCATTAAAACATGTTCATCTACAAAACTACGTGTGTCGTTAGTGTCATGAGGGGTTTCAAAGTATATTGTGGAAATGAAGGTAAGGTGATTGCTAGAAAATCTTTCGTGTTAGTGTGATGTGGATGATTAATATATTCACGGGCTGTTCCTGGTTTGGTTGGGAATGGATGGTTCGGGAATTTTCTTTTAAAAGTGCGATAAGCTCTATTAGTGCTATTTGATGATTCGGTGGATGTGGATGATTGTGCTAATGATGCAGTATAAGCTGAAGAGGGTGTAGGGTTAGGTGGGTTTGAGGATTCTTTTGTGGAAGAAATCTGATTTATAGTGGGGGTGTTAGGGTGTAATAGTTGTTGTTGTAGGGTGATAAAATTATCGAGTTCTTGGGAGATTTGGGGAATATCTGGAGAATTGGATGATCGGTCTGAATGAAATGAAGAGTAGGTTGGGGTTACTTGTGAAGCATAAGAGGGTGTAGAAATGGACGGGAGTGGGTTATTTGGTGGGATTGGTTGAAAATGGGGTTTTGAAAAAACTGAGGAGTTGGTTTGAAAATTATTGGATGGAGATGGTTCGGAGTCAGCAAATTCATCAGGGGTTTCTATATTAGGGTTATTGAGTTGTGAAATGGAGTATAAAACTGAAATATTTGAATTAGTGTCTGAATTCATGCCTGATGTTATATTACTAGTTGGGAAATCGGGTGGTGGGAAAGCAAAAAGTGGAATTATTGTAATTGGAGTGTTGAGGTTGGTTGGATGGGAATTTGAGCGGTGTAGGGATCCAAGTTGTCGGCTCATCGTGGGCTAAAAAAATTATTTTTTTGAGACTGAAAAGCGGTGGTATGGGGTTGTTCGATAATTTGTTCATATGTATTTTCATCTTGTGAATGATGTGTCATTATATGTTGTATGGGACTTTGCGATATGTTTGGTCTAAAATTTGGATTATGTGTTATTGCTAAATTTCGGAAATTTCGTGGGACTAGGGATAATGGATGGTTATGTGGTAGGGGTGGTAACTGTGGTGCTGTAGGCGTTACCTCTATATTATTATGTTCTTCGTCGTACGTGTTCTGTCTTGTCGCTATTTTTGTGTTATATTCTTTTATTTGTGCGTCTAAAAAAATTTTGTTTATTGATGATGAAAAAATTCCAAAAAATCCTGCAAATAGTATGCGTGCTACACTTGCTTGTCTATTTACTTGTGTGTGTATAGCGCATGTATTATAGATTCCTTTTAAAAGTGAAAAAAGAAATCCTATAAAGTTAAACATTGCGTATAAAATAGTTAATTTTTCTAAGATGTAATAGGGCCATCCTAGAAAATCGAGAATTTCATTTTTTAGTGAAACAAAGCTAAAAATATTTATAGGTGAAATATCTTGTGGTCGGTATTTTTCACCGTTTAGATATATATAGTCCTTAATGTATTTAAAATATCCGCTATAATCTTGTGTATAGATATCTGCAAATCCTGCTGTTTCGGCAAGTTTGCGTAAGTTTTGGTCAATTGATTGTCTTTGTATAGTGTCCATTTGTGTTAATAATTCTTGGAATTGCTGTGTTCTAATGTGATGTTGGATATCGGATTTTGAATATATTCCAATTGATTGTAAATCGATATTTGGGTTTCGAGCAATAGCTCTAATGCTTTCGGGTGAAAATTTTTTGAGTGATTGCATTAATGTGGGGTATGGGGTAAGAAGATAATATTTATCTTCATCAGCGTTCAGTTGTACTACATTGTGGCTATTTTCTGATCTACATGGTACTGCGGTATCCCAGAAATATGTTCGTCTTGAGAGTGTGTCAACGAAATGTACTTTATTTTTGTAAAAGATAGGGATTCTTGTATAGCATCGTTTATCTTCAAAAACATATAGTGGTGATACTTTTTTGGTACAAGTACAAAACCATAAAATGTTTCCTTCGTAGTCTAAAAAATTTGATCTATTTCCTGATAGTAAATATCCTGCGTAGGGTATTTTTAATACTGCTAGTGCAATTGATTGTAGGATTTGTGTCCGTTCTAATTCGCATAGTTGGTGAAGTGTTTCTAATTCAGAGAGTGACATTTCCTGAAAAATTCGACTAATTGTGTAGTCTAATTTCATATCTAAGTAAATATCATAGTGGATATTACCAAAATAAGAATTATTCATTAGTGATAGTTCTTGTAAACGTGTGCTTTTAGTGTCATGTGGCTTTAGATGTCCACCAGGTTGACCATGAATTTTTTGAAAGTTAACTGGTATATATGATGTTCCTTCGTTTAGAGGATGACCGGTGGCATAAGGAACAATTTTTATTTTTCCAGTGGTCATGTCGAATCCATTTTCGTATTCAACTAATATTTCAGAATATTGTGTTTTGTGAAGTGGATTTCTGTATTTGCATGCGAGTTCTGTTTCTTGATATATTTGAAAACGTGTCAATTTATTTTCTATATTGTGGATGTTTCTTAATTCAGTACTTTGTTTTCGTGATAGATTTACTTGTTCATATGGGATTGATTGTATAAAATATTTTTGTGAAATTTTGTCATTCGGGCGTGTATTTTTGCTACTTGAAATGTTGTACAAGTATCTTCGGGAAACCAAACAATTGTTGCCTGTGTTCGTGTTGTAGGGTCACAATAGCCTTGATCGTTTTTACAAGGTAATCTAATTCCTTGATAGATCATTGTGTTGTCAGATAAATCGCGTGTGAGTTGTATTTTTTCGAGTTGTATTTTCCAATCGAAAAACATTATTTCTTGATATCCTTTATTTTTTGTGTCTGCTTTGCAGTTTGATGGGTTATTTATACCAATGTGAGGTATCCAGTGCTTATCGTGTATGTCATAAGTTAATCTTCTGTGTGCGCCGTTGTATGGGTATTTTTCATCTAGTTTTATTTGTCCTTGATATCGTTCAAGTTCTGCTTGATGTACAGAATCGGCAAAGACTTGAAAATATACTAATTTTCTGTCGGTGTTTTTTTTTCTTGTGATATTTAGTCTGAGTAACTCGTTTTTACAATCGTCGGGGTTTAGATGCAAAAGTCGTTCTATATTACTTTGGTAGAATGATTCGTGGTCAAGTCGGTTTTTATTTCCGTTTGAGACTTGTGAACAATGTACTTTCTTTTCGGAAAATGTTGCTGTAAATTTATATCCTATAACTGTTGTTGCTCGGGCTTTTGAATAGAGTGTCGCTATTACATTTGTAGTTTCTATAGCTTGTGGTTCTGTTTCGCATATTGATACTTGATTTATTGCATATTTGTGTAGTGTTTTTTGTTCATTTTCTTCACAATCGTAATGTGTTACTAATAAGTCTTGGGGTCCTGTGCGGGTAGAAGGATTTATGTTCTGATCGGAGATTATTAGAAAAAGGAGTTGGAAAAAAATCAATATTTTCAGAATATACATATGTATAATAATCCTGAGTACGGGTTATAAAATGTGATGTAACCAATTGTCTTTTTGGTATATCTGTCGTAATTATATATTACTTCAGTTGTTATAAATGGTGGTGGTAGCGATTGAGCTGTTATATTTGGTGGGTTTAATGGGTAAGGATGTTGAGCAATGTTGTTTAGTTTAACCGTGATTTCAAATTTTATTTGTAGACTATTTTGTTGGAGTATTTGGATGTTATGGTCACGACTGTCTTCGTGGATATCTTGTCTATATTGTAATCTATTAAGTGCCCAGTTGTGGAGTCGGTTACTTTCTGGGTGCTGTCCAAATAATGGTGGGGGTGCTGTGAATGTAATACAGTCTAATCTTAAAGGGATATTTGTTGATGATTGTTCTCGAAATCTAGCGTCGAGGTTATTTGGGAAATTTAAATGAAAAGGTGTCGGTGAAATCTGGCTTATTGATGGTGTTGATGGTAGTGATAATGTTTCTGGTAGTGATGATGATGTTGTTGTATCTGTAGAAATATCTATTGGTTCATTTATTAAATTGGGTTCACCTTGTGTGAATGATTGTGTTGTCCAATATGGTAGTCGTGATGTTTGGTTTGGGGGGTTAAAGGGATTTTCACGTATTTGTTCAGATGTTGGTGTTGAACCTAAGTAATCTGAGGGTAGACTTGAGGTGCTACGTTGTGAAAGAAGCGTAGGGGTTTCTGGTAATATGCTAATTGGATTTTCGGGAGTACTTGGTGATGGGGATTGGGGTATATCAAAATGAACTCGGGGGTTTAAAAATTTCTATTTCGTCGTGGATGTATAATTTGTCTATTTATTTCAACTGTATTTTGATTTTGACTAAGATTTCGTATTCTACTTAATTCTTGTGGTAGTGTTGGGTACAAGTTATATGTTGGTTCACTTAGAGGTGCTTGTCGCTGAACTGGTTCTAGTGGTTCAGATAAGCGAGCGTGTCGTTCTTCAAAGGTATATGGGTTATCTTGGAAAGAAATTCGTGTAGAAGTTTGGGGGTTTTGGGTAGTTGTAGGTGGTGTCGGGTTTTCTTGGGATGATGTCGGTGAAGACTGACTGTGTGATTGTTGGTTAGCAGTTTTTGAGGGTTTTTTATTGATTTCTTTTAGTGAAAAAATTTATGTTTGTTGTAGTATTCTTCTAGGAAAAGAATTAAAAGGATTGTTGCTAAGGCGAATGTTATGACTGCCTTCTTTATACATTTGCTAATTGTCAAGATGAGGGATGATAAAAATGTTATAAAAATTACAAATAGTAAAAAAATATCTGTTCTACTAAAAATGGTTCGTATCATTTAAATAAATTTTGTGTTTCGTACCTGTGAATATGGTCAATGGCTTTTGAAAGTTGTAGGTATAGTTCAAATATGGAATAGAAAATTTGAAAAATATTGCAAAAAATGATTAGAATTATTACAAAAGCTTCAAAGGTATCAAAAAAAAATATGAATAAAAGTTTAAAAATTGTTAAAAAGTTTATGAAAATGTTGAGAATTATGTTGACTGATCGAGAGAAGAGCATTTAAGAAATGGCTTCTTGATCGAATATTTTTTGTTGTTTGGGGCAATTTTCAAGTGTGGTCGAATTATTTATTGGTTTTTTGACAAGTGGGTTGAGTTTTGTGAAAAATTGTTGGGGGCGAATTTTATGGTGTTCGGGAGGTTTTCTTTTACTTTATTTTTATTTGTCAAGTGATCTGGGGTATTTTTGAGATTTTTATACTGTAGGCTAATTTAATATGTTCGTTCTTTTACTTTAGGCTAATTGAACATTTTGTTTGGGGGGTTTTTGAGGTCTGAGTTGGGAAAATATTGTTGATCTTTGCGTTATTAGATAAAGGAGGGTTATAATATTATGGTGGTATTTATTTTAGTTGTCAAGTTGGAGTGGTTTGCTTATTTTTGACCTGGAGGTTGTAAAGTTATAGTTATAGATATGCCTGGAGTTTAATATCTTTCGTCTAATAGGTTTGTGTTAGAGTTATAGAAGGTGACGGATTGAATGAATCCTATTGGCTAATTTTGAACTAGAATCGCTGCGTGTTTGACAGCATGTTATTTTGAAAAATGAAAGTTTTAAATGTTTCAGAGGTGCAAAGATTATTAATTGTAAAATTAAAGTTGTTTTTGAAATTCAACTTTCTTTAATATTTTAGATTGTGGAATGAATGTTTTGTAGTTTTTGCGTGGTTGATTTCTAAGTCGTGATGACTCTCTATGTTCTGATTTCTCGAAGTGTTCTTGGGGTATAATTTTTTCTGTCATTTTTTTATTTTTTCTTTCTTTTTGAGGTATATTTTGATCTTTTTTTTTTATTGTTTTTGGTTGTAGTTGATTTTTTATTTTGTTTTTCGAGGTGAATGTCATTTTGTTCTTTTCTTTCATTTTCCAAATGTGGGTGATTTTGAATAGCTTTTAAACCTGTGAAAGAATATAATTGAGTTAATTCGCGTAGTGCGTATTCTTTTGGGTAATAAGGTAATAGATTGTTTGGATGTTGAACAATTTCTTTCTGGTCTGAATCGGTGATTTTATATGTTACGTCAGTGGGTTTGGCGATTATTTGGTATGGTCCTTTACGAAGGGGTTGTAATTTTTTAGAAATTCCTTTTGTATTAAAATTAGGTATTAAGAAAAATGTTCCAATTTTTAAATCGGAGGCTGGCGTAAAGCGTGAATTTATTTGTTCGTTAATGTTTTGCCTTTGTAACAAATTTTTTGTTACTTTTTGGTAAACTTCATTGTGTTTTATATCTCTATTTTAAATCCATTCGGTGTGTGTACCGGATGCTAATTTAAGAATTTGTGGGTGATGAAAATGATCTTCATAATGTGTGTGTAAAGGTAGGTTATAACAAATTGTAAAGGTAGGTTATAACAAATTGAGTTTTTATGAGAGTTTGCTGTAAACATAATTGGTTTACGTGGCTTTTGATTAAAAACCATTTCATATGGTGACATTCCTAGAGTTGTCGTAATTTGTGAATTAAATGCTATGGGAAATAATTTTACATCTGCTGACCATTCGGTGTATCTTGTATCATTTCCATTGATGATACATCTAAGATATTCTTGTAGTGAACGGTTCATACCTTCGACTAAGCCGTTTGTCCAAGGTGCATGAGATGTACGTGGTTTGTGCTTAATGTTATATAAATGACATAGTGTGATGATTTCATTATTTATGAATTCTGTACCGTTGTCTGTAACTAAAATTTCGGGTAATCCGAACTTGGCTATCCAGTGTTCATAAAGTGTTGTGTAAGCGTAATAAGCGTTACAAAGTGGTACTGGGTTAAGTGCTACATAATGTGTAAATGCGTCAACAATTCCCAAATGTAGGAGTTTCCTTCAGATGATGGTGAAATTGGTCCTTTTGTATCGAATGAGATACGATGGTTAAAATATAAACGTTGTCCTTTAAAATCTTGTTTTTGTGCTTTTTGTTTTTGATTTGGATAAGGTTTATTTAGCTGACATACTATACAATCATTGCATAGTACTTTTATCCAAATTGGTGCATTTGGGAAATAAAAATTTTGTATAAAATTTGAATATGTTTTCTCTGATCCAGAGTGTCCTTTAATGTTTTGTGTATGTGAAATGTTAAAAGCTATGAGAATCATACTTAAGGGTAGACAGGGAACTGTAGATTCATTTAATTGATATTCTAGAAGGTCTGTGTTTTCATTAATTGTTGTATTATTAAATTTTCGAAAATATCGGAGAAGTGTTTTATTTCCTAAAATTGTGGTATCTGCCTTAACGGGTTTAGTTTTGTATTTGTGTCATGATTTTAGTTGTCTAATTACTGGGTCAAGATTTTGATATTGTTTCAAGGTATTAATTGTAATTTTATCTGTTGCGGGGAGAAAAATGTTTTCAATTTCTAATTTAGATAAAGGAATTGTGTCAAGTGGGTCATGGAGGTCAACAACTTGATTTATTGTGTATTTTGAAGCATTTGTTTGTGGTCCTGATAAATTTATTTCATCAGTTAAATTTTCTTTTTCAATTAACGGAAAAAGGTCTTTTTTATGCGAGTGTTGTTCTACTCTTTTTTGTTGGGTGTTATTTTTTATCCATTGTGAGTATGGAATTGGTTTGAAAGTTGATGTTCCAAGTAGATCAACTTCGTAGTGGTTATTTTGGCAATCTAAGCAAAGTGGGAAGTGTTGTAGGTTATTTATCTGTGATTGTTCAATGTCAGTTTTTACTGCATATTTGCATTCTAGTCGGGGTGATGTTTCGTTTTCTGCAAGGTAAAATTTTATATTTTTGGGTATTTCAACTGTAGTTTTTCGTGTAAGTAATTCAGGTGGTGTATTTCGACTTAATGTATCTGGTAATGCAAGATTCTTTCCTGCTGTCCAAACTATATGTAAGTTTGGAAATTTCATTAGAATTAATTGAAATCGATAAACTCGGTGATTTGGATTTGACTTTTGTTTAAAAAGAAAAATGATTGGTTTGTGATCTGTGAATAGAACTGTTGGATGTTTTGATCCAAGTATCAGAAATTCATATTCTGTAAGTGTACAAATTATAGCTGTACATTCTCTCATTAAAGTCGAGAGTCGTAGCTCTGCTTGAGTGAATAATCGAGAATTTGCTGATATAAGGTTCATTTTATTTGTACCATTGTGTGATTGTAATAATGCTGCGCCGATGCCAAAATTTGAAGCATCGCACATTGCATAGAATGGTTGATTTGGATCTGGAATTGTCTTTGAAATTTGTTCAGTTAAAAGTTTTTTAATTTCTTGAAATCGTGTTTGATGTTCAGTATTCCATTCAAAATTATTTTGTTGTCTGAGGATATTATAGAATGGTCTTAAATATAATTGCATTTTATAAACGTATTTGCTTAAAAAATTTAACATTCCAAGGAATTCTTGGATTTTCTTTTTGTTTGTTGGTGGTTGAAGTTTTTGAATAGCATCAATGCGTGCTTTTAATGGAGTGATTGTCTTTCTTTCTATATTATCTCCTAAAAATTTAACTCGTGTTAAAAAGAAGTGTGATTTATCGGGGGCGGCCTTCAGATTTTTGTTCTGAAGTATTTTGTGATAGTGTTCTAAAACTGTAAACATTTCTTCTTTTGTCTGTGATTGCATAAAAACATCGTCTAAATAGGTGATTGCGTTTTTCTTAAGTATTAGTGGTCTAAAAATTTTACTCATAAAAGCTGAAAATGCTGCTGGTCCTATGGATATTCCATAGAATAGGCGGTTGAATTCATATTGTTGATTTCCAATAACAAATTTTGTTAAACGTCGTGATTGTTCATCTAGTGGCATTTGATTGTATGCACTATTCATATCTGCGGTTGTAAAGTATTTTCCGTTTATTTTTGTTAAAATAACTTGTATTGGTTCAATAGGCCAATTGCATTTTGATTCGTCTATTAGTGAATTAAGATATCTAGCGTCTAAAACTATTTTTCATGATTCTCCTTTTGCTAGGATGATAACAGGGTTAATAAATGTGTTACCTTTTGGTTGTTCTTCTTTGTTTACCGGTGAGATATTTTTGTATTGCTCTAAAATATCGAGTAATCTGTTCACTTTGTCGTGTAAATGAATTGGTACTTTACTTGCTCTTTGTTTTTTGAAATTTGCATCAGGTTTTAACGGGAGATGTAGTGATGAACTGATTTTTCCAACATCAAATTTGGATGTTGCATAGGCTGCTGAATATTTTATAAGCTGTTTGGCTAACTTATCAAATTCGTCTTGTGTTATTTGTGAATGTTGGAAGTTAAACATTGTTAAAAACTTCTGCTGATCTTCTGTATAGTTGTTTATGTTGAATGTAGGTTTGAAATATGGGGTTTTTTGTGAAATAATCTGTATTTCTTTTTTCATTACTTATTATATTATTTATGGATAGTTCTTCGTTAAGAATTGTGGATTGACAAATATCTAATAATTGGAGTATATTATTTACGCGGTATGCTTTTTCATGCATTGGTGAAATTGTAGCGTTTGTTTCGCAATATCCTAAAAGTCCTAAGAGTAATGTTACTTGATATGGTGTATTGTTATATACATGTAACGAAATGATGTCTGAATTCGTATTTTTCAAATATTTTATGGATGAAATCTTGATTTTGAAAAACTTATGGATAGGTTTGAATTCAAAGTCTGACATGAAGAGTTGTTGTTTATTTTGATTTTTATCATATTGGTGAACTTGTTTTATGGAAATGTTATATATATCTCCTGATAGTGGTTTCAGGTGTTTCCGTTGTTGGTTATAAATTGGATAAAATTTTGAAAAGAATGGTGGTTGTTTAATTACTCTTTGAAAAAATGTTAGAGCTGTATTTTTTGTTTTTGTGTACTTATCTTTGATTAGTATTTTACTATTCAAGATGTTGATTGTTGGTATCAATTTCGAGATAAATGGTATGCCAATGATATTGTGTTTAATATCAGTGATATGAAATATTTGTTTAAATGGCTAGTTTAAAATTTTAATTTGCTCCATTGTTCTTGTGGGGAGAAGAAATAATTGAACTTTTCCATAGTTTACTAATGTTGATCCTTGTGCTGTTGCTAGTTTACTGGAGGTTGCAAGAGGCGTTAATTTTGGATGTAATGTTTTGATTTAATTCCATGTGGGAATGTTAATTATGTTTGATTCTGCTCCTGAATCAATTAAAAAATCAATTTCAAGATCTGGTGGTTGAATTTCTTTGTTTCTTGGACTTTCTGAAAGGAATGGTATTGTCCAAATTTTATCTTTGGGTTGTTCTTTTTGTACATTTTGGTAGATGTGATTTGTATTCAAACATTTTGTTTTGTCATTTTCATTGGGTTTATTTACGGTGTTAATTTCGTTAATCTCTTGTGCAATTTGTGTAGTATGGATGGGTTCAATATAATAATTGTGAAGAAGTTCCAATTGATTTTCATATATATGTGATGTAAAAGGTTGTTCATATATAATACGTTTGTAGTCGTTTTCGAATGCTATCATATTTATGGAGATAGTGTTTTCTGTTTCACTTTCTTTGTCTGATGATCCACAGTTTATTTGATTTAGTTGTAGTTCGTTATTTCCTGTGTCGTCAATACCTGGGGGGTCTGATGTTGTTTCTTCATTTGATTGTACTTGATTAATATGTCTTTGATATTTGGGTGTACTACTTCTGTAGCGATGTTTAGAATTATTATAATGGTTATTATTTCTATGTGGTGATTGAGAATAATTTCTATAACGATTATTATAACTTGAATGTCGATTTTGTGAATTATTTCGTGATCTGTTTTGATAATTGTCGTTTGATCTGTGATAGTTTTATCTGTTATATGAGTTATTTCTTGATCGATTGTTCGGGTAATTCTGATTTCGATTGTTTGAATAACTTCTATTTCGATTATTTGAATAGTTTCTATTTCTGTTGTATGATGAGTTTCGTGATTGATTGTTTGGATAGTATTTTTTTCTTGTGTTTGATTGGGAACTGGATCTAGGAACAAATTGTGTTGTATTTGATTTTGATCTGGAGTAGTTATTTCGACTATTTGGTCGATTATAATGATTTTGTGAAGAATTCTGTGTTTTTCTTCGTTCAGGTGATCTTCCTCTATAACTTGAGTTATATGGTGATTGGTTCCTTGTGTAATTAGTATTGTTCGGAAGTGGTTTTCCTGAACTGTTGTTGCTGTATACATTTTTATTTGGTAGATTTTGATCTTTCTTCATGTATTGATAGAATGATTTATTTGGTTCTTTATATTTTTGAGGTTTGTTTTGGTTATCCTGTTGCTTTTGTCTGCATTCGGATATACTATGTCCGTATCGTTGGCCATAATTACACCATTTTTTGAAAGATGGTTTGCCTCTAAAATTTGGGTGTTTTTCATAAATATTTAGTATTTCAGTGATTTTTTCAACGAGGTCTGTATCTGATTCCTGTATGTTATTGATATTTGTAGTGTTTGTTTCGATTCGATTAACATACTGTAGTTTCAGATTTTCTGTTTCTTCAAGTTTCATTGTGATTTCCGCTTGCTCTAGTTTGTCTACTAGTTTTCGAAAATCTAAATTGGGTTCTCGAATTGAGGAAGGATGAGATGCTCTCTTTTTTATTGCTATTTTCCTTAATTGAGTTGTTAAGGTCATCATTAAAATTTCTGTCATTTTTGTGTTTTATAGTCATGTGTATTTAATGAATATGCTTTTCTAACTAGTGTTTCGATGCGTACTGCTAATTGTTTGATGGTTTCATTTGGTAATCTGCGAATTTCATTACATAAAACTCTTTGGTGTTGTTTAATTTTTTCGGAGTCAAACATTTTTGAAAATTCTTGTGTGAATCTTTTCCAATTTGATTTTATTTCTATAGGTAATACTGAAAACCATTTTTGGGCTGCGCCATCTAAGGTTGTTTGTATCAACGCTGTGCGTCGATGTATCCAATTTTGATGTAGTGGTGTATTAATTGGTTCAGGTCCTATATTTAAAATTAAATTTGCTGTTACTGCATTTAAATAATCTTCTACAGAATATTCAGGGTCTGTTCCTGTGAATACCATTAATGGTTTGTTTGATGTTATTGATGATCCACCCATAAGGTATGGATTCATTGTCCTTTGAAGTTATTCTGCGGCATTTGGCATTTGTGAAAAATTTGAAAGTTGATTTTTTGTTATTTCGTGTTGTTGAAGGTAATATGGGAGTGGTATTTCATTTTGCATTTGAGTTGGTTGATACGAGTGTGTGATCATTGGGTTTTGTGGCTGAATTGGTTGAAAAGATTGTGTATTAGTTGGATTTTGCATTTGTATTGGTTGTTGATTTTGTGTATCTGTTGGACTTGGAGAAAAAATTCTATGATATGTATAAGGTTTTTGCACTCCTTGTCCGCGATATTCTTGAGTATACGGTGCAAAAATATCTGGTTGTAAATAATCATCATCAGATGATAAGTAATCCGTATGATGAGGTGCTTGCTTTTTATTTTTATTTTGTTGAAAGAATGGGTAATTTTCACTACGATCCTGCGGAGGATGTGAATTAGTTTGAAAATTTACTGAGTTGGTTGTTGTCATTGGGTTATCCGAATATCGAGATCTTACATGATTATTATTAGTTTTTCGTGGGGGATAGTTTGTTTTTGATGAATGTGCGTAATTATAATTGTGTTCTGCAAAAGTGTTTCTTGTGAACGTTCTTCGTGTTTTTGACGGTACTGTCATAGGTCTATATGTTTGATAATCCATTTGAGAATATTTTGGAGCAACCGAAGGTTTAACGGTTGATTGTAAGGTTACTTGTGCCAGTGAAGTGTTCGTATTTTTTGGTGTTGTTAAATTTGGACGTATCTGTGAAATGCTTTGTTGTGTAGTTGTTGTTGTTTGGACGATTTCTTCATTTATAAAGTGTGATGGTGTTTGGATATCTTGTTGTGTAAGATTCCTAGTTCCATTAAGGTTTTCATTGTGTATGACGGTCGAATTTAAACTGTTATTTCGCGTATCAGGTAAAAATGTATTGTAGTTTAATGGTGTTGCATCAATGGTCAGTGGTACTACTCTCACATAATCTCTTTGATAAGATATTGTACTTATTGCTTGACTTGAGATTGATTGTGGGATATGAGAGACCATTCAGGGTCCCAAACGTAGTCTGACTGTTCTGTGATGGCAGTATCATCGTTTGGATTTTGAGGTCTGAAATTTTTTCTTGCTTGTGAAATTAAGTCTATATTATGTGTGAAATAATCTATTGTAAACCATGCCAAAATTTTTTGTAAGTCATGTTTTGTGTGTAGTGAAACTTCGTCTTTCGTGAAATTTTCTTTGATTATATGTAGAAAAATTGAAAATAATGTGATTTCTTGTCGTACTTTTGTATGTTTAGATGTCTCGGTTGGTGAAATACTTTTAAATTCTGTTTTTTCTAATATTGAAATATAGCTATAGATTATTGCAAAAACTTCGTTAGTGAATATGGAATTTGCTCTTTGCGAATTATGATATTGTATGCTTTTAATAAATTCTAAGAATACTTTTGAAAATTCTAATTCAAGATCGTCTGTTTGAATTACATATTTGCGGTGATTCGGATTTAGTGTGCTGAATTCTATGGTGTAGATTCCGTATTGTTGTGTTAAATTACATATATCTTTCAGATAATGTTCAATAGTTTGTCTTTTGATTTTTTCATCTGGGAAATCTGCTTTGCATGGGTTGATTCCGGGTTCAAACAAATATAGGAGTAAATTCTTGCAAAAGTCATGCTGCCCTCTATTATCGGGTGCATCTATGAGGAAGGGGTAAACCTCTTCGTCATCTGGACTTTCGTCACTTTGAGTGTGGCTGTGGCTCATTTTTTCGTTTAATGACTGTTAATATATAACTATCGATGTGTCTAATTGGTTGATTCCAATTATACAAGTGTACTGGTTTGTGTTTATATTGCTTTTTTATTCTTCTTTTTCCTCTTTTTGATGAATTTGAAGTTGTTTCTGAGTCGGAAAAATATAATTGATCGTGAATGGGACAATTTTTATCAATCGATTCTTTTAATTTATAGAGTTCATCTAAATTGCTGGCTTCTGATTCTGAAAATGCGTTTCTATTTTTTGAAAATCTTTTTCGTGTGATTTGTCTTTGTTTGTTTATTATTTTTTTTTATTGTTAGTCGTTTTGTTCTGATATATCCAACTGTTTGTGTATGAGGTGTGATTACAAGATCGTATTTTTTGTTATCTATTTCACAGTTGTGTAAAACGATTGTTTGTTTATTTCCTAGATTTTTGAATGACATAAGTTTTAGGATGAGGGATGCAAAAAGTTGTTAGATGATGTCTATTTCCTTAAACTGTTAGTCCTTTCGATTTTTTGGTTAGCTTAACCTGGGTCTATTTGTTCAGGGTTGGAGAGAAAAGTATATCGATTCCGAAGAATGATTTTTTACTTTCTCCTGGCTAATATAAGCTAAGGTGTTAACTTACTTAATCTTACTTAGGGATAATGATTGTGTTCAAGGGTTGGAGAATAGTAAATCGATCCACAAGGTTCAGGTATAATTAGAACGCGAGTAGTTCGTTAGGTACTATTTTAAACTTACTAAGTCTAAGATTTATCCTGGACCTGGTAAAAGGAGGGTTCAAGTGAAGGATGAATAACCGAAGTTCTTCACTGTTTATCCTAATTTGAATGGTTAGTTTTGTTGAAAAATTTCTATTAGTCTTGGGTTTTTTTGGAAGGGTTGGATAGTGAATCGACGGTTGAGGTCGTTAGACACTTGCTAAGTGGGTGGGGGAGAACAAAATTGTTCTTTTTGATCCAAGGATAGGCCTTGATGATCAAGTTTTAAATTTAGTGAAATAGAAAATTAATTAAGATCCAAGGATAAGCCTTGATGATCTGATTTTAAAATTAAGTGAATTTAAGTTTAAAATGGTTTAAATTTATTTAAGAAAAATATTTAGTTTTTTAATGATATTAGTTAGCTTATGATTGCTGTTATGTTTAGGTGATGAAGCTGGGACAACAGATGATTTTATGATTACTAACAATTTATTGTCATGCTACTAATTTTTGTTTTGATTTTCAATAAACATTTTCCAAACATGTTTCAAATAATACTGCAGAATTTAAGAAAACGGTCTGAGATCTTTTTATCAATCGTTATTGTATATTAATAATTTTGTTTAGCGCCTGAAATGATCATGAAGATTGACTTCAAGATTTTATGTTTGCAAATGAAAATCTAAATTCATTGCTAATAAGGTTCTAAATAAAAAAGTTTGTGTTGGCTTTTGTCGTACTATCATATAACTATATGGTAAGTTTCTACTTTGTCGTATGTCGTCTCTGGTTCGAGGTCTTCTTACGATTCCGGGTAGTTCTGTTATCGTTCGGAATATCGGCTCTGATCTATTGAGTCGTAGAGACATTTCGATTAAATTATCGTCGTATAACATTTTTAAAATGTTTTGTCTAAATTCTAATCTATTTTTGGTTAATTCTAAGCTATTAAGGTCTTATTCGAGACTTATGGTCGCACCAGATGAGTTAGGACCGATGTGGTTAACTCATAGAGTAATTTCGGATAGGGTACACCGTCTGCTCGTCACGCTATCTTATTTTCGGCCGGATAGATTCGTGCAACTTCTTAGTCTAATACCGATCCTAATCTTACTCTTATACTTTCTAGTCTCAGGGAGTTTAACTCTTCTCTGCTAGGCTCAATAGATCTAGGGTATACTGGTTTGTTGCGGCTGCTGAAGTTCTTTTGGAGGCAACTAATTTCTAAGTTAAATTCAAATCTCTCTGGTGCTGAAATTACAAGTAATTTCAGCACTTACAAATAAGTGGGTTGTTAGTTAGATGGATCATGATTGGTTAATCTTAAATACTTTACAGTGGTAAAATATCTAATTTATTCAATCATAAAATATAGTTTAGATCAGGTTCCATTAGGCCACAACTTTTTTGGCTTTTTTTCATGATTTAGAATCTTGAACTCCATTTTAAAATCATAATTTAAACAAATTGTGACTATACTTAAGGCAACCTTTTGGAGATTATGGTTACGTTTTCACGATTTTAAAAAACGATTGTTTCATATTATGACGTAATTTATCTTACTTCATTAAAACACCCTGTGGCAACGAGACCAGCTTACATTTTGACCTTTTTCCTTCCATCAATTCTTTAGATTTCTTTTGACTTTTTCTCGAGACTTCTTTGCTATCAAATTTTTCACCAGGATTTTTTCACGGTTAAAACTTGTTTTTTGTTCAAAAGAAGAAATCCACCACAGCATACGAACTCAACGAAAATCATCTCCCAAATGCTAAAAAAGAGACCGTCGCCCCATAAAAAGACAATTGCAGATGTCGCGGACACCTCTCAGTCACCTCAGAATTACCAGAACCCACCAGCACCGTACAGGCAGGTATGTAACCTTTACGTGCATTTAAAGACTACAAAAGGTGAAACGTTACGGCTATAGGCTTGATGCGCTCTTTGAACAACTATTGTTCTTTGAAAATAACTGTTCAATGATTTGCTTGAAAAGTAAAATGTTTCAGAATTAGAAGAAAAAAAATTGTTTCCATATTGATAATTTGTTTTTCTGTGTGTAGCTGAAAAAAACTCACAAATTAAATTTACTGAAATGCAGTTAAAAAGCCCAGTTAAACTGTTCAAAGATCTCCAGTTTTGTATTTCAGAAACCAAACCAACATGAAGAAGATCACTATGAAACAATTCCAAAATCCAACCTTGACGACCCAAGACGAAAATACAAAACGAACACTGCAGCAGTTAGACCGTCACAAAATAGAGACAACTCTCCTGACCTGGAATTTGCTCCTAATTTGCGAAAAGCAGCCAGCATGCCAGATATTCACCATAATTCCAATTTGAGAGGTATTTTAAGAGAAGATTTAAATCGGTTGAAAAAGTCTCCAGTTAAAAAATCTGAGGGTTAAAAGCAGCTCTTTTATACAATTTGTGGGAAACCGTTTTTGTTCATGATGTACTTTATGTTACAAAAAAGTTTAAAAACAAATTAAATTGTACAAACTTTGAAACAAAAAAATTTAAGTGATCAGTGATTGTAAATCACACAAACGGTAAAATTTCCTTCAAATGTTTGAACTTACTTCTTTGTTTCGACCACTAAAAGTGGGGACGAACTTGTTCTTCTCCATGAAAAAATAGGAGTCTTAAAAATCATTGGAATGGGTCGAGTGAGATATCATACTAAAGGTTTTTCAATCGCGGTTCGGAAGTCATCAACTTTTTTTTTCAAAACATTTTCCGGTGTCAAGAAAAACCGCTTAGAAATTTTTCTAGCATTTGTCTAATTTCGAGCAAGCAACGCGAGTGAGTAGACCTTATGAAAGAAAAATTTTCAACTAAATGGTAAAAAAATTAGCTTTACTCTGGGAAAACTAGTCTTGGAAGCTTCATTCAGCACTTCCGTGACAAAAAAGTCCTAAACATTTATAAATTTTAATCTGCAAATCATAGAAAAAGCTTAGGCATTTTTAAATTTTTTTTATTTCCTGATGTGGTAGAGCAACTGCAACTGCATTTGCAGTAACAAGTACTGTAGCCTTGGTCTCATGTTCATATTGTTATCTATAACTATATTATTGTTATTAATTCTTCCAAGGTCAAACATGTGTGACCTTTGTTCGATATAACAAGAGTCTCAGTTCTCTCTAGTGTAGCAGCAGCATACAGTTAGCCACAAAACTCAGGCTATAGAAAAAAGATGGTTTCGTATAAAATTAAACTCTTTTGAAACCAACATCGTTTTCACTATCAAAACCAACGAGGTTCTATCCGGTATCACATGGCGCAGTCAGCAGAATCAGGATTTTTGTCTCAAGACAATGGGACAGACATGGGAATTCCGGTATTCTGGGTTTTGGCAAACTCGGATCCACCATGGAATTTTGAAACTTGGTTTGATCAATTCCTATTAGCTGTTACTGTCAAGGAGAACGTGGATTCAGAAGTATTATTAGAAGATCCAAGAGCAGTACTGGAAGAACCACTACCACATCCGGAAACGCCAGGAAACAACGAGGATGCGCAGTCAGTAACAGAGAGAGAAGCTCGTGACAGATTAGCACGAGATAGAGTCCTATTAGAGAATGAAGAACGTGTTATACGAGGACCTAAAGTGGGACTCAACGTATTCTGCCACGAAGTTGGAAAACGTTTAACATCCCGACTATTTCTAGGTTTGGGTTCAGAAGGCAAGAAAAATTTATACAAAAGAATCCGCACACGGAAATATTTAAGCTCGGATTTCGAGATATAGTGAGATTGGCAAAAATCTCCTTTGAAAAGACAAAATGCATCACTTACGAGCGATAAAATTTGTTTACAAGATCACATGAAACGATTGAAACCCTCGAATTCTTTCCTCCAGCATTAACTGCACAAACCGCAAAAGTGGAGCTGGGAGGACTGGAAGAAGAACTAGTTAGAGATTTGTTTATATCCCGGATGCTAACTTTTGAAACATTCACACCAGAAGAAACACAAAAGCGAGCAATAAAATTCGAACAAAGCAAGCAAACTACGCAAGCATTTCAAAGGTCCTCAAGAATTACAACTAATAAGGGACTATTCTCGAACGCGCAAACTAAAACAAAACAAGAACCAGTCATGGCAATTGGAAACAAGGGATATAACCCTAGACGTCAAGGTCGAGATCAGAACAAAAGGAAAAATTACGAGAACCGAAATACTACAAGATCCAAGGGAGATCAGAAATAATGCACGAGATGTGAAAGAAGTTTTGGAGAAGGACACTTGAAGAGTTGTCCAGCAATAGTTAAAACGTTAAAAGAATTGTAACAAACCAAATCACTTTGCGAAAATGTGCAGATCACAGCAAGTAAACGAGATTGTAAACGAAAATTCTAGTTCACAAGAAAAGTGTAACCTAACACAAAATTTTGATTCCTGTGAAGAGTTCGAAATAATGTCGGTTGAAGATGATATAAAATCAATTGTAGCAATCGAGCAATACATAAACAACCGAGTATTAACGAATGATCAAACAGGAGGAAGCGGTGGTTAACAAAGGCCAAATGAAAAATCAGAGAAAGTCGAAAAGATTGAGGTACGCCGGAATCCACAATCTCACCAAATAAAAGCATTGAAGGCCTTGGTGAAAATTGATAATCATATTGCGAATATGACTATAGACACGGGTGTTCCAGTGTCATTTTCGAATTGGACATCAACAAAACAAATTTTGGAAGGATCTCGGAATTCGAAATTTTTTCTTGCGGAAAAACTTAACCTGTCTGCACAGTTTGTAGACTAAAAAAACGTCCAATTCTGATACTAGGAGCACTGAAAGCGAATCTCCGTTCAGCTGGATGGGAAGTGCACAGAGCACCGCTGTTAGTCACAGAACGACGTATGCGATGAATTCTGGGACTGGATCTTCAAGGAAAACTGAGGATCCATACTACTCAGAAATCTGCACCATCACGAAAATCCAGGTTTGACGTGCTACTGTGCGAGCAGTCAGAAGGGTGGAAACAAAAGTTTTATGATCAATTCAAAAGTCTTTTTGATCACCAGGGGAGTCGAAAAATCATACTGTGAGCACAAAATTTAAATATCCTTTAGGCCCGATACAAGAAATAGGTAGGCAAATACCTATACATATTCAGGATAAAGTGCAAACAGAACTAAAAAAAACTGTTATCGGATGGACATATCAAAAAATTGGATAAATGTACAAGCGACTGTTTCATTACTCCAATTGTTATCACAGTTAAAAAAGATGATTCCATTAAATTGGCCCTGGACGCGAAACCTATCGATAGGCAATTGTACAAAAACAAACATCAGATGCCAAACGTTGATGAACTGATAGATGGTGTTAGCCAAGTAATAACTGCAAAAGCAGCAGGTACGCTGTTTTTCACAGTGCTGGATCTAAAGTAGGCCTACAGTGAAACAATGCAACAGATCATAAAGCTTTAACATCCGCGTTGGGGGAACATAGATCGAACAAAGCCTATCAATCTCGACTCACTAGGTGGGTGGATAGATTATTACCTTATCAGTTTAAGGTTATTCATATCACTGGCAAAAATTTGGGCATTGTTGGTTACCTTTCGAGGGAACCAAATGGTGACCCATGGCCTGAATCTGAAATAGATGAAAGATTTGTTGTAACATCAATTGAGAATTTTCATAATGCGCTCGACTGTTTGGATGATACAGACTGAAAGATTAATGTAAATATTCTAGAACATTCTGGAATAAGAAACAATATTAGCCACTGTAAGGACAACTCATCACATGGTTGCTATAGCAACCAGTTTGTTCAAAACCGGACAAAACTCGACCGGAACGAAAACGGTCAAAGCTCGCGTTTTCAAAAAGAACAAAACGAGCAGAACACACTAAACGAAACTTCTCGTACTAAACAGTCGGTCATAAATTCAGATATCAAAAGTTGCAATATTTCAATAATTCAGCCGGAAAAAAACAGTGAAGATGGCAAAAAATCAGTCGGGGCCAGGAAAATTGAAGAAAGCGGTGAAAATCACGAATAGACAAAACGAAGAAAGGGAAGAACTGACAGAGCAGGTGACAGAAACAACATTTTCAAGGACCAGAATGGTGACGAGAGGAGCGTGCAGTAGACAGGACTCGGACAGTTCGGATCCAGACATACCACAGATTGAGTGGCGAACGGTGGATAGGTACATCAAACCTAGTAGAGAGTCAGAAACATCATCTGCCAGTCCATTAGCTGCTATGACAAAGTTAATTTCTTTTTGGGACCTAATGGGCGCAGAAAGAAAGGATAACCCGAGAAATATGCTAGAGCTAGAAGCACAAACAGAAATGCAAAGCCGAGCACAGCACGACCAAGAAATTGACATAAACTCTAAAGGATATAAATCGGCGATAGTTGAAGTGGTCTTAACTGTGGAAAGCCCGTCGGACAGCCCAGAAGTTAGTTTGATCGGGGAGAAAAGGGCCAATCACAACTCTAGGAAGGACGAATTTCGCCAAGCGGAGCTTATCAAGGGAGAAAGCCTGGACAACCTCACAAAACTATTCGATAGAAGTCTTCTAGCGGAGTTAATCACTGAGGACTCTTGGATGGACAGGCCTCAACGAGTGATAAAGAGAAATGATCGTCATAGTTTTGAATTCAAGGGACCTTTTACAAATCCTCTCTGGCACCAACTGTCCGTGGTGGATGACTGCATACTAGTGGAAGCAGTGGAAGCTAGAGCAGTTTTGAAGAGAGTTCACCGTAGTCACCCGGGTCAGGAAGCGATGCTGGATGTTTCGAGATACCTGTGGTGGCCACACATGCACAAAGATATCGTCAATCTGGCTGAGGATTGTAGAAGTTGCACTCGCTGCGGTAAGAATGCTAAGTACATCATACCAAAAAACGCTAGCAAACCTCTTCCGCTGCTAACGCAGCCGAGTCACGAAGTACAACTGGACTATGCAGGCCCCCTGGAAGATCATAAAGGAAAAAAGATATACTTACTGGTAGCAATAGATAGGTATTTGAAATTTCCTTCGGTAAAGATAACAAAATCAACAGGAGGAAAATCGTTTACAAAATTTCTTCGTTCTTACATCGACACCCACGGAATACACGAATCAATAAGAACCGACCAATTTTCTGGGTTTAAGCGTAAAACAATGCGAAAATATTGTTCAGAAAACAACATAGAACAAAAATTCTGTCCGGTAGGGGATCATCGTGGTTGCGGATTGGTTGAACGTACGATTCAAACCATCAAGGGAAGATTAGGGGTTATGTTACTGGACGAAAATGTGACATCAATAAAACTTTGTCTTAGTACCATTATTCGAGATCTCAGATGGAGCAAACCAAAAAACAATACAACGTTCGCCGTTCGAAGCTCACTTTGGTCGACTACCAAAAACTGAATTTAAAATTCTAAGTAATAATTTTTTACAAGATTCTGATCGTTTAGATAAAGAACACCTGGAGCGATCTGCGCTTACTGACTCGCAACTCAATCGGCGAATTGACCAATCAAGAGAAGGATTGAAAATTGTCCGTAAGGGTCAAAACAGCCGAGATGTAAGTCCTCTCTTCAAACAACAAATGGATTCAGCAAAAGATCGAGCTAGAGCATGGGTATTAAAAGAACTGCTAGAGGCAAACGCCAGATGGAACCAGACAAGAAGGGACACATCTGACAGTGATATCAGGCGCATTGTGGATGAAACAAGCACCATAAACCGGAGTTACGCAAAGAATTGCTATATTCTTGGGAGCGCGGGTTCATTGAAGACAAGCGAGAGGACAGTGTCAGTCAGAATCAATGGTCTCCCATACTACTACAAAAGGACGAAGGGAGACGCAGCGGTAAGGCTCTAACAAACCGCTTAATGGGGAAAGTCACCTCAGAAACACCTTTTACTGTCAAAACAGCTGCTGGGGCAATCTACCGAAAAAGCGACATTGCCAAAGGACAATGTACTGGACGCAGCGGCCCATTGTCGGTCTCCGACAGGGGAAGAACCCAAAAAGAAGCTACAAAAAAAATCGAAGACCGAAATAAATCGAGGAAGAAAGATGAATTACTACCACAGCAACAAAAACCGGACCCGGAGGAAGCAAAAAATAAGTTCCAAGGAAATCAGACAGTGGTCACGTCTGAGGACACAGAAGCAGGCGATGGTCTGAATCTCGCGGTGAAAAGGGGCAAACCTAACAATTCGGGACCGTTAACTAAGCCAACTAAATTAAAATGGAGTGGGGAAAAGAAAGATAAGAAGCAATCAATTCAGGAGACCTCTCGGAAAAAATGCGGACGAAGCCGAAGAAAATCAACAAGCTCTAGCGTGCTCATCAAGCTCAGCAGTGGTTCCACCATCGACATCGACGCCTCAGAAAAATACAGCCATAAAACCAAAAAAGATCTCACGTCACACGTCGCCTGAAACAATTCTGGATACGTTTAATAGCAAAGACCTAACACCAGCGGATTGGAACAGAATGGCAGATCAAGTGCTAGAAAGGGGAGTGCAGCGAGCGGCGGAGGATATACTAACATTCACAGACGCTACGGTGGACGAAGATGATTATATTAACCCGCCCGGAATTTCCGACGAGTCAGGAGAGGGAGAAACCTCTGTGCGTCGGAGTGGGAGATCAAAAAAAGGTCCTAGTAGATACGGCGACCCGATCAAACATTCGGTAAAACTGATTTCTTCACAAAACGATATTATGGATCTAAATAAGGCCGCATTAGAAGCATATCGCATCAAATTGGCAAAATTTAAACCCGACACGAAAAATTCGATCGAATCAAAATTTGGCCTCCTGGAAAAGCATCTATTCAAAAGAAAATTTGGAAGCCAGGCTTTGGATATCAATCGGTCCTGGAACGCAACCGGGAATGTGGTACAGTAGCTGCAACTGCATTTGCAGTAACAAGTACTGTAGCCTTGGTCTCATGTTCATATTGTTATCTATAACTATATTATTGTTATTATTTCTTCCAAGGTCAAACATATGTGACCTTTGTTCGATATAACAGGAGACTCAGTTCTCTCTACTGTAACAGCAGCATACAGTTAGCCCCAAAACTCAGGCTATAGAAAAAAAAATGGTTTCGATTTTAAATTAAACTCTTTCGAAACCAACATCGTTTTCACTATCAAAACCAACGAGGTTCTATCCGGTATCACACCTGAAGAACGATTTTTTTCATTTTTTTTATTTTGTGATTCTTTTCTCAAAAAAAAGTTTTCGATTTAGTCTGATTTATTAAAATTCTAATGATTTTATAGTTCTGTCTCTCTTATTACCGACAACAAGCAACAAAAATTTCAAACCTGTGGCGCGCCTCATTTATGAAAGTGATTGGATCATTTTATGCAACTTGCACAGCAACTGGCTACCCTTGTTTTCAACTTTTTGAGGCTTTTATCATAGTGATAGTTGTTGGGCGTTCATATCGAACGCTTCATATTGTGTAATCAAGCCTCAGCCTGGCAATGGTAGTGTCTGTTGTCAAGCTCTCACTTGAAATCAAATTGAAAATCCGTTTTCCAAAAAAAAATCCCGAACGTTTCATGGTTTTTAAATTTTTCAGCAAACCATTGATAACCTTAGTTTTATATTTTTGTTTTTATTTCGGATATATTTTTGTCGTAAATTGTTTTATAAGACATAACTGTGTAATTTTTGATTTTTTAACGAACTCCAGAACATTGACGCTCTTTTTTTTGTTCTTTCGTTTTCTTTGATTGTTCCGACGAAATTTTAACTTGCTTCAATACTTGTCTCTGGATTCCAGAACCTTACACACACCAAACCCAGTGCACTATTTGGCCTCGTTTTGCATTCAAAAATATGATCAGAGAGCCAGCTTCGACCAATTTTAAATAAAAACAAGACTGCTCGTATATCAGCGCAAAGCCCTGAATGTTGCGACTGTCCCCTAATTTAAATCGAATAGTTTTTGGGAAAAAAATATTTAAAACCTGTAAGTTTTAGACAAAAGCAAAGCGTAAAAGTTTGATTCATACGAAATTACTACGACCAATTACTTCAATTTTAAAGTTAATTTAGCGCTAATTTAGCTTCCCGGGTTGACCTCCATTGACCGAAAATGCTAATCATACATTTTCATACACTTAGTCTATGGAAAAATGCTAGTCACACAAATTTTATACATTTTTGCAAAATAACTTTAATCGAATTTCAAAGGTATTTTATAGTTGTTTTGGAATCGAAATTGGTATCTATTCATAAAAAAAGGGAAAAAATGGAAAAAAATGCTAATCATACAATTTCCATATATGGAAATTGTATGATTAGCATTTAAAAAAAAATTGCGAAAAAAAGCTTTGAACAATCAATTCAACTGCTGGCAAAACATTTAAGCGTTTTTTGGGCTGCTACAACTGAAAACTTTGGCTTTTTTCTTACTTTTGTTTTCTGAAAATAAAACACTAGTCATACAATTTCCATATATGGAAATTGTATGACTAACATTTTTTGATGGCGGCGACAAAATTTTTTTCAAAGTATTTTTGAAATTACCCCAAAAAATTTTTTTTGTGTTTTTTTTTCAATCGCAAACTGATTTTCGTATTCAAACAAACAATTTTTGAAAAAAAAATTTTTTCATGCAAAATTTAATTTTTTGTGTGTATAACGTAGTCCTGGATATACTAATATTGGATTTTTTTTCCTTTTCTCTTCATAACTTTTTTCAAAAACGCTCAAAACTCCTCTTTCTTTTGAATGACATGTTTTTTATGCCTTGATCAATGTCTGGTAATTTAAAAATTCAAATTTTAGAAATAATCTTCTTTGAAAATTACTGCCAAAATTTAAAAGTTCATTACTTTCGTTATATTACTTGTGTGAGACATAATGACAAATATCAGGCTGTTTCCAATGCATTTTTAATGCGAGACGGCCAAACCTTTGGTTACTACGTTTGAGTAATCAAGGTGTATGTCATTTGTGTTCGGTTACGAACACAACCAAAAAATTTTGAGAAATAAAAATGTAAAAAATCAAAATTTTTGGTTTATGCAAAAATGCTAGTCATACAATTTCCATATATGAAAAAATACTAATCATAGACCTTTCATGCAATTTTCTCTACGTATGGAATTGTATGGAAAGTGTATCACTAGCATTTTTCCATATATGGAAATTGTATGACTAGTATTTTTGGTCATCCCGCGTTATTTATTGCGAGGTGAACCGCGTTGTCTCAAATGAAACATTTTTGGTTTAGGTGGGGAAGATGATCATGACCAGGACCAGGTGGCTGGCGTGACTGATATTGACGACTTGGTAGTTCGCAGTTGCAGCGTGGACAACCTCCTCTCCCCTGCACCCGACATCCCCCCTGTGGTCAAACAGGCTCTGGCCGATGAACTGAAGAATGTCTTCGGGGCTAATGGGAGGAAAGAGAGGGTATGACAAGGAAACTTTTTTGTTTCAAAATTAAAAAATTAAGACAATTTGCATCAAAAACCACATGATCCAATGGGATTAAAACTGAATATAAATCAGATCTGAATGTTAATTTCCGGACCACTCTATAACAAAAACTTTTGCAATTTTTTGGATCCATAGTATTTAGATAATTTATTTTTTTTCGGCCAGAATGATAGCCATTAGGCTAGTTGGCGCGTTCTCAAGCGTTTTTGGTTATTCTAATTGTTATTCTAAAAACTATCATTCCGCGCTAAAAATTAGAGATAATTAGTATAACGATTTTTTATTTAAATTTTTGTATGAATAGTTAGATGTCTTACATATATACAGATATCTGTTAGCTACATATCTGTAAACATGATAACGGCTCGCCAAAACTTTTGTTGTTTGCAAATTTTAGTTTTTATTAGCTAATGTGTGTTGAATTTTGTTTTGACTTCTTTGGTTGCAGGTTGAGAAAGCAAGTGAGTATCACAAAGACCGCCCGCCTCTAAAAAATTCGATGCGGGGTCTGAGATACTACGATCCCTCCTACACAGAATACTCCGACCGACCGGATGGAGGGGAGACCTCGTCTTCTTCCTCGAGACGAGGAAGCGACCGGTGAGGAAATTATAATCAATGTTTATCTCGTTTCGCTTGAGCGGTTAACGTATTCTGTTTTTTTTTTCTAGAAATAGTTTATTTCTAATATTAGGTGAGAAATAAATAGTGTCTGTCTAGAATACAGAAATATAGGCAAGATAGTATTTACTTAAAATTTCTTTCTGTTTGGAAGCCTTTGCTGGGTACAGGAATACACATGATAGTTTACTGCTTACAAATAAATAGCAAATGAAGTTGTGTGATGTATCATTTTGGCGCTAATTCAGCCGTGAATTGATCAAAAATTTCGAAAAATGCTTTTTAATGTCGAGAAAAACTGGCATGATTCTTTTGGCTATCCAGGCCATTCTAGAGCATTATTTGGCAGTTTCCGACATTAATTTTGAATTGTTAAAAATAGTATCTAAATAAAAGGAAACGGCTTAGATCCAATTTTAGGTTTATAAAATTCATCATTAAAACATATAAAATCAGTATTGTTTGATATGAAATCAATACTAATAAATGTATAGTGCCATCGGGTGGCGAGAAAAGCGACCGATGAAGTGGACGTGTGAGGATGTCTGTGATTGGATGGCCCACGAGGGATACAACAGACCGGTGACGTCACTCTTCCGAAGGGCACAGGTGGACGGACGGGATCTCAGCACTATAAGTAAGAAGACATACCGCTCGATAGGCAGTTAACTGGCCTTTTTTGTGTTACTCCAAGATAGGTTTTTTAAAATTGTTGTTCCGACTTTCGTAACGAATGTAACGGAATATTTGCGCTCTGGGTGGGTTTTTTTCTTCAGAAAAAATTCGAATTTTTAACTAACCATTTTTGACCGATTTTTTTTTATCATTCAAATTTGTTGTCCTGATCTTTAATTTAAAAAGATATTTCACCTGTGATCATTTTTTCTAAAATTATGGGTGTTTAAAGATTGCCATTTTGGCCAGTTTGGGACAATTAACAATAAACGCCCGATATATTTTGCGCTATGATCGCGTAGGCGGAGATTTTCTGCTCCCTAGACCTTAAAAGGCAGTCGGAACATTCAGGGCTTCGCCTTGATACCAGCAGTGTGGTTTTTGTTCCGAATTTCGAAGAAAACGGAAAATTTATGCTTGGGATGTTTTTTTATTCAGACAATTTTTGACGATCGAAGTAAACGTTTTTTTTTTAAATTAACCACATTGAAGATATCAGCTCCCTGAATCAAAAATTAAAAAATATATATTTTTGGTCTCGGATCGTTTTTGGAATTATTTTGGGACTTTGAAAATAGCCAATTCGGCCAAACTCTGGGCTAATTTATGTGCGCTTCCAAGGTTTTAAATCATAATGCGGAAAGCGTAACGCGAAATATTTATGCGTGGCAAATTATCCCGCGCAACAGAATCGATCCAAATTTAATTGAGGCTAGCTAATAGGTCCTAATAATTTTGTGCGACTCAAACTTTTACACTTGATCTTTGATTTTGTCCATAATTTATATTTTTTTCAGTATGTTTTCCCCAAAAACTATTCGATATGGACTAAGGGGCATCGGAAAATTCAGGGCTTTGCCCTGATATACGAGGAGTCTTGTTATGACTATTGTAATTTTACCTTATAAAGTTCATAATAAATCCGTTTTTTAATAAATTATTATAAATTAAAAACAAGACTGCTCGTATTAAATCTCCGCTTACGCGTTAATAGCAAAAATATATCGCGCGTTAATTGTTCTTAATTTGGCCAAATGGCAATCTTTAAACCCCCATAACTTTACAAAAAATGATCACATGTGAAATGTTTTTTCAAACTTAAGCTCAGGACAACGATACCTTTCGAATAATACAAAAAAATTCCCATCAAAATTGGCTAGTTAAAAAGTCGAAATTTGCCTGAAGAAAAAAAACCCACCCGAGCACAAATATTCGGTTAATTTTGTAACAAAAGTCGGAACAACACATTTCTTGAGTCAAGTTAACATCCTATTTTGCATTTACACCAACATAAGTCTTTCTTGCTCATCAAGTTATTTGAATTGAATTCTCTAAGCGCTGCGCGTGAAATGCTTGATACTGATTGACTGAAAGTTCCAACTTAGAACCAAGTTAAGACATTGTCCCCTAAACTACTTTCAGGGTATTTTAACCTGGTTAGATCAACACCACAGTACTAAATATAAGCAAAAATAGAACAAATCATCACTCTTTTACTTTTAAAGTGAGGTTCATTCCTTTCATCTTTTTCGAATATTTGAAATTTGCGGTAATTACTTCACAAGAGGTTATGCTGATTTATCGACAAGGGAAAGGACCAACAAAGAAGTTGTTGAGCTCTTGACGGGTGGATCTTGGTGGGCCTCAAACATCCGACCTTTCGGTTGAGAGGTGGAGACTTAAAAACTTTGACACCGCTCCCAAAAACAGCAGTTTGTACATCAAAAGATCGCTTGCGGTGCTGAATCGTTGTCAAAATTGGGTCCTTACAGGTTTCCGGGAATTACCGTGAATTTAATTGGATCAATCTAACGAAAGGTCTAGAAATTTTTAAATTTTTGTGAAAATACACCACCTCCGAGAAAATCCCATTTGATGGCATTGCCATTTGATCCAAATTTTAGGATAAAAAAGTTAAATTTTTGGTCAAATTCTTCCAAAATAGCTTGTTGATAGCAAAAAAAGCGCAAGCAGGGTTACCTGCAATAACATATAACTGTATTCGTGCCCTTTTAACGACATTTCTATATAAATACTCTGAAACAGTTGTGTTAAAAAAATTTGTTTCTGATTTTGGTTCGAAGTTTTACCTTTTTTACCTTTTTTCAGCGGCTGCGGAAATAACTCGGCTTGGCGTCACAAACCCGACGAAAGCAGACGAAATCAACAAATCAGTTGACCAATTATTCGCCAGTAACCACCCTCAACCAAATTCAAAACCGCGATCAAAAAATTCCAGAAAAATTTCCAAGAATCGCCTTTACTCTTCAAAAAATGACGAACCCGGGCGAGCTGTGAAAACTTCGTTCAAAAGCAGTCGGGCAAATTTGAAAAGTCTGAAGTCAAACGCCTCTAAGTCTAAAATTCCTTCTTTTTCCCGACCCGGGATTGGTTTGCAGAGACGGGCTTCGAACTTGATGGCTGAGAAAACAGGAATGAACAAAACTTCTAACAGGTCAGAAATAACAAAGAAAAAAGTCTATGGTTGATAAATTAGGTAGCCTCAAAAAACTCATTTTTTTCGGTTTATTCTTAACTAAAGGAAGTTATTTTTTTGTCAAATAGTTTCTTAGTTAACATGTACTGGCCTAAAAATTTCACTAAGAAAAAAATCAAAGATTTTTGAACAAGAAAAGAAAAAAATCCTTTTTCAGAGTTGAAAGGAACGAATATGAAAAAGAAGATCCAATACTAACTCAAAGCGCTTCAACAGTTGCTCAAAAAGCACAATGGTTTAACGACGCCACACATAACAACATGCAAACACAGCCATTGAAGACTGCAACCCGACAACATAACTCGCCTCAGTTGACGTCGGGCGTGAGCCGAGTGCAGTCGCTACGACACGACTTAGAAGTCCAAGAACGACATCGGAAATTAGAGGATATTTTCAACAGGAAGCGGAAAGAGGAAAGCATGCGAAAGGCTGGAAATTCAAAAGACATTGTTGATGGAGGTCACTACTTTTAGCTTTAATTCCATATTTTAATCAATTTTCCATAAACTTTAAAGTCCTATATATGGTAACAACTACAATTTTTGACCAAAGAACATCAAAAATATTGTATTGTACTTCTTCAAAAGTTATTCATAAATAACAAAAAACCAAAATTCTTAAAATAAAAGATTTTTGCTTCTTGCGCTTACTCTTGACTATGACTTTGAATCTCGATTCTGATCAAAAACAAAACAAAAAATTTTCAAAGATTGTTTAGGCAAAAGTTCAACTCCAGACGACAATCTTTCTTGCGCGGTTAAACTGAGAGAAATCACAGTCCGATGTGAAGCACTGTTGGAAAACCCTGACTCGGGTGGGGGCAAGCCGGAGTTCGACTGGATTAGCTACGAGATACCAGAAATTGCGGCGCCTAGAGATCTGCTGAGAGAACATCTAAAGGTGTTGTTTTGGAAAAAAGGAAGAAAACAAATATTTGTCGAAATCAACATCTCCATTTATTAATTAGACATGCTATTTGACTCAGATAGTTGCAAAAAAAATGAGACTAGGAAAACAAATGAAAAAAAATTCGAAAGAAAAACTAAAACAGAGCCAAAAGGTTGCTAAATTTTGCAGCATATTTTAAGAAATTGGCAGATTTTTTTTCCGTTTTTCATTCTTTTCAAATGGTTTTTATTAGGAGCGAGAATCAAAACTAACATTTGAAAGAATTTTCGTATGTTTTCAGTGCATTGGGCTTAATGATACAGAGGAGCCCCTGGTAGTTCTTGAGACACGTGAGTGTGTGGATGAAAAGAAGAGACACTCCTGTTCATTCAGACGAATGCTCCACTCGGCCGAAAGCATATTCAACACACACATGTCATGGTCACTGAGGTAACTTGTCACCAACTTAACTGTTCACAAATTTTGTTTTCTTTTACTGAGAAACTCTTATTGGAGATTTTTAAAGTTCCTAATTTTTATTATAAACACCTCATCGCGTGATATTATCAACTTTTCATTTGGTGCCAAAACAGTGCACTGGATAGGCGCACGCACAATTTTGTGTCTGTATGTTCCTGGATTCCAGTGACAAACCATTAAAAATGTTCCGAAATGTAAGTGGATTCATTTACAAAATTACCGTGGATTTCGCGTGCAAATACTTGTAACGTAACTTTTGCTGGCACTTTTTTTTTGCGGATTCCGCAACAAGAGAATTTGGCTATTAGTTCTCGATTCCACAACTGCAAGGTGATTCCGCAAAAAAAAAGATGCAATCCGCAATTTCGTTTATTATTGAACTTGCATACTAACAATTAAAAGCTAGAAATCGAATTATTATCTATAGCAATGCACAGTTCAAATGCAAGGAATTAACCAACGTCAGCGGAATCCACGAACAAATCTTAAAATATTGGTTAGATATTTATGCTGGGTGAAATAAGCTTTGATCTGTTATGATTTCGGAATTGAAAAAAAAAATAAGAGTAGGCTGAATTAAAACGAACTTATCTTAATTGAATTGGATTAGTTCAATTTAGTTTGCTCAGTTGGAATTGATGTTGGGTGCACGTTGGCAGGAATTAAGATCGACGTTGAGTGTAAGTTGGCAGGAACTGAGATCAAAATTGGGTGTTTGAGAGGAACTCAGATCGAAGTTGGGTGTCTGACAGGAGAAGAAATCGAAGTTGGGTGTATGTTGGCAGAAATTGAGATCGAACTTTTGGTAATTCAGCTGGTAGTTAATCAACTTAGCAGTAGTTGAGATTGAATTTTGTAGTGACCAACTGGTAAATGATAGACTTAATTTAAAATGCTACAACATATGTAACTGGAATGAGCAAACAAAATGCGGATTTCACCTACAATTTGCGGATTTTGCTTACAGTTTCCTGATTTCGCTTAAAGCTGAGGGTTCCGCAACGGCTCAATTTTAATCTACGCATGCCCTATTAATTGTTCAGGGATTCCACAAACTGCTCAAATTTCTACAAACGCTGCTGCGGATTCCACAAATTTGCATAGTTTTGGGGCAATTTTGAGCGGTACAGTGTTCTGGGTGTTTGTTCAGCAAAGAAGATCGAAGAAAAGTAGCAATGTTGCGGATTCCGCAACAAATCTGATTTTGACCCGTTGCGGAATCCGCTTGCAATTCACAAAATAGACAGCTTGAACTCTTAACAATTTTTACATCTGTTTTCTTCAAAATTTATGTTTTTTTTCTGTCAAAGATATATTTTCTAAAAATTGTGGGTTTTTCAGCTGAAATTTCCCGAAAAAACCTTAGTTATCGAAAATGCAAGAAGTTCCTTGGCGGATAATTAGAGAAATCAATCTTCGGCTGAGCATTTCTAATAGCCGAGCCAATACTATCTGAGTTTAAGGGATGAGCGCATCCCAAAAAATAATAATTTCTATGAAAAATGGTTCAAAGTATCTTTTTTACGGCCTGTTTTTTTAAATTATCACTGGGCTCGGGTTTTAGACAACGTCACTTCTTCGAAATCATGCGTGAGTCCCACTTGGCCGAAGCTCTCAGTGACGGGAAGGGTCTGGACAGTTGTGGCAGGTGTCCAGGGCTGGAGAGGGTGTCCCAGATGATGTACAAGGAGGCCAATGATGCTCTGGATGTGTACGCGGAGTTGCTGGTGGTGTTGCAAAGGATCAAACAAGCCAGTCATGTAGGAAACTAGTTCTGGCTAAACTTGAGTGAATTTAGATTGATCTCAAATAGAGTTAAAAATCAAAAATGCTGTATGATTGCTGTATGTTTATTGAATTTGGTATACTTTATATACATTGGATGCTAACTTAGGCAAACATTATTGAGTAAGTACCTCAATTACATCAAGTTCAAAATTAGAACGTCAGAAATGGTTAATCTTTTTTTTCATATCACGATTTTCAGTTTTCTTTTTCGTCCGAGGCTTTTTTGAACTGTATGCTACTAAGTTGTGATCCCTACTGAAGCCTTGATTTTTAGAGGGAGTGAAGGATGTCAACCTGGTTCTAAGTTGGTTCTTTCAGCCAATCAGAAGACTTTCAGACAGAGCCCTAAATAATTTTAATCCAAACTAATCTTAACTCAAGTGAGGTTTCTAACTTCGTTTGCTTATGTGAAGTACGTTTAATTGATCCCTTTTCTGTTTTTAGGTAGCGCAACATAGCAACCCATTTGAGTTAGAAAGTGTTCTGAAGGAACAACTACATAACGTGATCAGTAACAGCGAAGCTCTCAAGGACAAAAGGTCACAGCTGAGCTCCAAACTGTTCAGCGCCTCTCAGAAAAAACGAAGCCAGAACGCAAAAGTATCCAGCATTGTTAAATCAGAAGATCACCACGATGAATTGGAACGATTGCTGGAAATTGGTAAAAAATTTTATAAATGTCTTTTCGTTTCGGATTTTAAAAAAAATGTCCAAAACTTTTTCCACTTTGTTTTAAGTCAACCAAATTGTTTTTCTGAGCTCTCTCAAACTGCTATAAAAACCTATTGTAACAAAAACAGATAGGCTTAAAAAGATGCCATAAAATAGTAACAAAAGGAGAACCCTTTGGGTGGGAGATGGGTCGAATTCTTGAGGAAGGAGAGTGTCATCCCCCGCACTCCATTAAATAAATCCATAAATCGACTGGTGCATTTTTGAGAAAGCAGACCGGTCATAAGAAATCAGAGGATTGTTTTAGAATGGAAAAATGACACCAGGTTAGAACTTAAGAATCGGGATCTCTTTAACTATTCCCCCCTTTTCAAAAGGGGGGTGGAGATTCTTTATAAGGTACAAAATTCTCATATGCTTACCCGTTGATATTTTTATGGGGAGCGGTGGGCGATTGGTGATCAGTTACTCTAGGGATGGAGGGTAATTGTTAATTGTTAAAGAGATCAAGAATCGTTTTAGGCTCTATGAAACTACAAGGCTTTTATTGTTTGTTTCAGGTCCATCACTTCTGAACATGACCTTAAACACAGCGATCAAGCTGTATGAAAACGAGGAAAAGTTCCTCATGTCTGAGATGAGGGAAATTTCCAAGAAACAGGAAGTTACGTCATCGGCACCGTCCTTATCGGAAATTACATCATCACTCTACTCTTCACTAAGCGTTTCCGGTCATGCAACTGTCGTGTCAGCTGAACTAACGCCGAATAAGCCGAACGTTAAGTTAGACGACAGTGACCCAGAGAAGAATTTTTATAATTTCAAATTAGCTTCTCTGAGAAACGGAGGCGTTATTATTGTCAGTCAAGAGACCGATTCTGTGTTACAAGAGGGCGACAGGTTAATTGAGATCAATGGACAAGTTGTGGTGATGAGTAATAGTGACCACGTGAATGGCATTCTGCAAAGAACGCCGTCGGCTAGAGTTGTAGTGATGCGGACGGAAACCAGAGACAAGGTAGTAAAAAAACTTGAAACGTTTAAAAAAAAACTGCTATTGAAGTCATTATAACAAATTATGTGTCAATGAACGAAGTGGGTTTCACTTTTTTTGTCCTGCAATTTTTTTTCGATAAAAAATTATTAAATGTTATCTTTGCTCAAAATCATATTTTAATGGCTTGACTTTTGATGCCTTTTAAAACTTGGTTGAAATTAACTTGCTGAGGGGAATGCAATTTACGATTCCAACAAAAAATGCAATTGGCTAAAAAACGCAATTGAGTCATTTTTTTTGGTAAAAAAAGCGGTTTGTTTTAGATTCCTCGGAATCAGTGGTATTTTCGAACTGCCTGTTAGCCTTTTTTAAGAAGAAAAACTAACTCGTCGAAAGAGGAAAGCATAAGTTTTGTGTTTGCGTGATTTTTTTGAATTAAATCAAACCTCAAAGAAACAAAAGCCGGTTACTCTTCATAACAAAAATGTGTTAAAATCGAATGGTACAATTTAGTGTCAAATTTGAGTGGATTCTAGGTACACACTGAAGTTATAATGCGATGTCAACGGGGAACGCATCAACATTGCTACATGGGGTTCAATAACAAATTCATATGCTATGTAGGGCAAAAGATTAATTTTTTTGCTCTGAGACGCCTGAAAAGAGGCTTAATTTAGTCTTACGGTGCTCTCTCTCTAGTGATGTTTTCGTTAAAAAAATCTTCATTTGATTTGTAATTCTGTACGTGTGTTGACATCACTTGAAAACAATTTTGTTATGATTACAAATCAGGAAAGCTAAATCTCAAGAAAGCAGATGGTTTCCACATCCCAATAATTTGCAAAAGGTAATGCAGTTTGCAAACTAAACAGAACAAAAGCGTTGTTATGTTTTTTTTTCTGTTTTCAAGTCAGCCCAAGTTTTTTGTCTGTGTGAACAAATCCTAATCAGATCCTTGGCTTTCAAATTTAGAAAACTGCCAAAAACGGACATAAAAGACAAAAAACAAAAAATAATTGAACAAAAGTCTTTTTTTGTCAGTTTTTGAAAATGTTTTTTGTTTTAATTTGTTAGCAGAAACTTAATATTTAGAAGAAGCAAGTGCAGAAATATAATAAAATGCATTGGGGTCTCAATTCAAAATTCGTGCTTCAACCAAAAAAATTAATAATGGGACTCAAAACGTTACATCATTCGGTTTAAGTTTTCTCTGTAATACTTAAGCTCAGAACAATGTCACATTTAATCAAAACCAAGAAATGAGCTAAGCAGCAAGGTTTTCAATTTCCATTTTTGACGTTAGAAGGAATTTTGCATATTTTTGTTGCAGTTCGATTGACGACTAAATTGGTTTAGGACTCCGAGCTTTCCTAAAACACCGTAAAAATTTTGCTTTTCTAAATGTTTCGAGATCTTTTTGGAAGGTTTTGACCAAAAAATTGCCTTTTTTGGCGCGCGGTCTTCGCTCAATTTTAGTGTATATGGCTCCTAACGTACCTGAAGAAAAATTAGCGTTGGTCAATCAAAAAAATGTTGTCGCTAAAAAGTATGAGCCGGACCCCTGAAGAAAAAACGTCTGCAATATCCCAAGCCCACCCACCACATCCTCCTAAATTTCTTTCACCGGGCAGAGGTGGACTTGTCTTGAGACCATTACACTCGACATGGTTATATTGCAATGACATGCCTTCAGTAAACCGATATATCTGTAATTTATCAGATCAGTAAATTAAATTAAGTAATAATTATTTAAATAGCTTTTTCAAAGACTTCTTACGCTTGCGATTAGCAAGCGTTATCAAAGCGGATTGTGGATTTTTAGTTTTGTTGACAAACAGTTTAATAAAATCAGTTTAATCACTTGCTGATATGCTGATGACTATGCTGATATGCAGCTGACATGCTCAAAAAATATATGTTGCAATTTTGGGCTGCCAAGAATTTTCTGCGTTCCGACAAAAGTCCAACTACATTGAGATCTTCTTATTAGAAATTTTGAAACGTGCATTTAGGTCATCAGCAGTACCATGGAGGCCGCCGATCTTCGGGAAGACATGCGACTAGTCGTCTCTGAACTGCAGAGAGAATCAAACCGAAGCAAGAAGTTAGCCAATCAGAAAGCAGAAATAGCCGAAACAGTCAAATCGCTCACTAACGAGAAGGTTCAGTTGGAAGAAAAGATTGCAAACATGGACGATGAAATTCAAGAGGTGTATGAGAAATTGGAAGATGCGAACAATTTGCTGAATGATTTGACAGAAGCACATAGAGACACTTGCGATCATCTTGCAGATGTTACGAAAGAAAAGGTTTCGGTCTTTGTTATAATTAAAAAACTCTTTTTTTTTAATAAACCTAAGCATAAAAACTCGAAGCTATGTAATGAATACTGCATCATAGTTTTTCAGCGAATTATTAGATATTTCATGTTTCTTTTTTGAAAAAGAGTCATGTGGGTTTGAGATTCGAATCTCAAGAGGGTCTTACATTTTTCGAAAAACCAAAAAAAAATTTAAATTAAGGAGTTTCGATACTGCAAAAAAATCTTCTCTTGCAGCTAATAGTAGTCAAAATTCATAAGTTCATTAATGAAGATTCTAATTTTCCTTGATAAAATTTACGCTTTTCCCAACACAGTAGATATGGTGTGTTGGGGTATGGTGTGTTGAGGTTTACAGGGATTATTCTTTGGTGAAATTTTTTTTATATCTCAAAAAGATGAAAAAAAACTTTGTTTGAAAAGTTATATGCGGTATTGAAGAGTTTTTCAATCAGAAAATTGATTATAAGCTAAAATATATAGTTTTTGGTTATTTTTAGCTAACCTCCAATCGTTTTCGGTAAAATATTGGGAGTTGGAGATTTACCAATTTAGCCATGTTTTTGACTAATTTTCTGGTACCGTGAAAATTTCTCTGTTGAATTATTAACGCTCATCATCTAAGCGTGGCGAATGGTGGCCAGTCAATAAGCAGAATGCTCTAAGAGCAGAATGGGTCCAAGAGCAGAAAAACAGAAAAATATTAGTTTTTAACAGCTAATCGGTAAATTAAGTATACGAATTGGTAATAGATACCAAAGAAACAAATATTGCATGCATAATTTGAGTAAATTAACAAGATTTTGCTTTAAAACATTCAATCAAAAAGATAATAAAATTATTCATTTAATGCGTAATTTATTCGTTTTCGTGTTATTGTTGACGATTCTAATAATTGTTTTTATCAATTAGCACGTATAGATCAATAAAAGTCGACATTTTTTGATTTTTCTGCACTTGGACCAATTCTGCACTTGAATCATTCTGCTTATTGCTCCGCCTCCGTGTCGAACATAAAATTTTTTGAAGCCAGCTAATTATTCAAATTGGTATGTTTGATATTGGTAGTCAGTCAAAGTTTAAAGATTTGCTAAATTAAAAAAAAACAACAATTCGACACCAGTCAGGAGACCAGTATATGTTTCCCCAAAAACTTTTCAATATGGACTAGGGGGCGTTTGGAACATTCAGGACTTTGCCCTGATATAGGAGCAGTCTTGTTTTTTAATAGGGGATTTTTTTATGTTACTGAAAGGGTCGACCAAGTTTTTTTTTCATTCAGCCCAATTGTTTTTCACAGCTCTCCCAGAACAAAATAAGAGCCCTCATGGTGACAAAATTTTTTGCACTTCAGGCAAGTTTTTGAAAAAACGCTGTTTTCAGTCATTTTTTGGAAGGTTTTGACAAAAAAAATGCGTTTTCGGTACGCGCTTGCCCTCAAAATTAGTATAATTTGGCGCCAAAGGCAAACCCGAAGTTTTTTTTAGGAATGGTCGGCACAAAATGGATTTCGTAAAATAGTACCCGGGGCGGTTTTGGGGTTTTATCGTGTGTGTGGGGGGGGGGGGGCGGATTTTCAAAATTACAGAAAAAAAACTAGTCAAATATTTGCGTTTGTTCTTCGCGCGCTCCCCTTCTAAAAATTTAGAATTGGTCGCCCGAAGGTGGGACACTTTGATTGGTGTGAGGAAAAGGGAATGCCCCCCCCCCCCCCCCCAACGCCCCTGATAGTACAAAGGGGGGACTTCTCTAAGTTCTGAACGAAGAAGAATTTATTGAAAAATAATGTACTGTTTTCATGTTTCAGGTGGATCTAATTGAAGAACTAGAGCGTAAAGACAGAGAACTAGATCGAGTCAGTGAACACACTAAGAAAACAGAAGATGCTCTTGTTGCCATGGAGACAGAATATGAGATGCTCATCCAAACACACCCCAATGGAGGCAATAATGGAGGAGGGGGCAGGGGGGATAAAGGAAAAAGGATGGATCCCGCCACTTACGAGCAGCTGTTCACGGTGGAAAAAGAGAGTTTAGTTCAAGGTACAAACAAGGCTTTAGTTCGTTTTTTAAAACTCTAGAGCTCGGAAAAATGTTCGAAGGTCGGCAAAATTTTGATTTTTATTTTGAAATTTGCCAAAATCTTAATCACGCAAAAACCTTTTTATAGGCTATTTATTTTTTTTTTGTTTTCAAAATGTTTTTGTTTTTATTTCTTTTCGATAAAATTTTCGTGTTTTTTTTTTGGAAAAAGTATTGGACTAGTTCAAATGGTAAAATGCCTTTGATGACAAAGATGCCAATGCTAATTATGTCCCCCTCGCCACCTGAAAGTAAGGTCGTTTTCGCTTGAAGCAGTTTTACAGGGCTTCTTGCATATCTGGTGATCAGCAAGAAAAATGGAAAAATAAAATTCTGAAACGCGAGGGGAAAACAGAACTGACCAAAAGGATCAGTTTTGAGCAATTGTAGAGAAATTATGACAAATTGACGTTCATGAGTTCTGGTAGGATCTCTTTAACTATCCCCCCTCCCCATGCTACCTAGCAATGAAACCCCCTCTAAAGAACTAGTTTAACAGTTTGTCATACACGAATTTTGTAACGAACCTTCACCCCCTCCGCATAAAAGGGAAACAATTAAAGAGATCCCTCTGTTATTTTTTAGCCCTTCAACTGAATATAGAAGAAAGCACCAACCAAAGAGCCCAACTTGACACCCTACTAACCTTAGTTGAACAACATGCCCCCCATATTCTCAAAATGACAGACATTCCATCCCAACACGAGGAGAGAAGAATGTCAAAGGAGGAGAAAATTGAGGCAATTGCGAGAGGAAGGATTTCCAGAATGAGCGGGGGGCAGTCGCCAGTTGTCAACAGCAGTGAATATCCTGAAGTCAAATTCAACAGTTCGAATGGGCCATACAACGACCATAATAGGCAAAATGGTCCTTATAATCAGCAAAATGGTGGTTCTACTGCACAAAACAGTCAAAATGTACCATACATAGAAGAAAAAGTCCAAAATGGACCATACAACGCACAAAGCAATGTCGGTGATCCATTTATTAAATCTCCTAATGGGTCAAACATTAACGGTAACTATGGGCCATACAAACGTTTAAGCACTTCAACTGAGCCATACAAAGCCAATGGTTCATTAATGGCTCCCATAGATGACGAAAAGTCGAGGAGGATGTCAAATTCGTCACAACAGAATAGAGCGGACCGAGTTGATGGCGCAGGATCTCGATTGACTATGAACAATCAACAAGGTTCTCGCAACTCGAGAAACGCTTTTGTACCTGTCGATAATGACTATGATAATGCTTCTGAATCAGACCAAGAAATATAACTCAAAATGGTGCAGTTGCTTTGATCTATGAACTGCGTAAAGATATCTTTGATACGGTAACAGGATATAGTTTTCATTAAAAAAAGTCGTATCAGGGCGAAGCCTTGAATGTTCCGACTGCGTTTCAAGTGAGTTATGTATGGGGGTCTAACTCATAGAGTAATTTCGGATAGGGTACACCGTCTGCTCGTCACGCTATCTTATTTTCGGCCGGATAGATTCGTGCAACTTCTTAGTCTAATACCGATCCTAATCTTACTCTTATAACTACTAGTCTCAGGGTGTTTAACTAGTCTCTGCTAGGCTCAATAGATCTAGAGTATACTGGTATTGTTGCGGCTGCTGAAGTACTCGGAAGAGTCAACTATTTTCTAAGTTAAATTCAAATCTCTCTGGTGCTGAAATTACAAGTAATTTCAGCACTTACAAATAAGTGGGTAGTTAGTTAGATGGATTGTGATTGGTTAATATTAAATACTTTACAGTGGTAAAATGTCTAAATTATAAATAAAAAAATGTAGTTTAGATCAGGTTCCACCCATCCGGGGTTTACAGAGTTTTTGAGTTCTATACTTTTCTTCTGCAATTGAAGGATGGATGATGATCGTTGGTATGTGGCGAACATCATTTTCGTTTTCCTGTTCCCTGGAGAAGAGAGGTCCTTGACTAGAACCGTAGACCTGATTTCTCTTTAAGAGAAAAGTTCCAGAACGCTGGAATTAGGGATAGGAAGTTATCTTGTTATCGTTTGACAACGAATGTGATCCCCAATGAAATCGTTTAGATTCCAGAATCCAAAATGCTTTGCTATGTCAGTTCTGCTTGCATTTGGGAGGGTTGTTTGTGATCAACCTCGTCTGGGAATGGCGTGAAACTCGTGTTTGGAAGGGATGCCTTGTTACTCGGATCTGTACGTATACTTGAACATCGAGGTGGTCATTGGTCTGGTTCAATGAAGTCCTTTGCTGCGAAGTCAAGTCGTACTCTAAATCCTTTGAGTTGTGATTGTGTGCGGCATGTCGGTTGTAGTTGGTAGCCATTCTTTGTTCAGGTTGTGATGAGATCATCTAGTCTTTGGATGTTCGTTTTTGCTGTTGTGTGTGATCTATATACTGCATATTATGATTTACATTTTATAGTTTTTGGTTAATTGTCTTTTTAGTTATGATCGTGATTAATTGTTTTCACAAAAGCTTTTTATTTTAGTTCAGTTATTTTGAAGAGTTACTCACCCTTGAGTACCTCTTATTAAAAATAAAGTGTGGTCACAAAGCGTGGATGTAGCGCGGTGGGTTAGGCCGGCTATAGAGCATGCTCAGGACGTCCTCTCTGGTGGGTTAGGCCAGGAGTGGGAGTATGATTTCGTGCGGTTTCATTGAGGGGTCCTGTTTTGTGTTAACATTATAAGGTGGTTTTTTCTAGGTTTTCTTATGTTACTTATGGTTGTGTCCTTTTTTCAAACATCAAATTGTTTTTGGTTTGGGTTTGTCTTTCGATTTTTTTGTGTTTTATTAATTCTTTCGTTGACTTTATAACAGTCTTCAAAAGAATAAATTATCCAGTTTTAAGCTGGGTTAATCCGGTTTGGGTACCGTTGGTGTTCTTTTCTTATTCATGCTGTTGTTTTATGGTTTGTGGTGTTTAGTCATTTGCATTGGTTAGTTTAGTATAGTGTATAACTCCATTCCAACCGGGTTAAAGAAAAGTTGGAAACTTGTTATCGTTAGTCAGAGTTGTTATTGAAAGCTTGGAACATAAAATCATTATTTTAAACAATTCTTCGTGGGCGAGCTGTGCGAGTATGGATAGAATTCTTGTGCGAATGAATGAAAAGGTTAGTACTGCTTTCTTAATTTATAAATTTACAGCTTGAATCTGAATTCTTACTATATTTTGGGGAAATTTGAAACTATAAATTTTCATTATATGGAATTTTACTGCTTGTGGTGAGAAGAATTTATAAATTAATTTATTACATTTGTATGAATTTTATGACATTATATTGTGCAAAAGTTTTAGTTTATTGAAATGCTCTTAGCAAATAAGTTTTAAATCAGTTGTAGTTTTAATTAATGAGTTTATATTTTTGTTTGTCTTTTTCGTTTTGTAGATGATGATGGTGAGAAGACTAGAAAAATGAAGTATGACATTATAAAGAATGGTTAGTTAAATATATATTTATTAGTGAATGTAATTGAAATATACTTACCTTAGTTTTCGGCGAAGAAGCCATGTGGGAAGAGGCCTTGGATTAGTTCAGATGATGTTAATAATTTAGCTAATATGCGAATGATGTTTTTAGTTTCTAGCAGTGGCCAAAGCAATTGAAGTGCTTTGATGATCTTTAGTTCTTCGGTGCCTACTGCAAACTCATGAGGTGTGTTCTGGATTAGGTTGTAAAGTTTATGATTATATTTAGTGTTATGGATGAATTCTAGAATTGGAATTTCAATGGGTTGTAGGAATTCATGCGGGATGAGGAAGGGTCTGGATTTTTCGCCCTGGAAAGTCTTTGTGATGGGGTAAAATATATACATTTGGTGGACGGGGTCGTAGTTACGTAGGATGCCGTGGAGGTTAGTATTCTTGATACAATAAGTAAAATTTAGAAAAAATGGTGATGTGTATTTTGAGTTGATGAATTGAAAACGATGGTGGGGTTATCGTGAGGGTGTATGTAAATCAAAGTGATTTTGTATGAAGCGATAATATGTGTAAGTATGTGTCTGTTTAGTGCGTAACATAATATCGTGGGAGCAGTGCAGATCTCGTTCTTGTGGTGTAAGAAAGTGGAAGGTTAGTGTAAATAAATTAAATTTATCTTGGAAGCTTTGATAGGCTCGTGTGTCAATAAGGGCTTCGGAAATGATGTGATCGTGTTTTTTTATCAAAAATGTTAAGTGTAAATAAATATGGTGTTGTGATGAAAAATTTCTCTGTTAGTTGCGGGTTAGCAAAGAAGTCGTCATCTAAAAATTGGTCTTGGTTAGGGCGTATGATGTTGTGATCATAGTATTCGATAGTGAATTCATTAGCTCGGGGTGCGGTGAATGTTTTTAGTAGTTTTTTAAATCCAACGTATGTGAATTGACGTGGTGTGAGTGCTGTTGTTAGTCTGTATAACATATTTTTGCATTGTTCATTATCAGTGATGGTGTTATAAAGTGGTAGGTAAAGAGGGTTAGTGTAGTGATAGTATGATGTCCAATGTAGTGTTGGCATTAGGACGTGTTCGTCAACAAAATTTCTGGTGTCCTCATTAGTAGTAGGGGTATTCAAGGTGTATTGAGGAAATGATGGTAAGTTAGCTTGGAGAAAGGTTTTAGTATTTTTATGTTGTGGATGTTCGAAATATTCTTTAGCTGTGCCTGGTTTGGTTGTGAATGGGTGATTTGGAAACTTCGTTTGAAAGTGCGATAAGCGCGGTTAGTGCTAGTGGATGTGTCTGTTGAAGTGGAGGTTTGGTTTAATGATGGAGTATAATCTGATAGCGGTGTAGGTGTGGGTGGGCCGGATGATGTTTTTATTGATGATAGATGATGTATGGTAAGAGTATGGGGATGGATAATTTGCTGTTGAAGGGTAATATAATTATCTAATTCTGGGGAAATTTGTGGAATATTTAGGGAGTTAATGGTTGATCTGTCTGAAAGGGATGGGGTATATGTTGGGGTGACTTGGGATGCATGAGAGGGAGTGGAAAGGGATGGTAGTGGTTGACTGGCATTGATGGGTTGAAAAGGAGTGTTCTGAAAAATGTGAAAGGTTGGTTTGGGAAAAGGTGGAAGGAGAGGCTTCAGAGTTGGCAAATTCGTCGGGAGTTTCGAGGTCTGAGTTATTAAATTGTGAAAAAGTATGAAAAACTGAAATGTCTGAGTTAGTGTCTGAACTCGTGCTAGATGGTATGTTAATAATTGCAAAATCAGGTTGGTGGAAAGCGAAAAGTGGTATAATTGGGACTGGGTTTTGGAAATTTGCTGGCTGGGAATTTGAGCGGTGGAGGGATCCAACTTGTCGGATCATCGTGGGCTAAAAAAAATGAAGATTTTGAGATTGAAAAGTGGTGGTGTGGGGTTGTTCTATAATTTGTTCATATGTATTATCATTTTGAGAGTGATTTGTTGTTATATGCTGAATAGGGCTGTGTACTGAAAGTGGTCTTAAAATTTGGGTTATTTGTGATTGCTAAATTTCGAAAATTTCTGGGAACTAAAGATAAGGGATGGTTATGTGGTAGGGCTGACACTTGTGGTGCTGTAGGTACCGTGTCTACATTATAGTGTTCTTCGTCGTATGTATTTGGTCTTGTGGCTAGTTTCGTGTTATATTCTTTGATTTGTGCGTCTAAAAGTATTTTGTTGATGGATGAGGAGAAGATTCCAAAAAATCCTGCAAATAATATGCGTGCTACACTTGCTTGACGGTTGACTTGTGTGTGTATAGCGCATGTATTATAGATTCCTTTTAGTAGTGAGACAAGAAATCCAATAAAATTAAACATAGCGTATAAGATAGTCAATCTTTCTAAGATGTAGTAGGGCCATCCTAGAAAAGCGAGTATTTCGTTTTTCAAGGTTACAAAACTGAAAATATTTATGGGTGAAATATCTTGTGGTCTGTATTTTTCGCCGTTTAAATATATATAATCTTTAATGTCTTTAAAATATCCGCTGTAGTCTTGTGTATAAATGTCTGCAAATCCTGCGGTTTCTGCAAGTTTTCTTAAATTTTGATCAATTGATTGTCGTTGTATGGTATCCATTTGTGTGAGTAATTCTTGGAATTGTTATGTTCTAAAATGGTGTTGTATATCAGATTTAGAATAAATTCCAATTGATTGTAAGTCTATATTTGGATTTCGAGTAATGGCTCTAATGCTTTCTGGTGAAAACGTTTTTAGTGATTGCATTAATGTAGGGTATGGTGTTAATATGTAGTATTTATCTTTGTCAGGGTTTAGTTGTACTCAATTGTGGCTATTTTCTGATCCACATGGGACTGCGGTATCCCAAAAATATGTTCTTCTTGAGAGTGTATCAACAAAATGTACTTTGTTTTTGTAGAATATGGGTATTCTTTTGTAACAACGTTTATCTTCAAAAACGTATAAGGGTGATACTTTTTTGGTGCAAGTATAAAACCATAAAATGTTTCCTTCGTAATCAAGAAAGTTTGATCTATTTCCTGATAATAAATATCCTGCATAGGGTATTTTTAATACTGCTAGTGCAAGTGATTGTAATTGTTTTTTCTAATTCGCATAGTTGATGTAGTGTTTCTAATTCAGAAAGTGACATTTCCTGAAAAATTCTACTAATTGTGTAGTCTAATTTCATGTCTAAATGTATGTCATAATGTATGTTTCCAAAGTATGTTGTATTCATAAGTGATAATTCTTGTAATCGTGTACTTTTACTGTCAATTGGTGTTAATTTTCCACCGGGATGGTTATTATATTTACGAAAATTAACTGGGGTATAGGGTTTTCCGTCGTATTTAAATTTGGCTATTGCATGTGGGTCAATTTTGATTTTTCCAGTTGTCATGTCAAAACCTTGTTCGTATTCGTCAAGAATTTCTGAACATTGTGTTTTATAGAGTGGGTTTGCATATTTACATGCAAGTTCTGTTTCTTGGTAGATTTGGAAACGTGTTAATTTGTTTTCTATATTGTGTAAATTTTTGAAATCATTACTTCGTTTGTGATGTGGGTTCACTTGTTCGTATGGGATTGATTCGATGAAATATTTTTTTATGAAATTTTATCAATCGAGCGTGTATTTTTGCTACTTGAAATGTTGTGCATGTATCTTCGGGAAACCAAACAATTGTTGCCTGGGTTCTTGTTGTAGGGTCACAATATCCTTGATCATTTTTACAAGGTAATCGGATTCCTTGATAGATCATTGTGTTATCTGCTAAATCTCGTGTGAGTTGAAATTTTTCAAGTTGTATTTTCCAATCAAAAAACATTATTTCCTGATATCCTCTATTTTTTGTATCTGCTTTACTATTTGAGGGGTGATTTATTCCAATGTGTGGTATCCAATGTTTATCTTTGGTATCATAAGTTAAGCGTCCGTGTGCGCCATTGTATGGGTATTTTTCGTCTAATTGTATATGTCCTTGATAGCGTTCAAGTTCTGCTTGATGTACTGAATCGCTGAAGACTTGGAAATTTACTATTTTTCTTTCTGCGTGTTTGTTTCTTGTGAGATTTAACCTGTGTAGCTCGGTTTTACAATCATCGGGGTTGAGATGTAAAAGTCTTTTAATATTGCTTTGGTAAAATGATTCGTGATCAAGTCTATTTTTATTTCCGTAAGAAACTTGTGAGCAATGTACTTTCTTTTCGGAAAATGTGGCTGTAAATTTATATCCTATTACTGTCGTTGCTCGGGCTTTTGAATACAGTGTTGCTATTACGTTTGTGGTTTCTATAGCTCGTGGTTCTGTTTCGCATTGTGTTACTTGATTTATTGCATATTTTTGTAGTGTTTTTTGTTCGTTTTCTTCACAATCATAGTGTGTTACTAGTAAGTCTTGAGGTCCTGTGCGAGGAGATGGATTTGTATTCTGTTCGGAAAATATAAGGAAAAACATGTGTTGAAATGTCAATATCTTTAAAAGATACATGTGTATGATAAACCAGAGTATGGGTTATAAAAGGTTATATATCCAATTGTGGTTTTTGTATATCTATCGTATTTATATATTACTTCCGTTGTTATAAATGGTGGTGGTAGTGTTTGAGCTGTAATATTTGAGGGGCTTAATGGATAAGGATGTTGTACGATGTTATTAAGTTTAACTGTAATTTCAAACTTTAGTTGAAGGCTGTTTTGATTTAATATTTGAACGTTATGTTCTCGGATATCTTCGTGGATATCTTGTCTATATTGTAGTCTGTTGAGTGCCCAACTGTGTAGTCGGTGATTTTCGTTATGTTGTCCTAACAATGGAGGAGGTGCTACAAATGTATTCCAGTCTAATCTTAGGGGTATATTTGTAGATTGTTCACTGTATCGAGTGTCAATGTCGTGTGAAATATTTAAAGGGAAAAATGATGGTGAAATTTGACTTATGGATGGTGTCGATGGAAGTGATAGTGTTTCTGGTAAAGATGATAATGTTGTATCTGATGAAGTATCTTTTGGGTCGTTTACTAAATTTGGTTCTCCTTGTGAGTAGGATTGTGTTGTCCAATAAGGTAAACGTTCGTTTGGGTTAGGTGGGTTAAAAGGATTTTCACGTATTTGTGCTGATGTTGGTGTTGATCCTAGATGTTCTGATTGAATATTAGGAGTTAGCGTTGGTGTATCTGGTAGTGTTATACTAGAATTTTCTGAAGTTGATGGAGTTGGAGATTGAGGTATGCTAAAGGTGATTCTAGGAGTTTGAAAATTTCTATTTCTTCTTGGATGTATTATTTGTCTATTTACTTCGATTGTATTTTGATTTTGGCTAATGTGTCGGATTCGATTTGAGTCTTGTTGTAGTGTAGGGTATAAGCTATATGTTGGTTCACTTAGTGATGCTTGCCTTTGAACTGGTTCGAGGGGTTCAGATAAGCGTGCGTGTCGTTCAAAAGTGTATGGGTTATCTTGAAATGAAATTCGTGTGGATGTTTGGGGGTTTTGGGTAGTTGTAGGTACTGTTGGGTTTTCTTGTGGAGATGTCGGTGAAGACGGGTTTTGTGGTGGTTGGTTAGCAATTTTGGAAATGTGTATTGTATAGGGTTTAAAAACTTAGTGAGAAGATATATGGTTTTTATAATATTCTTCGATAAAAAAAAGTAAAAGTATTGTGGCTAATGCGAATGTTACTATTGCTTTTTTTATACATTTGTATATTGTCAGAATTAAAGATGATAAAAATGTGAGGAAGATTATGAAGAGTAGAAAAATATCTGTTCTACTAAAAATTGTTCGTATCATTTAAAGAGCTTATAAATTATCGTACCTGTAGATGTGGTCAATGAGTAGGGAAAGATGGGAATATAGTGCGAATAGGGTGTAAAAAATTAAAGTTAGGTTACAAAAATCATTAAGATTATTATGAAAAGTTCAAAAACGTCAATGAAAAATATTATCAAAAGTTTAGAAATTAAAAAAAGTTTTATGACAAAGTTTAAGATTTTGTTTTTTATTATCGTGACTGAAGAGAAGAGAAGCATTCAAGAAAATGATTCGTTTGTCGATTATTTTTTGAATTTCCGGGGCTAAAATCAAGTGTGGTCTGATTATTTATTGATTTTTTGACAAGTGGGCTGAGTTTCTTGAAAAATTGTTGGGGGTTTATTTTATGTTGCTCGGGAGGTCTTCTTTACTTTATTTTTATTTGGTGGGTAAATTGGGATGTTTTTGAGATAATTGTACTTTAGGCCAAATGATCATGGTTCATTTTTACTTTAGGCTAATTTGCCATTTTTGGTTGGGGGGTTTTTGAGGGTAAATTTGGGAAAATATTGTTGATCTTTGGGTTATTAGATAAGGGAGGGTGGGAATATTATTGTTGTGTTTATTTTAGTTGTCAAAATTTAGCTAGGTGCTTATTTTTGACCTGGAGGTTGTAAAGTTATAGTTATAAATATACCTGGAAATTAATGTCTGTCGGCTAAAAGGTTGGTGTTAGAGATATGGATGGCGGTTGAGTTTGAATGAATCTCATTGGTTGAATTTGAACTAGAATTTTGCTTTTTTTGCAGCATGTTATTTTGAAAATATGAAAGTTCAAATTATTTGAGATGTATATGAAAAATGAATTTTGTGATGAGGAAAGAAAGGTTTCATTTTTGAATTTCAACTTTCTTTAATATTTTAGATTGTGGGATGAAGGTTTTATAATCTTTACGTGGTTGGTTTCTAAGTTTTGATGATTCTCTATGCGTAGATTTTTCTTTCTGTTCTTGTGGCAGAATTTTTTCTATCATTTTCTATTTTTCTTTCTTTTCGTAAATTATTGGAATTTAGTGTGTTTGCGTCTTTGTGAATCTTGTCTTGTTTTTGGATTTGTGTATGTTGATTTTTATTAGTTCCATTCATTTCTGGTTCTATTTGTATGCTATTTTGAATGACTTTTAAACCGGTGAAAGAATGTAATTGGGTTAATTCGCGTAAGCGTATTCTTTCGGATAATAAGGTAATAAATTGTTTCTGTGTTGAACAATTTCCTTTTTTGAGGTGTCTATGAGTTTATATGTTACTTCAGTTGGTTTAGCAATTATTTGGTAGGGTCCTTTTTGCAGTGGTTGTAATTTTTTAGAAATTCCTTTTTGTGTTTGGAAATTTGGTACTAAAAAAAATGTTCCTATTTTTAAATCGGTGGCTGGCGTAAATCGCTGAGTAATTTGGTTATTGATGTTTTGTCGTTGTAACAATTTCTTGGTTACTTTTTGGTAGATTTCATTGTGCTTTTTATCTCTGTTTAGGATCCATTCGGTGTGTGTACCGGAGGCTAGTTTGAGAATTTGTGGGTGATGAAAATTATCTTCATCATGCATGTGTAACGGTAGATTATAGCATATCGAATCTTTATTTGGTTTGCAATGTCCTTGTGCATGTTTGTGTGCGTTTGCGGTCAACATAATTGGTTTTCTTGGTTTTTGGTTAAAAACCATTTCATATGGTGACATTCCTAAGGTTGTTGTTATTTGTGAATTCTATGATACTGTTTTACATCTGTTGACCATTCTGTGTATCGTGCGTCATTTCCATTCATGATTCATCTAAGGTATTCTTGCAATGAACGATTCATACCTTTGACTAATCCGTTTGTCCAAGGTGCATGAGATGTACGTGGTTTATGTTTGATAGTGTATAGATGACATTATGTGATAATTTCATTATTAATGAATTCTGTACCGTTGTCTGTTACTAGAATTTCTGGTAGTCCAAATTTTGCTATCCAGTGTTCGTAGAGTGTTGTGTAAGCGTAATAAGCGTTAGAATGTGGTACTGGGTTTAGTGCTACATAATGTGTAAATGCGTCAACAATGACCATAATGTAGGAGTTTCCTTCTGAAGATGGTGAAATTGGTCCTTTTGTGTCAAATGATATTCTATGATTGAAGTATAGACTTTGTCCTTTAAAATCTTGTTTTTGTGCTATTTGTTTCTGATTTGGGTAAGGTTTGTTTAATTGACATATTATACAATCCTTGCATAATACTTTGATCCAAATTGGGGCATTTGGAAAATAAAAATTTTGTGTAAAATTTGAAAATGTTTTTTTTCTGATCCCGAGTGTCCTTTTGTATTTTGTGTATGGGAAATGTTGAATGCTATTAATATCATACTTAAGGGAAGACAGGGGACTTTAGAATCATCTAATTGATATTCTAAAAGATCTGTATTTTCGTTTATTGTTGTATTATTAAATTTTCGGAAATATCGAAGAAGTGTTTTATTTCCTAAAATTGTGGTATCAGCTTTTGTTGGTTTTGTTTTACATTTGTGCCATGATTTGAGTTGTCGTATTACTGGGTCTAAATTTTGATATCGTTTCAAAAGTTCAAGTGTAATTTTTTCTGTTGGTGGGAGAAAAATATTGTCAGTTTCTAGTTTTGATAGGGGAATTGTGTCAAGTGGGTCATGAAGGTTAAAAACTTGGTTTATCGTATATTTTGTGTCTTTTGTTTGTGGTCCTGATAAATTTATTTTATCGGTTAAATTTTCTTTTTCAATTAACGGAAAAAGGTCTTTTTTATGCGAGTGTTGTTTTACTCTTTTTTGTTGGGTGTTATTTTTTATCCATTGTGAGTATGGAATTGGTTTGAAAGTTGATATTCCAAGTAGATCAACTTCGTAGTGATTTTTTTGACAATCTAGATAGAGTGGGAAATGTTGTAAATTATTAATTTGTGATTGATCAATATCAGTTTTTACTGCGTATTTACATTCTAGTCGGGGTGATGTTTCGTCTTTTGCGAGATAGAATTAATATTTTTTGGTATTTCGACTGTAGTTTTTCGTGTAAGTAGTTCTGGTGGTGTATTTCTACTTAACGTGTCTGGTAATGCAAGGTTTTTTCCTGCTGTCCAAACTATGCGTAGAGTTGGGAATTTCATTAAAATTAATTGAAATCTATAAACTCTATGATTTGGGTTTGACTTTTGTGTAAAAAGAAATATAATTGGTTTATGGTCTGTAAATAAAACTGTTGGATGCTTTGATCCGAGTATCAGGAATTCATATTCTGTAAGTGTATAATTTATAGCTGTACATTCTCTCATTAGTGTGGAGAGTCGTAATTCGGCTTGTGTAAAAAGTGGTGAATTTGCTGATATTAGATTCATTTTATTCGTTCCACTATGTGATTGTAATAATGCTGCGCCGATGCCAAAATTTGAAGCATCGCACATTGCGTAAAATGGTTGATTTGGGTCTGGAATTGTGTTTGATGTTTGTTCTGTTAAGAATTTTTTACTTTCTTCAAATCGTGTTTGATGTTCAGTGGTCCATTCAAAAATATTCTGTTGTCTGAGGATGTTATAAAAGGGTCATAAGTATAATTGCATAAAAGGGTCATAAGTATAATTCAAGGTCCGAGGAATTCTTGAATTTTCTTTTTATTTGTTGGTGGTTGAAGTTTTTGAATTGCGTCAATGCGTGATTTTAATGGAGTAATAGTGTTTCGTTCGATATTATGTCCTAAAAATTTTACTCGTGTTAAAAAGAAATGTGATTTGTCTGGGGCTGCTTTCAGATTTTCGTTCTGAAGGATTTTATGATATTGTTCTAAAACTGTAAATATTTCGTCTTTGGTTTGTGATTGCATAAAGACATCGTCTAAATATAAGATTGCGTTTTTCTTTAGTATTAGTGGTGTAAAAATTTTACTCATGAAAGCTGAAAAAGCTGCTGGTCCTATGGATATTCGATAGAATAATCGATTAAATTCGTATTGTTGGTTTCCAATAACGAATTGCGTTAAACGCCGTGACTGTTCGTCTAATGGCATTTGGTTATAAGCACTGTTCATGTCTGCGGTAGTTTTCCATTAATTTTTGTTAAGATTACTTGTATTGGTTCAATGGGCCAATTGCATTTAGATTCATCGATTAGTGAATTGAGATATCTAGCGTCTAGAACTATTTTTAGTGATTCGCCTTTTGCTAGAATGATAACAGGGTTGATAAATGTGTTGCCTTTTGGTTGTTCTTCTTTATTAACTGGTGATATAATTTCGTATTGTTCTAAAATGTTTAGTAATCTGTTGACCTTGTCGTGTAAGTGAATTGGTACTTTGCTTGCTCTTTGTTTTTTGAAGACTGCGTCTGGTTTCAATGGAAGGTGTAGGGATGAACTGACTTTCCTACGTCAAATTTTGATGTTGCGTAAACTGATGAATATTTTATTAGCTGTTGTGCTAACTTATCAAATTCATTTTGTGTTATTTGTGAATGTTGAAAATTAAACATGGTTAAAAATTTCTGTTGTTCTTTTGTATAATTTGTTATATCAAAAGTAGGTTTGAAATATGGAGTTTTTGTGAAATAGTCTGTATTTTTTTTTCATTACTTATTATATTATTTATAGATAATTCTTCATTAAGAATTGTGGATTGACAAATATCGAGTTGTTGTAAAATATTATTAACTCTGTATGCTATTTCTTTTACAGGTGAAGTTGTTGCATTTGTTTCACAATATCCTAATAATCCTAGGGGTAATGTTACTTTATTTGGTGTATTATTATATACGTGCAGTGAAATAATGTCTGAATTATTGTTCCTTTCGTATTTGATTGATGAGATTGTGATTTTTGGAAAAATTTGTGAATTGGTCTAAATTCAAAATCTGACATAAAGAGTTGTTGTCCATTTTGACTTCTGTTGTATTGATGAACTTGTTTTATGGAGAAATTATAGATAGTTCCTGATAGTGGTTTCAGGTTTCTTCGTTCCTGATTATGAATGGGGTAGAATTTGGAGAAGAATGGTGGTTGATTGTTTAATCTTTGAAAAAATGTTAAAGCTGTGTTTTTCATTTTTGTATATTTGTCTTTTATATATAATTTATTTATTATTATATTTATTGTTGGTATTTATTTAGTGACAAATGGTATGCCAATAATATTGTGTTTAATATCGGTAATGTGAAATGTTTGTTTGAATGGTTTATTCAGAATTTTGTTTTGTTCCATTGTTCTTGTGGGAACAAGGAATAATTGGATTTTTCCATAATTCATTAATGTTGATCCTTGTGCTGTTGCTAATTTACTAGATGTTTCTAGAGGTTTTAAATTTGGATGTAGTAATCTGATTTCATTCCATGTAGGGATATTAATGATATTTGATTCTGCGCCTGAGTCGATTAAAAAATCAATTTCAAGATCTGGTGGTTGAAATTCTTTGTTTTTCGGGCTTTCTAAGAGAAATGGGATTGTCCAAATTTTTTCTCGTGGCTGTTCTTTTTGTATATTTCGGTTTATGTGATTTGTAATTGAGCTTTGTATGTTGTCTTTGTCAGGTAAATTTTCTGTGTTAATTTTGTTTACTTCCTGGGTGGTTTGTGTATCATTGCTAATTAGTCCTAAATAGTAGTTATTGAGAAGTTCTAATTGATTTTCATATATATGTGAACTAAAGGGTTCTTCATATGTGATTGATTCATAGTCGTTTTCGACAGATATCATATTAATTAAAATGTTTTTTATCTGTATCACTTTCACTGTCTGTTGATTCACAGTTAATGTGATTTACTTGTAATTCGATATTTTCTGTGTTATCGATACCTGGGGGGTCTGAAGTTATTTTTTCATTTGTTTGTACTTGATTAATTTGTCTTTGGTGTTTTGGTGTATTGCTTCTATGTCGATACTGAGAATTGGGGTAACGATTATTATTCCTATGAGGTGATTGGGAATAATTTCTATATCGATTGTTATAACTTGAATTTCGATTTTGTGAGTTATTTCTTGATCTGTTTTGGTGATTGTCATTTGATGTTTGATAGTTTGATCTGTTGTATGAATTATTCCGTGATCTGTTGTTCGGATAACTATTATTACGATTGTTGGAGTAACTTCTATTTCTATTGTTTGAATAGTTTCTATTTCTATTATTGGAATAGTTTCTATTTCTATTATAAGATGAATTTCGTGATTGATTGTTTGAATAATGTCTATTTCTGTTCGATTGGGAACTGGATGCTGAAACAAATTGCGCTGAATTTGAATTTGATCGTGGGCAGTTGTTTCGACTATTCGATCGGCTATATCTATTTTGTGAGAAATTTCGTGAATTTCTTTGTTCGGGTGATCTACCTCTATAACTAGAGTTATATGGTGATTGATTTCGAGAATAGTTTTGATTGCTTGGAAGTGGTTTTCCAGAGCTATTATTAATGTTTACGTTTTTGTTTGGTAAATTTTGATCCTTTTTCATGTATTGATAAAATGACTTATTTGGTTCTTTGTGTGTTGGAGGTTTATTTTGGTTGTCTTGCTGTTTTTGTCTACATTCAGAGATACTGTGTCCGTATCGTCGACAATAATTACACCATTTCTTAAAAGATGGTTTGCCTTTATAATTTGGGTTTCTTTCATAGATGTTTAAAATTTCAGTGATTTTTTCAGATAGGTCTACTTCTGATTCCTGTATATTATTAATATGCGTAGTTTGTGTTTCAATACGATTAACATATTGTAATTTCAAATTTTTGGTTTCTTTGAGTTTCATTGTGACTTCTGCTTGTTCTAGTTTATCGACTAGATTTTTTTCTGAAATCTAGATCTGGTTCTCGAATTGAGGAAGGATGAGATGCTCTTTCTTTATAGCAATTTTCCTTAGTTGTGGTGTTAAGGTCATCATTAAAATTTCTGTCATTTGTGTATTCTTATAGTCATGCGTATTAAATGAATATGCTTTTCGAACTAGTGTTTCGATTCTAACTGCTAATTGTTTTATAGTTTCGTTTGGTAATCTGCGAATTTCATTACATAAAACTCTTTGATGTTGTTTGTTTCTTTCAGAATCAAACATTTTTGAAAATTCTTGTGTAAATATTTTCCAATCTGATTTTATTTCTATAGGTAGTACTGAAAACCATTTTTGTGCTGCGCCATCTAGTATTGTTTGTATCAACGCTGTGTGTCGATGTATCCAATTTTGATTGAGTGGTGTATTTATTGGTTCAGGTCCGATATTCAAAATTAAATTTGCTGTGACTGCGTTTAGGTAATCTTCTACTGAATATTCAGGGTCTGTTCCTGTGAATACCATGAGTGGTTTGTTTGATGTTATTAACGATCCTCCCATGAGGTAGGGATTCATCGTCATTTGTAGTGATTCTGCGGCATTTGGTATTTGTGAAAAATTTGTCAATTGATTTTTTGTAATTTCGTGTTGTTGTAGATAATATGGTAATGGGATTTCATTTTGCATTTGGTTCGGTTGATACGAATGCATAGTCATTGGGTTTTGTGATTGTATTGGTTGAAAAAGTTGTGTATTATATGAATTTGGCAATTGTGGTGGTTGTTGGTTTTGAACATCTAGTGGGTTTTCAGGAAAAATTCTTTTATATTGAGGTCGTCGTAGTCTTTGTGTACGATACTCTTGTGTGTATGGTGCAAAATATCTGGTTGTAAATAATCATCATCAGATGATAGATAATCCGTATGATGAGGTGTTTGCTGTTTATTTTTATTTTGTTGAAAAAATGGATAATTTTCACTATGGTCTTCTGGAGGATGCTGATTAGATTGAAAATTTACTGAATTGTTTGTTGTCATTGGTTTATCCCAAAAGTGAGAACATACATGATTATTATTGGTTTTTCGTGGGGGGTGGTGTGCTCTTGGTGGATGTGTATAATTATAACTGTCTTCTGCAAAATTACTTCTTGTGAATGTATTTCTTGGTTTAGACGGTCTTGTCATTGGTCTAAATGTTTGATAATCCATATGTGAATATTTAGGAGCAAAAGTGGCTGAGGGTTTTACGGTTGATTGTAATGTTATTTGTGGTGATGTTGCTTTATTATTTTTTGGTGTTGTTAAATTTGGATGTATTGGTGAAATACTTTGTTGTGTAGTTGTTATTGTTGTGTGAACAATTTCTTCATTTATGAAGTGTGATGGTGTTTGAATATCTTGCTGTGTAAGATTTCGAGTTCCATTGAGGTTTTCATTATGTATTACCGTTGAGTTTAAACTGTTGTTTTGTGCATCGGGTAAAAATGTATTATAATTTAAAGGTGTGGCGTCAATTGTTAATGGTATTATTTTTTATAAAATCTGGGTGAATAGATATTGTATCTATCGCTTGACTTGAGATATCAGCTGGGATGTTTATAAATAACGGATGAGACCATTCAGGGTCCCAAACATAATCTGATTGTACTGCAATGACAGTGTCGTCATTGTTACTTTGAGGTCTAAAGTTTTTTCTTGCTTGGCTGATTAAATCAAAATTATGTGTGAAATAATCGATTGTAAACCATGCTAGTATTTTTTGTAAATCATGTTTGTTATTTTGTGAAACGTCATTGTTGTACAAAGTTTCACGAATTGCGTTTAAAAATGTAGAAAATGCAGTGATTTCTGACTTTTTTGTGTTTAGATGTCTGGATCGGTGATGTACTTTGAACTTCTGTTGTTTCTAATATAGTTATATATGTGTACATTATAGCAAAAACTTCATTTGTGAATATTGAATTTGCTGTTTGTGAGTTATGATATTGTATATTTTTGATATATTCTGTGAATACCTTTGAAAATTCTAGATCAAGATCGTCTGTTTGAATGACATATTTATCATTTCTTGGTGTACAGATTCCTATAGTGTAGATACCGTATTGTTGTGTTATTTTAGAGATATCTTTATGAGTAATTTTTTACAAAATTTTATTTGTCCTCTATCAATTTCTGAGTCTATAATGAAGGGGAAAGCGTGTTCGTAATCTAGACTTTCTTCACTTTGAGTGTTGCTCATCTTTTCGTTTGATGACTGTTAATAGATAATTATTAATGTGTCTGATTGGTTGACTCCAATTGTATAGATGTACTGGTTTGTGTTTGTGTTTCTTTTTTATTCTGTTTTTTCCTTTTTTCGATGAAATTGTGTTGGTTTCTGAATCGGAAAAATATACTGGGTCTTGGATTGGATAAGTTTGATTTATTGAGTCTTCTACTTTGTATAGTGCATCGAGACTACTGACTTCTGATTCGGAAAATGTATTTCGGTGTTTTGAAAATCTTTTTTGTGTTATTTGTCTTTGCTTTCTTAGGATTGTTCTTTTTAGTGTTTGCCGTTTTGTGTGAATGTATTCAATTGTTTGCGTATGCGGGGTTATAACAAGGTCGTATTTTTGATTTTCAATTTGACAATTGTGTATGATGATTGTTTGTTTATTTCCTAGATTTTGTAATGACATAAGGTTTAGGATGATGGATGCAAAGTTGTTTGTAAGTGATTTTAATATCCTAGACTGTTAGTCCTTACAATTTTTTGGTTAGCTTAGCCTGGGTCTTTTTATTCAGGGTTGGAGAGAAAAGTATAACGTTTCCGAAGAATGATTTTTACTTTCTCGTGGCTAGTATAAGCTAAGGTGTTAACTTACTTAATCTTACTTAGGGGTATTGATTGTGTTCAAGGGTTGGAGAATAGTAAATCGATCCACAAGGTTCAGGTATAATTAGAACGCAAGTAGTTCGTTAGGTACTATTTTAAACTTAGTAAGACTATGATTATCCTGGGTCGTATAAGAGGAGGGGTCAAGTGAAGGATGAATAACCGAAGTTCTTCACTGTTTAGCCTAATTTAAATGGTTAGTATTTGGAAAATTTCTATTAGTCCTGGGTCTTTTGAAAAGGTTGGGTAGTGAATCGACGTTTGAGGTCGTTAGACACTTAATAAGTGGGTGGGGGAGAACAAAACTGTTCTGTTTGATCCAAGGACAAGCCTTGATGATCAGAATTAAAATTAAAGGTAGAAATTTAAGTTAGATCCAAGGATAAGCCTTGATGATCTGGTTTAAGATTTAAAAGTTTTAAGTTTAAGAAATATAAAGTTTAAGATTTTGAACTAACAATTTGTGGATTTTAGTTTTGATGAGGTTAGTTGATTTATCTTTGCCGTTATTTTTAGGTGATGAAGCTGGAACAACAAGATTTCTAACAGTTTATTGTCATTCTACTAATTTTTGTTTTTATTTTCAATAAATATTTTCCAAACATGTTTTATATAGTACTGCAGAATTTAGGAAAACGATCTGAGATTTTTTTTTTATCAATCGTTATTGTATATTAATAATTTTGTTTAGCGCCTGAAATTATCATGAAGGTTGACTTCAAGATTTTATGTTTGCAAATGAAAATCCAAATTCATTGCTAATAAAATTCTAAATATAAAAGTTTGTGTTGGCTTTTGCCGTACTATCATATAACTATATGGTAAGTTTCTACTTTGTCGTATGTCGTCTCTGGTTCGAGGTCTTTTTACGATTCCGGGTAGTTCTGTTATCGTTCGGAATATTGGCTCTGATCTATTGAGTCGTAGAGACCATTCAATCAAATTATTATCGTATAACATTTTGAAAATGTTTTTGTCTATTTCTAATCTAATTTTTGTTAGTTCTAAGCTAATTTGTTTTTTAAGGTCTTGTTCGAGACTTATGGTCGCACCAGATGAGTTATGTATGGGGGTCTAACTCATAGAGTAATTTCGGATAGGGTACACCCTCTGCTCTTCACGCTATCTTATTTTCGGCCGGATAGATTCGTGCAACTTCTTAGTCTAATACCGATCCTAATCTTACTCTTATAACTACTAGTCTCCGGGAGTTTTAAATAGTCTCTGCTAGGCTCAATAGATCTAGAGTATACTGGTATTGTTGCGGCTGCTGAAGTACTCGGGAGAGTCAACTATTTTCTAAGTTAAATTCAAATCTCTCTGGTGCTGAAATTACAAGTAATTTCAGCACTTACAAATAAGTGGGTAGTTAGTTAGATGGATTGTGATTGGTTAATATTAAATACTTTACAGTGGTAAAATGTCTAAATTATAAATAATAAAATGGAGTTTAGATCAGGTTCCACAAGGTCTATGGAGCAAAAAATGTCATAAAAAAAATAAATACTAAAAAAATCTTTTTTAATAAAAAAAAACTAAAGTTGAGATTTTTTTTTGAAAATCATTCCCCCCACACGCCACATAAAGTACAAAAGGCTAGATTTCGCTCCTTGTAACAAATCAGTGATGGCATTTAAACTTCCTTGAACCAATTTGGAACGATTTTTAAGACGGATTAAATCTCTGCTTACGCGTTAATTGTCCGAAATATATCGCGCGTTAATTGTCCCAAATTAGACAAAATGGCCACCTTTAAACCCCCATAATTTTGGAAAAAATGATCACAAGGGGAAATATCTTTTAAAATTTAAGCTCAGACAACAATACCTTTTGACTGATTTTAAAACGAATGTGATCCCCAATGAAATCGTTTAGATTCCAGAATCCAAAATGCTTTGCTATGTCAGTTCTGCTTGCATTTGTGGAGGGTTGTTTGTGATCAACCTCGTCTGGGAATGGCGTGAAACTCATGTTTGGAAGGCATGCTTTTTTACTCGGATCTGTACGTATACTTGAACATCGAGATGGTCATAATCTGATTCAATGAAGTCCTTTGCTGCGAAGTCAAGTCATACTCTAAATCTTTTGAGTCGTGATTGTGGGCGGCATGTCGGTTGTGGTTGGTAGCCATTCTTTTTGTTCAAGCTGTGATGGGATCGTCTAGTCTTTGGATTTTCGTCCTTGTTGTTGTGTGTGATCTATATACTGCATTTTATGATTTACATTTTATAGATTTTAGTTAATTGTTTTTTAGTTATTATCTTGGTTAATTGTTTTCACAAAAGCGTTTTTATTTTAGTTCAGTTATTTTGAAGAGTTACTCACCCTTGAGTACCTCTTATTTAAAATAGAAATGTGGTCACAAAGCGTGGATGTAGCGCGGTGGAGTAGGCCGGCTATAGAGCATGCTCAGGACTTCCTCTCTGGTGGGTTAGGCCAGGAGTGGGAGTATGATTTCGTGCTGTTTCTTTGAGGTGTCCTGTTTTGTGTTAACATTATATGGTGGTTTTTTCTGGGTTTTCTTATGTTACTTATGGTTGTGTCCTTTTTTTTAAAAATCAAATTGTTTTTGGTTTGGGTTTGTCTTTCGACTTTTTTGTGTTTTATTATTTCTTTCGTTGACTTTATAATAGTCTTCAAAAGAATAAATTATCCAGTTTTAAGGTGGGTTAATCCGGTTTGGGTACCGTTGGTGTTCTTTTCTTACTCATGCTGTTATTTTATGAATTATGGTGTTTAATCATTTGCATTGGTTAGTTTGGTATAGTGTATAACTCCATTCCAACCGGGTTTATGAAAAGTTGGAAACTTGTTATGGTTAGTCAGAGTTGTTGTTAATGAAAGCTTGGAACATAAAATCATTATTTTAAACAATTCTTTGTGGGCGAGCTGTGCGAGTATGGATAGAATTTTTGTGCGAATGAATAAAAAGGTCAGTACTGCTTTCTCAATTTATAAATTTACCGCTTGAATTTGAATTTTTACTATATTTGGGGAAAATTGAAATTAAAAGCTTTCATTGTATGTAATTTTACTGCTTTTAGGGGTGAACATTTATAAATTAATTTACTACAATTGGTATAAATTTTACGACATTATTTAGTGCAAAAATTTTAGTGTATCAAAATTGTTTTAGCAAATGAATTTTATATGAATTGCAGTTTGATCGAATAAGTTTATATTTTTATTTTCTTCTTTGTTTTTGCAGATGATGGTGATGAGAAGACTAGAAAAAAAATCTAACATTATAAAGAATGGTTAGTAGATTTTGTATTTATTAGTGAAGGTAATTTAAATATACTTACCTTAATCTTCGGGTGAAAAGCCGTGTGGGAAGAGTTCTTGGATTAATACAGATGATGTTAATAATTTAGCTAATATGCGGATGATGTTTTTAGTTTGTAGCAGTAGCCAAAGCAAAAAAGTGCTGTGATGATATTTAGTTCTTCGGTGCCTACTGCGAATTCATGAGGTGTGTGTTATATTAGATTATAAATTTTATGATTATATTTGGTATTATGGATGAACTCTAGAATGGGAATTTCAACTGGTTGTAGGAATTCATGCGGGATGAGGAAGGATCTGAATTCTTCGTCCTGGAAGGTCTTCGTGATGGGGCAAAATATATGCATTTGGTGAACGGGATCGTAGTTACGGAGGATGCCGTGGAGGTTAGTATTTTTGATACAATAAGTGAAATTAAGAAAAAATGGTGATGTATACCTTGAGTTAATAAATTGAAAACGGTGGTGAGGTTGTCTTGAGGGTGTATGTAAATCAAAGTGATTTTGTGTGAAACGATAGTATGTATAAGTGTGTGTCTGTTTAGTGCATAACATAATATCGTGGGAGCAGTGCAAATCACGTTCCTGTGGTGTAAGGAAGCGGAAGGTTAGTGTAAATAATTGAAATTTATATTGAAAACTTTGGTATGCTTGTGTGTCGATGAGAGCTTGAGAGAGTACGTGGTCGTTCTTTTTATCAAAAATGTTAAGTGTGAATAGATATGGTGTTTTGATGAAAAATTTTTCAGTTAGTTGCGGGTTAGCAAAACGGTCGTCGTCTAAAAAGTGATCGTGATTAGGGCGGATGATGTTGTGATCATAATTTTCGATGGTGAAATCGTTAGCTCGGGGTGCGGTAAATGATTTGAGTAATTTTTAAAATCCAACGAATGTTAATTGTCGTGGTGTTAGGGCTGTTGTTAGTCTATGTAACATATTTTTGCTTTTTTCATTATCGGGTAATGTGTTATAAAGTGGTAGAAAAGGAGGGTTAGTGTAGTGGTAGTATGATGTCCAATGTAGTGTTGGCATTAAGACGTGCTCGTCTACAAAATTTCTAATGTCATCGTTAGTGGTGGGAGTATTTAAGGTGTATTGAGGAAATAATGGTAAATTTGTTTGGGAAAACTTTGGTACTTTGATGTTGTGGGTTAGTGCTAGTGGATGTTTCAGTGGATGTTGATGATTGAGCTAAAGATGGGGTACAGTCCGATAGCGGTGTAGGTGTTGGTGGGCCAGATGATGTGGTTAATTGGTTAGCAGTTTTGGAAATGTGTTCTGTATAAATTAAGAATTTTAGTGAGAAGGTTTATGTTTGCTATAATATTCTTCAATAAATATGATCAAAAGGATTGTAGCTAGGGCGAATGTGACTATTGCCTTTTTTACACATTTGCATATTGTCATGATTAGGGATGATAAAAATGTGAGAAAAATTATGAAAAGTAGAAAAAAATCTGTTCTACTAAAAATTGTTTGTATCATTTAAATAGATTTTAAATTATCGTACCTGTAGATGTGGTCAAAGAGTAGGGAAAGATGGGAAGATATTGCGAATAGGGTGTAAAAAATTAAAGTTAGGTTACAAAAAATTATTAAGATTACTATAAAAACTTCAAAAACGTCAATGAAAAATATTGTCAAAAGTTTAGAAATTAGAAAAAGTTTTATAAGAAAGCTTAAGATTAAATTTTTTATAATGTTGACTGTAGAGAAGAGAAGCATTCAAGAAAGTGATTCGTTCATGGAATATTTTTTGAATTTCTGGGGCTAAATTCAAGTGTGGTTGGATTATTTTTTGACAAGTGGGTTGTGTTTCTTGAAAAACTGTTGGGGGCTTATTTTATGGTGCTCGGGAGGTTTTTTTTACCTTATTTATATTTGGTGGATAAACTGGGGTTTTTTAGAGATATTTGTACTTTAGGCCAAATGATCATGATTCTTTTTTTTAGGCTAATTTGCCAATTTTGGTTGGGGGGTTTTTGAGGGCAAAGTTGGGAAAGTATTGTTGATCTTTGGGTTATTATATAGGGGAGGGTTGGAATATTATTGTGGTATTTATTTTAGTTGTCAAGTTTTAGCAAGTTGCTTATTTTTGACCTGGAGGTTGTGAAGTTATAGTTATAGATATGCCGGAAAATTAATGTCTGTCGGCTAATAGGTTTGTGTTAGAAATATGGAAGGCGAGTGAGTTTGAGTAAATCTAATTGGTTGAATTTGAACTAGAAATACTGCGTCTGTTGCAGCATGTTCTTTTGAAAACATGGAAGTTCAAATTGTTTGAGATGTGTATAAGGTATGAATTCTGTGAAGAAGAAAAAGGTTCATTTTTGAAATTCAACTTTCTTTAATAGTTTAGATTGTGGGATGAATGTTTTATATTTTTTACGTGATGATTCTCTATGTGTAGATTTTTTTTTTTAGTTCTTGTGGCGAGATTTTTTCTATCATTTTTATATTTTTTCGTTCTTTTCTTTAATTATCTGAATTAAGTGTTTTCGCGTCTTTATGATTTGTGTCTTGTTTTTGAATTTGTGTACGTTGACTATCATTAGTTTCATTTTTTTCTGGTTGTATTTGTGGGTTAGTTTGAATAAATTTTAAACCGGTGAAAGAATATAATTGGGTTAATTCGCGTAAGGTGTATTCTTTCGGATAATAAGGTACTAAATTGTTTCTATGTTGAACAATTTCCTTTTTTGTGATGTCTATGAGTTTAAATGTTACTTCAGTGGGTTTAGCAATTATTTGGTAGGGTCCTTTTGGAAGTGGTTGTAACTTCTTGGATATTCTTTTTTGTGTTCGAAATTTTGGTATCAAAACAAATGTTCCAATTTTAAATCGGTGGCTGGTGTAAATCGTAGATTAATTTGGTTATTGATGTTTTGCCGTTGTAACAATTTTTTTGTTACTTTTTGGTATATTTCATTATGCTTTTTGTCTTTGTTTAAAATCCATTCGGTGTGTGTACCGGAGGCTAGTTTGAGAATTTGTGGGTGATGAAAATGATCTTCATCATGTGTGTGTAATGGTAGGTTATAGCATATTGAATCTTTATTTGGTTTGCAATGTCCTTGTATATTTTTGTGTGCATTTGCGGTGAACATAATTGGTTTTCTAGGCTTTCTAGAAACCATTTCGTATGGTGACATTCCTAAAGTTGTCGTTATTTGTGAATTGTATGATAATGGGAATAATTTTACATCTGTTGACCATTCTGTGTATCGTGTGTCATTTCCATTTAGGATACATCTAAGATATTCTTGTAATGAACGGTTCATATCTTCGACTAATCCGTTTGTCCAAGGTGCATGAGATTTACGTGGTTTATGTTTGATATTGTATAGGTGACATAATGTGATGATTTCATTGTTTATGAATTCTGTACCATTGTCTGTTACTAGAATTTCTGGTAGTCCAAATTTAGCTATCCAGTGTTCGTAGAGTGTTGTGTAAGCGTAATAAGCGTTACAATGTGGTACTGGGTTGAGTGCTTCATATTTAGTAAATGCATCAACAATGACCATAATGTAGGAGTTTCCTACTGAGGATGGGGAAATTGGTGCTTTTGTGTCGAATGATATTCTGTGATTGAAATATAGACTTTGTCCTTTAAAATCTTGTTTTTGTGCTAGTTGTTTCTGATTTGGATAAGGTTTGTTTGATTGACATATTATACAATCCTTGCATAAAACTCTTATCCAAATTGGGGCATTCGGAAAATAAAAAATTTGTGTAAATTTGAATATATTTTTTTTGATCCGGAGTGTCCTTTTGTATTTTGTGTATGAGAAAGGTTAAATGCTAGTAATATCTTACTTGAAGGAAGACAGGGGACTTTAGAATCATTTAATTGATATTCTAAAAGATCTGTATCTTCGTTGATCGTTGTGTTATTAAATTTTCGAAAATATCGGAGAATTGTTTTATTTCCTAAAATTGTGGTATCAGCTTTTGCTGGTTTTGTTTTATATTTGTGCCATGATTTGAGTTGTCGTATTACTGGTCTAAGTTTTGATATTGTTTTAAAAGTTCAAGTGTGATTTTCTCTGTTGGTGGGAGAAAAATTTTGTCAATTTCTAGTTTTGATAGGGGAATCGTGTCAAGTGGGTCATGAAGGTAAAAAACTTGGTTTATCGTATATTTTGTGTCATTTGTTTGTGGTCCTGATAAATTTATTTTATCGGTTAAATTTTCTTTTTCAATGAGTGGAAAAAAGTCTTTTTTCTGTGATTGTTGTTTGACTTTCTTTTGCTGAGTGTTATTTTTTATCCATTGTGAGTGTGGAATTGGTTTAAATGTTGATGTTCCTAATAAACCAACTTCATAGTGATTATTTTGACAATCTAGGTAGAGTGAGAAATGTTGTAAATTATTTATTTGTGATTGATCAATATCGGTTTTTACTGCGTATTTACATTCTAATCGGGGTGATGTTTCGTCTTTTGCGAGATAAAATTTAATATTTTTTGGTATTTCGACTGTAGTTTTTCGTGTAAGTAGTTCTGGTGGTGTATTTCTACTTAATGTGTCTGGTAATGCAAGATTTTTTCCTGCTGTCCAAACTATGTGTAAATTTGGGAAATTCATTAGAATTAGTTGAAATCTATAAACTCTATGATTTGGATTAGACTTTTGTGTAAAAAAAAATTTAATTGGTTTATGATCTGTGAATAAAACTGTTGGATGTTTTGATCCAAGTATCAGAAATTCGTATTCTGTGAGTGTGTAAATTATAGCTGTACACTCTCTCATTAGAGTAGAAAGTCGTAATTTGGCTTGTGTAAATAGTCGTGAATTTGCTGATATTAGATTCATTTTGTTTGTTCCACTATGTGATTGTAATAATGCTGCGCCGATGCCAAAATTTGAAGCATCGCACATTGCGTAAAATTATTGATTTGGGTCTGGAATTGTGTTTGATATTTGTTCTGTTAAAAGTTTTTTAAATTATTCAAATCGTGTTTGATGTTCAGTGGTCCATTCAAAATTATTTTGTTGTCTGAGGATGTTATAAAAGAGTCTTAAGTATAATTGCATTTTGTAAGCATATTTACTTAAGATATTTAACATTCCGGGAATTCTTGAATTTTCTTTTTTTTGTTGGTGGTTCAATGCGGGATTTTAATGGAGTAATAGTGTTTCGTTCGATGTTATGTCCTAAAAATTTTACTCGTGTTAAAAAGAAATGTGATTTGTCTGGGGCTGCTTTCAGATTTTCGTTCTGAAGAATTTTATGATATTGTTCTAAAACTGTAAACATTTCTTCTTTGGTTTGTGATTGCATAAAGACATCGTCTAAATATGTGATTGCGTTTTTCTTTAGTGTTAGCGGTCTATAAATTTTACTCAAGAAGGCTGAAAAAGCTGCTGGTCCTATGAATATTCCATAGAATAATCGGTTAAATTCGTATTGTTGGTTTCCAGTAACGAATTGCGTTAAACGTCGTGACTGTTCATCTAATGGCATTTGGTTATAAGCACTGTTCATATCTGCGGTTGTGAAGTATTTTCCATTTTTTTTGTTAAGATTACTTGTATTGGTTCAATAGGCCAATTGCATTTAGATTCATCAATTAGTTAATTGAGATATCTAGCGTCTAGAACTATTTTTAGTGATTCGCTTTTTGCTAGAATGATAACAGGGTTGATAAATGTGTTGCCTTTTGGTTGTTCTTCTTTATTATTTGGTGATATAATTTCATATGGTTCTAAAATGTTTAGTAATCTGTTGACTGTGTCATGTAAGTGACTTGGTACTTTGCTTGCTCTTTGCTTTTTGAAAACTGCGTCTGGTTTTAATGGAAGGTGTAGAGATGAACTAACTTTTCCAACGTCAAATTTTGATGTTGCGTAGACTGATGAATAATTTATTAGCTGTTTGGCTAACTTATCAAGTTCATTTTTTGTTATTTGTGAATGTTGAAAAACAAACATAGTTAAAAATTTCTGTTGTTCTTCTGTATAATTTGTTATATTGAATGTTGGTTTAAAATATGGAGTTTTTGTGAAATAATCTGTTTTTCTCTTTTCGTTGCTTATTATATTATTTATAGATAGTTCTTCATCAAGAATTGTGGATTGACAAATATCTAGTAATTGTATTTTATTATTGAATCTGTATGCTATTTCTTTTACAGGTGAAGTTGTAGCGTTTGTTTCACAGTATCCTAATTTTCCTAGGGGTAGTGTTACTTTATTTGAGGTATTATTATACACGTGTAGTGAAATAATATCAGAGTTAGTATTTTTTTCGTATTTTATTGATGAAATTGTGATTTTGAAAAATTTGTGAACAGGTCTAAATTCGAAATCTGACATGAAGAGTTGTTGTCTATTTTGACCTTTGTCGTAATGATGAACTTGTTTTATGGAGAATTTATAGATGGATCCTGATAGTGGTTTCGGGTATTTTCGTTCCTGATTATAAATAGGGTAAAATTTGGAGACAAATGGTGGTTGTTTGTTTAATCTTTGAAAAAATGTTAAATCTGTGTTTTTCATTTTTGTATATTCATCCTTTATGTGTAATTTACTATTTAATATATTTATTGTCGGTATATATTTAGTGATAAATGGTATGCCAATGAGAATGTGTCTAATATCGGTAATGTGAAATGTTTGTTTGAATGGTTTGTTCAAAATTTTGTTTTGTTCCATTGTTCTTGTAGGAACAAGGAATAATTGGATTTTTCCATAATTTTTTAATGTTGATCCTTGTGCTGTTGCTAATTTACTACATGTCTCTAGAGGTTTTAAATTTGGGTGTAGTAATCTGATTTCATTCCATATAGGGAAATTAATGATATTTGATTCTGCGCCTGAGTCGATTAAAAAATCAATTTCAAGATCTGGTGGTTGAAATTCTTTGTTTTTCGGGCTTTCTAAGAGAAATGGAATTGTCCAATTTTTTCTCGTGGCTGTTCTTTTTGTATATTTTGATATATGTGATTTGTGGTTGAACTTTCTTCTTTTTTAGGTGAAATTATCCTGTTAATTTTGTTTATTTCTTGAGTAGTTTGTGTATCGTTACTAATTGGTTCCATGTAATAATTATTTAGATTCTAATTAATTTTTGTATATATGTGAACTAAAAGGTTGTTCATATGTGATGGATTCATAATCGTTTTCGACAGATATCATGTTTACTAAAGTATTATTATCTGTATCACTTTCACTGTCTGTTCATTCACAATTTATGTGATTTACTTGTAATTCGATATTTTTCTGTGTTATCGATACCTGGGGGGTCTGAAGTTATTTCGTCATTTGTTTGTACTTGGTTGATTTGTCTTTGATGTTTTGGTGTATTACTTCTATATCGATGTTGAGAATCGGGGTAACGTTTATTATTTCTATGAGGTGATTGGGAATAATTTCAATAATTTCTATATCTATTGTTGTAATTTGAGTGTCGATTTTGTGAATTATTTCTTGACCTGTTTTGGTAATTATCATGTGATCTTTGATAATTTGATCTATTATATGAGTTATTCCGTGATCTATTTGGATAATTTTGATTTCGATTGTTTGAGTAACTTCTATTCCCATTGTTTGAATAGTTTCTATTTCTATTGTACGACGAGTTTCGTGATCGGTTGTTGGAAGAGTGTCTTTTTCTTGAGTTTGAATGGGAACTGGATGCTGAAACATATTGTGTTGAATTTGAATTCGATCGTGGATAGTTGTTTCGACTATTCGATCGGTTATATCTATTTTGTGAGAAATTTCGTGAATTTCGTTGTTCGGGTGATCTACCTCTATAACTAGAGTTATATGGTGATTAATTACTAGAGTAGTTTTGATTGCTTGGAAGGGGCTTTCCGGAGCTATTATTGCTGTAAACATTTTTGTTTTTAGATTTTGATCTTTTTTCATGTATTGATAAAATGACTTATTTGGCTCTTATTGCTTTGGAGGTTTATTTTGATTGTCTTGCTGTTTTTGTCTACATTCAGAAGAAATACTGTGTCCGTATCGTCTGCAATAATTTAATCATTTTTTGAAAGATGGTTTGCCTTTGTAATTTGGGTTCTTTTTATAAATGTTTAAAAATTCAGTAATTTTTTCAGATAGGTCTATATCTGATTCTTGTATGTTGTTTATGTGTGTAGTCTTTATTTCAATACGATTAACATACTGTAATTTTAAATTCTCGGTTTCTTCGAATTTTATTGTGATTTCTGCTTGTTCTAGTTTATCGACTTGTTTTCTGAAATCTAGATCTGGTTCTCGAATTGAGGAAGGATGAGATGCTCTTTTCTCTATAGCAATTTTCCTTAATTGTGGTGTTAAAGTCATCATTAAGATTTCTGTCATTTTTGTATTCTTATAATCATGTGTATTAAGTGAATATGCTTTTCGAACTAGTGTTTCGATTCTAACTGCTAATTGTTTTATTGTTTCATTTGGTAATCTGCGAATTTCATTGCATAAAACTTTTTGATGTTGTTTGTTTCTTTCAGAATCAAACATTTTTGAAAATTCTTGTGTGAATCTTTTCCAATCTGATTTTATTTCTATAGGTAGTACTGAAACCCATTTCTGTGTTGCGCCATCTAATGTTGTTTGTATTAACGCTGTCCAATTTTGATCGAGCGGTGTATTTATTGGTTCAGGTCCTATATTCAAAATTAAAATTGCTGTAACTGCGTTCAGGTAATCTTCTACTGAATATTCAGGGTCTGTTCCTGTGAATACCATCAGTGGTTTATTTGATGTTATTGACGATCCTCCCATTAGGTATGGATTCATCGTCATTTGTAGTGATTCTGCAGCATTTGGTATCTGCGAAAAATTTGTCAATTGATTTTTAATTGATTTTTCGTAATTTCATGTTGTTGTAGATAAACTGGTAATGGTATCTCATTTTGCATTTGATTTGGTTGATACGAGTGCATAATTATTGGGTTTTGTTGTTGCATCAGTTGAAAAGATTGTGTATTAATTGGATTTGCCATGTGTATTGGTTGTTGATTTTGTGTATCTGTTGGGTTTTGAGAAAAAAATCTCTTATATGTATGAGGTTGTCGCGATCCTTGTGTGCGATATTCCTGGGTATATGGTGCAAAAATATCTGGTTGTAAATAATCATCATCAGATGATAAACAATCCATATGATGAGGTGTTTGCTTTTTATTTTAATTTTGTTGGAAGAATGGGTAATTTTCACTATGATCCTGTGGAGGATGTGGATTAGTTTGAAAATTTACTGAGTTTGTTGTGGTCATTGGGTTGTCCCAATAGTGAGAACATACATGATTATTATTTTTTCGTGGAGGGTAGTTTGCTTTTGACGAATGTGTATTATTATAATTGTGTTCTGCAAAAATATTTCTTGTGAATGTTTTTCGTGGTTTTGATGGTTTTGTCATTGGTCTCAATGTTCGATAATCCATTTGTGAAAATTTAGGAGCAAGAGTAGCCGAGTGTTTTACGGTTGATTGTAATGTCACTTGTGGTGATGTTGCATTGTTATTTCTTGGTGTTGTAAGGTTCGGATGTGTCGGTGAGATACTTTGTTGCGTAGTTGTTACTGTTGTGTGAACTATTTCTTCATTTATGAAGTGTGATGGTGTTTGAATATCTTGTTGTGTAAGATTTCTAGTATCATTGAGATTTTCATGATGTATAACTGTTGAATTTAAACTATTATTTTGTGTGTCGGATAAAAATGTATTATAACTTAAGGGTGTTGCATCAATTGTTAATGGTATTATTTTTATATAGTCTGGGTGAATAGATATTGTATCTTTTGCTTGACTTGAGATGTCGACTGGGATGTTTATAAATAAGGGTGGGACCAATCAGGGTCCCAAACATAATCTGATTGTCCTGCATTGGCAGTGTCGTCATTGTTACTTTGAGGTCTAAAAATTTTTCTTGCTTGGCTAATTAAATCTAAATTATGTGTGAAACAATCGTTTGTAAACCATGCTAGTATTTTTTGTAAATCATCTTTTGTATTTTGTGAAACATCATTACTGTAAAAATTTTCACGGATTGCGTTTAAAAATGTAGAAAATGCAGTGATTTCATTTCTGACTTTTGTATTTTTAGATGTCTGGATTGGTGATGTACTTTGAGCTTCTGTTGTTTCTAATATAGTTAAATATGTATATAATATAGCAAAAATTTCATTTGTGAGTATTGAGTTTGCTCTTTGTGAGTTATGGTATTGTATATTTTTGATGTATTCTGTGAATACCTTTGAAAATTCTAGATCAAGATCGTCTGTTTGAATAACATATTTATTATATCCTATTCTTGGTGTACTGATTCCTATCGTGTAGATACCGTATTATTGTGTTATTTTAGAGATATCTTTGAGATAATGATCTATTCTTTTTTTTTTGATTTTTACATCTGGGAATTCTGTTTTATAGGGACTGATTCCTGGTTCAAATAAACTTTTGTGTAAATTTTTGCAAAATTTTATTTGTCCTCTATCATTTTGTGAATCTATTATGAAAGAGAAAGAGTGTTCTTCATCGAGACTTTTGTCACTTTGAGTGTTGCTCATCTTTTCGTTTGATAACTGTTAATAGATAATTATTAATGTGTCTGATTGGTTGACTCCAATTGTATAGATGTACTGGTTTGTGTTTGTGTTTCTTTTTTATTCTGTTTTTTCCTTTTTTCGATGAAATTGTGTTGGTTTCTGAATCGGAAAAACATACTGGGTCCTAGATTGGATAAGTTTGATTTATTGAGTCTTCTACTTTATATAGTGCATCGAGACTACTGACTTCTGATTCAGAAAATGCATTTCGGTGTTTTGAAAATCTTTTTCGTGTTATTTGTCTTTGCTTTCTTAGGATTGTTCTTTTTAGTGTTTGCCGTTTTGTGTGAATGTATTCAATTGTATGTGTATGCGGGGTTATAACAAGGTCGTATTTTTGATTTTCAAATTGACAATTGTGTATGACGATTGTTTGTTTATTTCCTAGGTTTTTTAATGACAGAAGGTTTAGGATGACGGATGCAAAGTTGTTTGTGAGTGATTTTAATTTCCTAGACTGTTAGTCCTTACGATTTTTTGGTTAGCTTAGCCTGGGTCTTTTTATTCAGGGTTGGAGATAAAAGTATATCGATTCCGAAGAATGATTTTTACTTTCTCGTGGCTAATATAAGCTAAGGTGTTAACTTACTTAATCTTACTTAGGGGTAATGATTGTGTTCACAAGGGTTGGAGAATAGTAAATCGATCCACAAGGTTCAGGTCTAATTAGAACGCAAGTAGTTCGTTAGGTACTATTTTAAACTTACTAAGTCTAAGATTAGCCTGGGTCGTAAAAGAGGAGGGGTCAAGTGAAGGATGAATAACCGAAGTTCTTCACTGTTTAGCCTAATTTAAATGATTAGTGTTCGAAAAATTTTCGATTAGTCCTGGGTCTTTTGAAAGGTTGGATAGTGAATCGACGTTTGAGGTCGTTAGACACTTGATAAGTGGGTGGGGGAGAACAAAATTGTTCTTTTTGATCCAAGGATAGGCCTTGATGATCAGAATTAAAATTAAGAATAGAAAACTAATTTAGATCCAAGGATAAGCCTTGATGATCTAGTTTAAAATTAGAAAATTTAAGTTTAGAGAATATAAAGTTAGAATTTAAAATAATAATAACAATCGTTATTGAACAATAGTAATTTATTTAGCGCCTGGTAGATGCATTGAAGATTTTTCTTCAGGGATTTTAAATTTGCGAATGAAAATCTAAATTCATTGCCATTAAAATTCGAAATATAAAAGTTTGTGTAGGCTTTTGCCGTACGACTATGAAACTATTTGGTAAGTTTCTCCGTAGTCGTATGTCGTCTCTTGTCCGAGGTCTGTTTCCAATACGTGGTTGTTCTCGTATTGTACGGAATAGTGGCTTTGATCTATTGAGTCGTAGAGACCATTCAATTAAATTATTGTCGTAAAACATTTTGAAAACGTTTCTGTCTATTACTAATCTGTTTTTTGTTAGTTCTAAGCTAATTTGTTTTTTAAGGTCTTGTTCGAGACTTATGGTCGCACCAGATGAGTTAGGTATGGAGGTCTATCTCATAGAGTAACTTCGGATAGAGTAACTTCGGATGACGATTGTTTGTTTATTTCCTAGGTTTTTTAATGACAGAAGGTTTAGGATGACGGATGCAAAGTTGTTTGTGAGTGATTTTAATTTCCTAGACTGTTAGTCCTTACGATTTTTTGGTTAGCTTAGCCTGGGTCTTTTTATTCAGGGTTGGAGATAAAAGTATATCGATTCCGAAGAATGATTTTTACTTTCTCGTGGCTAATATAAGCTAAGGTGTTAACTTACTTAATCTTACTTAGGGGTAATGATTGTGTTCACAAGGGTTGGAGAATAGTAAATCGATCCACAAGGTTCAGGTCTAATTAGAACGCAAGTAGTTCGTTAGGTACTATTTTAAACTTACTAAGTCTAAGATTAGCCTGGGTCGTAAAAGAGGAGGGGTCAAGTGAAGGATGAATAACCGAAGTTCTTCACTGTTTAGCCTAATTTAAATGATTAGTGTTCGAAAAATTTTCGATTAGTCCTGGGTCTTTTGAAAGGTTGGATAGTGAATCGACGTTTGAGGTCGTTAGACACTTGATAAGTGGGTGGGGGAGAACAAAATTGTTCTTTTTGATCCAAGGATAGGCCTTGATGATCAGAATTAAAATTAAGAATAGAAAACTAATTTAGATCCAAGGATAAGCCTTGATGATCTAGTTTAAAATTAGAAAATTTAAGTTTAGAGAATATAAAGTTAGAATTTAAAATAATAATAACAATCGTTATTGAACAATAGTAATTAATTTAGCGCCTGGTAGATGCATTGAAGATTTTTCTTCAGGGATTTTAAATTTGCGAATGAAAATCTAAATTCATTGCCATTAAAATTCGAAATATAAAAGTTTGTGTAGGCTTTTGCCGTACGACTATGAAACTATTTGGTAATTTTCTCCGTAGTCGTATGTCGTCTCTTGTCCGAGGTCTGTTTCCAATACGTGGTTGTTCTCGTATTGTACGGAATAGTGGCTTTGATCTATTGAGTCGTAGAGACCATTCAATTAAATTATTGTCGTAAAACATTTTGAAAACGTTTCTGTCTATTACTAATCTGTTTTTTGTTAGTTCTAAGCTAATTTGTTTTTTAAGGTCTTGTTCGAGACTTATGGTCGCACCAGATGAGTTAGGTATGGAGGTCTATCTCATAGAGTAACTTCGGATAGGGTACACCGTCTGCTCGTCACGCTATCTTATTTTCGGCCGGATAGATTCGTGCAACTTCTTAGTCTAATACCGATCCTAATCTTACTCTTATAACTACTAGTCTCAGGGTGTTTAACTAGTCTCTGCTAGGCTCAATAGATCTAGAGTATACTGGTATTGTTGCGGCTGCTGAAGTACTCGGGAGAGGCAACTATTTTCTAAGTTTAATTCAAATCTCTCTAGTGCTGAAATTACAAGTTTGGACACATTTGGCAGATAAAAAACCTTTTTGGACCAGCAAGGACGTTTCTGGGAATAATCGTCCGTGTCGGCTGACCAAAATGTGCCGCAATCTCCAGTCGTGTCCTGTAGGACTCGGGCTGAAAAATCTGTGTCAATGTCTGAAAATTAGTGTCAAATCAAACAAAACACGACAAAAATAACCTTCAAAAATGTAAGTATCAATTTGCCGTATAACATGAATTCAGATCCATGACCAAAATCAGAAAAGTTTTGATGGGAAACTGACTTTAATTGAAAAAAAACATTCATTTCAAGGTCTGTTTGACCTTTCCTGGCGTTGAACTTAATAGGGGGTTTTCTCGTGATTGAGGGACCTAATGATGAAAAAATTTTGACCAATCAGAATCGTTAGACGTCCCTTCCCTATTGGTTAATTGACTTTCGCACCAACCAAAGTGACTATTAATAGAAATAGAAAATGTACAGCTGAAGCAAGTTCTGCTGTACAATATGTGCAGACATAGCACATATTTTTTAAATTCATTTTAAATTTTTGACATTCGGTTCTACTTTTTTCCAATACCGACCTCGATTTTTCAATATTTGAAGATTCATGTATTGTTTTCGCTTTCCATGAAGTTTTTGCGCTTTCTTTAAAGTTTTTGAATACTCAATTGTGTTTGGCTGTAACTAACGGAAATTTGATTTCCAGCATTCGCTTTTTTCCTTTATTCGCGAGGGACGCCTACAAAATAGTTAGGCTCAATCTTAAATCTGTTTAGAAAGTCTAGTTTAACATTTTCGTGCCATACATTTTTAAGTGCAAACATATCTTTTGTACATTTCGAAAAGAATTGTAGATTCTACAAAAAATAGTTTTTTGAAACTAAAAAGTGTAACTTATAGAGAAAAAGGGTGTTGTTATTGCCAAAACATTGAAAAAATTGGTTTTCTTAAGAGTAATTTTTTTATTTAGTTATTGTTTTGTTGTATAAGAATTGTTGCGTTCTGATCAGTTTGAGGCACTCATTTCATGTAGTTTGTTTTGATGTAGTTTTATTGGTATATCTTTTGGCAAAGTTTGCTTTGTGATTTTGAGAGATAATATGCAAATACAAGAAATGAGTTTGCAGGAATTTTTCGCAAAAATGTGTTTTTTTTCTAAATTTTTTTGAGATCGCAAATTTTTAAAAGTAATTCTTCGCAAATCGAAATATAAGTTATACTTACGCAGCCCAAGTTTTTTGGGGAGCGGTGAAACATTTTATGCTCTGTTTTTCCCAAAATAAATGAGGCAGGGTAGCAAATTCTCTAAACTAAATATTAGCGATAAAATGTTTCTTTGTTACAGCTAATTCTACTTATGTACAGATAAAATACGAATCTAAAGAAACATTAATCTCGAAGTTAAAACATCAAAGAGTGAGCCAGCATTCTCTCCGTCGAAGAGAATGACTATATCAAGGTCATAAAGTCAAAACCAATTATAAAAAAAATGCCTTTAATTATAATATTACGATAAAAACACTGCAATTCACAACATTTACTTCCCCCTGAAGAAAGCCGACGGAAGTTAACAATTTACAAATTAGCACTAAATTACGTACTATCGAAAACGCAACAAAGTTAAAGTTTGATAAAAATTGAGCAGTAAATCCGACTAACTGAATTTGTCAGTAAATCCGAGTAAACCCGAGGGAGCTTAGCATAGCACCTAAGAGTTATGTTGGTAGTAACTGGATAGGAAGTTAGATGCAAACATGAAAGATCAAAAATTTTCTTTTGCACTGCAAGTATGTACTATGAGGTCTAAATATAACATCGAAGGAAAATTGACTAGAATAAAGGAAAAAATTGATAAAAGTTTAAGGTTTCAGTTTTTCTCATTTTCCATAAAATTCTCCAGCTCCGCATTAAACAGATAGCTGTCCAAATCTCCCGTTTCGCTAAAAATTGTCGAGAGACACTCTCAATGATTGGTATGTTGAAGAATTTGATAATAAATCCGCTGAAGAAGTGTCTGAAGCGTTAGCATTGTCATCGAGGGAAAATACTGAAAAGATTGCGATTTCCTCATCCGAGTGAGGTGAGGAAGATGTTGTTCTGTCGAATCCTGATTGTTCGTGACGCTCGAGAGTAATCGGTTTTGATGCTGTTACATGCTGATTGTCTTGGCTATCTATAATATCCATGTAAAGCCTATTACGGTAAAGCTGGGGAGGTTCTACACGACGAAGTTTAAACTCATTACCGGTGGTGTTGTTGCTGCTGCATGGTTCTTGGTTAGCCGCGTTCTCTTCCACAGAATCTATTATCTCGTAGATTGGGACGTCTACCATCGCGTCTTTTTGAGTTTTCTCCAATTTATCCGGCGGATATTCGAGTTGTTTGGCCTCAGCATTTGTGTGCTTGATGGAAGTTTAGTCTGGCTCTGTCCTGCGTGATTGATGCTGATTGGGCAACCCAGGGTGTCCGATGATGAAGGTGTCCGATGATGAAAGGGTGTCCGATAATGAAGGTTGCACGTCTAAAGTCTCAGTTTTTATGTTATTCTGAACTATATGTGAATCTAAAAATTGATTATCAATTTCTTGTTGTGTAATAGTATCGAAAAAGATACATTCTCTAATCATATCTCTCCATGGGAAACCTCCTGCAATCCACTCCGAGTCACTATAATCGGATGTGTCCCACGGAGTTAACATTGATTCCTCGCATGCTAAGTAACCTGTGTTTGTTGTTTGTTTCTTGTCACGTGAAGATGAGTTTTTGTCCGTTTGAATTCATGTCTTCGGACCATTTTTTCTTGTAGCTGGTTGTTTTGCTTTTGTAGTCCTCTTGAAACTTTTTTAAAATCAGAGTTAAGAAATAATGAAAAGAAAATTTTTACTCTGAAGGAACGAATAGTGAACGAGTTAGATTTCGGAAGAGCAATGTCTGATTTTCTGATAATTTTTCAGTCGGATAGTTTCACTGGGGTTTTTGAAACGTTTATGTTTTTCTGGTTAAATTTTTATTTTACAGAAAAGGGTTACCGTTATGCTTTGTTTTTACTTTTCTTAAGTATATTACCTTTGAAAGGACTTTTTAATGGCATTCGAGATGAGGAAGGCTTGGATGGTGAGGGTAATCTGACTCGTAACTTTTACCGAATGGAAACTGCATTTTCTGCGGTCTTATAGTGTCTTGATAACCATCCTCGTCCCGATCATCAGAGTTCTAGTCAAGTTCCCGTCTTTTGCTTACCATTGCTTTTCCTTTGTCTAAAATTCCATCGAAAACATTATTAGAGAACTGTTTCCAGGTCGTATTTGGTTTTCTATTGAAGTGGTTTGAAAGGTGAACATTTTATTAATATTTTGACGATAATCAAAGTTATTATTGTCTAAGGTCGGTGAACTGTTGTAAACGATATTTTTTTTTCTGTAAAACTTCTTTTGGAAGCCACTAAAATGTTTTTGGGGTAGCAATTAGTAAAAGCAATGTTTCCCATTGTTGAGTCCATGACTCTCTGGAACTCCTTCGGCATATCTCCAAGTCAGTTTTGTCCCCGCCTACCAAGCCAAAATTGCTCTGACTGCTAGTAAAGTTGTCTGGTGAATGTTGGCTGAGCGCAATTTTTAAGTCCAGCTTGGTAAACCAGACTTCTCTGGTGTAATCGTTTGAAAATTGAGAGGCAAAATTTTCAACTAACTCATAAATTTTTGGCATTTGGTGTTTGTTCCCGTAAATTGTTTTGTTGGTAAATTTTGAAACGAGTGCTGGTTTTATTGGTTTGTTCATTGTGCAAGCGATAACGATTGGACTAATGAATCTGTCTTTGACACAATTTTTTAGCTTTTTAATGTGTTCTTCGGATTTAAGTTGGTCTAGTTCCGCTTTTAACGCACCGAGTTAACGAAAGGAAAGACATTTCAATTGGCTGGATTTTAGTGATTAGTGAAAGTGGGTAATTTCGGTTCAATTTTCATTTTCCAATCCGCAGGAATAATTGCTTAAAAGTCTTGGTTATAATAATTATCTCTTTTTTATTTTTTGGCCAGGGAAGATAATTTAAAAGACTTACGAGTCTTCATGATCTGGCAGCGTGGAAAGCTTTTTTGAGAGACTTCGGCTGCCACTTTTTGCAGATTATCGTTTCCCCAAAAGTTACTGACGTAGCCTTCTGTTTGGAAAAAATGACACTCGTTGTGGAACCATCCGTTCGAGATGATGGGGCTGATTAGCCTTCCAGTGATAATTATTGCGTTGTCTGTGAGTCCACAGTTTAACTCCTTAGTCGGTTGGTCCTCTGCATAGATATTCAAGTACGGTTTTTGTAGTTTTAATTTATGAAGTACATTTCTCTTGACGAAGCTCACTGGACTGGAGGAATTGACCTGAAGATTGAGGATAACTATTCAGAGTCCAATATTTAATAATTTCTTGAGTTCCTTCCTTTGAATATCGTAGATAAATGTTACATTTGATACAGAGTAACCATCGTTGTCGCTCTGTCCGGATTCTGGCCATGCGTTGATTACTCCACAACATTCTCTATTTACACGGTAGTTATTAACATCCGGCTGTTCCGATGGATAGTTACAACCTGTATTATGTACAATTTGACTATACACTAAATTTCAATTTTTACCGCGGGATTGACAAAGTCGGGTAAAATGTCCTCTGTATTTACAAGATGTACAAGTTGTGTCTCTTGCTGGACACAACGCCAGGTGTCCTTTGGAGACTGTGCCGGCGCATTTCATACAAGTGTTGCTCCGTTCAATATTATCAAGTTGGTTCCCTTTTTACATTAAAATGATTAAAAGTTTTATTTACAGAAGATCCTTTGGATTCAAAGGTAATTGTCATTTTCATATGGTTCCTTAATCCTTTATCGTCGATTAAGGCTACGTTTAGTGCTACGTTTAGTGCTACGTTTAGTGATTCTAGGGGTGGAAGAGTTTCTGTAAGAAGTTTCCGCTGGATGTCCGACTTCATTGTCTCTTATCCATTTATCTTCTCCTGCGGATAAGTCGTATTTTTTTTGCAATTTCAGCAAGAGCTCTTTAGATTTGTTCCAGTGATTCTCTATCTCTCTGGTTCCTGTTAGAGAGTTTGTGTCTTCCGAATGTAACAGTCGTCTTTCTCACGAATGCCACGGTCAAAATGTCCCAGAACTCTTTGAAGGAGATCTGAAGAATTTTCATTCGTGTAAATTTTTAGCCGAAAATATTTTTCCGTTTTTTTCCAAGAAATAGATATAAAACTGATCGATGTTTTTTATCTGCTTCTTCAATTCTCGTGCCGTTGAAACGTTTCGTTTCCACTTTTATCGAAGCTGATGCTTTGTGCTCTCGGAAATTTCGGTCCAAGCGAGCGAATTTCTGTGTTTCCGTTTCGCTATCCGGATGATTTTCTAAAATTGGTGGTTGAGGATGATATCTTTCTATCAGGTTCAGAAAATTTTCTATATCGGTATTCTTCTTTGCTATTACTGCAAGTTGGAAAAGATTGCTCCACTCTTCCCAAGGAATTGGTGGGTCCACCGTATGGTTTTGACTAAATGAAGGTATGCTTCTCACGTTTTATTCGTTACTGTTTTACTGTGCCATGATAAAATATTTGTTTTATATAGCTAAATCTACCTATGTACAGATAAAATACTAAGTTAAAAATGAATTAATCTCAAAGTTACAACATTAAAAAATGAGCAAAAATTCTCTCCGCGTGAGACAATGAATATCTCAAGGTCATAAAGTCAATATCAGTTATATCAAATTGCAAATAATTATAATGGTACGATGAAAAAACCGCAATTCACAACAATTAGATCTTGACATTTTATTTGGACATAAAACTGAAAACAAAATTACACATGCTTTGCTATGGATGTTTCAGGCGTCTGGTTGAGGAGTTTGAGTGGAGTCGAGTGTTTATCCGAATGGGTAGTCAAGAAATTGAGAGGACTGTCATGTTTGATGTCATAGTTTAGTTTTCCTTTTTACCGTCTCTGAAACTACTTAAGAAGTTTATAACAACAATGAGGCTCACTGCAATTTTGCTTGTTGGGTTTCAAGAAACAAAGCGTTTCCTTAGCTAGGAAAACGGCTCGGTGAATTTTTTGTAGAAATAGAGTTTTTTAAGCCCGACTTCAATCTCTAGGCTTTCCTGACTAGACCTTAGATTGATTGCGGAGAGCAAAGTTCTCATTCTCAAGTGAAAGCTAGCTCTCGGTGAATAAATTGGAATTGATACCATAGTTACCCGGGTCGAGGTCGTGGTTTCTTGGTCAGACCGTGTGGACTGAGTGAATTTGCTTTCAGACCGTATGGACCCAAGAATACCGTGTGCACAGAAAGATTCTGGTTTCATACCGTGTCGATCGACCGAGGTAATCCGGTTTCAGACCGTGTGAACCGATAAAGTCCCGTTTTAGACCATGTGGAACGAAAGAACCCGGTTTCAGACCGTGTGGACCAACAAAATCCGGTTTCAGACCGCGTGGACCGTAAGAATCTGGTTTCAGACCATGTGAACCAACAAAATTCGGTTTCAGACCATGTGGACCAGTAAAACCCGGTTTCAGTCCATGTGGAATGAAGACGTCCGGATTCAGACCGTTTGGACCGAATGAATCCAGTTTAGACATATGGACCGACAAAATCCTGATTCAGACCGTGTAGACCAGAAAAGTCCGGACTCAGACCGCGTGTGGACATGTGGAACAATGGAATCCTACCCGGGTCGAGGTTGTGGTTTTATGATCAAACGGTCGCGACCAATTTTTGGTTTTTTCAGACTGCTGCGACCAAAACTGAACATTTTCAGACCACCGCGACCAAAATCCGATTTATCCAGACTTTGCGGACCGATGTAATGTGTCCTCGACCAGCGTAACTGAAGGAAAGTTAGCCTTGACCGTCGCGACAAAGGGCATGCTAACAATGACCGGCGCGACCAAAGAAAAAGTAGCCGCCGTGGTCGAAAATAAGTCGCCGTATGGTCAAAAAAATAGTCGCGGCTTGATCGAAAAATTAGTCGCAGTGGTCAAAAACTTAGTCGCGGCGGTCCAAAAGTCAGTCGCGGCTGTCAAAAAATTAGTTGCGGCGTTCGAAAATTTAGTCGCATTGGTCGAAAAATTAGTCGCAACGGTCAAAAATTAGTCGCGGCGGTCAAAAAATTAGTCGCGTCTTTCAGAATCTTAGTCGCGGTGGTCGAAAAATTAGTTGTGGCGGTCAAAAATTTAGTTGCAGTGGTCCAAAAATTAGTCGCGGCAGTCGAAAAGTCAGTCGCGGCGTTCAAAAAATTAGCCGCGTTGGTCTGAAATTAGTCGCAACGGTCAAAAAATTAGTCACGGCGGTCAAAAAGTTAGTCGCGCCGGTCAAAAAATTAACCGCAGTGGTCGAAAAAATAGTCGAGGCCGTCGAAAAACTTTTCGCGAAGGTCCAAAAATTAGTTTGCAGACTTAGGTTCAGACTTTACAGACTTATGTTCAGACTTCGCAGACTTATGTTCAGACTTTGCAGACTTACGTTCAGACTTTAGAGACTTATGTTTAGACTTTGCAGACTTATGTTCAGACTTTGCAGTTTTAAGTTCAGACTTTGCAGACTTAGGTTCAGACTCTGCAGACTTAAGTTCAGACTTTGCAGACTTAAGTTCAGACTCTGCAGACTTAAGTTCAGACTTTGCAGACTTAAGTTCAGACTTTGGAGACTTAAGTTCAGACTTTGCAGTTTTAAGTTCAGACTTTGCAGACTTAGGTTCAGACTCTGCAGACTTAAGTTCAGACTTTGCAGACTTAAGTTCAGACTTTGGAGACTTAAGTTCAGACTTTGCAGACTTATGTTCAGACTTTGCAGACTTAAGTTCAGACTTTGGAGACTTATGTTCAGACTTTGGAGACTTATGTTCAGACTTTGCAGACTTATGTTCAGACTTTGCAGACTTCTGTTCAGACTTTGCAGACCTAAGTTTAGATTTTGGAGACTTACTTTCAGACTTTGCAGACTTAGATTCAGACTTTGCAGATTTATGTTCAGACTTTGCAGATTTATGTTCAGACTTTGCAGACTTAAGTTCAGAGTTTGGATACTTATGTTCAGACTTTGCAGGCTTATGTTCAGACTTTGGAGACTTATTTTCAGACTTTGCAGACTTAGATTCAGACTTTGCAGATTTATGTTTAGAGTTTGGAGACTTAAGTTCAGACTTTGCAGACTTAGATTCAGACTTTGCAGATTTATGTTCAGACTTTGCAGACTTAAGTTCAGAGTTTGGAGACTTATGTTCAGACTTTGCTGACTTATGTTTAGACTTTGCAGACTTATATTCAGACTTTGGAGACCTATGTTCAGGCTTTGCAGACTTAGGTTCAGACTTTGCAGATTTATGTTCAGACTTTGCAGACTTAAGTTCAGAGTTTGCGGACTCATTTTCAGACTTTGCAGACTTAACTCAGACTTTGGAGACTTATGTTCAGACATTGCACACTTCGACATGTCTGGCGACTATGAATTTTCGATCGCCGCGCGGATCGGTTCAGACTTATTAAATCTGAACATAAAACCACGACCTCGACCCGGGTTTAAAGGTTTGTTTCATAGAACTAACTCAGATGCATAACTCCGCTAAAGATATCAAAAAATTCGCTGATTTTGTTGACTGTTTAAATGTCTGTGGAGTTTCAAGAGGATTTTGGTTGCCCTAATATTTGCCTGTTTTAAAACTAAAGTGGTTGGACGTGCACTAATTATTTGATTTGAGGAAGTTTGGGCAAAAGACCACTTCCTAAGGCAAGATACAACATTATGAAAATCTGTTTTGTCTAACATTTGTCACCGAAACATTTGTCCATATATCTGTTCCGGCGGATAGATAAGGTTCCTGATGCCTATGATCCACTCTTCCATAAACGTTGAGATTGGATGGATTGTGTGGTACTCTCAGAGCGGCGAGTACCCAATGCCAGCTTGTTCTCTGTTGTGTTTTATTTTAGTAACTTTGGAAACTCTTCTGAGCATATTGAAACAATTCAATTCCACTTGGCATTTAATAATGAGATTCGGCTTCTTTTAACCTAAAATGCCGGTGCAAAAAATCTTAATAAACGTTATGAACCTGACCGCAGATATAGTTTAAATTTTATAAAATAGTCTGCGAAAAACTGTTCCATCAGTCAAAATCTATAATGATTGAGTTCTTCTAATCTGCGTCCTGAAATAACCTACCCCACCTTAATTATTTGTGGATATCTTCACTGAGGGAGTTGATGAGATCTCGATATTATGTTTTCTTTACACAGCAAGGGCAATTGGGAATTGTCACTTACGTTGACATTCCGTTCCAAGCAAAACAACTTCCAATTTCAGATAGATAACGTACCAATTTAAGCTATCATAGTATAGCATAAAAATGAAAAACAGAGGTGACACCAAGGAATGCAGACGACCTTGTTGGCCTGTATTTTAATTAGCACCGATGGATTGACAGAAGATTGACAGTGGGATGGTTTACAGATAAATCATTTTATTCGAACTGAATTAGCCTGCTATTTCATTTCCTCTCTTGTAAGAATGAAAAGTTTAAACACTCAAATGATGGAAAAAATGTACAGATATGAGACAAACTCTTTGATGATTGGAGATGATTTTAACAGGACTAAAAGTACAGCGAACTAGCAATTTGAATCTTTGAGTTTTTGGACGACTAACATTCGACCAGCCTTCTCCGTGGGCCTTAGCGAAAGTTTTTAACGATGCAAGTTTTTGGGTTCCGTTTTTTTTCACTCTCCGCTTTGATCCTTCTTTCTCGAGATATGATCAATCGAAACCCCGCCAATTTTTCGTGACTGTGGTGCGCTTTTGCTTGACAAGACTTAAGTTCAGAGTTTGGAGACTTATATTCAGACTTTGGAGACTTATTTTCAGACTTTGCAGACTTAGATTCAGACTTTGCAGATTTATGTTCAGAGTTTGGAAACTTAAGTTCAGACTTTGGAGACTTAAGGTCAGACTTTGCAGACTTAGATTCAGACTTCGCAGACTTATGTTCAGACTTTGCAGACTTAAGTTCAGACTTTGCAGACTTAGATTCAGACTTTGCAGATTTATGTTCAGACTTTGCAGACTTAAGTTCAGACTTTGGAAACTTATGTTTAGACTTTGCAAACTTATGTTCAGACTTTGCAGTTTTAAGTTCAGACTTCGCAGACTTAGGTTCAGACTCTGCAGACTTAAGTTCAGACTTTGCAGACTTAAGTTCAGACTTTGGAGACTTAAGTTCAAACTTTGCAGACTTATGTTCAGACTTCGCAGACTTAAGTTCAGATTATGGAGACTTATGTTCAGACTTTGGAGACTTATGTTCAGACTTTGCAGACTTATGTTCAGACTTTGCAGACTTCTGTTCAGACTTTGCAGACCTAAGTTCAGACTTTGGAGACTTATTTTCAGCCTTTGCAGACTTAGATTCAGACTTTGCAGATTTATGTTCAGACTTTGTAGACTTAAATTCAGAGTTTGGAGACTTATGTTCAGACTTTGCAGATTTATGTTCAGACTTTGCAGATTTATGTTCAGACTTTGCAGATTTATGTTCAGACTTTGCAGATTTATGTTCAGAGTTTGGAGACTTAAGTTCAGACTTTGGAGACTTAAGTTCAGACTTTGCAGATTTATGTTCAGACTTCGCAGACTTAAGTTCAGAGTTTGGAGACTTATGTTCAGACTTTGCAGACTTAAGTTCAGAGTTTGGAGACTTATGTTCAGACTTTGCAGATTTATGTTCAGACTTGACTTTGCAGATTTATGTTCAGACTTTGCAGATTTATGTTCAGACTTTGCAGACTTAAGTTCAGAGTTTGGAGACTTATGTTCAGACTTTGGAGACTTATTTTCAGACTTTGCAGACTTAGATTCAGACTTTGCAGATTTATGTTCAGACTTTGCAGATTTATGTTCAGACTTTGCAGATTTATGTTCAGAATTTGCAGATTTATGTTCAGACTTTGCAGACTCAAGTTCAGACTTTGGAGACTTATTTTCAGACTTTGCAGACTTAGATTCAGACTTTGCAGATTTATGTTCAGAGTTTGCAGACTTAAGTTCAGACTTTGGAAACTTATGTTTAGACTTTGCAAACTTATGTTCAGGATTTGCAGTTTTAAGTTCAGACTTCGCAGACTTAGGTTCAGACTCTGCAGACTTAAGTTCAGACTTTGCAGACTTAAGTTCAAACTTTGCAGACTTATGTTCAGACTTTGCAGACTTAAGTTCAGATTATGGAGACTTATGTTCAGACTTTGGAGACTTATGTTCAGACTTTGCAGACTTATGTTCAGACTTTGCAGACTTCTGTTCAGACTTTGCAGACCTAAGTTCAGACTTTGGAGACTTATTTTCAGCCTTTGCAGACTTAGATTCAGACTTTGCAGATTTATGTTCAGACTTTGTAGACTTAAATTCAGAGTTTGGAGACTTATGTTCAGACTTTGCAGATTTATGTTCAGACTTTGCAGATTTATGTTCAGACTTTGCAGATTTATGTTCAGACTTTGCAGATTTATGTTCAGAGTTTGGAGACTTGAGTTCAGACTTTGGAGACTTAAGTTCAGACTTTGCAGACTTAGATTCAGACTTTGCAGATTTATGTTCAGACTTCGCAGACTTAAGTTCAGAGTTTGGAGACTTATGTTCAGACTTTGCAGACTTAAGTTCAGAAATTGGAGACTTATGTTCAGACTTTGCAGATTTATGTTCAGACTTGACTTTGCAGATTTATGTTCAGACTTTGCAGATTTATGTTCAGACTTTGCAGACTTAAGTTCAGAGTTTGGAGACTTATGTTCAGACTTTGGAGACTTATTTTCAGACTTTGCAGACTTAGATTCAGACTTTGCAGATTTATATTCAGACTTTGCAGATTTATGTTCAGACTTTGCAGATTTATGTTCAGACTTTGCAGACTTAAGTTCAGACTTTGGAGACTTATTTTCAGACTTTGCAGACTTAGATTCAGACTTTGCAGATTTATGTTCAGAGTTTGCAGACTTAAGTTCAGACTTTGGAAACTTATGTTTAGACTTTGCAAACTTATGTTCAGACTTTGCAGTTTTAAGTTCAGACTTCGCAGACTTAGGTTCAGACTCTGCAGACTTAAGTTCAGACTTTGCAGACTTAAGTTCAGACTTTGGAGACTTAAGTTCAAACTTTGCAGACTTATGTTCAGACTTTGCAGACTTAAGTTCAGATTATGGAGACTTATGTTCAGACTGAAGGAGATTCGGCTTCTTTTAACCTAAAATGCCGGTGCAAAAAATCTTAATAAACGTTATGAACCTGACCGCAGATATAGTTTAAATTTTATAAAATAGTCTGCGAAAAACTGTTCCATCAGTCAAAATCTATAATGATTGAGTTCTTCTAATCTGCGTCCTGAAATAACCTACCCACCTTAATTATTTGTGGATATCTTCACTGAGGGAGTTGATGAGATCTCGATATTCATGTTTTCTTTACACAGCAAGGGCAATTGGGAATTGTCACTTACGTTGACATTCCGTTCCAAGCAAAACAACTTCCAATTTCAGATAGATAACGTACCAATTTAAGCTATCATAGTATAGCATAAAAATGAAAAACAGAGGTGACACCAAGGAATGCAGACGACCTTGTTGGCCTGTATTTTAATTAGCACCGATGGATTGACAGAAGATTGACAGTGGGATGGTTTACAGATAAATCATTTTATTCGAACTGGATTAGCCTGCTATTTCATTTCCTCTCTTGTAAGAATGAAAAGTTTAAACACTCAAATGATGGAAAAAATGTACAGATATGAGACAAATTCTTTGATGATTGGAGATGATTTTAACAGGACTAAAAGTACAGCGAACTAGCAATTTGAATCTTTGAGTTTTTGGACGACTAACATTCGACCAGCCTTCTCCGTGGGCCTTAGCGAAAGTTTTTAACGATGCAAGTTTTTGGGTTCCGTTTTTTTTTCACTCTCCGCTTTGATCCTTCTTTCTCGAGATATGATCAATCGAAACCCCGCCAATTTTTCGTGACTGTGGTGCGCTTTTGCTTGACAAGACTTAAGTTCAGAGTTTGGAGACTTATGTTCAGACTTTGGAGACTTATTTTCAGACTTTGCAGACTTAGATTCAGACTTTGCAGATTTATGTTCAGAGTTTGGAAACTTAAGTTCAGACTTTGGAGACTTAAGGTCAGACTTTGCAGACTTAGATTCAGACTTCGCAGACTTATGTTCAGACTTTGCAGACTTAAGTTCAGACTTTGCAGACTTAGATTCAGACTTTGCAGATTTATGTTCAGACTTTGCAGACTTAAGTTCAGACTTTGGAAACTTATGTTTAGACTTTGCAAACTTATGTTCAGACTTTGCAGTTTTAAGTTCAGACTTCGCAGACTTAGGTTCAGACTCTGCAGACTTAAGTTCAGACCTTGCAGACTTAAGTTCAGACTTTGGAGACTTAAGTTCAAACTTTGCAGACTTATGTTCAGACTTCGCAGACTTAAGTTCAGATTATGGAGACTTATGTTCAGACTTTGGAGACTTATGTTCAGACTTTGCAGACTTATGTTCAGACTTTGCAGACTTCTGTTCAGACTTTGCAGACCTAAGTTCAGACTTTGGAGACTTATTTTCAGCCTTTGCAGACTTAGATTCAGACTTTGCAGATTTATGTTCAGACTTTGTAGACTTAAATTCAGAGTTTGGAGACTTATGTTCAGACTTTGCAGATTTATGTTCAGACTTTGCAGATTTATGTTCAGACTTTGCAGATTTATGTTCAGACTTTGCAGATTTATGTTCAGAGTTTGGAGACTTAAGTTCAGACTTTGGAGACTTAAGTTCAGACTTTGCGGACTTAGATTCAGACTTTGCAGATTTATGTTCAGACTTCGCAGACTTAAGTTCAGAGTTTGGAGACTTATGTTCAGACTTTGCAGACTTAAGTTCAGAGTTTGGAGACTTATGTTCAGACTTTGCAGATTTATGTTCAGACTTGACTTTGCAGATTTATGTTCAGACTTTGCAGATTTATGTTCAGACTTTGCAGACTTAAGTTCAGAGTTTGGAGACTTATGTTCAGACTTTGGAGACTTATTTTCAGACTTTGCAGACTTAGATTCAGACTTTGCAGATTTATGTTCAAACTTTGCAGATTTATGTTCAGACTTTGCAGATTTATGTTCAGACTTTGCAGACTTAAGTTCAGACTTTGGAGACTTATTTTCAGACTTTGCAGACTTAGATTCAGACTTTGCAGATTTATGTTCAGAGTTTGCAGACTTAAGTTCAGACTTTGGAAACTTATGTTTAGACTTTGCAAACTTATGTTCAGGATTTGCAGTTTTAAGTTCAGACTTCGCAGACTTAGGTTCAGACTCTGCAGACTTAAGTTCAGACTTTGCAGACTTAAGTTCAGACTTTGGAGACTTAAGTTCAAACTTTGCAGACTTATGTTCAGACTTTGCAGACTTAAGTTCAGATTATGGAGACTTATGTTCAGACTTTGGAGACTTATGTTCAGACTTTGCAGACTTATGTTCAGACTTTGCAGACTTCTGTTCAGACTTTGCAGACCTAAGTTCAGACTTTGGAGACTTATTTTCAGCCTTTGCAGACTTAGATTCAGACTTTGCAGATTTATGTTCAGACTTTGTAGACTTAAATTCAGAGTTTGGAGACTTATGTTCAGACTTTGCAGATTTATGTTCAGACTTTGCAGATTTATGTTCAGACTTTGCAGATTTATGTTCAGACTTTGCAGATTTATGTTCAGAGTTTGGAGACTTAAGTTCAGACTTTGGAGACTTAAGTTCAGACTTTGCAGACTTAGATTCAGACTTTGCAGATTTATGTTCAGACTTCGCAGACTTAAGTTCAGAGTTTGGAGACTTATGTTCAGACTTTGCAGACTTAGATTCAGACTTTGCAGATTTATGTTCAGACTTCGCAGACTTAAGTTCAGAGTTTGGAGACTTATGTTCAGACTTTGCAGATTTATTTTCAGACTTGACTTTGCAGATTTATGTTCAGACTTTGCAGATTTATGTTCAGACTTTGCAGACTTAAGTTCAGAGTTTGGAGACTTATGTTCAGACTTTGGAGACTTATTTTCAGACTTTGCAGACTTAGATTCAGACTTTGCAGATTTATGTTCAGACTTTGCAGATTTATGTTCAGACTTTGCAGATTTATGTTCAGACTTTGCAGACTTAAGTTCAGACTTTGGAGACTTATTTTCAGACTTTGCAGACTTAGATTCAGACTTTGCAGATTTATGTTCAGAGTTTGCAGACTTAAGTTCAGACTTTGGAAACTTATGTTTAGACTTTGCAAACTTATGTTCAGACTTTGCAGTTTTAAGTTCAGACTTCGCAGACTTAGTTTCAGACTCTGCAGACTTAAGTTCAGACTTTGCAGACTTAAGTTCAGACTTTGGAGACTTAAGTTCAAACTTTGCAGACTTATGTTTAGACTTTGCAGACTTAAGTTCAGATTATGGAGACTTATGTTCAGACTTTGGAGACTTATGTTCAGACTTTGCAGACTTATGTTCAGACTTTGCAGACTTCTGTTCAGACTTTGCAGACCTAAGTTCAGACTTTGGAGACTTATTTTCAGCCTTTGCAGACTTAGATTCAGACTTTGCAGATTTATGTTCAGACTTTGTAGACTTAAGTTCAGAGTTTGGAGACTTATGTTCAGACTTTGCAGATTTATGTTCAGACTTTGCAGATTTATGTTCAGACTTTGCAGATTTATGTTCAGACTTTGCAGATTTATGTTCAGAGTTTGGAGACTTAAGTTCAGACTTTGGAGACTTAAGTTCAGACTTTGCAGACTTAGATTCAGACTTTGCAGATTTATGTTCAGACTTTGCAGATTTATGTTCAGACTTTGCAGATTTATGTTCAGACTTTGCAGACTTAAGTTCAGACTTTGGAGACTTTTTTTCAGACTTTGCAGACTTAGATTCAGACTTTGCAGATTTATGTTCAGAGTTTGCAGACTTAAGTTCAGACTTTGGAAACTTATGTTTAGACTTTGCAAACTTATGTTCAGACTTTGCAGTTTTAAGTTCAGACTTCGCAGACTTAGGTTCAGACTCTGCAGACTTAAGTTCAGACTTTGCAGACTTAAGTTCAGACTTTGGAGACTTAAGTTCAAACTTTGCAGACTTATGTTCAGACTTTGCAGACTTAAGTTCAGATTATGGAGACTTATGTTCAGACTTTGGAGACTTATGTTCAGACTTTGCAGACTTATGTTCAGACTTTGCAGACTTCTGTTCAGACTTTGCAGACCTAAGTTCAGACTTTGGAGACTTATTTTCAGCCTTTGCAGACTTAGATTCAGACTTTGCAGATTTATGTTCAGACTTTGTAGACTTAAATTCAGAGTTTGGAGACTTATGTTCAGACTTTGCAGATTTATGTTCAGTCTTTGCAGATTTATGTTCAGACTTTGCAGATTTATGTTCAGACTTTGCAGATTTATGTTCAGAGTTTGGAGACTTAAGTTCAGACTTTGGAGACTTAAGTTCAGACTTTGCAGACTTAGATTCAGACTTTGTAGATTTATGTTCAGACTTCGCAGACTTAAGTTCAGAGTTTGGAGACTTATGTTCAGACTTTGCAGACTTAAGTTCAGAGTTTGGAGACTTATGTTCAGACTTTGCAGATTTATGTTCAGACTTGACTTTGCAGATTTATGTTCAGACTTTGCAGATTTATGTTCAGACTTTGCAGACTTAAGTTCAGAGTTTGGAGACTTATGTTCAGACTTTGGAGACTTATTTTCAGACTTTAAAGACTTAGATTCAGACTTTGCAGATTTATGTTCAGACTTTGCAGATTTATGTTCAGACTTTGCAGACTTAAGTTCAGATTATGGAGACTTATGTTCAGACTTTGGAGACTTATGTTCAGACTTTGCAGACTTATGTTCAGACTTTGCAGACTTCTGTTCAGACTTTGCAGACCTAAGTTCAGACTTTGGAGACTTATTTTCAGCCTTTGCAGACTTAGATTCAGACTTTGCAGATTTATGTTCAGACTTTGTAGACTTAAATTCAGAGTTTGGAGACTTATGTTCAGACTTTGCAGATTTATGTTCAGTCTTTGCAGATTTATGTTCAGACTTTGCAGATTTATGTTCAGACTTTGCAGATTTATGTTCAGAGTTTGGAGACTTAAGTTCAGACTTTGGAGACTTAAGTTCAGACTTTGCAGACTTAGATTCAGACTTTGTAGATTTATGTTCAGACTTCGCAGACTTAAGTTCAGAGTTTGGAGACTTATGTTCAGACTTTGCAGACTTAAGTTCAGAGTTTGGAGACTTATGTTCAGACTTTGCAGATTTATGTTCAGACTTGACTTTGCAGATTTATGTTCAGACTTTGCAGATTTATGTTCAGACTTTGCAGACTTAAGTTCAGAGTTTGGAGACTTATGTTCAGACTTTGGAGACTTATTTTCAGACTTTGCAGACTTAGATTCAGACTTTGCAGATTTATGTTCAGACTTTGCAGATTTATGTTCAGACTTTGCAGATTTATGTTCAGACTTTGCAGACTTAAGTTCAGAGTTTGGAGATTTATGTTCAGACTTTGGAGACTTATTTTCAGACTTTGCAGACTTAGATTCAGACTATGCAGATTTATGTTCAGAGTTTGGAGACTTAAGTTCAGACTTTGGAGACTTATGTTCAGACTTTGCAGACTTAGATTCAGACTTTGCAGATTTATGCTCAGACTTTGCAGACTTAAGTTCAGAGTTTGGTAACTTATGTTCAGACTTTGCAGACTTAAGTTCAGAGTTTGCAGACTTAGATTCAGACTTTGCAGATTTATGTTCAGACTTTGCAGACTTAAGTTCAGAGTTTGGTGACTTATGTTCAGACTTTGCAGACTTAAGTTCAGAGTTTGCAGACTTAAGTTCAGACTTTGGAAACTTATGTTTAGACTTTGCAAACTTATGTTCAGACTTTGCAGTTTTAAGTTCAGACTTCGCAGACATAGGTTCAGACTCTGCAGATTTAAGTTCAGACTTTGCAGACTTAAGTTCAGACTTTGGAGACTTAAGTTCAAACTTTGCAGACTTATGTTCAGACTTTGCAGACTTAAGTTCAGATTATGGAGAGTTATGTTTAGACTTTGGAGACTTATGTTCAGACTTTGCAGACTTATGTTCAGACTTTGCAGACTTCTGTTCAGACTTTGCAGACCTAAGTTCAGACTTTGGAGACTTATTTTCAGCCTTTGCAGACTTAGATTCAGATTTTGCAGATTTATGTTCAGACTTTGTAGACTTAAATTCAGAGTTTGGGGACTTATGTTCAGACTTTGCAGATTTATGTTCAGACTTTGCAGATTTATGTTCAGACTTTGCAGATTTATGTTCAGACTTTGCAGATTTATGTTCAGAGTTTGGAGACTTAAGTTCAGACTTTGGAGACTTAAGTTCAGACTTTGCAGACTTAGATTCAGACTTTGCAGATTTATGTTCAGACTTCGCAGACTTAAGTTCACAGTTTGGAGACTTATGTTCAGACTTTGCAGACTTAAGTTCAGAGTTTGGAGACTTATGTTCAGACTTTGCAGATTTATGTTCAGACTTGACTTTGCAGATTTATGTTCAGACTTTGCAGATTTATGTTCAGACTTTGCAGACTTAAGTTCAGAGTTTGGAGATTTATGTTCAGACTTTGGAGACTTATTTTCAGACTTTGCAGACTTAGATTCAGACTTTGCAGATTTATGTTCAGAGTTTGGAGACTTAAGTTCAGACTTTGGAGACTTAAGTTCAGACTTTGCAGACATAGATTCAGACTTTGCAGATTTATGTTCAGACTTTGCAGTCTTAAGTTCCGAGTTTGGTGACTTATGTTCAGACTTTGCAGACTTAAGTTCAGAGTTTGCAGACTTAGAATCAGACTTTGCAGATTTATGTTCAGACTTTGCAGACTTAAGTTCAGAGTTTGGTGACTTATGTTCAGACTTTGTAGACTTAAGTTCAGAGTTTGCAGACTTAAGTTCAGACTTTGGAAACTTATGTTTAGACTTTGCAAACTTATGTTCAGACTTTGCAGTTTTAAGTTCAAACTTCGCAGACTTAGGTTCAGACTCTGCAGACTTAAGTTCAGACTTTGCAGACTTAAGTTCAGACTTTGGAGACTTAAGTTCAAACTTTGCAGACTTATGTTCAGACTTTGCAGACTTAAGTTCAGATTATGGAGACTTATGTTCAGACTTTGGAGACTTATGTTCAGACTTTGCAGACTTATGTTCAGACTTTGCAGACTTCTGTTCAGACTTTGCAGACCTAAGTTCAGACTTTGGAGACTTATTTTCAGCCTTTGCAGACTTAGATTCAGATTTTTCAGATTTATGTTCAGACTTTGTAGACTTAAATTCAGAGTTTGGAGACTTATGTTCAGACTTTGCAGATTTATGTTCAGACTTTGCAGATTTATGTTCAGACTTTGCAGATTTATGTTCAGACTTTGCAGATTTATGTTCAGAGTTTGGAGACTTAAGTTCAGACTTTGGAGACTTAAGTTCAGACTTTGCAGACTTAGATTCAGACTTTGCAGATTTATGTTCAGACTTCGCAGACTTAAGTTCACAGTTTGGAGACTTATGTTCAGACTTTGCAGATTTATGTTCAGACTTGACTTTGCAGATTTATGTTCAGACTTTGCAGATTTATGTTCAGACTTTGCAGACTTAAGTTCAGAGTTTGGAGATTTATGTTCAGACTTTGGATACTTATTTTCAGACTTTGCAGACTTAGATTCAGACTTTGCAGATTTATGTTCAGAGTTTGGAGACTTAAGTTCAGACTTTGGAGACTTAAGTTCAGACTTTGCAGACATAGATTCAGACTTTGCAGATTTATGTTCAGACTTTGCAGACTTAAGTTCAGAGTTTGGTGACTTATGTTCAGACTTTGCAGACTTAAGTTCAGAGTTTGCAGACTTAGAATCAGACTTTGCAGATTTATGTTCAGACTTTGCAGACTTAAGTTCAGAGTTTGGTGACTTATGTTCAGACTTTGCAGACTTAAGTTCAGACTTTGGAAACTTATGTTTAGACTTTGCAAACTTATGTTCAGACTTTGCAGTTTTAAGTTCAAACTTCGCAGACTTAGGTTCAGACTCTGCAGACTTAAGTTCAGACTTTGCAGACTTAAGGTCAGACTTTGGAGACTTAAGTTCAAACTTTGCAGACTTATGTTCAGACTTTGCAGACTTAAGTTCAGATTATGGAGACTTATGTTCAGACTTTGGAGACTTATGTTCAGACTTTGCAGACTTATGTTCAGACTTTGCAGACTTCTGTTCAGACTTTGCAGGCCTAAGTTCAGACTTTGGAGACTTATTTTCAGTCTTTGCAGACTTAGATTCAGACTTTGCAGATTTATGTTCAGACTTTGTAGACTTAAATTCAGAGTTTGGAGACTTATGTTCAGACTTTGCAGATTTATGTTCAGACTTTGCAGATTTATGTTCAGACTTTGCAGATTTATGTTCAGACTTTGCAGATTTATGTTCTGACTTTGGAGACTTAAGTTCAGACTTTGCAGACTTAGATTCAGACTTTGCAGATTTATGTTCAGACTTCGCAGACTTAAGTTCAGAGTTTGGAGACTTATGTTCAGACTTTGCAGACTTAAGTTCAGAGTTTGGAGACTTATGTTCAGACTTTGCAGATTTTTGTTCCGACTTGACTTTGCAGATTTATTTTCAGACTTTGCAGATTTATGTTCAGACTTTGCAGACTTAAGTTCAGAGTTTGGAGACTTATGTTCAGACTTTGGAGACTTATTTTCAGACTTTGCAGACTTAGATTCAGACTTTGCAGATTTATGTTCAGACTTTGCAGATTTATGTTCAGACTTTGCAGATTTATGTTCAGACTTTGCAGACTTAAGTTCAGAGTTTGGAGATTTATGTTCAGACTTTGGAGACTTATTTTCAGACTTTGCAGACTTAGATTCAGACTTTGCAGATTTATGTTCAGAGTTTGGAGACTTAAGTTCAGACTTTGGAGACTTAAGTTCAGACTTTGCAGACTTAGATTCAGACTTTGCAGATTTATGTTCAGACCTTGCAGGCTTAAGTTCAGAGTTTGGTGATTTATGTTCAGACTTTGCAGACTTAAGTTCAGAGTTTGGAGACTTATGTTCAGACTTTGCAGATTTATGTTCAGACTTTGCAGATTTACGTTCAGACTTTGCAGATTTATGTTCAGACTTTGCAGACTTAATTTCAGAGTTTGGAGACTTATGTTTAGACTTTGGAGACTTATTTTCAGACTTTGCAGACTAAGATTCAGACTTTGCAGATTTATGTTCAGACTTTGCAGATTTATGTTCAGACTTTGCAGATTTATGTTCAGACTTTGCAGACTTAAGTTCAGAGTTTGGAGATTTATGTTCAGACTTGCAGATTTATGTTCAGACTTTGCAGACTTAAGTTCAGAGTTTGGAGATTTATGTTCAGACTATTTTCAGACTTTGCAGACTTAGATTCAGACTTTGCAGACTTATGTTTAGACTTTGCAGACTTATGTTCAGACTTTGCAGTTTTAAGTTCAGACTTTGCAGACTTAGATTCAGACTTTGCAGATTTATGTTCAGAGTTTGGAGACTTAAGTTCAGACTTTGGAGACTTCTGTTCAGACTTTGCAGGCCTAAGTTCAGACTTTGGAGATTTATTTTCAGCCTTTGCAGACTTAGATTCAGACTTTGCAGATTTATGTTCAGACTTTGTAGACTTAAATTCAGAGTTTGGAGACTTATGTTCAGACTTTGCAGATTTATGTTCAGACTTTGCAGATTTATGTTCAGACTTTGCAGATTTATGTTCAGACTTTGCAGATTTATGTTCAGAGTTTGGAGACTTAAGTTCAGACTTTGGAGACTTAAGTTCAGACTTTGCAGACTTAGATTCAGACTTTGCAGATTTAAGTTCAGACTTCGCAGACTTAAGTTCAGAGTTTGGAGACTTATGTTCAGACTTTGCAGACTTAAGTTCAGAGTTTGGAGACTTATGTTCAGACTTTGCAGATTTATGTTCAGACTTGACTTTGCAGATTTATGTTCAGACTTTGCAGATTTATGTTCAGACTTTGCAGACTTAAGTTCAGAGTTTGGAGACTAATGTTCAGACTTTGGAGACTTATTTTCAGACTTTGCAGACTTAGATTCAGACTTTGCAGATTTATGTTCAGACTTTGCAGATTTATGTTCAGACTTTGCAGATTTATGTTCAGACTTTGCAGACTTAAGTTCAGAGTTTGGAGATTTATGTTCAGACTTTGGAGACTTATTTTCAGACTTTGCAGACTTAGATTCAGACTTTGCAGATTTATGTTCAGAGTTTGGAGACTTAAGTTCAGACTTTGGAGACTTAAGTTCAGACTTTGCAGACTTAGATTCAGACTTTGCAGATTTATGTTCAGACTTTGCAGACTTAAGTTCAGAGTTTGGTGACTTATGTTCAGACTTTGCAGACGTAAGTTCAGAGTTTGGAGACTTATGTTCAGACTTTGCAGATTTATGTTCAGACTTTGCAGATTTACGTTCAGACTTTGCAGATTTATGTTCAGACTTTGCAGACTTAAGTTCAGAGTTTGGAGACTTATGTTTAGACTTTGGAGACTGATTTTCAGACTTTGCAGACTTAGATTCAGACTTTGCAGATTTATGTTCAGACTTTGCAGATTTATGTTCAGACTTTGCAGATTTATGTTCAGACTTTGGAGACTTAAGTTCAGAGTTTGGAGACTTATGTTCAGACTTTGCAGATTTATGTTCAGACTTTGCAGACTTAAGTTCAGAGTTTGGAGATTTATGTTCAGACTATTTTCAGACTTTGCAGACTTAGATTCAGACTTTGCAGACTTATGTTTAGACTTTGCAGACTTATGTTCAGACTTTGCAGTTTTAAGTTCAGACTTTGCAGACTTAGATTCAGACTTTGCAGATTTATGTTCAGAGTTTGGAGACTTAAGTTCAGACTTTGGAGACTTAAGTTCAGACTTTGCAGACTTAGATTCAGACTTTGCAGATTAATGTTCAGACTTTGCAGACCTAAGTTCAGAGTTTGGAGACTTATGTTCAGACTTTGTTGACTTAAATTCAGAGTTTGGAGACTTATGTTCAGACTTTGCAGATTTATTGTCAGACTTTGCAGATTTATTGTCAGACTTTGCAGATTTATGTTCAGACTTTGCAGATTTATGTTCAGACTTTGCAGACTTAAGTTCAGAGTTTGGAGACTTATGTTCAGACTTTGGAGACTTATTTTCAGACTTTGCATACTTAGATTCAGACTTTGCAGATTTATAATCAGACTTTGCAGATTTATGTTCAGACTTTGCAGACTTAAGTTCAGAGTTTGGAGACTTATGTTCAGACTCTGCAGATTTATGTTCAGACTTTGCAGACTTAAGTTCAGAGTTTGGAGACTTATGTTCAGACTTTGGAGACTTATTTTCAGACTTTGCAGACTTAGATTCAGACTTTGCAGACTTATGTTTAGACTTTGCAGACTTATGTTCAGACTTTGCAGTTTTAAGTTCAGACTTCGCAGACTTAGGTTCAGACTCTGCAGACTTAAGTTCAGACTTTGCAGACTTAAGTTCAGACTTTGGAGACTTAAGTTCAGACTTTGCAGACTTATGTTCAGACTTTGCAGACTTAAGTTCAGACTTTGGAGACTTATGTTCAGACTTTGGAGACTTATGTTCAGACTTTGCAGACTTATGTTCAGACTTTGCAGACTTCTGTTCAGACTTTGCAGACCTAAGTTCAGACTTTGGAGACTTATTTTCAGACTTTGCAGACTTAGATTCAGACTTTGCAGTTTTATGTTCAGACTTTGCAGATTTATGTTCAGACTTTGCAGACTTAAGTTCAGAGTTTGGAGACTTATGTTCAGACTTTGGAGACTTATTTTCAGACTTTGCAGACTTAGATTCAGACTTTGCAGATTTATGTTCAGAGTTTGGAGACTTAAATTCAGACTTTGGAGACTTACGTTCAGACTTTGCAGACTTAGATTCAGACTTTGCAGATTTATGTTCAGACTTTGCAGACTCAAGTTCAGAGTTTGGAGACTTATGTTCAGACTTTGCAGATTTATGTTCAGACTTTGCAGACTTGAGTTCAGAGTTTGGAGACTTATGTTCAGACTTTGGAGACTTATTTTCAGACTTTGCAGACTTAGATTCAGACTTTGCAGATTTATGTTCAGACTTTGCAGACTTAAGTTCAGAGTTAGGAGACTTATGATCAGACTTTGCAGACTTATGTTCAGACTTTGCAGACTTATATTCAGACTTTAGAGACTTATGTTCAGGCTTTGCAGACTTAGGTTCAGACTTTGCAGATTTATGTTCAGACTTTGCAGACTTAAGTTCAGATTGCAGACTCATTTTCAGACTTTGCAGACTTAACTCAGACTTCGCAGACTTATGTTCAGACTTTGCAGACTTAAGTTCAGACTTTGCAGACTTAGATTTAGACTTTGCAGATTTATGTTCAGACCTTGCAGACTTAAGTTCAGAGTTTGGAGACTTATGTTCAGAATTTGCAGACTTATGTTCAGACTTTGCAGACTTATGTTCAGACTTTGGAGACTTATGTTCAGGCTTTGCAGACTTATGTTTAGACTTTGCAGACTTATGTTCAGACTTTGCAGTTTTAAGTTCAGACTTTGCAGACTTAGCTTCAGACTCTGCAGACTTAGGTTCAGACTTTGCAGACTTAAGTTCAGACTTTGGAGACTTAAGTTCAGACTTTTCAGACTTATGTTCAGACTTTGCAGACTTAAGTTCAGTCTTTGGAGACTTATGTTCAGTCTTTGGAGACTTATGTTCAGACTTTGGAGATTTATGTTCAGACTTTGCAGACTTAAGTTCAGATTGCAGACTCATTTTCAGACTTTGCAGACTTAACTCAGACTTCGCAGACTTATGTTCAGACTTTGCAGACTTAATTTCAGACTTTGCAGACTTATGTTCAGACTTTGCAGATTTATGTTCAGACTTTCCAGACTTAAGTTCAGAGTTTGGAGACTTATTTTCAGACTTTGGAGACTTATTTTCAGACTTTGCAGACTTAGATTCAGACTTTGCAGATTTATGTTCAGACTTTGCGGACTTAAGTTCAGAGTTTGGAGACTTATGATCAGACTTTGCAGACTTATGTTCAGACTTTGCAGACTTATATTCAGACTTTGGAGACTTATGTTCAGGCTTTGCAGACTTAGGTTCAGACTTTGCAGATTTATGTTCAGACTTTGCAGACTTAAGTTCAGATTGCAGACTCATTTTCAGACTTTGCAGACTTAACTCAAACTTCGCAGACTTATGTTCAGACTTTGCAGACTTAAGTTCAGACTTTGCAGACTTAGATTTAGACTTTGCAGATTTATGTTCAGACTTTGCAGACTTAAGTTCAGGGTTTGGAGACTTATGTTCAGAATTTGCAGACTTATGTTCAGACTTTGCAGACTTATATTCAGACTTTGGAGACTTATGTTCAGGCTTTGCAGACTTATGTTTAGACTTTGCAGACTTATGTTCAGACTTTGCAGTTTTAAGTTCAGACTTTGCAGACTTAGGTTCAGACTCTGCAGACTTAAGTTCAGACTTTGCAGACTTAAGTTCAGACTTTGGAGACTTAAGTTCAGACTTTTCAGACTTATGTTCAGACTTTGCAGACTTAAGTTCAGTCTTTGGAGACTTATGTTCAGGCTTTGCAGACTTATGTTTAGACTTTGCAGACTTATGTTCAGACTTTGCAGTTTTAAGTTCAGACTTTGCAGACTCATTTTCAGACTTTGCAGACTTAACTCAGACTTCGCAGACTTATGTTCAGACTTTGCAGACTTAAGTTCAGACTTTGCAGACTTAGATTTAGACTTTGCAGATTTATGTTCAGACTTTGCAGACTTAAGTTCAGAGTTTGGAGACTTATATTCAGACTCTGCAGACTTAAGTTCAGACTTTGCAGACTTATGTTCAGGCTTTGCAGACTTATGTTTAGACTTTGCAGACTTATGTTCAGAGTTTGCAGTTTTAAGTTCAGACTTTGCAGACTTAGGTTCAGACTCTGCAGACTTAAGTTCAGATTTTGCAGACTTAAGTTCAGACTTTGGAGACTTAAGTTCAGACTTTTCAGACTTATGTTCAGACTTTGCAGACTTAAGTTCAGTCTTTGGAGACTAATGTTCAGTCTTTGGAGACTTATGTTAAGACTTTGGAGATTTATGTTCAGACTTTGCAGACTTAAGTTCAGATTGCAGACTCATTTTCAGACTTTGCAGACTTAACTCAGACTTCGCAGACTTATGTTCAGACTTTGCAGACTTAAGTTCAGACTTTGCAGACTTAGATTCAGACTTTGCAGATTTATGTTCAGACTTTGCAGACTTAAGTTCAGAGTTTGGAGACTTATGTTCAGACTTTGCAGACTTATGTTCAGACTTTGCAGACTTATATTCAGACTTTGGAGACTTATGTTCAGGCTTTGCAGACTTATGTTTAGACTTTGCAGACTTATGTTCAGACTTTGCAGTTTTAAGTTCAGACTTTGCAGACTTAGGTTCAGACGCTGCAGACTTAAGTTCAGACTTTGCAGACTTAAGTTCAGACTTTGGAGACTTATGTTCAGTCTTTGGAGACTTATGTTCAGGATTTGGAGATTTATGTTCAGACTTTGCAGATTTAAGTTCAGATTGCAGACTCATTTTCAGACTTTGCAGACTTAACTCAGACTTCGCAGACTTATGTTCAGACTTTGTAGATTTAAGTTCAGACTTTGCAGACTTATGTTCAGACTTTGCAGATTTATGTTCAGACTTTGCAGCCTTAAGTTCAGAGTTTGGAGACTTACGTTCAGACTTTGGAGACTTATTTTCAGACTTTGCAGACTTCGATTCAGACTTTGCAGTTTTATGTTCAGACTTTGCAGACTTAAGTTCAGAGTTTGGAGACTTATGATCAGACTTTGCAGACTTATGTTCAGACTTTGCAGACTTATATTTAGACTTTGGAGACTTATGTTCAGGCTTTGCAGACTTAGGTTCAGTCTTTGCAGATTTATGTTCAGACTTTGCAGACTTAAGTTCAGATTGCAGACTCATTTTCAGACTTTGCAGACTTAACTCAGACTTCGCAGACTTATGTTCAGACTTTGCAGACTTAAGTTCAGACTTTGCAGACTTAGATTTAGACTTTGCAGATTTATGTTCAGACTTTGCAGACTTAAGTTCAGAGTTTGGAGACCTATGTTTAGAATTTGCAGACTTATGTTCAGACTTTGCAGACTTATATTCAGACTTTGGAGACTTATGTTCAGGCTTTGCAGACTTATGTTTAGACTTTGCAGACTTATGTTCAGACTTTGCAGTTTTAAGTTCAGACTTTGCAGACTTAGGTTCAGACTCTGCAGACTTAAGTTCAGACTTTGCAGACTTAAGTTCAGACTTTGGAGACTTAAGTTCAGACTGTTCAGACTTATGTTCAGACTTTGCAGACTTAAGTTCAGTCTTTGGAGACTTATGTTCAGTCTTTGGAGACTTATGTTCAGATTTTGCAGACTTAGGTTCAGACTTTGCAGATTTATGTTCAGACTTTGCAGACTTAAGTTCAGATTGCAGACTCATTTTCAGACTTTGCAGACTTAACTCAGACTTCGCAGACTTGTGTTCAGACTTTGCAGACTTAAGTTCAGACTTTGCAGACTTAGATTTAGACTTTGCAGACTTATATTTAGACTTTGGAGACTTATGTTCAGGCTTTGCAGACTTAGGTTCAGTCTTTGCAGATTTATGTTCAGACTTTGCAGACTTAAGTTCAGATTGCAGACTCATTTTCAGACTTTGCAGACTTAACTCAGACTTCGCAGACTTATGTTCAGACTTTGCAGACTTAAGTTCAGACTTTGCAGACTTAGATTTAGACTTTGCAGATTTATGTTCAGACTTTGCAGACTTAAGTTCAGAGTTTGGAGACCTATGTTTAGAATTTGCAGACTTGTGTTCAGACTTTGCAGACTTATATTCAGACTTTGGAGACTTATGTTCAGGCTTTGCAGACTTATGTTTAGACTTTGCAGACTTATGTTCAGACTTTGCAGTTTTAAGTTCAGACTTTGCAGACTTAGGTTCAGACTCTGCAGACTTAAGTTCAGACTTTGCAGACTTAAGTTCAGACTTTGGAGACTTAAGTTCAGACTGTTCAGACTTATGTTCAGACTTTGCAGACTTAAGTTCAGTCTTTGGAGACTTATGTTCAGTCTTTGGAGACTTATGTTCAGATTTTGCAGACTTAGATTCAGACTTTGCAGATTTATGTTCAGACTTTGCAGACTTAAGTTCAGAGTTTGGAGACTTATGTTCAGACTTTGCAGACTTATGTTCCGACTTTACAGACTTATATTCAGACTTTGGAGACTTATATTTAGACTTTGGAGACTTATGTTCAGGCTTTGCAGACTTAGGTTCAGTCTTTGCAGATTTATGTTCAGACTTTGCAGACTTAAGTTCAGATTGCAGACTCATTTTCAGACTTTGCAGACTTAACTCAGACTTCGCAGACTTATGTTCAGACTTTGCAGACTTAAGTTCAGACTTTGCAGACTTAGATTTAGACTTTGCAGATTTATGTTCAGACTTTGCAGACTTAAGTTCAGAGTTTGGAGACCTATGTTTAGAATTTGCAGACTTTTGTTCAGACTTTGCAGACTTATATTCAGACTTTGGAGACTTATGTTCAGGCTTTGCAGACTTATGTTTAGACTTTGCAGACTTATGTTCAGACTTTGCAGTTTTAAGTTCAGACTTTGCAGACTTAGGTTCAGACTCTGCAGACTTAAGTTCAGACTTTGCAGACTTAAGTTCAGACTTTGGAGACTTAAGTTCAGACTGTTCAGACTTATGTTCAGACTTTGCAGACTTAAGTTCAGTCTTTGGAGACTTATGTTCAGTCTTTGGAGACTTATGTTCAGATTTTGCAGACTTAGATTCAGACTTTGCAGATTTATGTTCAGACTTTGCAGACTTAAGTTCAGAGTTTGGAGACTTATGTTCAGACTTTGCAGACTTATGTTCCGACTTTACAGACTTATATTCAGACTTTGGAGACTTATGTTCAGTCTTTGGAGACTTATGTTCAGTCTTTGGAGACTTATGTTCAGACTTTGCAGACTTAAGTTCAGATTGCAGACTCATTTTCAGACTTTGCAGACTTAACTCAGACTTCGCAGACTTATGTTCAGACTTTGCAGACTTAAGTTCAGACTTTGCAGACTTAGATTCAGACTTTGCAGATTTATGTTCAGACTTTGCAGACTTAAGTTCAGAGTTTGGAGACTTATGTTCAGACTTTGCAGACTTATGTTCAGACTTTACAGACTTATATTCAGACTTTGGAGACTTATGTTTAGGCTTTGCAGACTTATGTTTAGACTTTGCAGACTTAAGTTCAGACTTTGCAGACTTAGATTTAGACTTTGCAGATTTATGTTCAGACTTTGCAGACTTAAGTTCAGAGTTTGGAGACTTATGTTTAGAATTTGCAGACTTATGTTCAGACTTTGCAGACTTATATTCAGACTTTGGAGACTTATGTTCAGGCTTTGCAGACTTATGTTTAGACTTTGCAGACTTATGTTCAGACTTTGCAATTTTAAGTTCAGACTTTGCAGACTTAGGTTCAGACTCTGCAGACTTAAGTTCAGACTTTGCAGACTTAAGTTCAGACTTTGAAGACTTAAGTTCAGACTTTTCAGACTTATGTTCAGACTTTGCAGACTTAAGTTCAGTCTTTGGAGACTTATGTTCAGTCTTTGGAGACTTATGTTCAGACTTTGCAAACTTAGATTCAGACTTTGCAGATTTATGTTCAGACTTTGCAGACTTAATTTCAGAGTTTGGAGACTTATGTTCAGACTTTGCAGACTTATGTTCAGACTTTACAGACTTATATTCAGACTTTGGAGACTTATGTTCAGTCTTTGGAGACTTATGTTCAGTCTTTGGAGACTTATGTTCAGACTTTGCAGACTTAAGTTCAGATTGCAGACTCATTTTCAGACTTTGCAGACTTAACTCAGACTTCGCAGACTTATGTTCAGACTTTGCAGACTTATGTTCAGACTTTGCAGTTTTAAGTTCAGACTTTGCAGACTTAGGTTCAGACTCTGCAGACTTAAGTTCAGACTTTGCAGACTTAAGTTCAGACTTTGGAGACTTAAGTTCAGACTTTTCAGACTTATGTTCAGACTTTGCAGACTTAAGTTCAGTCTTTGGAGACTTATGTTCAGTCTTTGGAGACTTATGTTCAGACTTTGGAGACTTATGTTTAGGCTTTGCAGACTTATGTTTAGACTTTGCAGACTTAAGTTCAGACTTTGCAGACTTAGATTTAGACTTTGCAGATTTATGTTCAGACTTTGCAGACTTAAGTTCAGAGTTTGGAGACTTATGTTTAGAATTTGCAGACTTATGTTCAGACTTTGCAGACTTATATTCAGACTTTGGAGACTTATGTTCAGGCTTTGCAGACTTATGTTTAGACTTTGCAGACTTATGTTCAGACTTTGCAATTTTAAGTTCAGACTTTGCAGACTTAGGTTCAGACTCTGCAGAATTAAGTTCAGACTTTGCAGACTTAAGTTCAGACTTTGAAGACTTAAGTTCAGAATTTTCAGACTTAAGTTCAGTCTTTGGAGACTTATGTTCAGTCTTTGGAGACTTATGTTCAGACTTTGCAGTCTTAGATTCAGACTTTGCAGATTTATGTTCAGACTTTGCAGACTTAAGTTCAGACTCTGCAGAATTAAGTTCAGACTTTGCAGACTTAGGTTCAGACTCTGCAGAATTAACTTCAGACTTTGCAGACTTAAGTTCAGACTTTGAAGACTTAAGTTCAGACTTTGCAGACTTAAGTTCAGTCTTTGGAGACTTATGTTCAGTCTTTGGAGACTTATGTTCAGACTTTGCAGACTTAGATTCAGACTTTGCAGATTTATGTTCAGACTTTGCAGACTTAAGTTCAGAGTTTGGAGACTTATGTTCAGACTTTGCAGACTTATGTTCAGACTTTACAGACTTATATTCAGACTTTGGAGACTTATGTTCAGTCTTTGGAGACTTATGTTCAGTCTTTGGAGACTTATGTTCAGACTTTGCAGACTTAAGTTCAGATTGCAGACTCATTTTCAGACTTTGCAGACTTAACTCAGACTTCGCAGACTTATGTTCAGACTTTGCAGACTTATGTTCAGACTTTGCAGTTTTAAGTTCAGACTTTGCAGACTTAGGTTCAGACTCTGCAGACTTAAGTTCAGACTTTGCAGACTTAAGTTCAGACTTTGGAGACTTAAGTTCAGACTTTTCAGACTTATGTTCAGACTTTGCAGACTTAAGTTCAGTCTTTGGAGACTTATGTTCAGTCTTTGGAGACTTATGTTCAGACTTTGCAGACTTAGATTCAGACTTTGCAGATTTATGTTCAGACTTTGCAGACTTAAGTTCAGAGTTTGGAGACTTATGTTCAGACTTTGCAGACTTATGTTCAGACTTTACAGACTTATATTCAGACTTTGGAGACTTATGTTCAGTCTTTGGAGACTTATGTTCAGTCTTTGGAGACTTATGTTCAGACTTTGCAGACTTAAGTTCAGATTGCAGACTCATTTTCAGACTTTGCAGACTTAACTCAGACTTCGCAGACTTATGTTCAGACTTTGCAGACTTAAGTTCAGACTTTGCAGACTTAGATTCAGACTTTGCAGATTTATGTTCAGACTTTGCAGACTTAAGTTCAGAGTTTGGAGACTTATGTTCAGACTTTGCAGACTTATGTTCAGACTTTACAGACTTATATTCAGACTTTGGAGACTTATGTTTAGGCTTTGCAGACTTATGTTTAGACTTTGCAGACTTAAGTTCAGACTTTGCAGACTTAGATTTAGACTTTGCAGATTTATGTTCAGACTTTGCAGACTTAAGTTCAGAGTTTGGAGACTTATGTTCAGAATTTGCAGACTTGTGTTCAGACTTTGCAGACTTATATTCAGACTTTGGAGACTTATGTTCAGGCTTTGCAGACTTATGTTTAGACTTTGCAGACTTATGTTCAGACTTTGCAATTTTAAATTCAGACTCTGCAGACTTAAGTTCAGACTTTGCAGACTTAAGTTCAGACTTTGAAGACTTAAGTTCAGACTTTTCAGACTTATGTTCAGACTTTGCAGACTTAAGTTCAGTCTTTGGAGACTTATGTTCAGTCTTTGGAGACTTATGTTCAGACTTTGCAGACTTAGATTCAGACTTTGCAGATTTATGTTCAGACTTTGCAGACTTAAGTTCAGAGTTTGGAGACTTATGTTCAGACTTTGCAGACTTATGTTCAGACTTTACAGACTTATATTCAGACTTTGGAGACTTATGTTCAGTCTTTGGAGACTTATGTTCAGTCTTTGGAGACTTATGTTCAGACTTTGCAGACTTAAGTTCAGATTGCAGACTCATTTTCAGACTTTGCAGACTTAACTCAGACTTCGCAGACTTATGTTCATACTTTGCAGACTTAAGTTCAGACTTTGCAGACTTAGATTCAGACTTTGCAGATTTATGTTCAGACTTTGCAGTATAAGTTCAGAGTTTGGAGACTTATGTTCAGACTTTGCAGACTTATGTTCAGACTTTACAGACTTATATTCAGACTTTGGAGACTTATGTTCAGGCTTTGCATACTTATGTTTAGACTTTGCAGACTTATGTTCAGACTTTGCAGTTTTAAGTTCAGACTTTGCAGACTTAGGTTCAGACTCTGCAGACTTAAGTTCAGACTTTGCAGACTTAAGTTCAGACTTTGGAGACTTAGGTTCAGACTTTTCAGACTTATGTTCAGACTTTGCAGACTTAATTTCAGTCTTTGGAGACTTATGTTCAGTCTTTGGAGACTTATGTTCAGACTTTGCAGACTTGGATTCAGACTTTGCAGATTTATGTTCATACTTTGCAGACTTAAGTTCAGAGTTTGGAGACTTATGTTCAGACTTTGCAGACTTATGTTCAGACTTTACAGACTTATATTCAGACTTTGGAGACTTATGTTCAGTCTTTGGAGACTTATGTTCAGTCTTTGGAGACTTATGTTCAGACTTTGCAGACTTAAGTTCAGATTGCAGACTCAATTTCAGACTTTGCAGACTTAACTCAGACTTCACAGACTTATGTTCAGACTTTGCAGACTTAAGTTCAGACTTTGCAGACTTAGATTCAGACTTTGCAGATTTATGTTCAGACTTTGCAGTATAAGTTCAGAGTTTGGAGACTTATGTTCAGACTTTGCAGACTTATGTTCAGACTTTACAGACTTATATTCAGACTTTGGAGACTTATGTTCAGTCTTTGCAGACTTGTGTTCAGACTTTGCAGACTTAAGTTCAGATTGCAGACTCATTTTCAGACTTTGCAGACTTAACTCAGACTTCGCAGACTTATGTTCAGACTTTGCAGACTTAAGTTCAGACTTTGCAGACTTAGATTCAGACTTTGCAGATTTATGTTCAGACTTTGCAGTATAAGTTCAGAGTTTGGAGACTTATGTTCAGACTTTGCAGACTTATGTTCAGACTTTACAGACTTATATTCGGACTTTGGAGACTTATGTTCAGGCTTTGCAGACTTATGTTTAGACTTTGCAGACTTATGTTCAGACTTTGCAGTTTTAAGTTCAGACTTTGCAGACTTAGGTTCAGACTCTGCAGACTTAAGTTCAGACTTTGCAGACTTAAGTTCAGACTTTGGAGACTTAAGTTCAGACTTTTCAGACTTATGTTCAGACTTTGCAGACTTAAGTTCAGTCTTTGGAGACTTATGTTCAGTCTTTGGAGACTTATGTTCAGACTTTGCAGACTTAGATTCAGACTTTGCAGATTTATGTTCAGACTTTGCAGACTTAAGTTCAGAGTTTGGAGACTTATGTTCAGACTTTGCAGACTTATGTTCAGACTTTACAGACTTATATTCAGACTTTGGAGACTTATGTTCAGTCTTTGGAGACTTATGTTCAGTCTTTGGAGACTTATGTTCAGACTTTGCAGACTTAAGTTCAGATTGCAGACTCAATTTCGGACTTTGCAGACTTAACTCAGACTTCACAGACTTATGTTCAGACTTTGCAGACTTAAGTTCAGACTTTGCAGACTTAGATTCAGACTTTGCAGATTTATATTCAGACTTTGGAGACTTATGTTCAGTCTTTGGAGACTTATGTTCAGACTTTGCAGTATAAGTTCAGAGTTTGGAGACTTATGTTCAGACTTTGCAGACTTATGTTCAGACTTTACAGACTTATATTCAGACTTTGGAGACTTATGTTCAGTCTTTGGAGACTTATGTTCAGACTTTGCAGACTTAACTCAGACTTCGCAGACTTATGTTCAGACTTTGCAGACTTAAGTTCAGACTTCGCAGACTTATGTTCAGACTTTGCAGACTTAAGTTCAGACTTTGCAGACTTAGATTCAGACTTTGCAGATTTATGTTCAGACTTTGCAGTATAAGTTCAGAGTTTGGAGACTTATGTTCAGACTTTGCAGACTTATGTTCAGACTTTACAGACTTATATTCAGACTTTGGAGACTTATGTTCAGGCTTTGCAGACTTATGTTTAGACTTTGCAGACTTATGTTCAGACTTTGCAGTTTTAAGTTCAGACTTTGCAGACTTAGGTTCAGACTCTGCAGACTTAAGTTCAGACTTTGCAGACTTAAGTTCAGACTTTGGAGACTTAAGTTCAGACTTTTCAGACTTATGTTCAGACTTTGCAGACTTAAGTTCAGTCTTTGGAGACTTATGTTCAGTCTTTGGAGACTTATGTTCAGACTTTGCAGACTTAGATTCAGACTTTGCAGATTTATGTTCAGACTTTGCAGACTTAAGTTCAGAGTTTGGAGACTTATGTTCAGACTTTGCAGACTTATGTTCAGACTTTACAGACTTATATTCAGACTTTGGAGACTTATGTTCAGTCTTTGGAGACTTATGTTCAGTCTTTGGAGACTTATGTTCAGACTTTGCAGACTTAAGTTCAGATTGCAGACTCAATTTCAGACTTTGCAGACTTAACTCAGACTTCACAGACTTATGTTCAGACTTTGCAGACTTAAGTTCAGACTTTGCAGACTTAGATTCAGACTTTGCAGATTTATGTTCAGACTTTGCAGTATAAGTTCAGAGTTTGGAGACTTATGTTCAGACTTTGCAGACTTATGTTCAGACTTTACAGACTTATATTCAGACTTTGGAGACTTATGTTCAGGCTTTGCAGACTTATGTTTAGACTTTGCAGACTTATGTTCAGACTTTGCCGTTTTAAGTTCAGACTTTGCAGACTTAGGTTCAGACTCTGCAGACTTAAGTTCAGACTTTGCAGACTTAAGTTCAGACTTTGGAGACTTAAGTTCAGACTTTTCAGACTTATGTTCAGACTTTGCAGACTTAAGTTCAGTCTTTGGAGACTTATGTTCAGACTTTGGAGATTTATGTTCAGACTTTGCAGACTTATGTTCAGACTTTGCAGACTTCTGTTCAGACTTTGCAGACCTAAGTTCAGACTTTGGAGACTTATTTTCAGACTTTGCAGACTTAGATTCAGACTTTGCAGATTTATGTTCAGACTTTGCAGATTTATGTTCAGACTTTGCAGACTTAAATTCAGAGTTTGGAGACTTATGTTCAGACTTCGGAGTTTCTTTTCAGACTTTGCAGACTTAGATTCAGACTTTGCAGATTTATGTTCAGACTTTGCAGATTTATGTTCAGACTTTGCAGACTTAAGTTCAGAGTTTGGAGACTTATGTTCAGACTTTGCAGACTTATGTTCAGACTTTGCAGACTTATGTTCAGACTATGCAGTTTTAAGTTCAGACTTTGCAGACTTAGGTTCAGACTCTGCAGACTTAAGTTCAGACTTTGCAGACTTAAGTTCAGACTTTGGAGACTTAAGTTCAGACTTTTCAGACTTATGTTCAGACTTTGCAGACTTAAGTTCAGTCTTTGGAGACTTGTGTTCAGACTTTGGAGATTTATGTTCAGACTTTGCAGACTTATGTTCAGACTTTGCAGACTTCTGTTCAGACTTTGCAGACCTAAGTTCAGACTTTGGAGACTTATTTTCAGACTTTGCAGACTTAGATTCAGACTTTCCAGATTTATGTTCAGACTTTGCAGATTTATGTTCAGACTTTGCAGACTTAAGTTCAGAGTTTGGAGACTTATGTTCAGACCTTGCAGATTTATGTTCAGACTTTGCAGACTTAAGTTCAGAGTTTGGAGACTTATGTTCAGACTTCGGAGCTTCTTTTCAGACTTTGCAGACTTAGATTCAGACTTTGCAGATTTATGTTCAGACTTTGCAGATTTATGTTCAGACTTTGCAGACTTAAGTTCAGAGTTTGGAGACTTATGTTCAGACTTTGCAGACTTATGTTCAGACTTTGCAGACTTATGTTCAGACTTTGCAGTTTTAAGTTCAGACTTTGCAGACTTAGGTTCAGACTCTGCAGACTTAAGTTCAGACTTTGCAGACTTAAGTTCAGACTTTGGAGACTTAAGTTCAGACTTTTCAGACTTATGTTCAGACTTTGCAGACTTAAGTTCAGTCTTTGGAGACTTATGTTCAGACTTTGGAGATTTATGTTCAGACTTTGCAGACTTATGTTCAGACTTTGCAGACTTCTGTTCAGACTTTGCAGACCTAAGTTCAGACTTTGGAGACTTATTTTCAGACTTTGCAGACTTAGATTCAGACTTTGCAGATTTATGTTCAGACTTTGCAGATTTATGTTCAGACTTTGCAGACTTAAGTTCAGAGTTTGGAGACTTATGTTCAGACTTTGCAGATTTATGTTCAGACTTTGCAGACTTAAGTTCAGAGTTTGGAGACTTATGTTCAGACTTCGGAGTTTATTTTCAGACTTTGCAGACTTAGATTCAGACTTTGCAGACTTATGTTTAGACTTTGCAGACTTATGTTCAGACTTTGCAGTTTTAAGTTCAGACTTTGCAGTTTTAAGTTCAGACTTTGGAGACTTAAGTTCAGACTTTGCAGACTTATGTTCAGACTTTGAAGACTTAAGCTCAGACTTTGGAGACTTATGTTCAGACTTTGGAGACTTATGTTCAGACTTTGCAGACTTAAGTTCAGTCTTTGGAGACTTATGTTCAGACTTTGGAGATTTATGTTCAGACTTTGCAGACTTATGTTCAGACTTTGCAGACTTCTGTTCAGACTTTGCAGACCTAAGTTCAGACTTTGGAGACTTATTTTCAGACTTTGCAGACTTAGATTCAGACTTTGCAGATTTATGTTCAGACTTTGCAGATTTATGTTCAGACTTTGCAGACTTAAGTTCAGAGTTTGGAGACTTATGTTCAGACTTTGCAGATTTATGTTCAGACTTTGCAGACTTAAGTTCAGAGTTTGGAGACTTATGTTCAGACTTCGGAGTTTATTTTCAGACTTTGCAGACTTAGATTCAGACTTTGCAGACTTATGTTTAGACTTTGCAGACTTATGTTCAGACTTTGCAGTTTTAAGTTCAGACTTTGCAGTTTTAAGTTCAGACTTTGGAGACTTAAGTTCAGACTTTGCAGACTTATGTTCAGACTTTGAAGACTTAAGCTCAGACTTTGGAGACTTATGTTCAGACTTTGGAGACTTATGTTCAAACTTTGCAGACTTATGTTCAGACTTTGCAGACCTAAGTTCAGACTTTGGAGTCTTATTTTCAGACTTTGCAGACTTAGATTCAGACTTTGCAGATTTATGTTCAGAATTTGCAGATTTATGTTCAGACTTTGCAGACTTAAGTTCAGAGTTTGGAGACTTATTTTCAGACTTTGCAGACTTATTTTCAGACTTTGCAGACTTAGATTCAGACTTTGCAGATTTATGTTCAGAGTTTGGAGACTTAAGTTCAGACTTTGGAGACTTATGTTCAGACTTTGCAGACTTATGTACAGGCTTTGCAGACCTAAGTTCAGACTTTGGAGACTTATTTTCAGACTTTGCAGACTTAGATTCAGACTTTGCAGATTTATGTTCAGACTTTGCAGATTTATGTTCAGACTTTGCAGACTTAAGTTCAGAGTTTGGAGACTTATGTTCAGACTTTGGAGACTTATTTTCAGACTTTGCAGACTTAGATTCAGACTTTGCAGATTTATGTTCAGAGTTTGGAGACTTAAGTTCAGACATTGGAGACTTAAGTTCAGACTTTGCAGACTTAGATTCAGACTTTGCAGATTTATGTTCAGACTTTGCAGATTCAAGTTCAGAGTTTCGAGACTTATGTTCAGACTTTGCAGATTTATGTTCAGACTTTGCAGACTTAAGTTCAGAGTTTGGAGACTTATGTTCAGACTTTGGAGACTTGTTTTCAGACTTTGCAGACTTAGATTCAGACTTTGCAGATTTATGTTCAGACTTTGCAGACTTAAGTTCAGAGTTTGTAGACTTATGATCAGACTTTGCAGACTTATGTTCAGACTTTGCAGACTTATATTCAGACTTTGGAGACTTATGTTCAGGCTTTGGAGACTTATGTTCAGGCTTTGCAGGCTTATGTTTAGACTTTGCAGACTTATGTTCAGACTTTGCAGTTTTAAGTTCAGACTTTGCAGACTTAGGTTCAGACTCTGCAGACTTAAGTTCAGACTTTGCAGACTTAAGTTCAGACTTTGGAGACTTAAGTTCAGACTTTTCAGACTTATGTTCAGACTTTGCAGACTTAAGTTCAGTCTTTGTAGACTTATGTTCAGACTTTGGAGATTTATGTTCAGACTTTGCAGACTTATGTTCAGACTTTGCAGACTTCTGTTCAGACTTTGCAGACCTAGGTTCAGACTTTGGAGATTTATTTTCAGACTTTGCAGACTTAGATTCAGACTTTGCAGATTTATGTTCAGACTTTGCAGATTTATGTTCAGACTTTGCAGACTTAAGTTCAGAGTTTGGAGACTTATGTTCAGACTTTACAGATTTATGTTCAGACTTTGCAGACTTAAGTTCAGAGTTTGGAGACTTATGTTCAGACTTCGGAGTTTATTTTCAGACTTTGCAGACTTAGATTCAGACTTTGCAGACTTATGTTTAGACTTTGCAGTTTTAAGTTCAGACTTTGCAGACTTATATTCAGACTTTGGAGACTTATTTTCAGACTTTGCAGACTTAGATTCAGACTTTGCAGACTTATGTTTAGACTTTGCAGACTAATGTTCAGACTTTGCAGTTTTAAGTTCAGACTTTGCAGACTTATATTCAGACTTTGGAGACTTATGTTCAGGCTTTGGAGACTTATGTTCAGGCTTTGCAGACTTATGTTTAGACTTTGCAGACTTATGTTCAGACTTTGCAGTTTTAAGTTCAGACTTTGCAGACTTAGGTTCAGACTCTGCAGACTTAAGTTCAGACTTTGCAGACTTAAGTTCAGACTTTGGAGACTTAAGTTCAGACTTTTCAGACTTATGTTCAGACTTTGCAGACTTAAGTTCAGTCTTTGTAGACTTATGTTCAGACTTTGGAGATTTATGTTCAGACTTTGCAGACTTATGTTCAGACTTTGCAGACTTCTGTTCAGACTTTGCAGACCTAAGTTCAGACTTTGGAGACTTATTTTCAGACTTTGCAGACTTAGATTCAGACTTTGCAGATTTATGTTCAGACTTTGCAGATTTATGTTCAGACTTTGCAGACTTAAGTTCAGAGTTCGGAGACTTATGTTCAGACTTTGCAGATTTATGTTCAGACTTTGCAGACTTAAGTTCAGAGTTTGGAGACTTATGTTCAGACTTCGGAGTTTATTTTCAGACTTTGCAGACTTAGATTCAGACTTTGCAGACTTATATTTAGACTTTGCAGACTTATGTTCAGACTTTGCAGTTTTAAGTTCAGACTTTGCAGACTTAAGTTCAGACTTTGGAGACTTATTTTCAGACTTTGCAGACTTAGATTCAGACTTTGCAGACTTATGTTTAGACTTTGCAGACTTAAGTTCAGAGTTTGGAGACTTATGTTCAGACTTCGGAGTTTATTTTCAGACTTTGCAGACTTAGATTCAGACTTTGCAGACTTATGTTTAGACTTTGCAGTTTTAAGTTCAGACTTTGCAGACTTATATTCAGACTTTGGAGACTTATGTTCAGGCTTTGGAGACTTATGTTCAGGCTTTGCAGACTTATGTTTAGACTTTGCAGACTTATGTTCAGACTTTGCAGTTTTAAGTTCAGACTTTGCAGACTTAGGTTCAGACTCTGCAGACTTAAATTCAGACTTTGCAGACTTAAGTTCAGACTTTGGAGACTTAAGTTCAGACTTTTCAGACTTATGTTCAGACTTTGCAGACTTAAGTTCAGTCTTTGTAGACTTATGTTCAGACTTTGGAGATTTATGTTCAGACTTTGCAGACTTATGTTCAGACTTTGCAGACTTCTGTTCAGACTTTGCAGACCTAAGTTCAGACTTTGGAGACTTATTTTCAGACTTTGCAGACTTAGATTCAGACTTTGCAGATTTATGTTCAGACTTTGCAGATTTATGTTCAGACTTTGCAGACTTAAGTTCAGAGTTCGGAGACTTATGTTCAGACTTTGCAGATTTATGTTCAGACTTTGCAGACTTAAGTTCAGAGTTTGGAGACTTATGTTCAGACTTCGGAGTTTATTTTCAGACTTTGCAGACTTAGATTCAGACTTTGCAGACTTATATTTAGACTTTGCAGACTTATGTTCAGACTTTGCAGTTTTAAGTTCAGACTTTGCAGACTTAAGTTCAGACTTTGGAGACTTAAGTTCAGACTTTGCAGACTTATGTTCAGACTTTGCAGACTTAAGTTCAGACTTTGGAGACTTATGTTCAGACTTTGGAGGATTATGTTCAGACTTTGCAGACTTATGTTCAGACTTTGCAGACCTAAGTTCAGACTTTGGAGACTTATTTTCAGACTTTGCAGACTTAGATTCAGTCTTTGCAGAGTTATGTTCAGACTTTGCAGATTTATGTTCAGACTTTGCAGACTTAAGTTCAGAGTTTGGAGACTTTTTTTCAGACTTTGCAGACTTATTTTCAGACTTTGCAGACTTAGATTCAGACTTTGCAGATTTATGTTCAGAGTTTGGAGACTTAAGTTCAGACTTTGGAGACTTATGTTCAGACTTTGCAGACTTATGTTCAGACTTTGCAGACCTAAGTTCAGACTTTGGAGACTTATTTTCAGACTTTGCAGACTTAGATTCAGACTTTGCAGATTTATGTTCAGACTTTGCAGATTTATGTTCAGACTTTGCAGACTTAAGTTCAGAGTTTGGAGACTTATGTTCAGACTTTGGAGACTTATTTTCAGACTTTGCAGACTTAGATTCAGACTTTGCAGATTTATTTTCAGAGTTTGGAGACTTAAGTTCAGACATTGGAGACTTAAGTTCAGACTTTGCAGACTTAGATTCAGACTTTGCAGATTTATGTTCAGACTTTGCAGACTCAAGTTCAGAGTTTGGAGACTTATGTTCAGACTTTGCAGATTTATGTTCAGACTTTGCAGACTTAAGTTCAGAGTTTGGAGACTTATGTTCAGACTTTGGAGACTTTTTTCAGACTTTGGAGACTTAGATTCAGACTTTGCAGATTTATGTTCAGACTTTGCAGACTTAAGTTCAGAGTTTGGAGACTTATGATCAGACTTTGCAGACTTATGTTCAGACTTTGCAGACTTATATTCAGACTTTGGAGACTTATGTTCAGGCTTTGCAGACTTAGGTTCAGACTTTGCAGATTTATGTTCAGACTTAGCAGACTTAAATTCAGAGTTTGCAGACTCATTTTCAGACTTTGCAGACTTAACTCAGACTTCGCAGACTTATGTTCAGATTTTGCAGACTTAACTTCAGACTTAACAGACTTAGATTCAGACTTTGCAGATTTATGTTCAGACTTTGCAGGCTTAAGTTCAGAGTTTGGAGACTTATGTTCAGACTTTGCAGACTTATGTTCAGACTTTGCAGACTTATATTCAGACTTTGGAGACTTATGTTCAGGCTTTGCAGACTTATGTTTAGACTTTGCAGACTTATGTTCAGACTTTGCAGTTTTAAGTTCAGACTTTGCAGACTTAGGTTCAGACTCTGCAGACTTAAGTTCAGACTTTGCAGACTTAGGTTCAGACTCTGCAGATTTATGTTCAGACTTTGCAGACTTAAGTTCAGAGTTTGGAGTCTTATGTTTAGACTTTGCAGATTTATGTTCAGACTTTGCAGCTTAAGTTCAGAGTTTGGAGACTAATGTTCAGACTTTGGAGACTTATTTTCAGACTTTGCAGACTTAGATTCAGACTTTGCAGATTTATGTTCAGACTTTGCAGACTTAAGTTCAGAGTTTGGAGACTTATTTTCAGACTTTGCAGACTTATGTTCAGACTTTGCAGACTTATATTCAGACTTTGGAGACTTATGTTCAGGCTTTGCAGACTTAGGTTCAGACTTTGCAGATTTATGTTCAGACTTTGCAGACTTAAGTTCAGAGTTTGCAGACTCATTTTCAGACTTTGCAGACTTAACTCAGACTTTGGAGACCTATGTTCAGACATTGCACACTTCGACATGTCTGGCGACTATGAATTTTCGATCGCCGCGCGGATCGGTTCAGACTTATTAAATCTGAACATAAAACCACGACCTCGACCCGGGTTTAAAGGTTTGTTTCATAGAACTAACTCAGATGCATAATTCCGCTAAAGATATCAAAAAATTCGCTGATTTTGTTGACTTTTTAAATGTTTGTGGAGTTTCAAGAGGATTTTGGTTGCCCTAATAATAGCCTGTTTTAAAACTAAAGTGGTTGGACGTGCTCTTATTATTTGATTTGAGGAAGTTTGGGCAAAAGACCACTTCCTAAGGCAAGATACAACATAATGAAAATCTGTTTTGTCTAACATTTGTCACCGAAACATTTGTCCATATATCTGGTTCAGGCGGATAGATAAGGTTCCTGATGCCTATGATCCACTCTTCCATAAACGTTGAGATTGGATGGATTGTGTGGTACTGTCAGAGCGGCGAGTCCCCAATGCCAGCTTGTTCTCTGTTGTGTTTCATTTTAGTAATTTTGGAAACTCTTCTGAGCCTATTGAAACAATTCAATTCCCATTGGCATTTAATAATGAGATTCGGCTTCTTTTAACCTAAAAGGCCGGTGCAAAAAATCTTAATAAACCTTATGAACCTGACCGCAGTTATAGTTTAAATTTTATAAAATAGTCTGCGAAAAACTGTTCCATCAGTCAAAATCTATAATGATTGACTTCTTCTAATCTGCGTCCTGAAATAACCTACCCACCTTAATTATTTGTGGATATCTTCGCTGAGGGAGTTGATGAGATCTCGATATCCATGTTTTCTTTACATAGCAAGGGCAATTGGGAATTGTCACTTACGTTGACATTCCGTTCCAAGCAAAATAATTCCCAATTTCAGATAGATAACGTACCAACTTAAGCTATCAAAGTATAGCATAAAAATGAAAAACAGAGGTGACACCAAGGAATGCAGACGACCTTGATGGCCGGTACCTGCCTGTATTTTAATTAGCACCGATGGATTGACAGAAGATTGACAGTGGGATGGTTTACAGATAAATAATTTTATTCGAACTGAATTAGCCTGCTATGTCATTTCCTCTCTTGTAAGAATGAAAAGTTTAAATACTCAAATGATGGAAAAAATGTACAAAACTCTTTGATGATTGAAGATGATTTCAACAGAACTAAAAGTACAGCGAACTAGCAATTTGAATCTTTGAGTTTTTGGACGACTAACATTCGACCAGCCTTCTCCGTGGGCCTTAGCGAAAGTTTTTAACGATGCAAGTTTTTGGGTTCCGTTTTTTTTCACTCTCCTCTTTGATCCTTCTTTCTCGAGATATGGTCAATCGAAACCCCGCCAATTTTTCGTGACTGTGGTGCGCTTTTGCTTGATCTTCCGAGACGGTGTTTCGTCTCAGCTGCTGTTTGAGTCTTGGCAGCTATACGATACTAATCGTTGTTTTTCGCCCGCTTTTTTTTTGTCTCCGCCGGTTGTCTCGCTGTATCCGCTTGTACTTTCGCTTTGTCGGTACTCACCGTATAAGTCGTCTCCAAACATCCGCTTTGCCCCGGTTTGGTTGCTCCTTGCTCTGAGGTCGGTTGTGGTAACTGGCTACTACTCGGTCGTCACGTTTTGGTGCCAAGGGAAAGTTCTCGCTCCCTTTTTAGTTTTCCAATTCGCTTGCATTTAACTCTTTTTACCTGTGTTTTTCGAAACCGCGGCACCCGATTTCTTGAGCACAACAGCGCCTTTTAAGGTTAATGTGTGAGTTTTTTCTGAATTTATTTTAGAGGGCCCGGTTTTGGCTCCACGCCTAATCCCTTTACAGCGAGACAACCAGCGGAGACAAAAAAAGCGGGCGAAAACAACGATTAGTATCGTATAGCTGCCAAGACTCAAAGAGCAGCTGAGACGAAACATCGTATCGGAAGATCAGGCGGAAGCGCACCACAGTCACGAAAATGGGCGGGGTTTTGATTGAACATATCTCGAGAAAGAAGGATCGAAGAGGAGAGTGGAAAACAATGAACCCAAAAACTCGCACCGTTAAAAACTTTCGCTATGGCCCAGGGGGAAGGCTGGTCGAGTGTTAATCGTCCAAAAACTCAAAGATTCAAATTGCTAGTTCGCTGTAATTTTAGTTCTGTTAAAACCATCTGCCATCATCAATAAGTCTGTCTCAAATCTGTACATTTTTTCCATTATTTGAGTATTTAAATTTTTTTTTGTACAAGAGAGGAAATGACATAGCTAATTCAGTTCATATGAGTTGATTTATCTGTAAACCATCCCACTGACAATAATCTGTCAATCCAACGGTGCTAATTAAAATACAGGCAAGTACCGGTCAAAAGCGTCGTCTGCATTCCTTGGTGTGACCTCTGTTTTTCACTTTTATGCTATACTTTGAAAATTTAAGTTGGTACGGTATCTATCTGAAATTGGAGTTTGCGTTGATTGAAACGAAATTTCAACACGAGTGACATTTCCCAATTGCCATTGCTATGTAAAGAAAACATAGATATCGAGATCTCATCAACTTCCGCAGCAGAGATATCCACAAAAATTTAAGATGGGTAGGTTATTTAAGGACGCAGATTAGAAGAGCTCAATCATTATAGATTCTTACTTATGGAACAGACTTTCGCAGAATAGTTTAAAAAGTTTAAATTATATCTGCGGTCACGTTCATAATGTTTCTTAGGATTTTTTTGAACCGGGCATTTTAGGTAAAAAGAAGCCGAATCTCAATATTAAATGCATGTAATTTTTTCAAGAGGCTCAGAAGAATTTCCAAAAAAAACTAAAATAAGCAAAACAGAGAACAAGCTGGCATTGGGAACTCAACGCTCTGACAATACCACACAATCCAACCTCAACATTTATGGAAGAGTGGAACATAGCATCAGGAACCTTATCAGTCCGCCGGAACCAGATATATGGGCAAATGATTCGGTGACAAATGTAGACAAAGCAGATTGAAGTAGATAAAACAGATTTTCATCATGTTGTATCTTGCCACAGGAAGTGGTTTTTGCCCAGACTTCTTCAGATCAAATAATTAGAGCACATCCAACCAATTTAGTTTTTATTAAAACAGGCTCTTATTAGGGCAACGAAAGTCCTCTTGAAGCTCCGCAAACATTTAAACCGTCATTAAAATCAGGGAACACTTTGATCTCTCTAGCGAAGGTATGCATCTGAGTTAGTTCTATAAAAACAAACCTTTAAACCAGGGTCGAGGTCGTGGTTTTATGTTCAGATTTAATAAGTCTGAACCAATTTGCGTGGCGATCAAAAATTTTTAGTCGCCACACAGGTCGAAGTGTGCAAAGTCTTAACATGAGTCTGCAAATTCTGATCATAAATATATAAAGTCTAAACATAAGTCTGCTAACGAATCTTTCGACCACCGCGACTAGTTTTTCGACCACCGCGACTAATTTTTCGACCACCGCGACTAATTTTCCGACCGTTGTGACTAATTTTTTGACCGCCGCGACTAATTTTTTGACCGCCGCGACTAAGTTTTCGACCGTTGCGACTAATTTTTTGACAAAGGCGACTAAATTTTCGAGCGCCCCGACTAATGTTTCGACCACCGCGACTAATTTTTGGACCGGGCGACTAAATTTTTGACCGCCGCGACTAATTTTTTGACCGCCGCGACTAATTATTCGACCATGCCGCGATTAATTTTTCGACCCTGCCGCGACTAATTTTTCTACCGCTGCGACCACTATTTTCGACCGCCGCGACTAATTTTTGATCGTTGCGACTAACTTTTTGTCACCTATTTCGAATATCGCAAAATTTCGTTTATCAGATTGGCACTTAAAAACTTCTCAGATGGTTTTTTGAACCAGTTTGAACCACTTTTGAACTGTTAAACTTCAATGTTAAAACTTTAACATTTTTCTGGTCTGAATTAGATAGTCAGTTTTTAATTAGCTCTAATTTACAGATAAGTTGCAGTTTATAATGATTAAATGTGATTGTAATTTTCAAAAAACTTTAAAAAAGCATATGAAACGATGTAAAATTATGAAAAAATTTGAAAATGGATGAGCTTAAAACCTATATGGCCAGGAGAATCTTAAAATCTATTGACCATCTGTATGGTCGGGCCAATTTCCTTGATTGCAATAATCTAAAGTGTGCAATTCAATAGTTTCAAATAATGTGTCAAGGCCAGACTTAAAGGTAAAGATCGAAGCGTTGTCTCACTTCGAACGTGATTTTGTTGTAAGACGTAGGTTATGATTGAAGTACTCGTATGGTTCAGATATGTCTTCTGATTTCTATTTCGATTATTGATTTCAATTACACTATCCACTCAGCGAGATAACTAGCCTTTTAGACTCAGAATCATCAAGTTCCGGTTTTCAGGATAAGCTCCTTAACTCCTTGCCACATAGCACAACCAGCAAATGAGAAAACCCCAGAACTCTACTTCCTCTGGAACGGCCTACATGGAACCCCCCGTAAAATAAGAAAAATGTGAGTAAAATGTAACCCTGGTTAACATCAGCTAAAACGATTGTTGATCTGGAGGACCTGTTACAAGAAAAGCTAGCAGAAATAGTGGTTCATTGCAAACTTTTGGATGAACCGGAACTTTCACAACCAATAAAGATGAGAAAAGGAAGGTCAAAGGATTGCCGTTGGTGTCACAAACAAAAACACTCTTGGAATCTAATGAACAAACGGGTAAAAATAGACATTTTCCGCTCATTAGGGGAAGAACGCAGGCAAAATTTGCAAAGCAGTTACGCAAATTTCGAAATCACGGAACAAAGAGTGACAACCTTGGGGTTGTTCGAAAAGTTAGAAAATTTAACCATGTGAAGACGCGGAAAGTGAAGACATGGCATTCGATTTCTTCACGTTCCTCTCTCTAAAGTAGGCACGGAAACAACCCTGTAAAACATAACCGGCTATTCTCAGAGACCTAGCTGAACTATACAATTTGGGGACAGTGGATTACAATGGTCTCAATGTGGTTATTAATGGTCTATTGATTTACTTGTCTAGTATTCGGAAAAAGCACTGTGGCGAAAAGAACCGTCATGATTGGGTGTGTAGATCGAAAAAAGTTTCAGAGAACAAGTGTTCCCTCAAGAAAATAAAAAAAGTCAGAGTGATCCAAATCGGAAACGCACCAAAACAATTTGGTACTGAGGAACTAACTTGCAACATCGAATACCGAGATGCCAACGCCGATATACAACAATACGCTTAGCAATCATCTGAAGACAGCCTACGTTGTATGTTAGTGAATGAGTCACAACCCGAGGAATCGGAGGCAACACAGTCGAGCTAATCAAATATCCTAAACTCAGAATGGAAATTTGTTAAGAGGTGAATGTTTATTGCGGATAATGGAAGCGTAATTCCAAAATGAACGGCTAAAAAATGGTGAAAAGGCAAAGATATTTAGGACCCTGATTAAAAATCCGGATCAATACAAATGGACATTGAAAACGGATTCGCAATCAGCTGGTTGTCGATTGGAAGACGCATACACTCAAATTTCCGATAATGTCTGAAACCGATTTTGGGCCGGAGCATCTCGGAAAGCTCTAAATTGTTCGATAAAGATGAGAAAAGGAAGGTCAAAGGATTGCCATTGGTGTCACAATCAAAAACACTCTTGGAATCTAATGAACAAACGGGTAAAAATAGACATTTTCCGCTCATTAGGGGAAGAACGCAGGCAAACTTTGCAGAGAAATTACGCAAATTTCGAAATCACGGAACAAAGAGTGACAACCTTGGGAGTGTTCGAAAAGTTAGAAAATTTAACCATGTGAAGACGCGGAAAGTGAAGAAATGGCATTCAATTTCTTCACGTTCCTCTCTCTAAAGTAGGCAAGGAAACAACCCTGTAAAACATAACCGGCTATTCTCAGAGACCTAGCTGAACTATACAATTTGGGGACAGTGGATTACAATGGTTTCAATTTGGTTATTAATGGTCTATTGATTTCCTTGTCTAGTATTCGGAAAAAGCACTGTGGCGAAAAGAACCGTCATGATTGGGTGTGTAGATCGAAAAAAGTTTCAGAGAACAAGTGTTCCCTCAAGAAAATAAAAAAAGTCAGAGTGATCCAAACCGGAAACGCACCAAAACAATTTGGTACTGAGGAACTAACTTGCAACATCAAACACCGAGATGCCAACGCCGATCTACAACAATACGCTTAGCAATCATCTGAGGACAGCCTACGTTGTATGTTAGTGAATGAATCAGAACCCGAAGAATTGGAGGCAACACAGTCGAGCTAATCAAATATCCTAAACTCAGAATGGAAATTTGTTAAGAGGTGAATGTTTATTGCGGATAATGGAAGCGTAATTCCAAAATGAACGGCCAAAAAATGGTGAAAAGGCAAAGATATTTAGGACCCTGATTAAAAATCCGGATCAATACAAATGGACATTGAAAACGGATTCGCAATCAGCTGGTTGTCGATTGGAAGACGCATACACTCAGTTTTCCGATAATGTCTGAAACCGATTTTGGGCCGGAGCATCTCGGAAAGCTCTAAATTGTTCGAATTTGAACTGGTTCTTAGTAGTGATTTCTAATAAGTTTATTTAGGATTCCGCACGACGTTTAAAGTTTTCCTAAGTTTTTAAATTCTGTTGTCTTTGCCAAGGCGTCTCACAGTAATTTAATTCAGTGGATTGAACAATTTTCAAAAAAGCTACGAAAAAGTCAATGTTATGAAATCATATACCAGCTTTCCCTTGAAAAAATTTTTAAGCAACTAAATGCATTCGTCTCCTTCTTATCCAAGTTAAACTAGTTGAAACATGCACTGAGGTTTAATAGGTAGTTCCCCCACTAGTGCCCCCAGTTTTATTAGATTATGCCCGCAGAGAAAACAATATACTATAACCGATTTTTACAGTCAATTTCCACAAAATCAAAAAACCTATTATAATCAATTAGAAAAAGATTTTGATGTTGCTATTTTTCGAAACAAAATATTTCATGATAATCGATTATAATCGATTATATGCGATTAAGTTTGAAAAATGTTTCCTTGAATTTTATTGAATTATAGTTCGCTTTAAAACAATTATAATCCATTATTATTCAACAAACGTCGCCGCTTCAATTTGTTTTGTTTTGATTTCGCATTTTTTGCGCTTTTCATTGGGTACTTTTTCTTACCAATCTTCAAAACATGTTTTCTCAATTCAATTTTTTAAAGCAATTTTGGGCGAATTTTACGATGAATTTTCATTGTCTAATTAATCGTGTATCATGGAATTTCAAGAGATTGCAATGGATTAAGTTGTTCATTTTAATAAATTTTTCAATACAAAAATCTTTAGCTTCCGAGCAGAATATATCTTATTTTTTTACCCCAGAATCCGTGAAATCTATGTGTTTCTTCTTTTCTTTCTTGTTGCTTTTTTCTTGTCTGAAAATCAACCCAAAAAATAAAACCATGACTAGTAAACCTTTGAAACGAATAGTATGATTGTGTACACTCTAAGTACTTTATAGTTACAGCTTCAACGTTTATCCCTACTACAGCACGTAACAGCCCTAACAAATACACGCTCACAACCCTGGTCGAGGTCGTGGTTTCATGTTCAGACTTATTCAGTCTCAATCGATCCGCGTGGTGACCGAAAACTCATAGTCGCCACGCAGGTCGAAGTCTGCAAAGTTTGAATATAAGTCTGCAGTCTGAACATAAGTGTGCAAAGTCTGAACATGGTTTTGCAAAGTCTAAACATAAGTCTGCAAAGTCTGAATATAAGGGTACAATGTCTGTTGAAAAGTGATCCTGCTTACTTTTCAAGTTTTTTTGTTGCACTCTGAATCAAATCATTCCGATTTCATCATGTTTTTAGCTTTAAAATTCAGAATATATATGAAAGGCATTAGAAATTAGAGGTTATAAGCAATGAAAACATGTTTTGTGCGTCTGAATAATGATATAGCTGAGGCCAGGGAAGAGCCGAAAGAGTTTACAAAACTATGATTGACGGTAGTTATCTTCGTTGAAAGATGAGCTTTCCACATTGAAAATTTGTCACAACAAGTGAAGCAAAAAATCCGTTTTATAGGGTGTATCAAAACGAAATTCGACTCATAACTGAGTCGCGTCTCATGACTGGGACAGAAAATTTTTCGGAGATCGCAATTCGGCCACTTATTAATTTTTTGAAGTTCAATTTGTCATTTTATCATCTCTCTTACTCGGAAAAAATGGTAATCTGTAAATGGTGCTAGTCATACAGCTCCAATAGTGTGGGAAACAAGAGCATAGATTTTTTCAAAAAAGTGATTGTTGTTTTCTCCAAATGGTTTTGCATCTTCCAACAACATTGATTACTGTTTGTGAATTGAATATTTTTTAAAATCAAAGTTATGGTTTTTTTGTTTCAATTTTTTGCTCAAGGTTTTTTTTTATCAATTAAGGTCTTTTTGTTTCAAATTGAGTTTGCTACAGGCAATACTCATTGTATGCCAATTTTATGGCTAGCTTTTTAGTAGAAAAATTCATTGCAACTATGTGACTAACCATTTTTGTGTATGGCGGTCAACCTTTTTTTCGTTTCTCTACTGTTTTGTTTGAGTTAAAAAATTGTTTAAAAAGTGTATCACAAACACTAATAAATGTTCCAACAACAAAAACCTTTTGGAACCAAATTTTTTTCTACACGTTCCAATTTCAAATAAATTTAGTGCACACAGCCTACTGCCGGTTTTTTTTTGGTGGACACAATCTGAACCCGGATTCTTTAGATCCACACGGTGTGAATCCAGATTTTTTGGTCCGCATAGTCTGAAGCCGGATTTTCTCGGTTTAGACAGTGTGCAACCGGACTTCATTGGTCCACGCGGTCTGAAACCGGATTTTTTTAGTCCTCACGGTCTGAACATGGCATTTTCTAATTCACACGTTCTGATCAAACCAAATTTTGATCCCAACGCTCTTAAAACACTTAAGTTCGTTCCACACGGTCTGAAAATATAACCACGACCTCAACCTAGGAAAGTAAGCAACGTTTACATAAAATGATTACAAACAATTGAAAAGAAGCACTGAAAAATTATAACTAATTAAAAGTGATTAAAAATGATCATTGTTCCAATCGAAAGGGTGTAGAACTAAATTGGTATCGATTGAACAGGATTTCGTTAATCTAAACATTACGAGGCCAAAAATTGCACTTGAGAGTCGCACAATTCTGTGTCTGTATGTTACTGGATTCTGAAGACAAATCTTAAACCATGTTCCTTTTACAAAATTTCCCTGGGTTCTGCGTACAAATACCTGCAACGTAAAATTTGTCAGCACATTAGTTTTGCTGCGGGTTCTGCAACGAGCGAACATAGGTAATTGTTTTATATTCCAAAATTGTAGGCGGATTCCGCAAATGTACTTGATTTTTGCAAATGTATGCTAACTCCGCTAGCAATTTGCAGATTCCGCTTACAATTTACGGAATCCGCAAACAATTTTCAGATTCCACTTACAGTTGCGGATTCCAATGCAGCCTAAGTTCACTAAACACATTTTAGTAATTGTATTTTGATTCCACAAACTGTTCCAAATTCCGCAAAAAAAAACGGTTTGCTAGGAGGATTCTGAGAGTGCGCTTTCGGTAACTTAGTTTGATCAACCTTTAAAAATGAATTTCGTCAATTCAAATTTTTTTTGAAAATCCGGGCCTTTTTTGAAAATTTTAGAAAGTGACAGTTTTTAATTTTTAAAGAAACAGACTACATAAACCCAATACATTCTATTAAAATTTACCAAATTCCACTGCGGAACCTTATTTGAAAAAGTCAAAGTTCGTCAACTAGTTGATTGTTTTCAAGGAGCGGCTCACTTTAACCCGTATCATTTTTATGTAGCCCTTTTAACAACTTTTTTACTCTGTCAAGCATGTCAAAAGTTGTTCTTGGTTTTAAAATTTCATTAGCGTTGGTTTTTAAAATTGAGGCGATATGAAATATCTCTCCTGAAACTCAGTTCGACGGAATTAGACAGTAGATAATGATTTTTTTGGTAGCGGTATGGTAAGTATACTTTGAGTCGTCACAACAATTTGAATGTGTTTGAGATTGTGGTTTCTCAGGATGTTGCTCTCATGGTCTTGTATAGTTGAAAATGATAATTCAAATGAAATAAACTATCCAGTAGAGCGATCCAACTGGCATTGATATTCTTCCCGCTTTTCCAATAGAGTCATCACTGAAACACAGTAGAGATCTTTTGTTCATCGGTCTACCTGTAGAATTTCAAAAATTCGTTCTCAAGTTATGAATTTGTGTGAGAAACAATTAAGTGGTCTTGCATAGTCAAAATCAATCATCCTTTGTAAAAAAACGTTCCCAGGTCATTGTTTGAGTTTTCTTTCCGTTGGAGTCAATTACCAATTTATGCGTTTTTCAAACCACTGATTTCTTTCGGTTTTATTTAAGTTATCATCAATTGATCCACATGTAAGGCACATCATTACAACACTAAAAGAACCACATGTTTATACACAGTTTTTACATTTTTACACTAAAAAGAAAGAAAGAAAGGAATTTGTTTCTCCAAGTCATTTCAAAGTAAGAAGTTTCAACAAAAATCACAGCAAGAATATACTAGCACCTTACTTTATGAAACTTTATGAAAAGAGACTAAGAGAGGACAGACAATGGGACTAATGTTCATTTTAGAGTCTGCTCTTAATCTGTTTGATCTGATTCTTCCTTGTATTGTCAAACATTTTGTAGAAGAGAAAATCTTTTGTTTATTCATACTTATTTTGCAAAAATGACTGAAGAAAACTACCATTGGATATTGACATTACCAGGCAAATCTGTAATGAGCTCTCAGCAACTACAATGATGAACCCGCGTTGAAGTGGAAATCAACATAAATTGCCTTGTTGGACAAGCTAACGAAAATTTTTCTAACAGTGCCAAAATTAAGTGTTTCTTTTTCATTTTCACTCTGAATATTCTGTTCACTCAGATTATTTTGGAGACACATAGGCGAAGGGAAGTTTTAAGCAAAATCACGATTTGTAGCGGCCAAGTCCAATTTTTCTGAGACATATAGGCGACGAGAAACTATGGGTAGCACAAGTCCAAAATTAAGCGAGGAAAGAAAAACAGGAAAAAACTTCAATGCACTGTTATGCGGAATTTAGTAACTTGGCTTGAAACACAAAAACTAGCTGTTTTGACTTCATTTCTGGACCCCCAGTGCGTTCAAAAAAGGCACCGTTATGGTTTTTGCCTAAGTTCTTTGTTGCTAAATATTGGATTTCAAAGAAAAAAAGAAACAAATACGAGTTGGTTCACTAATGTTGAGCTGTCTTTGATATCGTGATAGCACTTTTTAACTTGTTCCACACTTAAAGAATCTGAGTCTTCAGATAGAACTCCGATTTCATCGGAAATTTTTTAAATGTGGGCACCTCTAAACCTCAAATAGTGTTTTTCGAGATTGCGTTTACAAATCTTTAAATATTTTGCTTATAAAAAGCTTAGTCGTCCGCGAAGAATTTTCAAAAAAAACATGTCGTTCAAAACCAGTTCTGAATGAAGCTGGTTTTTTGGGTGCTAGATAAATATCAGTAACTCCAAAACATGTAGTTCATATTTAGTCTGAAAAACATTTTATCTGAAAAGGTTTTTAGATGTATCGCTTCGCTTTCTGGAGAGTAGGCTTTTAAGAAAATTTTTCTGCAGCAGATAAATTGGCTTCAATGTAGAGAAATTACAGCATCCATAGATGAGGAATCTGTACTGCATGATAAATTTTACATTGCTATTATAGTAATTGAGAAGTTGCAATCTTGGGACAAACTGTCTTCGTTTATAAATAATTCAGTATTGTTTTCCGAGCCTCTGCATAGGCAACATGACGTTCAAACGATAAATAATGGAACTTGTTGGCATTTAACCAAGAATATATTTGGTTCAATTCCTATTGAATTAAGTGTGACGAGTAACCAATTGCTGTAAAGTTTGCGTCGTCAGCAAACAGATAAAGGTTGGTATTTCGAAAGCTCGGAGGCAGATCATTTATATAGATTAAAAACAAAAGTGGTCCTAAAATAGACCCTTGCGCCACACCACACTCAATCTTAAGCTATGAGGTTGTGGCGTCCGCTATTCTGACACACTGCAATTTATTCGATAAAAAGCTTTTGAACCAAACAAGTATTTTGTTAACCATACCGTAACTTTTGATTTCCTTAAATATAAATTCGTGGTCAGTATTATCATCAAAAGCTTGTTTTCCAATAAAGGAAAAAAAAACTTAAAACTTCATGTTTTCGATTAAACTTGACTTTTTCAGTTAGGTGAGCAATTGCGTGTTTTGTTTGATGCTTCTTGCGGAAACTAAATTGTTTGCTAGAGAAAAAGTATAGGCTGTCAAAGTACGCTTACTTCCGATTGAAAACAATTCTTTTGTATACTTTACTCCATACTACTTGAAGCGAAACTGGTTTGTAAATTTTTTCCCGAAACAATTCATAACTTCATAGATATTGTTTGCCAGTTCTAAGCCTCCTTCAGACAGCCCGGTTATTTTGTATGTATTCCCATTGCTTTTCCAGACGTAAAATATCGACCCTTCTCTCGTCCAGGCGTCTGCTATACCAGAGTTGCGTTTAACAACAGTTAAAAATTGACTATTTGGTATATTTTTCAAATTGGCGCTATTCCCTAATGTTTACTTTTTTTTAATTTTTCGTTTTTTAACTCTCCGCGGCAAAAGGACAATAATAGGGTGTAGTCCATTCCCTCCACTGGGTTATCCATGAGCAATCGATATATCATTTGAGGTTAGATTTGCTTCAGTTAATTGCGATTTTTGACATTTTTTTGGATTGTAGTGTAATTGTTTTTGCGTTCATTTTCTTCTAATACTATTACACAAATATTTTCTCGTCTGTTATAGTTCTCAAGTTGTTCAGCTTTACAAAGAATTTTCAACGAGATCTTCATTTTTGCGTACGCAATGCCATGTTTTGTTTCTTTAAGGGTTACTTTTTTAGTTCTTTTGAAGCTTTGATTTCTTGTCTGAGGGTTTCTAGGATACTGGGAATCAGCTTTTTGATTGAACTTTGAATAGTTTCCCTGATTGTTTTCGCAATAATATTAGCTTTTCTTTCTTGTCCTTCTTCTAAGGAACTCAATATCGTGCATGGTCGTTTCGAGTAATTCTTTGCTATGGGTGTTTCAGGTGTCTGGTTGAGTAGTCTGAGTGGACGTGGCTCTTCATCCATATGAGTATCCAAGAAATTGAGGACTGTCATATTTGATGTCATAGTTTGGTTTTCAATTTTAGCGTCTCTGAAACTACTTAATACGTTTATCACAACAATTAGGCTAACTACAATTTTCCTTGTTGGGTTAACTGGCGTTTCAAGGTTTAAAGCAGTGTAGAATTACAGTGTTTTATGCCCGACTTCAATCATTTAGCTTTCCTGACTAGACCTTAGATTGATTGCGCTTAGCAAAGTTCTCATTCTCAAGTGAAAGCTAGCTCTCAGTGAATAATCTGGAATTGATACCATAGTTCCCCGGGTCGAGATCGTGATTTCTTGTTCAGACCGTGTGGACTGAGTGAATCCGCTTTCAGACCGTGTGGACCCAAGAAATCCGGATTCAGACCGTGTGCACAGAAAGATTCCGGTTTCATACCGTATCGATCGACCAAAAGAATCCAATTTCAGACCGTGTGAACCAAAGAGCTCCGTTTTCAGACCATGTGGAACGAAAAAACTCGGTTTCAGACCGTGTGGTCCAACAAAATCCGGTTTCAAACTGTGTGGACCGAAAAAACCTGATTTCAGACCGTGTGGACCAACAAAGTTTGGTTTCAGACCGCGTGGACCAATAAGACCCGGTTTCAGACCATGTGGAACAAAGAAGTCCGGATTTGGACCGTGCGGACGGAATGAATCCAGTTTTAGAGCATATGGATCGACAAAACCCTGATTAAGACCGTGTAGAAGAAAAAAATCCGGATTCAGACCGCATATGGACGCGTGGAACAATATAATCCTGATCGGGTCGAGGCTGTGGTTTTATGATCAAACGGTTGCGACCAAATTGTGGCTTTTCCAGACTGCTGCCACCAAAACTGGACATTTTCAGACCACCGCGACCGAAATTCGGTATATCCAGACTTTGTGGACCGATGCAATGTGTCCGAGACCAGCGCCACTGAAGGAAAGTTAGCCGCTACCATCGCAACCAACGGAATGTTAACAGCGACCGGCGCGACCGAAGGAAAGTTAGTCGCCGTTGGTCGAAAAATTAATTGCGGCATGGTCGAAAAATTAGTCGCAGCATGGTCGAAAAAAATAGTCGCGGCGGTCAAAAAATTAGTCGCGGCGGTCAAAACTTAGTCGCGGCGGTCCAAAAATTAATCGCGGAGGTCGAAAACTAATCGCGTTGTTCGAAACTTTAGTCGCGTTGGTCAAAAAATTCATCCCAATGGTCAAAACTCAATCGCGGCTGTCAAAAAAATTGTCGCGGCGGTCAAAAAATAGTCGCGGCGGTCAAATAATAGGTCGCCGCGGTCAAAAAACTAGTCGTCGCGGTCCAAAAATTAGTCGCAGTGGTCAAAAAATTAGACACGGTGTTCAAAAATTTAGTCGCGTTGGTCAAAAAATTAGTCGCAACGGTCGAAAAACTAGTCGCGGCGGTCGAAAAATTAGTCGCGGCGCGGTCGAAAAAATTAGTCGCGGTGGTGAAAAAATTAGTCACGGTGGTCAAAAAATTAGTCGCGGTGGTCGAAGAATTAGTTTTCAGACTTGTGTTCAGACTTTGCAGACTTATGTTCAGACTTTGCAGACTTATTTTCAGACTTTAGAGACTTATGTTCAGACTGCAGAATTATGTTCAGACTTTGAAGACTTAAACCTGCGTGGCGACTATGAATTTTTTTTGGGTTATTCATGATTTTTTGGGTTAGTCATGGTCCAAAAAATAATCGCGGAGGTCGAAAAACTAATGGCGTTGGTCAAAAAATTAGTCCCAACGGTCAAAAAATAATCGCGGCAGTCAAAAAATTTGTCGCGGCGGCCAAAAAATAGTCGCGGCGGTCAAAAAATTAGTCGCGGCGGTCAAAAAATAAGTCGCCGCGGTCAAAAAACTAGTCGCCGTGGTCCAAAAATTAGTCGAAGGGGTCGAAAAATTAGACGCGGCGTTCGAAAATTTAGTCGCGTTGGTCAAAAAATTAGTCGCAACGGTCGAAAAACTAGTCGCGGCGGTCGAAAAATTAGTCGCGGCGCGGTCAAAAAAATTGGTCGCGGTGGTCAAAAAATTAGTCAAGGTGGTCGAAAAAATAGTCGCGGTGGTCGAAGAATTAGTTTGCAGACTTGTTTTCAGACTTTGCAGACTTATATTCAGACTTTGCAGACTTATTTTTAGACTTTAGAGACTTATGTTCAGACTGCAGAATTATGTTGAGACTTTGCAGACTCCAACCTGCGTGGCGACTATGAAATTTTTTTGGGTTAGTCATGATTTTCGGATAAGAAAAAAAAGCAACAAGAAAGAAAAGAAGAAGTACTTAGATTTCACGGATTCTGGGTAGAAAAATTGAACAAATTCTACTCGGAGGCTAACGATTTTTGTATTGAAAAATCTGTTATAATAAACAACTTAATCCATTGCCATCTCTTGAAATTCCATGATACATGATTAGTAGACAACGAAAACTCATCGTAACACTTGCCCGATTCTAGAGAACTTTTTGAGATCGCACTTATTCAAAATTTTGTTTTCGAAAAAATTGCTTAAAAAAATTGAATTGAGAAAAATTGTTTTAGAGATCGGTGAGAAAAAGTGCCAATTGAAAAATAAAAGCAAAACAAAACAAATTGAAGCGGCAACGTTAGTTGAATAGTATTGGATTGTTATCGATTTGAAGCGAACTATAATTCAATAAAATTTGAGGAAAAATTTTTCAAAATTAATTGCTTATTATGGATTATAAACGGTTGTCATGAAATTTTTTGTTTCAAAAAATAGCAACATTATATTCCTTTCTTAATCGATTATAATCGATTTTTTGAATTTGTGGAAAATGACTGTAAAAATGTGTTATAGTACATTGTTTTCTCTGCTGGCGTAACCTAATAAACCTGGTGGCACTAGTGCGGGCATTACCTAATAAACCTCAATGCATGTTTCAACTAGTTTAACTTGGATAAGAAAGAGACAATTTGCATTTAGTTGTTTAAAAACTTTCTCAACGAAAAGCTGGTATATGATTTCATAACATTGACATTTTTCGTAGCTTTTTTGAAAATTGTTGAATCCACTGAATTAAATGACTGTGAGACTCCTTGGCATAGACAACATAATTTAAATTCTTAGGAAATCACTATTAGGAATCAGTTCGAATTCGAACAATTGAAAGCTTTCCAAGATGCTCCGGCCCAAAATCGGTTTCAGATCATTGAGTTATGTTCTAGGTTTAACTCATAGAGTAATTTTGGATAGGATACACCGTCTGCTCGTCACGCAATCTTATTTTCGGCCGGATAGATTCGTGCAATTTCTTGGTCTAATACCGATCCTAATCTTACTTTTATATCTACTAGTCTCAGGGTGTTTAACTAGTCTCTGCTAGGCTCAATAGATCTAGAGTATACTGGCTTATTGCGATTGCTAAAGTTCTCTTGGAGAGATAACTAATTTCTAAGTTAAATTCAAATCTCTCTGGTGCTGAAATTACAAGTAATTTCAGCACTTACAAATAAGTGGGTTGTTTTTTGGATGGATCGTGATTGGTTAATATTAAATATTTTTAGAGATAAAATATCCAATTAACCAATAATAAATATAGTTTATATCTGGTTCCACCCATCCGGGGCTTACAGAGTTTTGAATCTTAGATCTTCTATCTGTAATGAAGGATGGATGTTGGTCGTTGTTATTTGGCGAGCGTCATTTCCGGTTTGGTTCTTGGAGGAGAAAGCTCCAGGAAGTTGGAGTCATCGGTAGAAAGTTGTTAGTTATCGTTTGACAAAGACTATGACTGTCAACGAAATCAATTTGATTTCAAGTTGGTTTGCTATGATTGTCTGTTCTTGATTGGTTGTGGAGAACTGTGTTTCGATCTGGTTTGGGAAGGGCGTGAAGATCGTGTTTTGAGGGGATGCCTTGTAACTCGGATCTGTACGAATACTTGAACATCGAGGTGGCCATTGGTCTGATTCAATGAAGTCCTTTTCTGCGGAGTCAGGTCGTACTCTAAATCCTTTATGAGTCGTGATTGTGAGCGGCATGACAGCTGTATTTAGCCATTCTGTAGGTTGAGTGTGATGGGGTCGTCTAGTCTTTGGATACTCGGTTTTGTGGTTATTCGTGATCTATGTACTGCATATTATAATTTACATTTTATAAAATTTTGTTAGTTCTATTTTTTATTATGATTTTGATTAATTGTTTTCGCAAAAGCGTTTTAGTTTTAGTTCAGTTATTTTTAAGAGTTACTCACACTTGAGTACCTCTTGTCAAAAATAGTGATGTGGTCACAAAGCGTGGATGTAGCACGGTGGGTTAGGCCGGCTATATAGCATGCTCAGGACGTCCTCTCTGGTGGGTTAGGCCAGGAAGGGGAGTATGATTTCGTGCTGAATTTTTAAGGGATCCTGTTTTGTGTTAACTTTTTTGTTATATTATTTTTGTTTTCCTTTTGTTTCGTTGGTTGTGTCCTTTTTTCAAAACTCAAATTGTTTTTGGTTTGGGTTTGTCTTGCGATTTTTTGGTGTTTTATTGTTTCTTTTTTAGACTTGGTAATAGTAATTAAAAGAATAATTTAAATTACTTAAAATAGTAATTAAAAGAATAAAGCTGGTTTAATCCGGTTTGGGTACCGTTGGTTTTCTTTTCTTAGTCATGCTGTTAGTTTATGGTTTATGGTGTTTAGTAAGCTGCGTTGGCTAGTTTGGTTATTAAATAATTCTATTCCGACCGGGTTAAAGGAAAAGTGGAAACTTATTATTGCTTGTTTGAGTTGTTGTTAGTGCAAACTTAAAACTTGAATTCATTGTTTTAAACAATTCGTTGTGGGCGAGCTGTACAATTGTGGATAGAATTTCTGTGTGTTTAAACAGAAGTTATAGAAAAGGTTAGTACTGCATTTCATTTGTATGAATTTACTGCTTTTAAGGCTAAATTTTACTGCTTTTGGGGTTGAAAAGTATAAATTGATTTTCATCGTTTTTTAAGTTAACTACATTTGGGGAAATAATTTAGAAATGAATTTACTATTTTGAATTAACTTTTACTGCATCATTTAGTGCTGTTGGTTTAATAGAGTTTCAAATGGAAAACAGAGTTTATATTTTTATTTGTCTTTTCTTGTTTTGAAGGTGATCGTGATGAGAAGACTAAAGATAGTACAAATTATTGTATAAAATGATTAGTTCTACTTTGAATTAGTTAGTTTGAAAAATATTAAATTCATAAATACCGTTAGTCGTCGGGGAAAAAACCGTGAGGGAAAATGTCGTGAATAGCGTCTGAGGTAGTTAGTAGTTTTGCTAGTATGCGTATTATATTTTTAGTTTGCAGCAGTGGCCAAAGCAATTGCAGTGCTTTCATGGTTTTTAGTTCTTCGGTGCCTACTGCAAATTCATGAGGTGTGTTCTGGATTAGATTATAAATTTTATGATTGTATTTAATGTTATGGATAAATTCTAAATTGGGTACTTCTATGGGTTGAATATATTCATGCGGAATGATCAGAGGTCGGGATTCTTCGTCGTTGAAGGTCTTCGTGAGGGGACAAAATATATACATTTGAGTGACGGGATCATAATTTCGGAGGATGCCTTGGAAGTTAGTATTTTTAATGCAATACGTGAAATTGAGAAAAAATTTTGGGCTGTATTTGGAATTAATGAACTGAAATCTGTGGTGATGTTGTCGTGATGGTGTGTGTAAATGAAAATGATTTTGGATAAAGCGATAATAAGTATAAGTATGTGTTTGCTTAGTTCTCAACATGATGTCGTGTGAGCAGTGCAAATCGCGTTCTTTTGGTGTCAGGAAGTGAAAGGTAAGTGAAAATGTTTGAAATTTTTCGTGAAAGTATTCATACGCTTGGATGTCTGATAGTGTTTCTGAAATATTGTGATCATGCTTTTTATCTAGTATGTTAAGTGTGAATGTGTATGATGATTTAATAAAAAACTTTTCTGTGATTTGTGGATTTGCGAATTTATCGTCGTCAAGAAATTGGTCTTGATTAGATCTGATGATGTTATATTATCGTAATATTCAATTGAGTAGTCGTTAGCGCGGGGTGCAGTGAATGTTTTTAAATTTTTTTTATTTCCTACGTATGTAAATTGTCGGGGAGTGAGTGCTGTGGTTAATCTGAATAATTCGTCTTTGTTCCTTTCAATATCGATAGTGGTGTTATAGAGTGGTAGCGTAAGGGGGTTAGTGAAATTATAATAAGCAGTCCAATGAAGTGTGGGTATTAATACACGTTTACCTACAAAGTGACGTGGTTCAGGGTTAGAGTCGGATTGATTTACTGTATATTGAGGAAATAAAGGTAGGGTTATTTGAAGAAAAATCGTAGTATTGGTAGGGTCTGGATGGTTGATATATTCTCGGGCTGTTCCGGGTTTGGATGTGAATGGGTGATTTGGGAATTTACGTTTAAAAGTTCTATAAGCACGGTTAGTACTATTGGATGATTCTGTTGAAGTGGATTCAGACCGCATATGGACGTGTGGAACAATATAATCCTGATCGGGTCGAGGCTGTGGTTTTATGATCAAACGGTTGCGACCAAATTGTGGCTTTTCCAGACTGCTGCCACCAAAACTGGACATTTTCAGACCACCGCGACCGAAATTCGGTATATCCAGACTTTGTGGACCGATGCAATGTGTCCGAGACCAGCGCCACTGAAGGAAAGTTAGCCGCTACCATCGCAACCAACGGAATGTTAACAGCGACCGGCGCGACCGGAGGAAAGTTAGTCGCCGTTGGTCGAAAAATTAATTGCGGCATGGTCGAAAAATTAGTCGCAGCATGGTCGAAAAAAATAGTCGCGGCGGTCAAAAAATTAGTCGCGGCGGTCAAAACTTAGTCGCGGCGGTCCAAAAATTAATCGCGGAGGTCGAAAAACTAATCGCGTTGTTCGAAACTTTAGTCGCGTTGGTCAAAAAATTAGTCCCAACGGTCAAAACTCAATCGCGGCTGTCAAAAAAATTGTCGCGGCGGTCAAAAAATAGTCGCGGCGGTCAAAAAATAGGTCGCCGCGGTCAAAAAACTAGTCGTCGCGGTCCAAAAATTAGTCGCAGTGGTCAAAAAATTAGACACGGTGTTCAAAAAATTAGTCGCGTTGGTCAAAAAATTAGTCGCAACGGTCGAAAAACTAGTCGCGGCGGTCGAAAAATTAGTCGCGGCGCGGTCGAAAAAATTAGTCGCGGTGGTGAAAAAATTAGTCACGGTGGTCAAAAAATTAGTCGCGGTGGTCGAAGAATTAGTTTTCAGACTTGTGTTCAGACTTTGCAGACTTATGTTCAGACTTTGCAGACTTATTTTCAGACTTTAGAGACTTATGTTCAGACTGCAGAATTATGTTCAGACTTTGAAGACTTAAACCTGCGTGGCGACTATGAATTTTTTTTGGGTTAGTCATGATTTTTTGGGTTAGTCATGGTCCAAAAATTAATCGCGGAGGTCGAAAAACTAATCGCGTTGTTCAAAACTTTAGTCGCGTTGGTCAAAAAATTAGTCCCAACGGTCAAAAATTAATCGCGGCAGTCAAAAAATTTGTCGCGGCGGCCAAAAAATAGTCGCGGCGGTCAAAAAATTAGTCGCGGCGGTCAAAAAATAAGTCGCCGCGGTCAAAAAACTAGTCGCCGCGGTCCAAAAATTAGTCGAAGGGGTCGAAAAATTAGACGCGGCGTTCGAAAATTTAGTCGCGTTGGTCAAAAAATTAGTCGCAACGGTCGAAAAACTAGTCGCGGCGGTCGAAAAATTAGTCGCGGCGCGGTCAAAAAAATTGGTCAGGGTGGTCAAAAAATTAGTCAAGGTGGTCGAAAAAATAGTCGCGGTGGTCGAAGAATTAGTTTGCAGACTTGTTTTCAGACTTTGCAGACTTATATTCAGACTTTGCAGACTTATTTTTAGACTTTAGAGACTTATGTTCAGACTGCAGAATTATGTTCAGACTTTGCAGACTCCAACCTGCGTGGCGACTATGAAATTTTTTTGGGTTAGTCATGATTTTCGGATAAGAAAAAAAAGCAACAAGAAAGAAAAGAAGAAGCACTTAGATTTCACGGATTCTGGGTTGAAAAATTGAACAAATTCTACTCGGAGGCTAACGATTTTTGTATTGAAAAATCTGTTATAATAAACAACTTAATCCATTGCCATCTCTTGAAATTCCATGATACATGATTAGTAGACAACGAAAACTCATCGTAACACTTGCCCGATTCTAGAGAACTTTTTGAGATCGCACTTATTCAAAATTTTGTTTTCGAAAAAATTGCTTAAAAAAATTGAATTGAGAAAAATTGTTTAAGAGATCGGTGAGAAAAAGTGCCAATTGAAAAATAAAAGCAAAACAAAACAAATTGAAGCGGCAACGTTAGTTGAATAGTATTGGATTGTAATCGATTTGAAGCGAACTATAATTCAATAAAATTTGAGGAAAAATTTTTCAAAATTAATTGCTTATTATGGATTATAAACGGTTGTCATGAAATTTTTTGTTTCAAAAAATAGCAACATTATAATCCTTTCTTAATCGATTATAATCGATTTTTTGAATTTGTGGAAAATGACTGTAAAAATGTGTTATAGTACATTGTTTTCTCTGCTGGCGTAACCTAATAAACCTGGTGGCACTAGTGCGGGCATTACCTAATAAACCTCAATGCATGTTTCAACTAGTTTAACTTGGATAAGAAAGAGACAATTTGCATTTAGTTGTTTAAAAACTTTCTCAACGAAAAGCTGGTATATGATTTCATAACATTGACATTTTTCGTAGCTTTTTTGAAAATTGTTGAATCCACTGAATTAAATGACTGTGAGACTCCTTGGCATAGACAACATAATTTAAATTCTTAGGAAAGCTTTAAACGTGGTGCGGAATCCTAAACAAATTTTTTAGAAATCACTATTAGGAATCAGTTCGAATTCGAACAATTGAAAGCTTTCCAAGATGCTCCGGTCCAAAATCGGTTTCAGATCATTGAGTTATGTTCTAGGTTTAACTCATAGAGTAATTTCGGATAGGATACACCGTCTGCTCGTCACGCAATCTTATTTTCGGCCGGATAGATTCGTGCAATTTTTTGGTCTAATACCGATCCTAATCTTACTTTTATATCTACTAGTCTCAGGGTGTTTAACTAGTCTCTGCTAGGCTCAATAGATCTAGAGTATACTGGCTTATTGCGATTGCTAAAGTTCTCTTGGAGAGATAACTAATTTCTAAGTTAAATTCAAATCTCTCTGGTGCTGAAATTACAAGTAATTTCAGCACTTACAAATAAGTGGGTTGTTAGCTGGATGGATCGTGATTGGTTAATATTAAATATTTTTAGAGATAAAATATCCAATTAACCAATAATAAATATAGTTTATATCTGGTTCCACCCATCCGGGGCTTACAGAGTTTTGAATCTTAGATCTTCTATCTGTAATGAAGGATGGATGTTGGTCGTTGTTATTTGGCGAGCGTCATTTCCGGTTTGGTTCTTGGAGGAGAAAGCTCCAGGAAGTTGGAGTCATCGGTAGAAAGTTGTTAGTTATCGTTTGACAAAGACTATGACTGTCAACGAAATCAATTTGATTTCAAGTTGGTTTGCTATGATTGTCTGTTCTTGATTGGTTGTGGAGAACTGTGTTTCGATCTGGTTTGGGAATGGCGTGAAGATCGTGTTTTGAGGGGATGCCTTGTAACTCGGATCTGTACGTATACTTGAACATCGAGGTGGCCATTGGTCTGATTCAATGAAGTCCTTTTCTGCGGAGTCAGGTCGTACTCTAAATCCTTTATGAGTCGTGATTGTGAGCGGCATGACAGTTGTATTTAGCCATTCTGTAGGTTGAGTGTGATGGGGTCGTCTAGTCTTTGGATACTCGGTTTTGTGGTTATTCGTGATCTATGTACTGCATATTATAATTTATATTTTATAAAATTTTGTTAGTTCTATTTTTTATTATGATTTTGATTAATTGTTTTCGCAAAAGCGTTTTAGTTTTAGTTCAGTTATTTTTAAGAGTTACTCACACTTGAGTAACTCTTGTCAAAAATAGTGATGTGGTCACAAAGCGTGGATGTAGCACGGTGGGTTAGGCCGGCTATATAGCATGCTCAGGACGTCCTCTCTGGTGGGTTAGGCCAGGAAGGGGAGTATGATTCCGTGCTGAATTTTTAAGGGATCCTGTTTTGTGTTAACTTTTTTGTTAGATTATTTTTTGTTTTCCTTTTGTTTCGTTGGTTGTGTCCTTTTTTCAAAACTCAAATTGTTTTTGGTTTGGGTTTGTCTTGCGATTTTTTGGTGTTTTATTGTTTCTTTTTTAGACTTGGTAATAGTAATTAAAAGAATAATTTAAATTACTTAAAATAGTAATTAAAAGAATAAAGCTGGTTTAATCCGGTTTGGGTACCGTTGGTTTTCTTTTCTTAGTCATGCTGTTAGTTTATGGTTTATGGTGTTTAGTAAGCTGCGTTGGCTAGTTTGGTTATTAAAAAATTCTATTCCGACCGGGTTAAAGGAAAAGTGGAAACTTATTATTGCTTGTTTGAGTTGTTGTTAGTGCAAACTTAAAACTTGAATTCATTGTTTTAAACAATTCGTTGTGGGCGAGCTGTACAATTGTGGATAGAATTTCTGTGTGTTTAAACAGAAGTTATAGAAAAGGTTAGTACTGCATTTCATTTGTATGAATTTACTGCTTTTAAGGCTAAATTTTACTGCTTTTGGGGTTGAAAAGTATAAATTGATTTTCATCGTTTTTTAAGTTTACTACATTTGGGGAAATAATTTAGAAATGAATTTACTATTTTGAATTAACTTTTACTGCATCATTTAGTGCTGTTGGTTTAATAGAGTTTAAAATGGAAAACAGAGTTTATATTTTTATTTGTCTTTTCTTGTTTTGAAGGTGATCGTGATGAGAAGACTAAAGATAGTACAAACTATTGTATAAAATGATTAGTTCTACTTTGAATTAGTTAGTTTGAAAAATATTAAATTCATAAATACCGTTAGTCGTCGGGGAAAAAACCGTGAGGGAAAATGTCGTGAATAGCGTCTGAGGTAGTTAGTAGTTTTGCTAGTATGCGTATTATATTTTTAGTTTGCAGCAGTGGCCAAAGCAATTGCAGTGCTTTCATGGTTTTTAGTTCTTCGGTGCCTACTGCAAATTCATGAGGTGTGTTCTGGATTAGATTATAAATTTTATGATTGTATTTAATGTTATGGATAAATTCTAAATTGGGTACTTCTATGGGTTGAATATATTCATGCGGAATGATCAGAGGTCGGGATTCTTCGTCGTTGAAGGTCTTCGTGAGGGGACAAAATATATACATTTGAGTGACGGGATCATAATTTCGGAGGATGCCTTGGAAGTTAGTATTTTTAATGCAATACGTGAAATTGAGAAAAAATTTTGGGCTGTATTTGGAATTAATGAACTGAAATCTGTGGTGATGTTGTCGTGATGGTGTGTGTAAATGAAAATGATTTTGGATAAAGCGATAATAAGTATAAGTATGTGTTTGCTTAGTTCTCAACATGATGTCGTGTGAGCAGTGCAAATCGCGTTCTTTTGGTGTCAGGAAGTGAAAGGTAAGTGAAAATGTTTGAAATTTTTCGTGAAAGTATTCATACGCTTGGATGTCTGATAGTGTTTCTGAAATATTGTGATCATGCTTTTTATCTAGTATGTTAAGTGTGAATGTGTATGATGATTTAATAAAAAACTTTTCTGTGATTTGTGGATTTGCGAATTTATCGTCGTCAAGAAATTGGTCTTGATTAGATCTGATGATGTTATATTATCGTAATATTCAATTGAGTAGTCGTTAGCGCGGGGTGCAGTGAATGTTTTTAAATTTTTTTTATTTCCTACGTATGTAAATTGTCGGGGAGTGAGTGCTGTGGTTAATCTGAATAATTCGTCTTTGTTCCTTTCAATATCGATAGTGGTGTTATAGAGTGGTAGCGTAAGGGGGTTAGTGAAATTATAATAAGCAGTCCAATGAAGTGTGGGTATTAATACACGTTTACCTACAAAGTGACGTGGTTCAGGGTTAGAGTCGGATTGATTTACTGTATATTGAGGAAATAAAGGTAGGGTTATTTGAAGAAAAATCGTAGTATTGGTAGGGTCTGGATGGTTGATATATTCTCGGGCTGTTCCGGGTTTGGATGTGAATGGGTGATTTGGGAATTTACGTTTAAAAGTTCTATAAGCACGGTTAGTACTATTGGATGATTCTGTTGAAGTGGATGAATGAGCTAATGATGGGGTATAATCTGAAATTGGTGTGGGTATTGGTGGATTTGATGATGTTATTGTTGATTCTAATTGGTGAATAGTTAGGAAGTGGGGAGATAGCAATTGTTGTTGGAGTGTTATAAAATTATCTAGTTCTTCGGAAATTGAATATTATCGGGGGAGTTGTTGGTAGAGCGTTCATTATTGAATGGGGAGTATGTTGGGGTTACTTGAGAAGGAGTGTGGGGAGTTGTATCTTGGCTATGGGATTGTATAGGTCGGAAAGGGGGTTTTGAGAAGGATGTTGAGCTGGTCGGGGTATGTGTAGAAGGGGATAGTTCGGAATCGGCAAACTCATCGGGGGTTTCAATATCAGAATTATTGAATTGTGAAATTGTTGTATAAATTTTGATATCTGAGTTAAAGTCAGAATTCATGCCTGATTATGTATTAGCTTGTGGTGAATCAGGTGGCGGAAAAGCAAAAAGTGGGATAATAGGCAGTATATTTTGGAGGTTGGCAGGGTGGGAGTTTGATCGGTGGAGTGATCCAACTTGTCTGCTCATCGTGGGCTTAAAAAAATGATTATTTTGAGACTGAAAAGTGGTGGTATGGGGCTGTTCAATGATTTGTTCGTATGTATCATTATTTGGAGGTTGTTGTGTCACTATATGTTGGATAGGGCTTTGTATGTGACTGGGTCTTAAGTTTAGGGGGTTTGTGATTGCTAAGTTTCGAAAATTTTGTGAGACTAAAGATAATGGATGATTATGATGTAGATTTGGCAAATGGAGTGCCGTAGGTAATGCGTTTGTATTATTATTTTTTGCTGATAGTTTTGTATTATATTCTTTAATTTGTGCATCTAGGAGGATTTTATTTATTGATGATGAAAATATTCCAAAAATCCTGCAATTAATATGCGTGCTACGCTGGCTTGTCGCTTTACTTGTGTATGTATTGCGCATGTGTTATAGGTTCCTTTTAGTAATGAGATAAGAAATCCAAAAAAAATTAAACATTGCGTATAAGATAGTCAATCTTTCTAAGATGTAATATGGCCATCCTAGAAAGGCTAAAACTTCATTTTGAGATTTACAAAACTAAAAATATTGATTGGTGATATATCTTGATGTTGATATTTTTCACCGTTTAAATATATGTAATCTTTGATGTCTTTAAAATATCCGCTGTAATCTTGTGCGTAAATATCTGAAAATCCTGCTGTTTCTGCAAGTTTTCGTAAATTTTGGTCTATTGATTGTCGTTGTATAGTGTCCATTTGTGTTAGTAGTTCTTGAAACTGTTGTGTTCTAAAGTGATGTTGTATATCGATTTAGAATATATACCGATTGATTATAAATCGATATTTGGGTTGCGATTAATAGCTTGAATGCTTTCTGGTGAAAACTTTTTTGGTGGCTGCATGAGTGTAGGGTATGGTGTAAGTAGATATTATTTTTCTCCGTCAGGGTTTAATTGTACGACGTTGTGGCTATTTTCTGATCCACATGGGACTGCGGTATCCCAAAAATATGTTCGTCTTGAAATTGTATCAACAAAATGTACTTGTTTTTGTAGAATATGGGGATTCTTTTGTAACAACGTTTGTCCTCAAAAACATATAGTGGTGATACTTTTTTGGTGCAAGTATTAAACCAAAAAATGTTCCCTTCATAGTCAAGAAAGTTTGATCTATTTCCGGATAACAAATATCCTGCGTGCGGTATTTTTAGAACTGCTAATGCGAGTGATTGTAGAATTTGTGTTCTTTCTAATTCGCATAGTTAGTGGAGTGTTTATAATTCAGAAAGTGACATTTCTTGGAAAATTCTACTAATTATGTAGTCTAATTTCATATTTAAGTGAATGTCATAATGTATTGCGCCAAAATAAGTACTGTTCATTAATAATAGTTCTTGTAAACGTGTGCTTTCACTGTCGTATGGTTCTAGTCTTCCACCAGGATTTCCTGCGTTTTTGCGAAGGTTCACTGGGATGTATGATGTATCTTCGTTTATTGGGTGATGTGTAGCATAGGGGTCAAATTTTATTTTTCCAGTGGTCATGTCGAAACCTTTGTCGTATTCAACAAGTATTTCGGAGTATTGTGTTTTGTAGAGTGGGTTTTTGTATTTACATGCAAATTCCGTTTCGTGATATATTTGAAAACGTGTCAATTGTTTTTTATATTATGGATGTTTCTAATTTAGTACTTCTTCTTTGAGTTGGGTTTACTTTTTCAAATGGGATTGATTCAATAAAATATTTTTGGTGAAATTTAATCATTCTAGCGTGTATTCTTGCGATTTGGAAAACTGTGCAGGTTTCATCAGGAAACCATACTATGGTTGCTTGTGTGCGTGTTGTAGGATCGCAATATCCTTGGTCATTTTTACAAGGAAGTCGAATGCCCTGATAAAGGATTGTGTCGTCTTTTAAATCTCGTGTTAGTTGTACTTTTTCAAGTTGTATTTTCCAATCAAAGAACATTATTTCTTGATATCCTTTTTTTTGTCTCTGCTTTGCAAATTGAGGGATCATTGATACCTTTATGTGGTATCCAGTGTTTATCAAGTTGATCGTATGTCAGTCTTCCGTGTGTTCCATGAAAGGGGAAATTGCTGTCTAGTCTAATGTGACCTTGGTGTTTTTCAAGTTCTGCTTGATGTGCTAAGTCTGGGAAAACTTGAAAATTTACAAATTTTTTATTTGTTTCGTCGTTTTGTGTCAAGTTTAATCGTCTAAGTTCATTCTTACAATTTTGAGGGCTAAGATGTAGTAATCTTTCTATATTACTCTGATACAAAGATATGTGGTCTAGTCGGTTTTTATTTCCGTTTGAGACTTGCGAGCAATGTACTTTCTTTTCGGAAAATGTTGCTGTAAACTTGTATCCTGTTATGGTGTTGATCAGGCTTTTGAGTATAGTGTTGCTATTGCATTTGTGCTTTCTATAGCTTGTGGTTCTGATTCGCATTGTGTTACTTGGTTTATAGCGTATTTGTGTAGTGTTTTTTGTTCGTTTTCTTCACAATCATAGTGTATTACTAATAAATCCTGAGGTCCTGTACGAGGGGATGAATTTGTATGTTTTTCGGTAAAAATTAGAAAAAGAATGTGTTGAAACGTAAAAATCTTAAAATGTACATGTGTGTGATAATCCGGAGTATGGGTTATAAAATGTGATATATCCAATTGTTTTTTTAGTGTATCTATCGTATTTTTATATTACTTCAGTTGTTATGAATGGAGGAGGTAGTGATTGAGCTGTTATGTTTGGTGGATTTAGGGGAAAAGGGTGTTGAACAATATTATTAAGTTTGACTGTGATTTCAAACTTTAATTGGAGACTGTTTTGATGAAGTATTTGAATGTTTTGTTCTCGTATATCTTCGTGGATATCTTGTCTATATTGTAATCTATTAAGTGCCCAACTATGGAGTCGGTTACTTTCATGATGTTGTCCAAATAGTGATGAAGGTGCTACGAAAGTATTCCAATCTAATCGTAAAGGGATATTTGACGTTGATTGTTCTCGGTATCTAGCGTCGAGGTTGTTTGGAAAATTTAAAGGGAAAAGTGTTGGTGAGACTTGACTTATTGATGGTGTTGATGGAAGTGAGAGTGTTTCTGGTAATGATGATAGTGTTGTATCAGAAGAAATATCTATTGGTTCATTTACTATATTCGGTTCACCTTGAGTATATGAGTGTGTTGTCCAATATGGTGGTCGTTCTGTAGCGTCTGGGGGATTAAAAGGGTTTTCTCGGATTTGTTGTGATGTTGGGATTGAACCTAGGTAATCTGAGGGTATATTTGAGGTGCTATGTTGCGAAAGAAAGAAGTGTGGGAGTTTCTGTTAGTGTACTGCTTGAAAGTTCTGAGGTAGTTGGTGTTGGTGATTGAGTTATATCAAAATGAACTCTGGGGGATTGAAAATTTCTATTTCTTCGCGGATGTATAATTTGTCTATGTATCTCAGGTGTATTTTGGTTTTGGCTAATATGTCTGACTCAGTTGAGATCTTGTTGTAAGGTGGGATATAAGTTATATGTTGGTTTAATTAAAGATGCTTGTCGATGAACTGGTTCTAGTGGTTCTGATAAGTGTGCGTGTCGTTCTTCAAAGGTGTATGGATTGTCTTGAAAAGAAATGCGTGTTTGTATTTGTAGGTGTTATTGGACTTTCCTGGGATGTGTTTGGTGGGGGCTGGTTTGATGGTGGTTGATTAGCAAATTTGGAAAATTATCTGAATTTTAATTTTTACTGGAAAGTTTGTGTTTATTATATTATTCTTTAATAAAAAGTATCAAGATAATAGTTGCTAGGGCAAAGGTGACTATTGCTTTTATTTTTTATTGTCATGATGAGGGAGATTAAAAATGTGAGGAAAATTATGAATAAAAGAAAAATATCTGTTCGACTGAAAATAGTTCGTATCATTTAGATATATTATACGTATTCGTGCCTGTAGATATGGTAAAGGATTTGGGAGAGTTGGAGATATATTTCAAATAGGGAATTGAAAATTTAAAAAAAGATTGCAAAAAATTATAGAAGTTATTATTATTAATTCAAAAGTTTCAATGAAAAATTATTTCAAAAATTGAAATAGATTGAAAATTTTGTGAAGAGGTTTAGAAATTTTTGTTTTATGTGATCAACTGTTATGGAAAGAAACATTTAGGAAGTGATTCGTTCGTCGATTATTTTTTAAAGTTTTGAGGCGAAATTCAAGTGTGGTCGGATTATTTATTAATTTTTTGACAAGTGGGTTGAGTTTTGTCAAAAGTTGTTGAGGGCTAAATTTTCGGTGTTCGGGAGGTCTTCATAGTATTGTTTTTATTTGTTGGATAAATGGGGGTATCTTTGAAATACTTGTACTTTAGGCCAATTGATCATGGGTCTTTTTTACTTTAAGCTAATTTGCCATTTTTGGTTGGGGGACTTTTGAGGTCTGAATTGGGAAAAAAATGTTGATTTTTGCATAATCAGATAAGGGAGGGTTATAAAATTGAAATAGTGTTTACTTACGTTGTCAAGTTTTAGCAAGTTGCTTATGTTTGACCTGGAGGTTGTAAAGTTACAATTATAGATATGCCTGGAGATTAATTTTTATCGGCTAAATAAGTTTGTGTTAGAGATATAATGGTGACAATTTGAACAATTTCTATTGGTTGAATTAGAACTAGAGCTGATCGAGCTTATTTTCAGCATGTTTTTACAGAAATGTGAAGGTGTAAAGTGATTTAAAAGAATGTTTACCTTAATCTTAAATCAAGGTTGTTTCTGAAATTCAACTTTCTTTATTATTTTAGATTGTGGGATGAAAGTTTTATAGTTTTTTTGTGGCTGACTTCTAAGACGTGATGATTCTCTATGTTTGGATTTTTGTTGTTGATCCTGTGGTGAAATTTTTTCAGGTAATTTTTCAATTTTTTCTGTCTTTTTGAGGTATTTTTGGTTCTGGTGTGTCTGATCTTTGACGTCTATAATTTGCTGTTGAATTGTTTTTGTTTTTTTGGTAGTATTAACGTTTTGATTTTGTTCTATTTGTGGGTTATTTTGAACGATGTGTAAACCTGTGAAAGAACACAAATGTTCCAATTTTTAAGTCTGTGGCTGGCATGAAGCGTGAATTAAATTGGTTTATTAAATTTTGCCGTTGTAACACTTTTTTTGTTATTTTTTGGTAGATTTCATTGTGTTTTTTATCTCTTTTTAAAATCCATTCGGTATGTGTAATTTCAAAATTTGCGGATGATGAAAGTGGTCTTCATCATGTGTGTGAAAGGGTAGGTTATAACAAATTGAATCTTTGTTTGATTGACAAAACCTTGTGCATTTATATGAGCGTTTGCTGTAAACATGATTGGTTTTCGTGTTTTTGATTAAAAACCATTTCGTATGGTGACATTCCTAAAGTTGTTGTGATTTGTGAATTATAGGATAATGGGAATAATTTTACATCTGTTGACCATTCAGTGTATCTTGTATCATTTCCATTAATGATGCATCTAAGATATTCTTGTAGTGAACGATTCATACCTTCGACTAATCCATTTGTCCAGGGTGCATGAGATGTACGTGGTTTATGTTTAATATTATATAGGTGGCATAATGTGATGATTTCGTTGTTAATGAATTCTGTTCCATTATCTGTGACTAGTATTTCTGGTAGTCCGAATTTAGCTATCCAATGTTCGTAAAGTATTGTGTATGCGTAATAAGCATTACATTGTGGTACTGAGTTGAGTGCTACGTAGTGTGTAAATGCATCAACAATTACCATAATATAAGAATTTTCTTCGGAGGATGGTGAAATTGGCCCTTTTGTGTCGAATTCTATGATTGAAATATAGACTTTGTCCCTTTAAAATCTTGTTTTGTTGCTATTTGTTTTTGATTTAGATAAGGTTTATTTAATTGACATATTATGCAATCGTTGCATAATACTTTAATCCAAATTGGTGCATGTGGGAAGTAAATATTTTGTGTAAATTTTGAATATGTCTTTTCTGATCCTGAGTGTCCTTTTGTATGTTGTGTATGGGATATGTTAAATGCTATCAGCATCATGCTGAGGGGGAGACAGGGTACTTTAAAATCGGTTGTTTGATATTCTAAAAGGTCTGTAATTTCCTTAATAGTTGTATTATTGATTTTTTTAAAGTATCGGAGGAGTAATTTATTTCCTTATATTGTTGTATCAACCTTTGTTGGTTTTGTTTTATACTTGTGCCATTATTTGAGTTATCGAATTACGGGATCAAAATTTTGGTATTTTTGTAATAACTGTAGTGTAATTTTTTCTGTTGGTGGTAGAAAAATATTTTCAACTTCTATTTTTGATAAAGGAATTGTGTCGAGTGGGTCATGGAGATCAAAAACTTGATATATTGTGTATTTTGAATCATTTATTGGTGGTCCTGATAAACTTATTTTGTCAGTTAAATTTTCTTTTTCTATCAATGGAAAGGTGTCTTTTCTTTGTGGTTATTGTTTGATTGTTTTTTGTTGAGTATTGTTTTTTATCCAATGTAAATAAGGAATTGGTTTGAATGTGGATATTCCTAATAGATCTACTTCATAGTGGTTAATTTGACAATCTAAATAGAGCGGGAAATGTTGTAAGTTGTTTATTTGTGACTGAACTATATCAGGTTTTACTGCATATTTGCATTCCAATCTTGGTGATGTTTCATTTTTTGCAAGATAGAATTTAATGTTTTTTGGTATTTCAACTGGTAATATTTCAACTGGTAATTGGTATTTTGGTATTTGGTGTATTTCTACTTAATGTATCTAGTAGTGCAAGATTTTTTCCTACTGTCCAAACTATATGTAAGTTTGGGAATTTCGTTAAAATTAATTGGAATCTATAAACTCTATGGTTTGGGTTTGATTTCTGTGTAAAAAGAAATATTATAGGTTTATGGTCTGTAAATAGAACTGTTGGATGTTTAGATCCAAGTATTAGAAATTCATATTCGGTAAGTGTGTATATTACATCTGTGCATTCTCTCATGAGAGTAGAGAGTCGTAGTCTGGCTTGTGTAAATAAGCGAGAATTTGCTGATATAAGATTCATTTTGTTTGTTCCACTGTGTGATTGTAGCAATGCTGCACCAATGCCAAAGTTTGAAGCATCGCACATTGCGTAAAATGATTGATTTGGATCTGGGATTGTATTTGATATTTGTTCTGTTAACAGTTTTTTAATTTCTTTGAATCTTGTTTGATGTTCGGTAGTCCATTCGAAGTTATTTTGTTGTCTAAGGATGTTATAGAAAGGTCTTAAGTATAATTGCATTTTGTAGACATATTTACTTAAGAAGTTTAACATTCCAAGGAATTGTCGAATTTTCTTTTTATTTGTGGGTGGTTGAAGTATCTGAATTGCGTGTATTTGTGATTTCAATGGAGTTATAGTGTTTCTTTCGATAAGAAATTTTACGCGTTTTAGGAAAAAATGTGATTTGTCTGGGGCTGCTTTCATGTTTTCTTTTTTTGAGTATTTGATGATATTGTTCTAAAATTTTAAACATTTCGTCTTTCGTTTATTAATGCTTGAAAATATCATCTATGTATGTGATTGCATGTTTTTTGAGTATAAGTGGTCTAAAAATTTTATTCATAAAAGCTGAAAATGCTGATGTTCCTATGGAAATTCCATAGAATAATCTGTTGAATTCGTATTGTTCATTTCCAATAACGAATTGTGTTAATCGTCCTGATTGTTCATCTAGTGGCATTTGATTGTATGCACTATTCATATCTGCTGTTGTGAAATATTTACCGTTGATTTTTGTTAGAATTACTTCAATAGGTTCAATGGGCCAATTACATTTAATTCGTCAATTAGTGAATTGAGGTATCTAGTATCTAGAACAATTTTTAGTGATTCTCCTTTAGCTAAGATGATAACTGGGTTGATAAAGGTGTTACCTTTTGGTTGTTTTCTTTATTTACTGGTGATATTATTTCATATTGTTCTAAAATGTCAAATAGTTTGTTCACTATATCTTGTAAGTGTATCGGTACTTCACTTGCTCTTTGTTTTTTGAAAACTGCGTCAGGTTTTAAAGGTAAATGTAGTGGTGAAATAATTTTTCCAACATCGATTTTTGATGTTGCATAAACTGTTGGAAATTTTAAAAATAGCGCGGCTAATTTATCGAATTCTTTTTGTGTTATTTGGGAATGTTGCAAATTGAACATTATTAGAAACTTTTCTTATTTTTCCGTATAATGTGATATTTTAAACGTTGCTTTAAAAAATGGTGTTTTTGTGATAGTCAGTGTTTCTTTTTTTCGTTGCTTATTATGTTGTTTATTGATAATTCTTCATCAAGAATTGTGGATTGACATATATCTAGTAATTGTAGTATATTATTGACTCGATATGCTACTTCATTTGTGGGTGAAGTTGTAGCATTTGTTTCACAGTATCCTAAGAGTCCTAAGGGTAGTATTATCTGGTATGGTGAATTGTTATATACGTGCAATGAAATAATATCTGAGTTTGAATGTTTCATATATTTTATTGATGAAATTGTGATTCGGAAAAAATTATGGATGGGTTTAAATTCAAGATCTGACATAAAGAAATGTTGTTTGTTTTGGTCTTTATCGTACTGATGGACTTGTTTGATGGAAAAGTTATAGATATTTCCTGATATTGGTTTCAGGTGTTTTCGTTCCTGATTTTAAATAGGATAAAATTTGGAGAAAAATGGTGGTTGTTTGTTTAATCTTTATAAGAATGTTAAGGATGTGTTTTTTGTGCTTGTGTGTTTATCTTTTATATGAAGTTTGCTATTCAAAATGTTTATTGTGGGAATATACTTAGTTATAAATGGTATGCCAATGATATTGTGTTTTATGTCTGTAATGTGAAAGGTTTGTTTAAATGGTTTATTTAGTATTTTGTTTTGTTCCATTGTTCTAGTGGGAACAACGAAAAGTTGGATTTTTCCGTAACTTACTAATGTCGATCCTTGTGCTATTGTTAATTTACTGGCGGTCTTTATAGGTGTTAGGATTGGATATAACGATTTAATTTCATTCCAGGTAGGGATGTTAATAATATTTGATTCTGCTTCTGAATCAATCAAAAAATCTTTTTCAAGATCGGTTGGTTAAAATTTTTTACTTTCTGGGCTTTCTAAGAGAAATGGGATTGTCCAAATTTTTTCTCTTGGTTGTTCTTTTTGTATATTTTGGTAAATGTGATTTGTACTTGAGCGTTGTTTTTCGTTATTGACTACTGTATTTATTTCATTTACATTCTGTTCAACTGATACATCGTTTTTTATGGGTCTAGTATAGTAGTCTTGAAGAAGTTCCGATTGATTTCGCTAATGTGTGAATTATAGGGTTGTTCGTATATAATGGGTTCGTAGTCGTTTTCGACTGTGAGCATATTAACTGAGATAGTGTTATTTGTATCACTCTCGCTGTCTGTTGATTCACAATTAATGTGGTTTAATTGTAGTTCGGTACTCTCTGAGTTGTCAATACCGAGAGGATCTGAAGTTGTTTCTTCAGTTCCTTGTACCTGATTAATTTTTCGCTGATGTTTTGGTGTGTTACTTCTATATTTGTGTTGGGAATCAGGGTAACGATTGTTGTTTCGATAAGGGGATTGAGAATAATTTCTTCGATTGTTATAATTGGGATTCCTACTTTGTGAGTTGTTTCGTGACCTATTATAGTAATTGTTATTGTTTCCTGGATAATTAGATCTGTTGTAGGAATTGTTTCTCGATCTATTTTTTTTGGTAACGTTGATTTCTGTTGTTTGAATAACTTCTATTTCTGTTATTGGAGTAGTTTCTATTTCTATTGTATGATGAATTACGTAACCTATCGTTTGAATAGTGTCTATTTTTAGAATTTGAATGGGAACTGGTATCAAAAAATTCTGTTCTGTTTGAATTTGATCGTGAATGATTGTTTCTATACTGGTTATTTTGGCTATTTGATCGACTATATCTATTTTGTGAGAAATTTCGTGAATTAGAGTTAAAGTTAGAGTTATAGGGTGATTGGCTTCTTGAGTAATTTGAATTATTTGGGAGTAGTTTACCAAAGCTGTTATTACTATGTGTATTTTTGTTTGGTAAATTTTGATCCTTTTTCATGTATTGATAGATTGATTTATTTGGTTTTTTGTACTTTTGTAGTTTATTTTGGTTATCTTGTTGTTTTTGTCTACATTCGGCAATGCTATGTCCGTATCTTCGACAGTAATTACACCATTTCTTGAAAGATGGTTTACCTTTGAAATTGGGATTTTTCTCATATATGTTCAAAATTTCAGTAATTTTTTCAGTTAGGTCTACATCTGAATCGTGTACGTCGTTTATATGTGTAGTATTTGTTTCGATTCTATTAACATATTGTATTTTAAGATTTTCTGTTTCTTCGAGTTTCATTGTGATTTCTGCTTGTTCTAGTTTGTCAACTAGTTTCCTAAAATCTAAATCTGGTTCTCGAATGGATGAGGGATGTGATGCTCTCTTTTTTATAGCTATTTTTCTTAATTGGGGTGTTAGAGTCATCATTAAAACTTCTGTCATTTTCTTGTTTTTATAAACATGAGTGTTCATTGAATATTCTTTTCGAACTAGTGTTTCGATTCTTACTGCCAATTGTTTAATTGTTTCGTTTGGTAGTCTGCGAATTTCATTGCATAAAACTCTTTGGTGTTGTTTATTTCTTTCAGAATCAAGCATTTTTGAAAATTCTTGTGTAAATCTTTTCCAATTTGTTTTTATTTCTATTGGTAAAACTGAAACCCATTTCTGAGCTGCGCCATCAAATGTTGTTTGGATTAACGCTGTGCGTCTATGTATCCAATTTTGATGGAGTGGTGTATTAATTGGTTCAAGTCCGATATTTGAAATTAAATTTGCTGTGACTGCATTTAAATAGTTTTCTACAGAATATCCAGGGTCTGTACCTTGGAATACCATTAGTGGTTAATTGATGTTATTGATGATTCACCCATAAGGTATGGATTCATAGTCATTTGTAGTGATTTTGCGGCATTTGGCATTTGTGAAATACTTGTCAGTTGATTTTTTGTTATTTCATGTTGTTGCAAATAATATGGTAGTGATATTTCATTTTGCATTTGCGTTGGTTGATAATAATCAGTATTTGCTGGGTTGTGTGAGTAAAAATTATTATTTTGAGGTTCGTGATTTGACCTAGGTTGTCGCATATGTTGTTCTCGTGTATATGGTTCAAAAATAACTGGTTGATTTACGTGATAAGAGTGGAGTCTTTGGTTTTGAAAATTTCGTCGATGGTTTTGGTCATGAACATCGTCATCATCTGATGAATGATAATTAGGTGTATACTAAGGTGTTTTTTGTTTATTTTGGTATGGCTGTTTACTATTTTTATTCTGTTGAAAAAATGGATAGTTTTCACTTGGGTCTGTTGGATTTCGTGGGTTATCATTGAAATTTACGAATCATGATGTTGTTGTTGGAAATTTTAGCGTTGTGCAAATGAACGATTATGCGGGTTTGTACGAGGAGATTTAGTTGTTTGTGATCTTTTTACGTAGTTATAATTGTGTTCTGCAAAATTACTTCTGGTGAATATTCTTTGTTTTTGTGGTGGTTTCGTCATTGATCTAAAAGTTTGGTAACCCATACGTGAATATTTGGGAGCAACCGAGGGTTTAACCGTAGATTGCAATGTTACTTGAGGTAATATTGAAGTCTTTGGTTTTGGCGTTGTAAGGTTTGGATGTATTGGTGAAATATTTTGCTGCGTAGTTGTTGCAATTGTTTCAACTATTTCTTCATTTATAAAAAGTGATGGTGTTTGAATATCTTGTTGTGTAAGATTTCTACTTCCATTTAAGTTCTCTTGTTGTACAAGGGTTCAATTTAAATTATTTTGTCTTCTATCAGGTAAAAATGAATTATAGTTCAAAGGTGTTGCATCTATTGTAAGTGGAATTACTTTTACATAATCTTTGTGAATAGTTATTGTACTTATTGCTTGACTTGAGATGTCTATTGGAATGTTCAGAAATAATGGATGAGACCATTCAGGGTCCCAGATGTAATCTGATTGTTCGGCAATGACAGTGTCATCATTTGTACTTTGGGGTCTAAAATTTTTCCTTGCTTGTGCAATAAAATCTATATTGTGGGTAAAATAGTCATTTATAAATCATGCTAAGATTTTTGTAAATCGTGTTTAACATTTGGTGAAATTTCATTGTTTGAAAAATTTTCACGGATTGTATTTAAAAAAGCTGAGAATGCGGCAATTTTATTTCTAACATTTGTGTGTCTTGATGTTTGAACCGGTGATGTGCTTTTGGTTTCTGTTCTTTCTAGTATAGATAAATAATTATATATTATTGGAAAAATATCTTTAGTGAAAATTGAATTTGCTCTCTGTGAATTTTGATGTTGTATGTTTTTAATGTATTCTATGAATACTTTTGAAAATTCTATATCGACATCATCTGCTTGGATAACATGTTTGCCATAAAATTTACTTGCTGTACTGAGTTCTATGGTGTAAATTCCATATTGTTGTGTTAAGTTACATATTCCTTTTGTATAATGATCGACAATTTGTCTTTTCATATTTATTTCTGAGAATTCTGCTTTACATGGGCTAATTCCTTGTTCAAATATATTTGCGATTAGATCATGACAAAATTGTATTTGTCCTCTGTCTTCAGTGAGTGAAATGATGATAAATGGGAAAACAGAGTCTTCGTCTGGACTTTCGTCACTTGGGCTCTGACTCATTTTTTCGTTTTATGACTGTCAGTGCGTAATGTTCAATGTGTCTGATTGGTTGGTTCCAATTGTATAAACGTACTGGTTTATTTTTGTGTATGTTTTTTATTCTTCTTTTTCCTTGTTTTGATGAATGTGATATAGCTTCTGAATTGGAAAAAAATAATTGATCGTGAACTGGGTGGTTTTTTTTACTGTGTCTTTTAGTTTATAAAGTGCATCTAAATTGCTGACTTCTGATTCAGAGACTGCGTTTTTACGCTTTGAAAATCTTTTTCGTGTAATTTGTCTTTGCTCACTTAAAATTTTTCTTTTTTTGTTTGGCGTTTTGTGCGAATATATCCGATTGTTTGTTTGTGCGGTGTAATTACAAGATCGTATGATTCGTTATTTATTTTAACATTGTGTAGTACGATTGTTGTTAATTTCCTAAATTGTTCAGTGACATAAGGTTTAGGATGAAGGGTGCAAGGTTGTTATTAGTGATTTTAAAATCCTAGACTGTTAATGCTTACAATTTTTTGGTTAGCCTAACTTGGGTCTTTTATCTAGGGCTGGAGAGAAAAGTTTATATCGATTCCTAATAATGATTTTTACTTTTTCGTGGCTATTCTAAGTTAAGGTGTTAACTTACTTAATCTTAGTTAGGAGTAGTGATTGTGTTCAAGTGATGGAAAATAGTAAATCGATCCACAAGGTTCAGGTATAATTAGAACACAGGTAGTTACAGGTAGTTCGTTAGATACTATTTTAATACCTACTAAGATTTAAGATTTAGCCTAGGTCAGGTAAAAAGGGGGATTAAGTGTAGGATGAAAAACCGAAGTTTTTCACTGTTAAGCTTAATTTGAATGGTTAGTGTGATTGAAAAATATCTATTAGTCATGGGTTTTTGAAAGGGTTGGGTAGTGAATCGACGTTTGAGGTCGTTAGACACTTTATTATTGGGTGGGGGAGAACAAAATTGTTCTGTTTGATCCAAGGATAGGCTTTGATGATCAGGATATAATTTTTTATGGTATAAAACGTGTTTATTTTTAATTTTTAATGGAGATCCAAGAAAAACCTTGATGATCTAGTTTAAGATTGAACAAGTTGATATGAAAGAAAGGTAAACATTTGGATAAGTCTTTAAAAACAATTTTAATTTATTGATAAAAAATTTTAGTGTTTGATGAAAATAGTGGTTTAAATGATTGCTGTTATGTTTAGGTGACGAAGCTGGGGATGTCAGGATGATTTTATTTCAGGATGACTTTAATAATTAATGATCATGTCAACTAATTTTTGTTTTTTCTTTCAATAAATATATTTTTCAGATATCTTTTAAAATTTTACTGCAGATTTAGAGGAAACGATTTGAGGTGTTTTTATAAATCGTTATTGTACAATAGTAAATAAGATTTAGCGCCTGTAGTAATCATTGAAGATTTTTCATCAAGGTTTCTATGTTTGCAAATGAAAATCTCAATTCTTTGTTAATAAAATCCTAAATATAAAAGTTTGGTCTGGCTTTTGCCGTACGACCATGAAACTTAATGGTAAGCTCCTTCGTAGTCGTAGATCGTCTCTTGTCCGAGATCTTTTTCCAATGCCTGGTAGTTCTGGTATTGTGCGGAATAGCAGTTCTGATCTATTGAGTCGTAAAGACATTTCAATTAGATTATTATCATGTAACATTTTGGAAAAAAATTTGGGTCTAATTCTAATCTATCTGTTAGTTCCAAGCTAATTTGTTTTTTAAGGTCTCAATCGAGACTTATGGTCGCACCAGATGAGTTATGTTCTAGGTTTAACTCATAGAGTAATTTAGGATAGGGTACACCGTCTGCTCGTCACGCTATCTTATTTTCGGCCGGATAGATTCGTGCAACTTCTTAGTCTAATACCGATCCTAATCTTACTCTTATATCTACTAGTCTCAGGGTGTTTAACTAGTATCTGCTAGGCTCAATAGATCTAGAGTATACTGGCTAATTGCGATTGCTGAAGTTCTCTTGGAGAGGTAACTAATTTCTAAGTTAAATTCAAATCTCTCTGTTGCTGAAATTACAAGTAATTTCAGCACTTACAAATAAGTGGGTTGTTAGTTAGATGGATCGTGATTGGTTAATATTAAATATTTTACAGAGATAAATATCCAATTAACCAATAATAAATATAGTTTATATCTGGTTCCATCATTATCGGAAAACTGAGTGTATGCGTCTTCCAGTCGACAACCCGCTGATTGTAATCTGTTTTCAATTTCCAGTTCTATTGATCCGGATTTTTATTCAGAGTCCTAAATATCTTTGTCGTTTCACCATTTTTTTGGCCGTTCATTTTGGAATTACGCTTCCATTATCCGCAATAAACATTCAACTCTTTACAAATTTCCATTCTGAATTTAAACTTTTCGATTAGTTTGAATGTGTTGCTTCCGATTCCTCGGGTTCTGACTCATTCACTAACATACAACGTAGGCTGTCCTCAGATGATTGCTACGCGTATTGTTGTAGATCGGCGTTGGCATCTCGGTGTTCGATGTTACAAGTTAGTTCCTCAGTACCAATTTGTTTTGGTGCGTTTCCGATTTGGATCACTCTGACTTTTTTTATTTTCTTGAGGTGACGCTTGTTCTCTGAATTTTTTTTTTTCGATCCACACATCCAATCATAGCGGTTCTTTCTGCCACAATGCTTTCTCGAATATTAGACAAGAAGTTTTGATTTCAATAGACCTTTAATAACCACATAGCAACCATTGTAATCCACTGTCCTCAATTTTTATAGTTCAGCTAGGTCTCTGAGACTGGCAGGTAATGTTTAACAGGAGTGTTTCCGTGCCTACTTTAGAGAGAGAAAAGTGAAGAAATCGAATGCCGTGTCTTCACTTTCCGTGTCTTCACATGGTTCAATTTTCTAACTTTTCGAACAACCCCAGGGTTGTCACTCTTTGCTCCGTGATTTCGAAATTTGCGTACCTGCTTTGCAAATTTTGCCTGCCTTGTTCTCTTAATGAGTTGAAAAAATTTAATTTTACTCGTCTGCCCGTCAGATTCCAAGATTGTTTTTGATTGTGACCCTGTGGCAATCCTTTTGAAATTCTTTTTCTGACATATTTATCGGAACAAAACATCGGACTTCCCGCTCTCAGATAGATTATTTTTCCAATTGTGCGTGTTCCGGTTCTTCCAAAAGTTTGTATCGAACCACTTTTTCTGCTAGCTTTTCTTGTAACAGGTCCCCCAGATCAACAATCGTTTTGCTGATGGTAGCCAGGGTTACATTTTACTCACATTTTTCTTATTTTACGGGGGGTTCCATGTAGGACGTTCCAGAGGGAGTTGAGTTCTAGTGGGGTTTTCTCATTTGCTGGTTGTGCTGTGGCGAGGAATAAGGAGCTTATCCTGAAAACCAGAACTTGATGATTCTGAGTCTAAAAAGCTATTATCTCGCTGAGCGGATAGTGTTAAGGAAATCAATAATCGAAATTGAAATCAGAAGACATATCTGAACCATACGAGTACTTCAATCATAACTTAAGTCTTACAACAAAATCACGTTCGAAGTGAGACAACGCTTCGATCTTCACCTTTAAGTCTGGCCTTGACACATTAATTGAAACTATTGAGTTGCACACTTTAGATTATTGCAATCAATGAATTTGTCCCGGCCATACAGATGGTCAATACATTTTAAGATTCTCCTGGCCATGTAAGTTTTAAGCTCATCCATTCTCAAAATTTTCATTAAACTTACATTGTCTCATATGATTTTTTAATGTTTTTAAATATTAAATTACATCTGATCAATATAAACTCTTACTTATCTGTAAATTAGAGCTAATCAAAATCTGATTATCTAATTCAGACCAGAAAAATGGTAAAGCTCTAACATTGAAGTTTAACACATCGTAAGTGGTTCAAACTGGTTCAAAAAAACCATCCGAGAAGTTTTGAAGTGCCAATCGGATAAATGAATTTTTGCGATATTTGAAATGGGTGACAAAATAATTGTGCTCGCACCTCATTGTGCTCAGTGCTTACGTTTTTGGCGGGATTTGTTTAAACATGTAATAATTTTAAAACTTCAAAGCTCAAACTCAAAAAATTGTTAAATTTGCAACGAAGGTTTGTTAAGTTAAGCCATTAGGGTTTCAATGTTGCCAAATTGGCCAACATCGTACATTTGGCGCTTAATTTATTCCTTCATACCAACACGTAAGCGGCAATTTAAATCATTCAAATTTGCGCAAAAAGTTCTTCTTATTGATACTTTACCCTTCGAAAATATACCGTTTTTTACTTTACATAGCGCCTGGGATGATAAAATGAAGAAAAGATAAAAATTTCAATTTAATTTTATCATTTTTTTTGTCTATGAAAATTTCATTGAGATGAAAGTTCAGTGGGAAAAATTGGTCGTTCACCCTGATACGAGTAGTTTTGTTGAAGTTAAGAGGAAAATGACAGGGTTATAGACAGGGGCGGATTTAGGGGGGGGGGGGGGCGGGGGGGTTTGGACGCCCTCCTTCAGGGATTCGACCCCTGCCGACCCAAAGGGTCCCCCCTTTTAAGAAATCTATTTTTGGCCGACCGACCCTAAAAATTTTCTAAAGGCGCCTTTGGCGCCAATATATACTAATTTTGAGGGGGGAGCGCGCGCCGAAAAAACGCAATTTTTCGGTCAAAATTTTCCAAAAAGTGCCTAAAAACGCCTTTAAAGTGCTGTAAAAAAAATTAACAAAAAGCTTTGAAAACTTTGTGAACATTTTTGAAAATTGATCTTTTTATGTTCATTAGTTCATTATAGTTTTTGTTTTTTAAAACTTTGGTTGCTGGGAGGAAATTCTGATGGTTTTTGAGCTACAAAATTAGTAACTGATTGCTAAATTCTTTTAAAACTGAAGACAGAAATTTTAGAAGACAGAAATTTTAGGGAACTCAATCAAACTACTTCGGTGCCTTTTGGATTGGTCAAAAATTGTTAAACAAAATTTGCACTTTATGCTTTATTTCTCTCCAAGCTTTTAAAGGTGAGTTTGGAACAAAAAGTGTTCAAAGTTATCGGAAACTATTGTTTTGTTATGGTAATTCAATAAGATTTGTGTTAAAGCATTGCGTATGGGAGCCAATCAAGGTTTTGTTTTTCGAAATTGTTTTTTGTAGGAAAACGTAAGTAGATTTTTACATCATCTATGATGTTCCGACTGGTTTCACTGTATTCCTATTTAATTCTTGTAACATCTCCCTTAGTCAACTCAGAACTAGTAGGACTTATATTTTGGTCAAACTCAAGGTAAACACACTCTGACACAGATCTGATCATGTCAATACGGGCAAACTATTAAGTAATCCAGTAATTTTCAGATATGAACACCACTGTTTTTGCATGTGCGGGTTTGGTACGGATTGCTAGATTGGTACAAAAATGAAAAAAATAAATAATGGTAACGTGAAAAAAACGTGAATTATGAACACTGTAGAAATTTTTTTCTCCACTTCTATGTAAAAGTGGCCAGAAAGTCTTACATAGAAGTTTTACATAGACACACTTTTAACCCGGTGTGGCATTCATTACATACTTTTAACCCCCTAAGTGATAACACTCCTCATGTTTTATTGGGAGTTAAAGAGTGCTATTTTGTGACCACTCTCAGAAATTGGGAGTAATTTCGTTTCGCTGCACAATTTTCTAAGTACAAATGTCGCCCAGCTATATGGGTGATTATTTCACGTTAGTATTATAAGAACGAATTCAACAAAGCTGCATATTTTCTTTGCTTACTTTTGCACCAGAAAAAAAATGGATGAAAAGCGAAAAAACTTACCCTCAGCGAAGAATTGTATAGTTGACAAAAAACAAAAGTAATAAAGAAAATTGAATGTATAAAAAACGAAATGTAGGAAATAAGAAAACGTTTGCAAGGCGTTAGAAAGGTTGTACTGATGCGCAAGGATCTGTTCACGGAAGCCTTGGTCCAGTTCCACCTTCAATCTTGCGCTCAAGGAGCTTCAGCAGCTGGACACAGCGCTCACCAATCCAGCCACCAAAAACGAGTGTGCGCATCATTTCATCGTCGAGTTGTTTCATCTCGCTCCATAAGGTCAACGTTTTAACTGTCCCACTACACAAACCCACAAGCGTTACTACCTTAACAGCCGAAGCTTCAGAAGGAATTAGATGTCCAGCTAAGAACCGGACAAAAATAACCTGTATCCTCACATTATACAACAGCATTTCTACCAACACTGTCAGACTCTGCTTGTTCTACAGGAAAATTCAAACTGAAACAAAAGATTGAAAAACATGTTGACAAAACAAACTGAAAACTTTTTAGACACTTAGACTGAGCTGCCCGACGTCGTCAGAAATAATCTATCTGAAACTCAAAAAGAAATAGTAAATGCTGAAGAACGAATACGCAAATAAGTTTAATGGTGAAATTGGCGCATTGCAATATTGATAATGAGATGGTATTGTTCACTTTTTCTTCCGTTGTCAGATCAAAAAACAATTTTATTCAGATGCTAATGGTCTTTTCATAAGTTTAAGAAAAGGCAATAGATAAATTTGGTCAAATGAGATCAAAATGAAATTGCTTGATTGAGGTTTTTGAAACAACGTGGTGTTTTATGTAAAAAAAATGGAAAATGATTGATCTGACAATTACTATTTATGAAAGTTTATTTGCTTTCTCATTCCACTTCGACAATAGGTTGATTGAAAAAGGAGTAGAGTGAAAAATTAGGCTGTTTTAACAAACTTTCAAATTATCAAAAACAGCTTGTGGTATCTAGTTTCTAGATGACGATTTTTACTTCCACCGGCTTGAATTTCAGCAAGCCCAAATAATTTTGGAAACAATAAAAAAAGCATTTAAAAAAACGTTGAAAAATTTCAATGTTCTTGGAAATCTTTCATGAAATTCATTTGACTGTGAAAGAAACCTTTCCGAAAATTTCGTTTTTTTTTTCTGTTTTTTTTTCTAGTAAAAAGTATATAAATTACAAGATAGCTATCAAATTTAGATGATATGCATGCATTATTGGCATGAACGATACTTCATTTGACAATAGTTTGAAAATTTCAAACTGTTACGACGTTTGATTTGTCACTTGAGTACTTTTTTGTCTGCTTGTTCTTCAACTTATCCAGACCAGAAATCAATCAATTTTTTAGAAAGCTGAGTGATCAGTCAATTGTGCTAGATTTAGAAAGATTTCGCTAAAAAAGTTTTTTATAGCTAGAGAATCAGCCATTAAAACTTTTGATAAAAGCGACTCTTTTTTTTTCATCTAGTCCATTCCACATCACTTGCAAAACATGAAAAAAAGGCGTAAGACTAGTAGACAAACTATTGCACGGAGAATTCACTGAGAAAAGGTTAATTCTTTTTTTATTTCAATCTCAATCTGATTATTCTGAGTTTGGGTTTGCGAAATCATAACGCAGTTTTTTATGCCAAAGGGAAAAGAGAACCCATTTTCTCTCAAAGTATCTGGATCAAAAAATTGAAAATTTGATGAATTGTGTTGTTGCCCGAGAATATAAAATATAAATTTCAGAGATAACTCAACTTGCAAAAAACATTAACATCATTACAATTCCGGGAACCAATGCGCCCTAAAGAAAAACAAGTTCACTTATGATTGGTTAAAAAATGCAAGAACAAGAGACTATCGAAATTGGATTGGTACCTATTTCCAAATCCAGTGTGATTAGATCTGATGACTCACGAGAGTGGTATCAAAATACTTTTGACCAGAATGATTGCCGAGGTCAAACGATTGGCGAGGACCAGAACGAAAGGGTTGCCGAGGTCAAATGATTCAGCAGAAAGAACAAAATACACTTTCAGGAGAAGAAATGTTTAATTTAAGATGATTTTTCCCGATGATTGATCAGTTCATCTGATATCTTTTTACGGGAATATTCAAAATGTTAACCAGCAAACGAGGAGTTTAATTTGCCGGGCTAGTCTCAGTGCCGACATGTAACCCCGGAGTGCAAATGGATCTCAGCAGCAATGACCTACCTGAGGAAGTTCAGAAGTTAGTAAGAAAAACTTTGTAGGTAAAATCGTATTTCATGCAAAAATACGATAGAAAATGTCCCAGTCAGTTATGTAGTTGAAATGTATGAAACTGTCAATGAAATAAGTAATGATTACACAGATTATTTTCAATACTCATAATTTTGACAACAACATATATTTTATCTGCCCCTATAAGAATCAGATGAGGTTGTGAAGAAGGTGTTTGAGAAGGCAGCTATTGCAGCCAGTGCAGCCACTGCAACAGCAACAACGACACGCTGTTGCTTAATGTGTGCAGAGAGGTAGATAGATAGATAGGTAGATAGAGAGATGAGAGAAAACGAGAGAGAGAGAGAGAGAGAGCGAGAGAGAAAAAAAAATCAAACGAAAAATCTGAAATTGACTAAATAAGCAGTTGATGAGCCTGATGCGAATAGAGTTACAAATTTTGTTTCAATTTTTAAATAACACCGAACCGAAAAAATTGGAAACTTAGAAATGATGCTTCTGTCCCCAGACCAGAAGTTATTTTTATGTCTCAAACGACTTTATTGTTAAAGTTACCAACTTTTTGTATCTATAAACCTTCTTGGACGCAACTAAGCTGTGACGAAACGACAGTTTATTTTTCAATATTGTCTGCTTAAGTTGGATATATGCTACCAAAGCCAAAGATATGAAAAAAATTCTGATACAATGACATCGACAGGACTGTTTATGGCAGTCTCAAGAACTTCAAGATCCGGAAAAACAGAGTTGATGTTCAAACTTTTGACAGGAAGAACATTTTATCGCAAACGTGAAAAAGTGTAAAACTTTTACCAAAAATACTCAAATTATAATTCGGAAAATATTTAACGCTTGCAGACTCCAAATAGATTTTGTAATGTTTGGTGGACTAGATCGTTCAAAAAATTTGAAAACATTCTGCTCATGTTTGCAATTGCGGGAAGACACTTGCTGATGCCTACATCTCGGTGATATGAAATCAAATAAACAACCCCTTTTTTGATATTTTGAAAATTCAATAAAATCAAGACTTATTTTTGCTCCATTCCTTTTTCAATCAACTAGCGTTGAAGTCGAAAACACATTTGTTTTCTTTATTAGAAATCGTCAAATCAGTTTCTTTTCCATACTTCTGTTTTGCTTTGAAACACTACCTTATTTGTGAAAAATTTATCAAACAAATCTGTTTTACTCAAATTTGACCAATTTTCACCTGCAATTTTTTACCTCCTCATGTATAAAAATACCAGTCGAATTTGAGCATAATTGTGTTTTGATCTGATACCGGAAGAAAAAACAGAGAACAGAGTTTTTTTCTTGTAGTTCGAATGAATTGGAAAATTTTGAAATTTTCAAAGTTTTCTGATTTTTTTTTTCGTAGATGTGGTCAGTAAAACCCTTTTAGTTGTAGGTTTGTAAAAACATTCTGGCAAAAATTTGGCTTTTGAAAATTCGAAGCAGAAAGTTTTGGGCTAGAAAATTTTGGGTAACGGGTCTTGGCTATCAGTATGTTTTTTTATAGGCGGAAACTTTTTTTGGGTTAGACTCTACCCTAGTACCCCGAGGACTAACAATAAAATGACCAATTAAACATTATTAATTAACATCTGAGGTTGTATATTTTTAAAAACTTTTGCTAAGAATACTTGCACAAAAAAGTTCAACACAATTGTTTAAAATTTTAGGACAATGTGGGTTTTGTTGACGACATTTGAGTTTTTTGAATAATAGTCTGACTATAAGGCTAAAAAATGTTTTAAAAGAATTGGATCTGGCCCTAGTCTTGAGAGAAGCTGGGGGAATTTCTCGATCAGCTTGGAAGAAGTCCTGTTGGTCCAGACTGATGATGCCCTGAAATGGCCCTGATGATGGCATGCAACTGAGGGGGTCCCTGCTGCTGAGGGGGTGCCTGCAACTGATGTGTGCCTGCAACTGAGGTGATTATTACTTTTTTCTTATGAATGATGATGTAGAAAACAATTGTGGACGCTAAAATTTTTTAAAAGGGGGTGAGGGAGAGAAAAAAAGACACTGAGGTAGAGGAGTAATTGAGAGCGAGAAAAACTACTACAAATCTTCCCCACACCTTTGCACAAATAACAAACATTTATCTATACATCTTTTAAGCATAAATACTTTTTTTCCTATTATGAATGAATAGAAATGTACAATTGCATACACAATTGGTATGCAATAGGTTTTTTGACATGACTAGAGGTCAGAACACTGACCCTAAAAAATTGCTTTTCTCAAGGCATTGAGTGCCTCGAAGCAAAAAGTCTGAAAAAAAACTGAAACGTGTTGAACGTTTTCCAAAAAGTTTCTCGGCACTTATATAAAAAACTTTAGTTGTCCTATTAAGTGCGCAATATTTAACGACCTGTTTGGGTTTGAAATTATCAACCATAGTGCTTGGTCGTTTTTTTGGGATGAAGGGGGGTCGGGGAGGGTTGCTCAATTGATCCTTTTAAAATTGATTTGAAAGCTTTTGATTACGAGGCCAAACTGTGCTTTTTGGGAAATGCAAGCGGTTTTGGTCACAAGGATGCTCAATTCGTTCTTTTTTTCTTCTTTCATTTTCTTCAATCGTTCCTACAAAATTTCGACTTGTTTAAAGGTTTCTCTGGAATCCAGGAACATACAGACACAAAATTATGCGCCTATCCAGTGCACAGTTTGGCCTCGTAATGTTTGATACTGTATGCAGTCGTGTTTCAACACCTTTAGTGTTAAAAATTTTAGCGTGTCAACAACATTAGCTAAAATCATTAAAACTTCCCAGGAAAATTATCTATCTAACAATGGATTAAATCAATTTTCAGAAGAAAAGTTCAATCATCTTAGCAATCAGATCCAGCCATTCAATTGTTAAGCTCTTTTTATTTTTTGAGTGTCAGGCTTCGTGTCAAAATCTTTTTTTTTGGTTAAGGTAAGG